>NC_139420.1:7069464-7712142 GCF_905368555.1 Meleagris gallopavo
GCTTTCCTGCCGCCAAGCCTTGCGGTGGCACTGGCCTTACCAGCTGCATGTGCTGCTGATCTCTGACGGCCGTTTGCAGGAGGGCTCCTCCAGAACGGTCATGAACTCTCTAAGAATTACAGAATGAGTCAGAGGCGAAGTGCTGCCCTGCAGCTCCACAGCCGACTGCTCCTGCAGAAGCTGCTTCCTCCACAGCAGAAGCTTCTTGGGGAAGTACAGCGTGTCTCGGAGCGCAGTACGTAACCACCTTAGCTAATTTTTTTTCTACCACATCCTGTTTGCTACAACACCAGGTTATGGGTTTGCTTTGGGAGGGGGGAAGAAAAAAAAAGGCATTTATTTATTTATTTATTTATTACTATCCCAGTATCTATCATTAACACGTGGAATCCATCCTGCTTCTTGACTGTGTTAAAACTGTACGTGAAAACCTTCCAGGGCTGTGCTGAGCTGCAGGGCAGGCATGCTGAAAGCAAACTGCTTGCAGAGGGCAGTTTGGAAATGAGCTGCAATGGGTGCAGCTGGTGGGAGAGTCAGGGTCTGCTGCGGCACGTGTGGCTGCCGGGCATTAAAGACAGAAGTTGGGTCATAGTATTGCTTTAGAAAGGGATTACTGTGGTTATTAAGGTGCATTCGTTTGGACCAGTTTTATTTTTTTGTTCACTGTTTGATTGTGGAATTTTGTACCGCTTGCATCTGCCTGGCAGGTGAGAAACAGAGTTGAACAGAGGCATGAAGCATCATAGAATGGCCTGGGTTGAAAAGGAGCACAATGCTCATCCAGTTCCAACCCCCTGCTGTGTGCAGGTCGCCAACCAGCAGCCCAGGCTGCCCAGAGCCACATCCAGCCTGGCCTTGAATGTTTCCAGAGATGGAGCATCCACAGCCTCCTTGGGCAACCTGTTCCAGTGCCTCACCGCCCCCTGTGTGAAAAACTTCCTCCTAATATCCAACCTAAACCTCCTCTGTCTCAGTTTAAAACCGTTCCCCTCTTGTCCTGCATCCTGCAGTTCCAGCTCAGGATAGCCAGGGGTTTCTGGCCTGGTTTGCAGGCTGGTGGGATGTGAGAGTTTCCCTGCAGCCACCTCAGTTGTCGCCTGCACAGAGCTGGTGGGTTTGGGTCTTGGTGAGAAGTGAGAACCAAATGTATTTTAGCAGTTCCAGCAGCTGCTAATACTGCAGTATGGGTGAGTGTAAACTTCCTTTAATTTCTGTTCTATGCTCTCCAACCAGCTAGCTGCAGCAGGAGGTGTCCCAGCCCAGGTGAGCATTGCCATCCACACCAGAGCTGCTTCCTGCACATGCAGCTCCTGCTTGGTTCAGCTGCTCCCTCCCACTGCTGCGGCTCTCTGTGTCTTTGGGTCTCTTTGCAGCTGAGCATTCAGGTCAGATGAGCATTCAGTCCGTTTCGGAGTTCCTTCTGCACAGACCAACCTGCAGCAGCAGGGAGGGGACTTTCTGGAGTGAGAGGGAAGCGCTCTGCTGACCTTCTGCTCTGTGTTTCCTGCAGCTCTCTCACTGACAGCTCTGTTGAGAAATAATAATAAAAAAATAAATAGGGTGAGAACAGCCAAAGCACCGTTTTGTTGTTGGTTTTTTTTTGTTTTTGTTTTTTTAGTGCAAGGAATCATGCTTTCTGTCCTTGTTTCTCTGGTTAGGGACCCATCGTGTTGCATTACTTCAGAATTTCGGTGCTGCTGATGAGATGGATCTGGAGTTAAAACGTGTTGAGAAAAACATTCTTGCTCTTCCTCTTTCTGTGGTGCAGTGTGGCAGCTCAGCACACTGCGCTCCCTGAGCAGCCTAAAAATAACAGGCTTGGAGAAGCACCTCCTCGAAGCGTTATTGAAGCTATTGTTTAATTTAAGTGTAAGATCTATGTGTCATTGGCATTTTCAACTAATGAAACAGTCCTCTGAGGAAATAACAATGAAAGCAATAAAGCTTGGTTGTGAGTAGAGAAAAATCAGCGAAGCTTTGGGCTGCTGGATGGGCACGGATGGTAAGGTTAGGGCAGGGCTGGGCGCATGGAGCAGCACCAGCGATGGGTGGGCATGAGAAGGGGACTTGTGATTGGAAAATGCTGTGTGCACGGCAGGGCTTTCTGCAGGAGCAAGGAGGCAGACTGTGTGTAAAAGTGTTTTTTTTTGTTTGTTTTTTGGGGAGGTTCCGTTTCTGCCCCCACGCAGAAGTGGGCACCATCAAAATGGGGAAGTAAGCGGCTGAACAAGAGATGGTGTTTGAAATGCTCTTCTAAGAGGGATCTTCTATTCTTGTGTGACTCCTTGTTCTCAGTTCAAGTGCGGGCTAAAACCTGGATCGTGGATGGTCTGCAGGATTCCCGTACGGGGTTGGTGAGCGCGTGCTTTCCTTGCACAGTGCCTCCAGTGGGTTCAAAACAACGCCAAGAGCAAACCACAAGGAAATGTCAGAAACTGTGTGACTGCAAACTGAAACAGAAACTGCAAGGCGCTTTGCACTGAGCTGTTCCCTTACAGCGATTCTCCTCTTGTGTGTGGGGTGTGAGTGCTGGAGGAGAGAGAATGCACGCTCAGAGCCTTCCTGCAAGCTCAGCCTGCTCTGCTGTGTGCATTTTTTCTTAGAGTTAGCCTTGAGTCTGAGGTCTGGTTATCATCTGATAATTGAAGCATTGCTGGAGGCTACGTCTCTCTTGGCATACGTTTTATTTTGTTGTGAAATAAACATGATACTTGCATGAATTATATTGGAGATCATTGAGAGTGATGCTGATGAAGCTTCCTGCTGGAGATGTGCGTGTTTTGCCTGTAGGCAGTTGTAAGGAGATGTCTGTCTTGTGTGTCAGGGACAGACAGCATCCAAAGTCACTATTAAAAATGTATGCATTTATTATTATTTTTTTCCTTCTGATCATGAATAATTGAGCGTTTCTTTGTTGGGATACAGCCTGATAAGCTCCCATGCCTTTCTTCTTAGAAGTGTCGGAGGCGCTCAGCTGTGTGATTTCCCAGAGGAGCTACAGATTAAATCTGAGCTCTAAAATAGAAGGAATTTTTATATATATATATATATATCTATATCTATCTATATATATATAAATATATATCATCCTCTGGAACATCACATAATGGATAATGTGTACGTGCTGATATATATTAACATTTATATACAGTTCAGTTCTTGGAAAATTTGAGTCATGGGGAAAAATATCTTCATCTCAGCAATGCAGTGCAATTACACAGCTTTTGGGTTGGGTCACTGCAGCTGAAGGCCCAACTCAGAAGCGGAGAGAGAGAGAACAAGATGGACAACAAATATAATACGTAGATAGATACAGGTGACAGATTACCAGTTTTCTGAATGAAATTTCACTTGGATATTTTGAGTTGGAACTGGATGGTCTTTTAGGTCCCATCCAGGCTAAGCCATTCTATGATTGTGTGTTACAAACACAAACTTGCATGTTGCTCAGCCACTTTCCTACCAGAAATACAGCTTTCTACGTACATTTTTTCCACCTGCTGTTGTTCACTTCAGCTTTCTTAGCCCATTTCTGGTGGAACATCTCACTTGTGCTCTGTCATTGCTCTGTGCGCAGCCTTGGTTTCCCTCCCTTTGCAGTCAGTCAGAAACATTGCACTTCCATGGAGGTTTCGTCTATGTCCTCAAACAATTCACAGACTAATTAAGGCTCAGAACCCTACTGTGAAATAGGTAAATATTAGTTTTCCACGTCTCTAACGTGGCATAATAACAGCGTTAATGGGATTTACCTGTATGGCTCTGTAGCAGTAACAAAGCAAGTTGTCTGGCCCTGTCAGTGCTGCTCACTCTTCTCAGTGGGATAACTCATTAGTAACCAGAGAAAAACTCCAATACCTAGGGTACAGTAAGTAGAACATAAATTGCTGATGCTGTGAAGCCTTCTGGCTTTCAGCAGTAGTCAAAGAGTTGCAGCAGACACACCAGAGAGCTCTGGCCATCAGTTCCATTATGAATGCATTGTGGGTCGGGGAACAGGCAGAGTTCCCAAGTCCTTCAATGCTGTCCTGGTTCCTTACAAGCAGTGCTCTGCTAAGGAGGGTGCAGAACAGCCTGCAGTGTCTGTGTTGGGAAGGGAGTTGGAGATACGCAGAACGGCTTCCGAGTGAGCTGAGATGCTTCTATCAATAATTTCTTCCATTAGAAGGGTAAGCCAGGAGAGAAGGAGAACCATCTGTTGCCGAATCTTCAGCTCTCAGCAGCTTTCCTTTCTCTGAGTGCACAGGAAGGCTTTGAGATTCACGTGGGAGAGTTCTGTGCCCTGCCACTATCGGGGCGGTTTTGTGCTGCCTGATGGTGCTACCCGCAGTGGAACAGCCTTCTGCTGTTGCTGTGAGCAGTTTGGTTCTTCACTTGGTTCATTAGAGTGGTTGAGGTCCCTCATAGTGCTTGCTAAGGGCATCGGGGGCTGGGCAGTCCCTCCTGATGTTGTGGCTCGGGATGCTGCGCAGGAGCAGTGCCTGGTCAGGATCAGGGGGTGCAGACCTGCATTGTCAAAGTCACGCTTAACAATCGTTTCACCAAACAATATTGATCCAGGAGGAGACTGTCACGTCCTTCCCAGGGACTGAGTTCTTGTGACGTAGGGAAAGAGCTGATGAAATGAGTTCCAAACAACAACGGTGACATTTAAAGCTGCTAATACTTGTTAGCTCGCTAATAGCTTGCTGGTAGCTGCTAATGCCACTTACTTGTACATCTAAGGAACTCCCACCACTTCCACAAGTGGAAAAAGAACAGAACTCAAGCGCTCTGTTCTTCTTGGTGAGTTTAGTGGAGGAATTCAGGCACGTTCTTCGCAGCTGATTGAGACAAAATGCCTCAGTGCTGTACTTAGTTGTCACGTTAGAAATTGGAATATTTTTACATATCTTTGTACGTGCCCCTTTTCTTGGAAATCCTCGTGTTGTTGGCCACCGTTAGCTTAGTGCATGAGCTGTGTAAGCTGGTGCTGTCAGAGGTGTGAGAGTGTTGGGGATATCCCTGTGCTGTGCTCAGGCAGGACTGAGGCTGTTGGGAAGCATAGAACCACGGAATGACTGGAGTTGGAAGGGACTCTTAGAGGTCATCTTGTGCAGCTCCCCTGCAATGAGCGTGCCTGAAGTAGGGATTTTCTTCAAAGACACTTGAACTGATGCAAAATTTATTTTCATGTCATGATTTATGGAGGTTATTAAGCTAGCTACCTGGCAATTTGCAGACTCATTTGGGCTCAGTTTGCTTCTGTTCTTGGGAAACTGTTCTGCGCTCATCACCAGTGTATGCAAGTGCTGTCTTGTAAAATCTAATTTGTTCTTTTATCCTGCTTTTTATGTGCAGAGTTATGCTCTAATTTGTTATGATCTATTATTTTTAACGAAGGGTGAACGTACACCAGGCTCTGCTAGAAGAAGTAGGCTAAAGGCAAGTGGCTCACAGCGGTAGGGAAAGCCGTGGTGCCTTTGGGGCTGCAAGGTGTGCGCAGCTCTGTGATGCTGAACCCGGCTCCCTGTGTGGGTCAGCTCTCCTGGCACTTCAGGTCTCTTTGTGCCTGAACGAGGGAATCGTTGCTTGTCTCCATTCTGGAGCTTTTAGGGGGTCTTACTTATCCTGTGCTATGGCAACTGAGGGTGTTTACCGTGCAGAGTGAGACTTTGAACCTGGCTGGGTGTTCTGGGACCACGCGGGCTGGTTCGAGGTGCTTACATGGTTTAATCATAGACCTCTGTCCCTGACTTTTGGTGCCTGAAACCCAGACCTGTGACTGGGATTGAAACAGGCAGTTTCCCAGCCGTTGTGCAGGATGGCTTTGCTGGAGGCGCGGTGGCCATCCCTCTGCTTACCTTCCTCTGGGTTCTGTTGGGCGAAAGCAGCCAAATAGCAGAGGTGGGAAGAGATCTGAGAGGGACTCGGGGGAGAGACCTTTAATTAAGTGTCCACCATGGGTGTTGTGGAGCTCTGGGGGACACAGCAATAGGACCCAACCATCCGACTGCACACAGGTGTCCCATGGGCTCCGGTCACCTTCTGTTTATTCGCAGCACGTTCAGTAAGGATTTGGAAGCAGCTTGACATTTTTGTTTTCTATTTTGCTTACTAGAAAGAGTCGACATCAACATGTTGGACCACGTTCAGGTCTGCTGTAAATAGAGGCAGCCTCCTTTCAGTCTGTGGCACTGCGAATCCCTGCACCGGGGCTCAGCTGCCTATTTTTAGCTCTGCTGACTTACCTGGCTGCTTCTGTTTGCTTTAATAAGATTTTTATTTACTCCCGTTCAAAGGAAATTTGAATCGGATACTAATAAAGTTCCAGCTCAGATTCGATAAGCAGTTTTATCCCAGGCTGTTTTATTACGGAGTCCCTCATTAGTTTTATTGTGGTTATTCTGCTCTCTGTATGAATTGAGGACGGGGACGTGGTGTGATGAATGCAGGGCGACCTTTAGACTGCGAGCGCTGTGTCGGTGATGGGGCTCACTGCAAATAATGGCATTTGGCACACTGTGCCTTGCAGGATCATCCATAAGAATGGAGTGAGAAAAAAGCAGTGCTCAGAGGCTGGGACTGCATGGCCTGGAGTGAGGTACCCTCTTGTTCTCTCACGTGTCTGCGTTATTAATCCCATCCATCACTTTGTTCATTACCAGTATCTTTTTCCTAAGCAGCCACTGATCTGGTTGTTGCAGCAATTACATAGTCTAGAAGGAGAAATCTTGAAAGCAAAAAGCTGTCAACATCTTTATTTCATAAATAATTGCTGGTTCCTTTTAGCTGTTACTTAATGCTATCATTTCTTTAATTCCTGCTTTCTGCTCTGGGTCCCACTTGCAGCGCGCAGCTAACGGTGCTTATTGTGCTCTGCGTCAGCTCTGCCCGAGCTCCTTAGAACTGCTGTCACCACTCCAGCACTGCTCCTGTCAATTAGTTGTGCTATTATCTGAAAGCTGTGCTTCCTGGCTAATAATTTTTCGCTCAATCTCAGAACATCAGTAGAAAAAAAAGAGATCTCCTTTATGCTGCGGTGGAAGTGCAGCTGGCTGGTGGAGCGGTGCGTGTTGCAGGCTGGTGGTGCCTCGTCCTTCTTGTGCTTTGGTCATAGCATGACTTCTGAAAAGAGACATAAATGGAAACCTTCTTTTGTATGGAAGTTGGTTCTGGGAGGCAGCGTGTGTTCTGCTGCTGGTGGCCCTGAAAGAACAGCAGTGCTGGGATTGGCATGAGGTGAAATGCAGCATCCCTTGTTAATGAGAAACGTGTCTCAGAAATGCTTCTTAATGACTGTGTAACGTGTATGAGTGCAGTATGCCTTAGCAGACACACTTAAACGCTCTGATCAGTGGTTTTTTCAAAGGAAAAGAGAGAGATCTATTTTTACGTCGACCCAAGCAGCATTTCTGAACTGCGAACGAATCGTCTTCTTTTCCCTCAAAAGAAAATGGTGGAGAGCTGATAGATGAACGAGCTGTCCAAGTTCCCAACTTTTTTTGGATGTGTCTTTTTTTTTTTTTTTTCCTTTACCGTCGCAGTGCAATTAAAGACAAAAACATCTCGGTGAGAAGCTGTGAGCAGTGCAGCAGGCTGTCATTGCTCCCCATCCCCTGCCCATCACACAGGGCTGCAGTGTTGGCAGCAGCATTGCTCAGGGGTTGTGCTGCTGTATTTTCACACCCCTCCCACAGTCTCCTTTGTGGGTTTGTTTTGTTTGTGGGTTTCGTTGGTGAGCAGCCAGCATCTGGGAACACGCCAGGGTTTTTTCTTTCACTGCATTCATCGCTGTTTGTGCCGCTCTTTGGTCTCTTCATTACACAACTGCAATCTCCTTTGGTTCGTTGTCCAAACAGAAGTCCGGTCTGTTTAGCGTTATTTTGCTGTGATGTTTCGGTCATGTGTAAAAGAAGAGTTAACGAGCGAGCTTTATTTCCATGAGTGCCACGAGATCCAGAAATGCGCCGTTTTTTGTCCTG
This sequence comes from Meleagris gallopavo, assembly GCF_905368555.1. Taxonomy (NCBI): domain Eukaryota; kingdom Metazoa; phylum Chordata; class Aves; order Galliformes; family Phasianidae; genus Meleagris; species Meleagris gallopavo. Next base: position 7,077,429 of record NC_139420.1, read on the forward strand.
GGGTTTGCTCCAGGTGGGGTTGATGGGATGTTTCCTGTGCAGACACTGGGCTGCAGGGCAGTCTGTGCTTGGGGACTGCATTTGCCATGCGTGTGACACTGCTCTGGGTGGTAATTGCAAATGGCTTTGAAGGAAATGGCAAACTCGTTCTGTTTTCATAAAAAAAGAAAACCAACAGCAAACCCAATTGGCTATGAAGTATTTCAAGAATGATTCTTTTCGGTGAGAATAATTGGAAAGTTTGGAGATTCTCATAAGATAATTTCTTAATTAGATTTCTGGCCTTGTTTAGAGAACAAAACCCGGTTTGTATGATCATCCAAATATCATCCTAATCAGCCAAATGAGTCAGGGAAAGCACTGCATCTGTCTGGTCGTCATCCCTTCTTTGGTGTGTATTTATGGCTACACCAAGGGGTCCCCAGGAAAACAAGCTCTGCTAATAGGAAATTTAGCCTGGGATCCAGAAGTAACCATGAGGGGCTACCAGGAAGCTTTTGGTTGTGCATAAACGTGGCCTTCTGTTGTCTGCTCAGTGTTGTTTTCATAGAATCATAGAACGGCTTGGGTTGGGAGGGACCTCAAGGGTCATCAGGCTCCGACCCCCCTGCCACATTCAGGGCATCCACATCTAACAGTAGACCAGGCTGCCCAGGGGCCCATCCAACCTGGCCTTGAACACCTCCGGGGGCTGGACTGTTTTTGCTTTTGGGCAATTTGTGCTTTTTGCCTCGTTTTGGTCTCTAACAAGACGGGGTGGCAGTAGGGAGTGGACTCAGTGTGGTGTTGGTGGCTGCTCCCCGCAGCGGTGAAAGGAACGAGGCGTTGTGTGGAACAGGGTTTTGTTTGTGAAAATGTAGCGTGCTGCAGAAAACATGAGGTTGTGCGTGGGCTTGTGCTGTGTCTTAGCTGACCACACAATCAGTAATGTAATTTACCTGTAAGTTTAAATTACAATGATGCTTAATAAAAATGAAATAGAGCAGAGTGGTGCGTAGCTGGGTAAGTTGAAAATGAGCACTTTGTGCCCTGATGTATATGGGTGTGTGTATCTACTGAGTGATGCTTTTGAAATACCAGTGTCAGGCAAAGGGTTTGGATGACAGGTGCCCACACTGCCTCTGTGGGGCAGAGCTTAAAGCACTCATAATGGAAAAGGCTCTTCAGCGGGCTGCAGGGGCCGTGCTTTAAATCACTTGCAAAGGAACTGTAAAGGCTCTGATGTAATTCATGGCACTGTAAAATCCATTAGTGGTAACATTAACCAGCAATTGTAAAGTCAAAACGTTGAAGGAGTTGGTTTTTTTTATCACTAAAGCATGGAACTCTAGTACCAAGAAGCAAAATAGCTTGAATAATATCTGGTTTTTACTCTGAAAAACACCTCAGAGTTCAGACCAGGGGAGAGGAATGGAATATTTCGGTGTGTTGTATAAACATCTCATAAGTTCCTCAGTAGGTACTGGGATGTGCTTTACATACCCTGGGAGATGAATGAGTTTTACGGTGGTTTTCTACTCAGAATGCTGTGAAGTTGCTGGAGAATCGATATCACTCAGTTGTGGCAATTAGGGATACTTACACAGGTGTGTGCAGCCCATGGGGCTACCAGGGGTTTTCTGATAGCAATATTATAGCAAGTTGTAGCAACGATACATTTTTTCTGATTTTTTGTTTTTCCCCCCCCCAGGATTTTTGCTCTTTAAAGACTATTGCATGAACGAAATCGATGAAGCCGTCCCTCAGCTGAAGTTCTATGAAGAGGTAAGCTGCATCCTGCAGACACTGCCAACACAACACATGGATTGACTTGATGGGTCAACAGCTGGACAGTGGGTTGATGGTTGCAGTGGACGATCATAGTGGTCTTTTCCAACCCTAATGATTCTGTGATGGTGGAGAGGAGGAGGATGCTCACAGAGATCAAAGTATCTTTGGGTTTATTGATATTTTCCATTGTGAGTTGCGTGCTTTTACTGTGGGTCACCTGAACTCTTGCTAAGAGTTGTAAACTGGGTTCATCTCGGCTTGTAAAGGATCTCTGATAGCTCAGAGTTAAGCCAGACCCGATTTTGAGCAATGGAGTAAACTTTTGATCTCTGCTGGTGAAGATGGTGATAAATCTTAGTTCTTCTACAAATGAGGCGAAAGTAAAAAACGTCTGCCAGCTCCCAGTGGAACGAGAGCAGTAGATTCCTGCTCTCGAAAAGATCTGAAAGCAAAAGCAGTACTTGTTACTACAGCTGACGTGGGACGTGAATTCATATCCACTGCCTGTAGGGAAGGATTTTTCTGCCTCTGCAAGGGACGCCCGCGTGCTCCTGCTGCATTCAGCCCCTGCCTGTTGCTAAGTATAGCAGCTGAGGTGGCAGTTTGGGTGCCTTTACAGTGCAGCCTGTATTGCTCTGTGCTAATTAGAAGTGCTGCCTGAGATAACCCTGTGTCTGGAGTGCTGTCAGGCTGATGAGTTACAGTTGTTCTTGCTAGTGGGCTAACAACACAAATAGGGTAAGTGGGATCGGCGTGGAGATAAATCACGAGCGATCTGCTGCTCCCCCACCCAGTTAGGCATTGCTTTCAAGGAAGAGGGTTTTTTTTTTTTCCATCATTTCCATCTTTTTCTGTGCTGAAGATATTGCTGTCAGAAGTAATCAGGAAGGCGAGTTGCAGCCGATTGTTTAGCAAGCTATTTTTAGCCACCTCTTTATCTTTGAAACAATGTGAAATTGTATTTTTAGGTTATTAGCGAAGTGTTGCCTAAAAAGATGTTAAATGCTTTGTCATGCACTTTTGGAAAAATCCTATTAAAGATATTTAAAGAGGCTCATTACGTCTTCTCCTGTGATGTGCTGGATTCTTCAGCTTTTCTTCCTGATATTTTTGATTTACTTGCCGCACTTATTACATGTGAAATAATGAGTGCGTTGCCACATTAAAAATCACTCGATGTAGAAAGGCTCCGTACTCCAGGGATCACACATTGCTGCAGCTTAAGTCACGATCGAGCATTTAAGTGGATGAGTGATTCATCCGGATCGGTTTCAAATAAAAAAATAAAAGGACAAAGAAGGAAAAAAGAACATCAAGGTGCTTGAAAGCTAATGGCAGTGCTTGAAAGCTTCTTTGTCAGCTGCTGTGTGAAGGTGAGCTGAGGTTGGCAGATGTCCCTGCAGCTTTGGGGTGCTGTGTCCATGGGTTCTGCTGCCTGTGGTGCCCACGAGATTGAGGCTGAGCTCAGGTGATGCACACCAGGGCTCCTCTGCTGCTCCTAATTGTTTTGAGGCCCGACGTTAATTAAAAACAATGTAGCAAAGATGTTTTGTATCACTGTAATTATAAAATGGTCCCGAGGGGGAAGCGGTCAGAGGTGGCAGTAGAACTGCTGCCTTATGGCAGGCAGCAAACACCAGGGCTGGGGGTTTCCTTGGCTTCATTCTGGGGTTCTCAGTTCCACCTGTGCATAGAGCAGCTCCTGAGTGATGCTAAAACAAAAGCAGAGCAGCTGAGGGAAATGCGCTGCAGTCACACAGCTGTAGGAAATGGAGCTTTGTGGGAATTTCAGGCAAATGAGCTTTCTTGCTTGAGAAAAGAATGAGGAGGGAAACCTCACATCACCTGTAATTGTGGTACTACATGTCTGAACGAAGAAAAAAATGAAGATAAATAAAGCTTTAGGCAAAGCAAAGTCCTTTATTTACCAAAGACCTGGATGGTATCAAAGATGTGCTCGTCTGATGGGCCCTTCCTCTGGCATTGCAGATCAAAGAGTACGAGAAGCTGGACTCCGAGGAGGAGCGTCTGAGCAGGAGCCGCCAGATCTACGACACGTACATCATGAAGGAGCTGCTCTCCTGCTCCCACGTGCGTAGCCCTCCCTGCTGAAAGCAATCCCAACCCGTGCCAAAGTGCCACCAGAGCCAGCACAAGGCCACGTCTCCTCCAGATGAAGCTTTTGCTCACTGGGCAATTATTAAATTGCTCAATAAATGCTTAGATGTTGCACTGGGAGACGTGGTGTAGTGGGAAATATTGGTGGTGGGTGCACGGTTGGACTGGATGACCTTAGAGGTCTTTTCCAACCTTGGTGATTCTATGAACCCTTTGACGTGCTCTCAGCTAAAAGAAAAGTTGGGAGCATGATTTACATTGCATTACGTGTATTTTTTCTTTTGTTTAGTAGGACAGCAGCTCTGAGGCCTTAAGGAAACGTTTCCAACTGTTTGAAATTTTTCTTTGTCTTCTTTTCCCAAAGCCTTTCTCCAAACAAGCTGTAGATCACGTACAAACACATTTATCCAAGAAGCAAGTGCCAGCCAGCCTTTTCCAGGTGAGGTTCAGTCTGTTGACGTTTCTTTCACTTATTTGACAGTAAGAGACGTTGTGCATGGAGACAAATGTGTTCTTACAGAGACAGAATCCAGTGGTACTGCTGAATGTTCTCTGTGATAGCAATACCAGAATGTTTCTCTCAGTTGAATAAAAATTACAAATTACTGTTCTTTCCTCCATTTGAATACAAAAATAAGTGCTATTCTGGCCCACTTTCTGAATTATTAATCTTCAGTGGTTTTGTTTAGTTTAGAAAATAAAGGAGTGAGACGTGAAATACTTTCTGTATTGTTGCACTGCAGTACAGATTGACACAAAACAAGAAATTCAGATTTGTGCTCATTTTTGTAGCTGAATTCATGGAGTCAGTTTGTTTGTGCAGATAATGAACCTCACCCATCATGGGAGTGTTTACAAGCTTACACTTCTTTGATGTCAGTCTTTGTGAATATTGCCCCTGCCTGAGTGTTCTTACTGCTCAGTGAACTGTTTTTAACGTGGCAATTAGGTGAAGTGACAAAGTGATACCTGCACTGCTTGAGTTACAGCTCCCTGCTAATTGGGTTGGGACTTGAGATCTCTGCGTGCTGGCACACGTCATGGGGAAGCACTTCTGCTTGGAAGAAGTCATTTGGGAACTGAAGGTGCTTCCATGCTTAGGAGAGAAGTGCGGAAGATGGGCCCAGCAGCTCTGGGCAGTGCAGAGCAGGGAGAAAATCTGTACTGTGATGGCTTTGTACTTGTTAGGCATTTCTAGGGGCTGTATGCAGGGTTCATTCCCCAAGGGGAACACAGTGTCTTCTAGCTGGTGACAATATTTTGTATTTCACTTCAGGGCACTTGTTCAGGTTCCTATAGTTCAGTGAAGCTGAAGTGCTGGCCTCAGCTTTATCCAGGGAAAACATAGGAAATGCTGCTGATGCACAGGGCTGTGTACAGCGTGTGCAAAGAGCTCTTCATCTGTCTGGGATTAGGGTTGCTGCAGATTGCCAAGCGGCTGAGGTTGGTGAGAGCTGCAGGGAGCCAGCTCCAAACCTTAGCGTACCAGCTGTGTGTGTGAGGTGGTGGTGCGTGCCCAGCTCATCACGTGCTTACATTTGTGTGTGCCTCTTCATCCTTTGTAGCCATATATAGAAGAAATCTGCGATAGCCTCCGAGGGAAAATATTCCACAAATTCATGGAAAGGTATGGATGTGAGCTCTATTATGTGAACTTTCCACCTGCCGTAGTAGGAGGTCAGATCCCTTAAGTATTGCTATAAAATAAAGCTGAACGTGTTAGTAACCTTCATTTAATCATTAGTTAGCATACTTTACAAACGACTCCATAGGACTGTTATTCCTTATTTTGAAAATAAAGACTAAATTATTTATGTAGAAATGGGAGACTGCTCTTTGGCAGCAGCTTGTGCTGCTTATTTATGTTTTTCCTACGTTAAGTTAAAAATGAGTTGAAAACGTTCCTTGGGGGGATGCAGAGGTTCATTAACATAAATTGAGCTGCCTCTGTTTGCTTTTAATTACATTTCCCTTTATGCCATTTGATTGTTGGTTAGTTCCAAAGTTAGTTTAGTTGTTTTCACAAATGAACATTAACAACTGCAGCAGTGCTCCGAGCTGATCGCTTTCTCTCGTAGGGACGTAAGACATGAGAGATGCACTGCCCAGTAGTGGTTTTTGTGGAGGGGGGTGGGATTATGGTTGCCTAAAAGCAGGACTGTGTTGGTGAATGTCACAGCACACCGCATTGCACATCTCCTTTTCAGTATCAGAGTCTCAATGCTTTCTATGATACTTTACACAGGAGTCTCAGATAACTTTTAAACTTCTCTTCTGCAGTGACAAGTTTACTAGATTCTGTCAATGGAAAAATGTAGAGCTAAATATTCATGTAAGTACTTACACATATATTTATCTTGTCAAAGGCTGATGCGGGGAAGAAAATGTTCAGTTTTGAATCCTGCTTCTCAAAAGGCCTTATCAAGTACAGGGAGTGTTACTGATACGCTGCTCTATTCTTAGGCACGCAGTCCTTACAGTTCCTTTTGGACATCCCTTCTGCCTGCCCTGAGCTGATAGCTTTGGGATTGCTGTGATAGCTGCAAGAAGCTGAGCTGCTCCAGTTGTTTCCCCCTCTGAGTCCCACTGCAGCTGCAGCACTGTCCCAGCACTGCCCTCAGCCTTTCTTTGGCCTCAACCATTGTCCCTCTGCAGTGCTCCTTTGTGGCTGTGAAGGAGCAGCATCCTCTGCTGCAGCTCTGTATGAGTGAGGCCATCAGCCTTTAGCCAGTGCAGGCTCAGGGCTCCTTCTGTTGTACTTAGCACAGTGGTGCCTGCAAGTACGCTTAAATGCAAACAATAAAGAGCTCCTTTTCCCAAAACACTAAATGCAATATGAATGACAACAGTGAAGCCTCTTACTGAAATAATAAAGTCTTCCTTTTTTTTTCCTCCTGCTTACAGCTGACCATGAATGACTTTAGTGTACATAGAATAATTGGAAGAGGGGGATTTGGTGAAGTGTACGGTTGCAGAAAAGCAGACACTGGAAAAATGTGAGTATATACACATGCTTTAAAGATAGCTGTAAACTCTGATCTCTGCAAGGAAATCCTTCCGGTTACTTCACACAGAATCACTGCAAAGCAGCATTGCATGGCTGCATATTTCCTTCTAATTAAATTTGATCCCCAGAGCTTCTGATTCCTGGATCATCGTTAAGCTTCGTTAGCTATTTGATCCTGCTGTGTGCCATGCAGCAGGGCTCCAGCACCCCTAAGCATATCTCTCATTTTAAATGGTCCTGTCAAAATCAACGGAAGCTGCACATGTGTTTAAAATTAAGTGTGTGCTTAAATGATTTCCTGGCCCAGCGCCTCACGGTGCCAAATGATGTTTTTATGAAAACGTGGTGATGGTGTGAGGTGTTACCTCCCATCTGCTGAAGGTCCTGTTACCTCATTGGTGCTCATGGAGCGCTGGAGGATGGCAGAGGAACATGGACCACAGCACTGCTCAGTCTGCAGGGTCATCCCTGGGCAGTGGCTGCATGTGCTGTTCTGCATTTGTGTAATTGCATAAGGTTCTGCCCCGATGGGGGCATGCGTCCCTGGGAGGAGCAGTGATGCTTGCGTTTGGAAGAGTGCAGTTCAGTGTCGGATTTTGTTTAACAGAGCTCTCAGTGGGAGCTCCAAGATCTTTTTCTGGTCTCACCATTCATACACTTCTTCTAATCAACAGATTTCAATTTCCAGGCACAATTGTCCCGTAATGCCCTGTTTTGAATGTCTGGGCATTGATTTAACAAGCTGTTCTCAATATATATTTTTTTTCCTTTCCATCTTGCTCTTCTCCTAACAATTATAGCCCAGGGACCATCTTTACATGTTTCTATCCTACCCAAGCATGGTATGTTTGGAGTGCCACATCTGCACTTACAGCTGGCTTCACTGGCGTGTGTGTGCTCTGCATCCTCAATGATAATAAAGTTCTGAGCTATTAACCAGTGGAAGGCATCTTACTGTTACCATCAAGCTCAGTATTTTTGCAGTGACCTCAAGTGCTGATATTAATATTACTACTAACAATACTGTCTTTATTCTTGCTTTGGTATCTCTTTTTGTCCATATACAACCCATTCATTTGTCCGTGTACAAAAATAAAGGTTTTATTCAACTTGAGCCACAGTGAGTAGGCATCTGCCCTGACAGGTCGTTCTCACGTTCCCAGCCGTGTTCACATCCAGGTTTTGCTATGGCTGGAGGTAGGCAAACCTCAGGACTAGCAGGGGAAGCAAAGGCCAGCTTTCTCAGGTCTAAATAGTGCGGAAAGGCCAACTGCGGGGAAGCCAGGCTCTCCCAGATTTGAAGCTAGATGAGGTTCAGCTTCTGGGTAGAGGTTTGGTTTAGTTCTTTCTTAATCCAAACCTGTTTGCCCGTCCCCAATCCAGATCCCGACCACTCTAGATGGCTGCCTCTGCTGCGCTTACTGCCTGCAAGGAGCTTGGGAAGCCAGCCCACAAGGTAAACGCCATCGGTGTTCACTAACCCACGGACACACCTGAGGCTTTTTCACATCACCTCCTTCTAGGGCGTGTAGCTAGGGGCCAGATCCAGCTCGAGGAGCAGCTCAAAGGAGAGGGAGAGCAGAGCGTTGGGATGAGGATGAGATGAGGATTCCAGCCGTCCGCATGGAGCTCAGCGAAGGGCAGCGTGTGAAGCGTTATTTATAGGCACCGACCGCCTGCTCAGCAGGAGCACGTGCTGTGAATGCATCCCCCGTTTTAGAAACCCAGATGCCAGCCTGCTTGCTCTCACTCTCCCCACTCACACACAGCACGTGCATGGCGATCGTGGCCTGCGATGCGAGATCCGAGCTTGGCTTACACACACTGACTGGCCTCATCCTAAAACCCACAGCGGCCCAGGGCTAGGGATCTCCTGTAGAAGAACATTCCTGTCCTCCTCCACTGTCAGACAGTGGGCCCCAGAGCATCGCAGCCTCCTCTTGTTTGGCAGCTGTGAGGGTAACGTGCTTTTTGCAGCTAAACATCACTCAGTGTTGTAACACGGGTTGCAGAAGGTGATTAAGAAGCTTTCCTGTATCTAACATTTCTTTGGAGTAGAGAACAAATTTTAAGCATATATAAATATGAAACTCTGTGTGTACTCAAGATATTATTTTTCTGGTAGAATTTAAACTGCCAGGATTAAATGGAACTGTGAGGGGGTCTCTGTAACTTAATTCATACTGCAAATCCTCGCTTGTAGCTAACTGGATATGTGATGTGTAATTCCTGTGGTTGTTTGGCACAGAATTGTTTGTTGAAGCACATTTGTCTGTTAGGAGGCTTCTGTTGGAAATGTTTTAATTCTGTGAGATTTCGGAGCTGTTTTTGTTTGGCCATGTAATGATGCTTTTAGTACTGGGTTGAAGTGCTTAAATTAAAGAGCCTGCTTGCAGGATACATTAACGAAGCGTTGTGTAACTGCAAGTTAATCATACTGAGTACAGGAGGAAATCTTTTCTGGTTCTTGTTCTGAATGGTTATTATTTTCAGGTATGCAATGAAATGTTTAGATAAGAAGAGAATCAAGATGAAGCAAGGAGAAACATTAGCCTTAAATGAAAGAATTATGCTGTCTCTTGTCAGTACGGGAGTAAGTATTATTATTCCTTTTTATTTTTGCATTTAACATTATGACTGCTACACATAAAACATATTCCAGCAGTTCACCTGTGTGAGATGGGAGAGTTAACCCTCACCCTGAGCCCTCCCCACTGATTCCAGCAGTGTGGCTGTAGTCAGAACGGATTTACTTGCTTGCTGCTCAGGTACAGAGCCTCGAGGAGGTTCCCATTACTCTGCTCATTCTCTCTCTCACTTAATCCTCTCAATGTATCTCTCAATGTAATACTCATCTTTCACGTATTCGTACTTGAAATATTCCCAGCACGTTATTCTGCCTTGTAAACGGCATTTCCTTTTCTGCTGTGGTTACAGAATGGAGAACACGAGGTGCTCTTCCGGAGAAAAAAACTTCATTTATAGTTCTCCCTCCTTTCCCTGTGACTGCAGTGTTATCTGATGGCCATTTAATTGTTTTATTTACATGGGCTGTGTTGCTGTAGAGGTGTAAAAGTAAGCCTGCCCATCTAGCTACGAGCCTCTGTAAAATGAACTGTGCTGAGAGCAGGCTTCAGGGTGCCAGAACCTTCCAGCATGCTGTCCTCGTTAGGCAGAATTGCAATCAGCTTGTATCACCATGGTTACGTGTGATGTTTTTAAAAAGGTTAATTTTCCTCATAACGGTTGTGTATGAATTCAGCGTTTGGTTCTCAGTTCAGTGTAAATACAGCCCCTTTTTGCAGCCTGGTTGAAGGAAGGAACGAGGTGGAACTGCGTGTGATTCTGTTGTGGACTTGCAGGACAGGAGGTGTGCAAACCTCGTGGTGCCTGCAGTGCAAGACTGCTGCTGGAGCTCGCAAGACAGCACGGAGGAAATGCTCTGAGATGAGATGTGTATTTTGTGGAGATTATGTAAATCCTGATTTGGGCTCTGCGTTATCCAGAAGGATTAGCAAATGCTGATCCTTTTTTTTTTTTTTTTTTTTTTTTTTTTTTAAATTTCACTTGGTGCACTCAGCATTGTTTAATGCAAGCCAGTGTCCTTGCTGTCCTTTGCCAGCCTCAGGGGCCTCCAGGTGGGTGTACCCCCCAGGCAGCCTGAATTCATGCAGTTGGGTAAGTGCTCCAGGACTGGCCGGCCAAGCCAGAGCCCTTCTGCTGTCAGGTGATGAATCCAGGGATGAATTGCAGCTTGTACAGAGGTGTCAGGAGTCCAAGAAGGTGGAATTCTGCAGTGGAGGCTAGATAAGAAACCCAGGCAAATTAGTAATCACTGTCTTACTGACCTCAGTTTGTGACTCTTTTGGTCTGGTACTGAATGTGAATTTTTGTGTCTGAAGCTTCAAACAGAAGAGGCTGCTGGTGCTGGAGCTCGTTGGCTGATGTGATGCCTCGCTAGTCACATAGCAGCAGCAGGGCAAGATGAACCATTTGTTGTTCTGTTAGGGCTCATTAGTGGGACTTCTGCATTCTGCAAGAGCTTGAAAAGAGAGGCTTCAAACAAAATGCCATCCATTCAGGTTAGCTACACCTGCTAATGCAGGAAATGCTGGAGCAGTTTGAATATGCAGAATGAAATAGCTTTGAAAATGGCAGAATGAGGTGATTCATTCTGTGTCTGGCTGCAGGCTGCTGGGTTTGATGGCGCCTGCCTTCCCCGTGGCAGCTCTGTGCTTCGTCTTGGCACAATTAGTCATGTAATGGGGAATCCAGATGTCTGCAGAACACATAACAACAGCTGTGCAGATTACACAGATGTCTGCGTAATCATTTTAGTGAGCCCACCTCAGATTTTGGCACTGACAGTTACTTCTTGAATAGCGAGCTCCCCAGTTCAGTGCATCGGGACAGCTTTGTGCTTTGCAGGGCCCAGGAGCTGCCTGGTGAACCGAGCGGAGCAGGAGTGTTCTTCCTTGGGGTTGTGTGTACTGAGGGCTTTAGGAGCCTTGGTTATGCTCAAAATGGAAATGGAGTCTGTCCCAAAGCTTATTGGGACCCCTGTGGGGGTTTCCACCAAACCATGGGCAGTTCCTTTTGTGTGAGGAGTGTATGAAATGGCACTTGTGCCAATTTTTCTCTCTGTTAAACAGTGAGAGGGGAGCCGTTAGACGAGGAATGCTTACACCACAATGAGTGATGCACTGCATCTACACTTGCAGATTTAATGTATTCAATTAAAATCTGGGCGTGTTGTCTGCTGGGATAGAAACACCCTTGGTGTGTGTTATGGCATTTAGATGTTGCCACTAAATCCTCTTGGATGGTTTGATTGCTGCAAGACCTTACTCTGTTTGGGTGCGTGTTTGAATGATCTCATTGGTTCAGAAAACTCAAGCTTTTGTTCCAAAAGTTCGTTTGTAGGTGCAGTTTGGGGGAATATGGTGCTTAGAAGAGGTAGTGTCTTCTATTAGCTGCCACATTGCCTTGCAGCCCAAGGCCATTACGTAGTGCTGCTGCTGAACTGGGAAGCACCAAGCTTTTGTGGGAGATTCCTAGAGCTTTCACTATCAGTGCTGCAGTCATTAGCATCTTGTCCAAGTTACATTAGGGCATGCTGGTGCTTCCTGCATGGTGCTGTGGTGTGTCTTCCTGCCAGCATCTGGGCTTTGGGCCTTCAGATGTTGGATTTATGGCCCAGTCCATGTGTTTGAAGAGCACAGTCCTCTGTAGGGTTTGTTATAGGATGCTGAACAGCTCTGGCTTTGTATGGCCTTAGAGAATGCCAACAAAGTAACAGCCATCCTATAAACGAGCTGCTTGCACCATTGCCCTAATGAAGAGGGGAGGGTTTCAGCTTCCTACCCTGTTTCTTCAGTGTGTGTGCATTTGTACAGGTGATTGACAATAAGATGCTTATCCAGCTATACTGCTTATAGCTGCACGTGTTAAACATCAATGGGAAGTGGGGCTAGAAAGCATCGGGAAGTGGGAATGCAGTCCCTCCCTGCACCTGGCTGAACCCATACCCTGTGGACCTGACTGCAGGGCTGTGCGTGGTGCTGAGCTTGCTGTTCTTGCTTCCCCTGCATTACATACGAGACAGGAGTTGTGATTTCCTTCCTAGTGTATTTCTGCTCCTTTTACTCATCTGCTGCAAACGCTGCCGGGAGCTGAAGGCTCAGTGGTGTCAGGGCTCAGTGCTGTGCAGGCTGCACCTGGTGCATGGGTGAGGACGCAGGTCTCTTTCCTTTGGGATTCTGACTGCTGGGAGTTCTCCTTGAAATCATGGGAATGGGAAATGGTGTGCAGCCTTTAACTTCATGGGAGCAGCATTACCTTCCCTTTACTTCAATGTGTATTTCATGTTAATTGAGCACAAACTGGGGTAAATGCTTCTGGAATACCTCTGCCTTCCGTAGCTGGAAGTGTTTGGGAGATGGTGATGCCAGCTGCATTTTGTCATTCTTTGGCTCCTCGCAGTTTTTTAACTTCCATATTGAAATGAGAGAGCAAAATCTTAAGATCTCTAAACTGTGAGCAAAGCATTACAGTACCCAGATTAGTAAACAAATTACTTTAGAAAATCATTATGACTGTCGGCAAATATCAGAGGAGAGCATCACATTTACTTTTGGTTTCTGTGAGTAGTAATGTGTTCATCATCTGATGTGAACCCTTTGCTCCTTTCCTTCTAGGACTGCCCTTTCATAGTGTGTATGACCTATGCCTTCCATACCCCTGACAAACTTTGCTTCATTCTGGACCTGATGAATGGTAAGCGAGGCTAAATGGAGATGGTGATGGTATTACAGAAATGTTGGCAGGAGGAGTGGCTGAGATCACGAGGAGAATGAGGGGAAAACACACTGAGCTGCAAAGCATCAGCCTGTGAGCAGGAGGGGTCAGCAGACCTAGACCAGGAAATGCAGAATGCGGGTTGAAAAATCTCCTTTGCTCTATAACATTAACAGATTTAAACAGATATCAGGGAAACTGGTAGGCTGAAAGGCTGGAAAGTGAGCAGAGCTCAGGTCCTGCAAGGAATACAGACTGGTTTTGTGTTTTCTGTGAGGATTCTCATGAAAATCATAGCAATGTGTCAAACTGAAGGTGATTTAAATCTGTAGTGTGTTCAGAAAGAGTTTTCTCGGAAGGTGGGTTTATTGGTGGTGTGGAATAGCTCACCCAGCGACGTTGAATTGTGGCTGTTCCTTGATGAGGAAGGTGTGAAGACATCCCAGTATGAATGTGCATAGGCTAATTAGTTCAGTTCACCAGAAACCCATGTATACAACTGCATTTCTCTGGCTCTGGTAATCCCTTGCACTAAGACTCAGTTGCTGGATTAATCACTGAAAGCAAATGTGAATGCACTGCGAGTACTTCTGAAATGGAGCTTCAGATGAATCCAATTTATTTACTGACTTTCTCGGGTATTTTGGGGTCTGGTCCCTTTGTGTTCCTCGGGGTGTCAGAATCCACTGAGTGCCCCCCATATCGCAGTCTGCCAGCGAGACAAGGTTTTACAGCTCTCAATTCTCCCACTTCTAGGAGGAGATTTGCACTACCACCTCTCCCAGCACGGAGTGTTTTCTGAAAAAGAAATGAGGTTTTATGCTACTGAAATCATCCTGGGCTTAGAACACATGCACAATCGCTTCGTTGTATACCGAGACCTAAAGGTAATGGTTAACACAGGGACTGCACTCACACAGGGGTTGCTACACAGCAGCAAACAGTGCTGAGAAGTTACGTGAAGGATCTTATCTGAGATCTCTTCTTGAGAAGAATATAAATTGTTTATGGCTGGCTAACTTTTCTGATAATGCTTCAGCAAACTGTGCTCTCATCCTGCTTAGCAGGCCTTGGGGATGCTTCCTTGGTGCCAGAATGAATCCCGTGCAGTGTTATTCATCTCACGTCTTAATGATGCTATTAATTCAGGGAGTGTACTCAGTGTCTGAGAGTCCTGATAGAGGAGCGTGTGTGACGGGAGCCTTGTCTGTTTTATTCTCTTCTGTCATGCTGCAGCACTTTGTAACGTCCCAGTGAAGGTGATGGTAGTGCTCTGTTGGGATGTGGGTTTTGTCTGGGAAGTGTCAGTTGCATTCACTTTGTAATTCGGTCAGCTGAGAAATACCAAGCAGTAACCTTTCAGTGTCATGCGTTTCCAGCCTGCAAATATCTTGCTGGATGAACACGGGCATGTAAGGATATCAGATCTGGGGCTGGCCTGTGATTTCTCCAAAAAGAAGCCACACGCAAGTGTGTAAGTATTACATATGGGAGCTCTTCTGCACAGTCATTGCTAAAGAAACTCTTTGTGTGTCTTCAGTATTTAATGTTGCCTAAAAGGAAAAAATATCACTTGCGTGGCACGGGCTCCATGCCACAGCTGAGGTGGGGACTCTTAATGGGGCTTTCAGGCTCTTCTTCTGCACAGTTGTAGCAGCTGATGTGTAGGCATGGCTGGAAGATGACACATCATTTCAAGATGATTCATTGTTCAGAGAAGATAGAAACTGACTGAGTTGAAGTACCGGATTGTTTTAATTGTCCTGCGTGGATAATTAAATATTCCGAAGCTGATGGAAAAACAGGGTTTGTTGTGCCTTTCTGTTTCTGGGTTTTTGTTAGAACTGAAGGCAGGCGGTGTTTCTGCTCCTTGGCATCAGGCTGTAACTGGGGCCTGAATTTCTTGTGTTGCCTTGGATTACCTGGAGGATTTTGTTTGTAGGTCCTCATTTGCCCCAGTTTAGTCTCAGAAATTATGCAAAAAAGGAAAACTTCATCCTGTCATATCTCAAAAGATGTGCAGCTCGGTAGATTCTTGAAAAAGCTCTTATTTTCCTGTTGGCACAGGGTGAGAGCATGAGTAAGAATGTACAGCCAAAGTAAAACAAACAAATAAATAAATGAAAACACATTTAAAATTAGGCCATCCTACTGAAAAAGACAGCCTTTTTGCTGACTTGGTTGCAATCAGCATTTTGTTTCCTTCTGCTCCGCAGAGGTACCCATGGATACATGGCTCCAGAGGTGCTGCAGAAGGGAACGGCGTATGACAGCAGTGCGGACTGGTTCTCATTAGGCTGCATGCTTTTCAAACTTCTGAGAGGGTGAGCGACGTTTCAAGTCACATATGCTTATTTCTTTTAGCATGGGCCTTTTTGCCTGTTCTTTATATTACTAACGTCTCTTAGCTAAAATAACTTGCATTATGCTGAGGCTGGGGAACCCATTCTTGATCCAGTGGCAACAGCATTACTTTTACCTGTTCCCAAACCAACTTGCCATCCTTGCAAATGAGAACACATCTGCACCTGAGATTAAAATTGGCTTTTTTTTGCTTCTGAACCAAGCAAAACTCCAGCCCTGTTTCCTGTAGTAGATACAGGTTTGGGGCAGTGAGAAAGGTGGGAGCTCCCATCTGCTTTTTTGATCTCTACTGATAGACCGTTTACTCAACTGTTGGCCATAGTATTTTGGATGATAAGTTACTCATTGCTTAAATGTACCAACAGCTTTGTCAAATTAGGGTGTTCACTGTATGCCGAAGATCTTCTTTTAAGGTGAATATCATTCACCTACGATGCTCAGTCCTTCCTCCTGTTGTTTCTAGATAAGTTGTATCTCAGCTTCCCTTTTGAGGGCTCAGGACATCCGCTGGCCCTGGTGTGGTTCCTCTTGCATGTAACTCGAGGTGGTTGATGAGAGAACCAGCACCAGAACCAGCATTCCCTCTGACCACAGGCACTGGGCTGGCGGGGTGGGGGGAGCTCAGTGCTGTGATTGCTCCTGGAGGTGGTCAGCCAGAAGCCAGAGTGTTACGTGCTGCATCTATCCTTCTTAATCTGTTCTGAAGCCAATTAAGCAACTCACATCCCAAAACAAGGCTTGAGCATGTGATACTGTTTCTTGGGGGTTTAAGAAGTTTAATCTGGCAGAAAATCCTGCCCACAAATCCACAGTGTTCATCCATTTGTTTCCCTGATCTGCTCCGAACCTCATCCAAGCAAACGGGGCTATCTGTTAGTCATTGTCTCATGCCTTGTTACCTGTCACGGCTAGAAACAAAACCGAGGTGTGCTGTGTCCTTCAGGTCACTCATCAGAAACGAGAGGTAATGCTTGAGTAGCTGGTGCCCAGCTGAACCAGTTTGCCATGCTGCAGCACAGAGCTTTGTGACAGTTAACTGAGGTATTGATGGGTAAATAACATTTTAATTTTGCAAAACAGCATTCCCACACCGTTTTGGAGACAGCTAGGGAATCAGGAATATACATCCTAAATCCAATGAAGAAATCTCAGTCTGAGAATGTTCTGCTTTCTTTCATGTTGCTGTTTAAGTACTGCATGGTAAATCTGTAGTAGTCAGAGTTCTAAAAGGAAAAAAGGCAAATTCAAAACCAGAATGCGAAAGCAGGAAATGGATAAAGCTGGTAATTTACCACATGCCATCAAATACCTTCCCAGTCACTACTGTTATGGTGATTATCTTCTGTTTTGTCTACTTTAAGATCTTGCTTCATTTTTTCCCGAGTAGATCAGCGGTGAGTTCTGTAGGTCGTGCAGATCAGTGTGTTTGGATAGTGCTGTGGCAATAGCTTTGCTCTCGTTAGATGGAGCAGTTCTTTGTTTTGGGAAGCACGGATGTGATTGGAAAGAAAGGGTTTGAAACAGCATCTTTGAAATGGTTTGTTTTATTGTTCTGCAGGCCAGGATTGATGAGGTGGAAGAATGGGACTAAAAAGGATGCTACACTCTTTCCTGGGGTTGCCACAGCTGAAATAAGCTGATATGTTATGGCTTTGCATTCATTAGTGCGTTTTCTTATTCCTACAGTCACAGTCCTTTCAGACAGCACAAAACCAAAGATAAGCACGAGATCGACCGGATGACGCTCACCGTGGTAAGGGTCCTGGGGACGGATGCAGTCACATTCCTCTTGTTTTCTAAACACCCATTTCCTCTAAAAGAGGAGCTGTACAGCCTCCTTTCTGAGAAAGCTGTGTTTACACACGGAAGAGCTGTTTACAAACACTGACAAAGCAAGCTGCTCTCCTGTGTGGAGCAAGCAGAGCGCAGCACTCCTGTAACCAAATGTGTCTTTCTGTGTCTTAGAATGTGGAGTTACCAGATTCCTTTTCTCCTGAACTAAAATCCCTTTTGGAAGGGCTCCTGCAGCGGGACGTTAGCAAGAGGCTTGGATGCCAAGGGAGAAGGTAAGTGTGGAGTTCTTGTACCATTTCAGTTTCCTTTGGTTTGGTCAGTTTGGTTTTGGGTAATTTCCGTCATTAAAGACTTTTTTCCCTCCCCCCAACTTCTCTGCAGTCATACTTACGTTGGCCTGTGAAAGCAGCTGCTTGCTTTGCCATAAACTTAGTATAATACTCAGTGGAGTGGAGTGAGTTGTTACTTAGAAGTAACGTATGGGATCTGACAGTGGAAGAGAACTGTTTGTTGTTCAGAATCATGGAATACTATAGAAGAACCAGGTTGATGGTTTGCCAGAGCTACAGCACTGTTGCCAATGTTTCCCCATCAAAGTTCTGTTGTTTGTGTAGGAACACTTTTTTTCTTATTTGAAAGAGAAAGCATTTTGCTGATTATTTCAACTGGTAGAAGTGCTTGACCTTTGAAGGCTTTGGATTTCTCAAATCCTTTTGATTTGTAAAGCCCCTTCATTTTATTGACTGGAGTTATTTTTATTTTGCAGTGCACAGGAAGTAAAAGAACATCCTTTCTTCAAAGGGATTGATTGGCAGCAAGTATATTTACAAAAGGTAAAGGGTTGAGAAACTGTAACTTATTTGTTAAAGCAGTCAACATGCAATATGCCTGAACAGTCAGTGGATAGAACACTCAGTATTCCTGTCCCCAGAACAGGTACCTGCTTGCACAAGTGCATGCATTTAAATAACATCAATTAATTGGTCTGACATTATGCTGCTTTTTCTTCTAGTATCCTCCCCCATTGATTCCTCCCCGAGGAGAAGTAAATGCAGCAGATGCTTTTGATATTGGGTCGTTTGATGAAGAGGACACTAAAGGCATTAAGGTATTCAACTTTAATGGATAGGTAAAGAATGGCACTTTGTTCTCCTACCCTCTTATGTGTGCACGCTTCTCAATGTGCTGGGGACCTTCTTCAAGTTTGTAAAGGTAATCCATGCTCTTATCAAGTGGTAGCATGGGCTTGGTTGGCTGTGGGTTTTCGTTTTAATTTACCAAGTCCTTGTGTTGTAAGTGCAGCTTGGCTCAGGTCTGCTTTCCTGTGACGAGGCAGGTAGTCCAAACGGGCTGACAGCTTTTGGGAATCAATCAGTTTTACAAGGATATGTGATAGTTTTAAGCTTTAGGAAAGTGGTAGAAGAGATAAAAGTAACTGTCAGCTTCCGATACTATTCAAAATCTAATGGAAATAACACCAAAGGGAAAAACCTGCAGCAAAAGCTGCTGGCGGTCCTGACCTGCGTGCTGTGCCCTCTCCTCCCATAGCTCCCTTGGGGCTGTCCCTGATGGGCTTTGCCACGTGTTCCCCAGCAGCCCAAACGTTGTTCTTATTATTGCAAAAGTGAGTCAGGGGAGAAACAAACCTGATAAGCAAAAAAGCCACATGAGCTGCTCACTGCCTAAAAACAGATCCTGCCCGTCAGTGTCACCTGCTGCGATTGCAGGAATTGGCACGGAAATGATTTTACGTGTTTCAAGAGAAATGCAGAGCTCTGGGAAGTTTCCTGCAACTCTGGAATGCTGTCATTCCTTCTACTGGGATTTTTTCGTGTGTGTGTGGAGAAAGATTTTAATGCAGTGAGGCTTTTCATTAACAGCAATTGAAGAATCCACCATTTGCGTTTACGTGGTGATTAAATGTAAATATATGCCATGCACATAGAATGTAAATATAATGGGGCAGGTGAGTAGGGCTTTTAGTGATAGCAAACCAAGCGAATTTGGAGCAGGTGGCCTATTCTCACTATATAAATTAAAATCAAGTTAGTATCCATGCTTTCTCTTGATGGCAGCTGTTCGTGCTGGGAGGTCAGGGGTCAAAACACCTGAAAGCTCTGAACTGCTGGGGATAAGAATGGTAGAACTGACTGAAATGTTGATTTCTTTTGTGTCGTTTTTCTCTTGCAAGTTGCTCGATAGTGACCAGGAGTTATATAAGAACTTCCCACTGGTAATATCGGAGCGTTGGCAGCAAGAAGTAGCAGAAACTGTTTATGATGCAGTAAATGCAGACACGGATAAAATTGAGGCCAGAAAAAGGGCTAAAAATAAGCAGCTTGGCCACGAGGAAGGTAATCTATCAAATACACTTCTCTCCATCTTTTACTGCTAGATAGTAATTCATGTGTTTGAGTTCGACACAACAGACTCCTATATTACTGTCACTCACCAACCATTGTTAGTATTCATGTAGTCAGTATCATATTCTTCAGACATTCCTTCATGTTTTGAAGTGCTGTATGATGACATAATGTTTTGGAAAGCCTTTCTTAATATCTTTTATAAATGATCCTCTGCAGCTTTTCATCATTTTGGCTTGTGGTGCTTGCTCAGAAAGGGGTTGATTTCATGGCAGAGAAGTGGGGGAATAAAGCAGGAGGTCCTCCCAGCAAGAGGGAAGTGCACCATGAGGCTCCGAGCTGTGGGTGGCAACGTGTAAATCTTTTAATAATAAAGTCAGAGAGCTTTTTAAGGACCAGATTCAGTTCTTAGTTACCCCACTGCAATCTCATCAGCTTACGTAATTAAGTCA
Source organism: Meleagris gallopavo (assembly GCF_905368555.1). Taxonomy (NCBI): domain Eukaryota; kingdom Metazoa; phylum Chordata; class Aves; order Galliformes; family Phasianidae; genus Meleagris; species Meleagris gallopavo. The sequence goes on from NC_139420.1 coordinate 7,097,594, forward strand.
GAATTGGCTCCATGCATGTGGATAGCACATTGACTCACCCCGCTCGGGGCTTTTATCAGCACAGCACGTGTGTAGGGTGACTTTGTTTCGCCTCCTGACGTTTCCTCTTTCGATAGATTACGCCCTTGGGAAGGATTGCATTATGCACGGGTACATGCTGAAGCTGGGGAACCCATTCTTGACTCAGTGGCAGCGGCGTTACTTTTACCTCTTCCCAAACCGACTTGAATGGCGAGGAGAAGGAGAGTCAAGGGTGAGTGGGGGCAATTTGGGGGGCAGCAGCTCCCGGGGTATGGAGGCACGTGGGGCAGATGGAGATCTCACACTCACACCTGCATCCCTGGAAGGAGAGTTTTGTCTGAACGGATTTCAGCTCAGGATAACTTCCCTTGAGTCTCAGTTTAGTCAGCAGGCAGCTGCGCTGCATTGAGGAAACATCAGGTTGAGTTGAGAGCCCTGTTTGCTTTGTTTCGTGATGTTTTAAGGGATTTGGTAGTTCATGGTGTTGTTTTTCATTTAGGTCCTCTGGACTATTTATACAAAAAAACATAGACTGGTAAGGCCATAACTGCTATAGCATTTTATTTCAAAGAAAATGCTATAGTAACTTTAGCTTAGTCCAGCTGTGACCATGTGGTGGGCAGACCATCTGTACGTGTAGTCAAGTAGGGGGTTAGAGTTTGGGGATGTTCTCATCTATGGGGAGAGCTTTGCTGCAAACTGCCCTGTGTTTGCTTCTTTCTAGGTATAAGTGGTGCTTCAGTATTCCCTCTCAGGTTTTTGATGTAGTCAATAAGGTTGCCTTTTTTCTTTTCTTTTAAACAGCAGTAATACTTGGAAAAATATATACAATTATATGCAACTCTCTGGAGAGAAAACAGTGAATATTTTGTTCGTAGACCCGCCTATTTGTAGATTCTTATTTCGTGCTGTCATTACTGGCTTTTTGAGCTCGAATTTTGTTGTCTCTATTTAAGCAACCAAACCCCCTTGCTAAATCTTTCTCTTACCTTATAACCTATTTTTAATTCATGACTCAGCCTTCAGAAGTAGAGGATGTTTGCTATGATGATGCTATTATGTTAGTAAATGGCTGTTAGTGTTCATAACTTCATTCATGGATATAGTCTGGAAAAATTTACCATTGGCTTTATTTGATGGGCAGTGGTTTTCTTCAAATAATCTCTCTGCTTTATTTTTGCAAACACTACAGCAAAACCTACTGACAATGGAACAAATAGTGTCTGTTGAAGAAACGCAAATTAAGGATAAGAAGTGCATCCTGCTGAGAATTAAAGGAGGAAAGCAGTTTGTCCTGCAGTGTGAGGTGAGTCTCACGTTTTTCGGTAGCTGTTAATCAGATGGCTTACATGGGATAGAATGACTGAACATTTTTCCAGGTCCTCCCCTTTGTCCTTTGCTTAAGTGTAGTTTATGTAGCAAACCTCATCCTAAACGAAGTAGCAAGTTCTAGGTTGGAAAGTAGGAAACCTGCAGCTGTATTAGCCTGCATCAATGGATTTCAGTGGCATTTGGGCCAGAAAGAGCTGAGTTTCGTAAGTAAGTAAAAGCTGCAGAACTTCTCAACCCATCTGGGGCGATGGAGGAGCAAAGGGCTGCATGTTTCCAATACCCAGAGTTACTCATTGCTTCAGAAAATTGGAGTAAGCTGCTCTAAGTGCTACCTAAAAGAGAAGACGGTGTTGGCAGGTTTACTACCAAGTGCCAAACGAGTTCTGTATCTCTTTCAGAGCGACCCAGAATTTGTTCAGTGGAAGAAAGAGCTGACAGAAGCTTTCACTGAGGCTCAGAGGTTGCTGCGCCGGGCGCCCAAGTTTCTCAATAAATCTCGCTCCACAGTCGTAGAGCTCTCCAAGCCACCACTCAGCCACAGGAATAGCAATGGTCTGTAGGAGGGGGAGAGAACAAATCTCGCTTAGGGAAAGCACTGCGTGAACATGTTGAGTTTCACAGAATCCTTATGAATTACTTTGTGCAGCCCTGGAAGTGGGATGTGCTCAGAAGAGGAAGAATTAGATGTTTACAGCATGGGGTAATGTCAGAACTCTGACTCTGGAGGTGGTGAAGTCTGGAACAATGGCAAGTGAATTGATGCTCCTAGCAGAGGTGGAAACCCTCAAACGTAGAGGCTGCATTTTGCTCCCATGCGTTCCTGCACCCCGGCGGTGCCCGGAATGGTCCGTTACGCTGGAACTACTGATGGAAGGAAGCTGTTGTCCCTGCAATACCCTCGTTTGGTGCACACCAAGCCTGGAAACTGCAATGGTTACTGCTAGCTAGGGTTACACGTGTGTGTAATACCGAACCCCTCAACTTTGGAAGGAGCTGCAGACTTGCCCTGTTGGATCACCTTTAATCTGTCGTGTTGCCGTGTCCTTCCCAGCCGTTACTGCTGACTCTATAATAACCTTTCTCCATACTGCTGATGATCAACAGTGTGACTCTTATGCACTTCAAAGTACTGAATTCTAACTGTCCTGTGGTTTAAATGTTATTGCTACTTCATGGAAACATTGAACTCAGATTATTCACTTGGTTTGTTGTACTCACTAAATAGTAGCTACCACCATTTTGCTTCTTCTACGTATATGCAGTACTATAACTGACACAATAGAGTAATAATTGGTGAAGAGGAATTTATGGTAGCTTCATCTAGTGCTCTGTTGTATAAATTGACTGTTTTAGCACAGTTTTTAAAGAGCAGATTCCTTTTGACAAGTTTACAGCCAACATAAAGACAGTTCTTTTCCATTTCAGGTCAACTGCACTTTTTAAAAATTAAAAAAGAAAAAAAAAAAAAAAAAAAGAAATTATTCAAATCCAATGCATTCTAGTGCATGTACTGGGTGAAAAGGCCTGGGGACCTCGGTACGTATTCCGGATGGCTCTTCACTTATGGGACGTGTGGATCCTTCTCTGTTGTACAGCACACATGGCAGGTGTGTGCTTGTAGCATAGCTAGCCCAGGTGCTCCCCGCAGCCGAGCTCAGGAGGTCCGTGTGTGCGTCACACGGCTCGGATGGCAACTGGATTTTTACTTTTCTTTCCTAGAGAAATCAAAACGTCCACGTTGAAAGCGGTCTGGGAAAGCTGAGGATGGAACGTAGCAAATGAGCTGATCATATGGCAGATCGGCCCGAGTGCTGCTTGAGACATCGGTCGTGTCATGTGGAAACTCTTAACTTGACAAAATGAAGATATGATCTCTAATTGTTAGGCAACTCGAAGCCTGTGGTGTCCGCCTCTCCCTGCTCGGTGTGGTGTCGGGGCTGAATTTGAGCTTTTTTTTCCTTTTCTTGCAATAGAAATCATTTTCTGCCCCGTTACGGAGGCACAGCTCTCACAGTACCTGCAGGTGGTGGGAAATGCCTCTGTAAGGGAAGCTCCTGTGCCCTTGCATGGGAGGGAGCCCCTCACTGCTGCCGTGTCCCATGGAAGGAGTGATGCCTTTGGGAAGGGATCCCTGAGAGCCAGGCGGCATCTTGGTGCGTGTCTTTTCCCATTTATTTTTTGAGTTGCTCTGTAAAAGGAGTACAGAATGCACCAGGCTTGCTGGTAAGAGATGCTTAACATCTCAGCATCCTCGGGAAGGAGCAATGCTGGTATTTACCAGTGGTTGGGATAGAGAATTCCCATCATGCTGGCACTAACTGCACACTGGGTATCACGACGTTCTTCCCCCAGTGCCATGCATGTTTCTTTTTGGGTTGGAAAGAAAACTCCAAATATGATCAACTCTACCCTCAGCTTTCACATAACTCATTCGTATTGCCTTTGATCATCACGGGTCCCATTCAGCTCCTTTGGTCACTTCCCACAACTCCGGGCGCAGTGCAGCAGAGCTGTGCCAGCAGGGGAGCACTGCCCCAGCACGGCTTTGGCACCCACTGACACCACAGCTGTCAGCAGGAGTGCTTTGCACTGATGTCTGTGGGTGTTTGCACAGAGCATGGCGTTGGTCACTGAGGACGTGAGGAGCAGTGCTGCTTTGTATGCGTGGTGACCACGGTGCGGCTCGTTTTGTTTTCTTTTTTCAAGTTCAGGGAAGTAAAGATAAAAGAAACCAGAGCTTCGGGCATCAACAGAGCGAGGTGAATGATTAAGCACAGATTTTTTTTAACAATTAGTCTGACAGTCCCTTTAAAAAATGATCCAGACTGAGGACTTAGGCACGCAGGGAATAGCTGCTTACATTGCAGCACTGAGAGATGCTAGATAAACCACGGCAGGCGCTCGCTGACGTACCCACATGCCTCCAGCATTGCAGGGCTTGTCTGTCGTTCTCTGGGTCTGATGGTGTGAGCTGATAGCAGGAGGCATTGGGCTGTGAGGTGGCTGCAGGATTTGGATGTGTGCTTGCTGCAGGTTCGGACTCAGGGGCTTTGATGGCAGACTGTTGGTGTGTCCCAGTGCTGCTGGCATAAGTTGGGCAGTTCTCTTCTAACGGAGTGGTTATTTTGCATATGCATGGGACTGCTAAAGGGACTTCCCCACGTCACCAAGTGTGGGTGGAGGAGGGGCTGTTGTGCAGTGTACAGTGGGAAGTAAATAGTTGTCGTCGTGTCTATTAATGTAAGGAAGGAGATTCCTGTTCTGCAAACGGGAAACCTGAAAAACGTATTTTGAAAAAGCATAGTATTAATTTTAATATTGTAAAAAAAAAAAAAAGAAAAGAAATAAATAAGGAAAATATCTAAAATATACAGAGAACATATGTATATCCAAACATCTGAGGAATTTCGAGATAATCTACTTTTGTTTCCTGTTGATTTCTATCCGTGGTGTACATATCGTGTGGATCGAATACTGTTGTTAAATTGTATTTTTATTTTGTGTTAAACGAATCACCACAGACTCAGCTTTATTTTGTTTATGTAAAGGTCGCTATGCTCTGTCGGTATAAAACCAAGAATTCTATTTTAACAAAAAAAAAAAAAAAAAAGAAAGAAAGCATTTTATATTATTTATTAAATACGTGTTCCTCCAACTTCTGACATTCCACAGCACTGCTCCGTGTGCACGGCTGGCTGCAGAGCAGCAGGGCCCTTTCAGGCAGGAGCTGTCAGCTTTATTCTGTTTTTCACATCCAAGTCCGACCACTTTCAGTGCCACCACCCTGCATGACGTTGTCAGGACCGTCTCTGAGTGCAACGACTGCAGAACATCTCAGATATCCTTTCCAACCACCCCTCGGTCTGGCCAGTAGCTGTAATTCCCCCTTTTTATCCCTCTGTTAGTCTCTGCTGGGTTGAACCATAACTGATGGCCCCAGAGCGGGGCAGGGAAGAGGCTGCTCGGGTTAAAAGGCTTTTTAATTGCAAGGTTTAATGAGGGAGCCCGGAGAGATGTAGGGTACTGGGGAAGGGGAGGTGAGCATCAGCTCAGAGCCGTTTGTGCTGTGCTGGGTCGGTGTTGGAGCAGATCCTCTGAGTGCTGTTGGCTGGGATGGGCAGGGCTGTGTGCTGGGAGCAGTGCTTTGGGACGGGCTGAGAGCTGCATTTCTGTCTGTAGCAGAGCCGTCCTGCCCCGGCGAGGTACAGAAATAGCATCAGATAGCTCACCAACCAAAAATAAGCCCGGTTCCCATCGTGGGCTCCACAGTTGGAGGAAGACGTTGAGGTGTTACAGTACGCGCTTTAGATTTCCACCCTGTGGTTGTGCAGCTGTTTGGGGTTAAAAATGCCATCCTGGGGGCGATGTGTCGTTTTGGTGGGCAGGGTCGGGCCCTGCGGACCCGTTGCCTGCTGCGGCATGGAGCCAGGAGCTGTGCTGGTGCATCAGAGCCCAGCGTGGGGAGCTGGGCACGTGCTGGAGCCGGGTGCCGTGGGGCTGCAGCTGTCAGCTCCCCACTGCAACAGGCGGCTGTTGGAGGGGGAGGGAGCTGGGAGCACAAGTGAGAGGGCAGCGAGTCTGAAAAACAGAATAAAGTGAGTGTGTCCCTCTTGAGAGGTGTTTCCATCGGCGCTGTTCCAGTGCCTAAAATCAGTCCTTCCAATAAAGGAGCAGATGCACAGCGATAGCTACTAAAGAAACCCATTGAAGAGAACCCGTTTTCAATGTGTAATTTAATGGTGGGAAAAGCCAGTATCTGTAAATAACTTTAGATATTGTAACTATGAGGATCACGATTTGTTTTATGTACTTGGCTCTTTCATATTTATTGTGCAGAGGAGGTTCCCCCCCGGCCGTGTGCTCCGTGACACGCCGCACTCGGTCCATCCCGCCAGTATTTTTATTAAAGGATCATTTGGGGACAGCTAAGCTGCTTCTGTGTGTTGGTCAACTGCTCTCATACAACGAGAACCCCAATAAAAAACAAACGTCATCGGAGTGCGTGTGCAGCGTGGTCCTTTCCTGTCCCGCAGCTCACTGCGCTTCTCCCCCAGCCAGCGGTGTTGGGAAACCAATGGGATCTGGAAGCACCCCCAGCAGACGGGATCACAGGGTCAGTTTCAGCTCTTGTTGGGTGCCGGGGCTCTCTGTGCCACCGGGCACGGTGCTGGGCACTGAGATGTGGGGATGCCTGGGGCACTGCGGTGGGTGGCGGGCTGTGGGGCTGCAGGCTGGGGAGCAGCAGGGCTCGGTGCAGCCCCGCAGGGTATTTTTAGCAGGGCCATGTGTCACCTCAGCTGCCACCGCAGTGGGGGCGGAGGGGGAGGCGCAGGCAGCCCCACACCGCGCCGCCGCTGCCTCCTGCGCTCTCGGCTCGCTGGGGTCCCGGCGTGGGCCCGCTGCCCCCCGGCACCGAACGCAGGTACGGGTGATCCGTGGGGGTCTTTGGGGGCACGGGGTTGGGCCGGGGGTCCATCGGAACCTTTGGGCTGTGCTGCAGCCCGGGCTGGGCCCCTCGGCTATTTTTAGGTGGGAATGAAGAGCGATAGCGGCAGCGCCGCTCCAGGGGTGGCTTCCAGCAGCGCTCCGGGCTGGAGGCTGTGGGGAAATGGGGAAGGGGCTCCTGCTGGGCCCTCCGAGGGGGCAGTGGGACAGGACCCCCTCTTGGCAGCCCCAGTGTGGGGACTGGAGCCACACAGCTGTGGCCCAAGTGGGGCTCTGTCCTGCTCCCATCTTGGGTGGCTGAGGTGCTGAGGGTGATCCCGACCCTTCTTTGTGCTCTGCTCTGTGCTGTGGATTCCCCATGGGTCCACCTTGGCTGTGGGCATGGGGCGGGCTGGGGGCTCTCTCTCTGTGGGGCTGCCCTGCGGGGCCAAGCTCCGAGCTGGTGTGGGGTCAGTTCTGGTTCCCCATGGTCTCTGGGGCAGGCGGCAGCCAGGGCACGTGGCGCCCGGGGCCATTGCCCAAGAAGGCAAATGGCATTCCTCCGCTGGGCTCCCGCACTCCTGCCCTTTACTGTACAAGGCGATAGGGCCCCAGGGCTGCGGTCTGCACGGTGCGTGAATGATCCCAACAGGTGAGGCTGGGTTCAGCCCCAAGCGGGGCCAGTCACGGTTGCGCCCGGTGCCACCGACACCGCTGTGACGCTGCCGCCGGGGCTGCACGTGGCCGTGCCCTCCGATGCTGTAAAACGACACGACCCCTCCGTGGCAGCTCCTGCCCCGGTGCCAGCTGGGCTGTGGGGTTCCTGTAGGGTTCCTGTAGGGCCCCCGGTGGCGGCTGCTTCTCGCTAACTCTCTCCTCTCTCTCCCCCTCACCCTCTGCTCTCAGTAAAGCTCCATCCCGGTTCCATCATGGCCATCTCCTCGCGCCTCGCGCTCTGGGAGCAGAAGGGAAGTGTTGGTCCTCATGTCCCCATGTCCCCGTGCTGCACGTCCCCGTGCTTGCCTTGTCTCCAGGCCTTCCAAATGGGCATCACTTTGCAGCCTGAATTTACTGCTCTGAGCAATGCCTGTTGTTCGGGTCTCCCTGCAGGGTTGCATCTCGGGTGCTGCACAGGGCTGGGGCAGCACAGGGCTCTGCACGCTGCAAACAGCTCCATGCCCCGCAGTGCTGGAGCAGCCATGCCCTCAGCAGCACGTGGGGCTGTTCTTCTTGCCGCTTGTCCTGCTGCTCTGCAAAGCCCCTCGCCCGGTGCCAACCTGTTGCCCATGGCCTCCCCGCATGCTAAGTGATGCCCAAAAAACAAAGCTTGGCTCAGCTGTTGCGCACAGCCGTGCTGCCAACATCCCTGCAGTGCTGCTGCGCTGCGCTGGGCTGTGCATTCCCATAACCCAACTTCTGCTTCTGCGAACAGATCCGGGAGGAGGACCGGGGCCCGCCGCCATCCGCGCCCCCACTACTCCTCTCTGTCATTCCTGGTGGGTTCATCAAGCAGCTCGTCCGTGAGACTGAGAAGGAGTCCAAGGAGGCGAGGCTGAAGAAGGCGGCCAAGGCCAGTGGGAAGGAGGAGGTGAGCAGCCATCGCACCGCGCTGCAGGCGGCCAGGGCTGGCTGGGGCACTGCGTGTCCCACCTTGGCCTCGGGTCAGAGCATTCTCCTTCTCTTGGCAGCCTGTGGTGGAGGACAGTCCAGCCCAGAGCAGGGATTCCCCAGCTGCCAAAGGAACCGTGGGCAGTGTGGGGAAGTCCTTGCAGAACGGGCTGCAGGCAGGTGGACAGGGGGGCAAGGGGACACCAACACACACAGCACCGCCCCCCGGGACGGCTGCACCTAGCTCCGATCCCAGCAAAGCTCCCACGGTGGCACAGAGCCCTTGGCCAGAGGGTCCTCAGGCAGTAAAGCCACAGAGTCCTGAGAAGAAAAAAGGAGGAGAGGAGAAGAGCCCCAAGGCTGCATGCCCCGGGGGGAGCCCCCCATCTGCAGCCCCAGCGATCAGCAAGGGCCCCCAGCACTGTGGCAAAGTGAAGGAGGGGGACGTGCCCAAGGGGAAGGGTCCTGAGGGCACCAAGAAGGAGAAGGGAGCAGCCCTGAGTGGCCAACAGTCCTCCAGCACAGCAAGCCCCAAGAGGGAGCTGGGACTGGGCAAGAAGGAGCTGGAGAAGATGAAGAAAGATGTTGGAGGTAGGAAGAAGGAACCGAAGGAAATGAAAGAGCCTGCAAAAAGCACAAAAAAGTCAGAGAGCGCCAAGAGGGAAGCAGGAGGCACCCAAGAAAAGCCTGACGGTGTGGCAAAGGGAGTGGGGAAGGCAAAGGGAGAGCCCCAAGAAAGCAAAGAAGCACCACAAGGAGGTGAAGAGGCACTGGCAGAGAGCAAAGCAGCACGTGTGGAGAGTAAAGAGGAGACAGGAGAGAGCGCAGACCAGGAGCAGGTAATGCTTGCAGCTGTCACCCTGAGCACAGTGCTGTCCTGGTGTCATGCAGCTCTCCTGCCCTTGTGGCTGTGGCTGCAGGCAGTCCTTGTGGCCGGGATGCTCTAGCCCTGCTCTAGCTCCCTGCAGTGCTGCTCTCTCCTCCTGCAGGCTCCCAAGGACGTGTGGTACGAAGCGGACAAAGTGTGGCTCATGCAGCAGGATGGCTTCGTGCTCGGTAAGCCCTCAACTCACAACGCTGAGGGCCGGAGGGGCCTTTGGTGTGGCCATGGCATGGCACTGTGTCGGTGGCTCATGGTGCTGCGTTGCAGCCACGCAGCTGAAACCCGACGTGGGGACACCGGAGCTGCCAGCGGGCAGAGTGCGGGTGCGCCGGGATGCAGACGGCAGCATCACCGAGGTGGATGAGGACAGCGTGCAGCGGGTGAGCCACACTGGGTTCCAGCGTGTATTTGGGGTGTATTTGGTGGGACACGGCCCAGGGTGGCTGTGGTGCTGGCAGAGAGAGGGTGATGGCACTGTGCTCTGCCCCACGGCTGCTCTCTGACAGCACCCGTTGCCTCCTACAGACCAACCCTCCCCACCTGGACCTGGCTGAGGACCTGGCCACGCTCCTCAACCTCAATGAGTGCAGCGCCCTGAACACACTGCAGCATCGCTACCACTCCCACCTCCCCTACACCTACGCCGGGCCCAGCCTGGTGGCCATCCGGCCCGGCCCCGACGCCGGCAACCATGCGGGGAAGGTGAGGGGTTGGGCGTGGGACTCTTCGTGGTACCCCGGGGCGAGGAGTCCGTGCTGGGAGGCGGACACCGAACCACCGAGTTCACACCGGGACATTGCGGAGGAGCTGGGAACTGCGGGCCGGCAGGTGGCACCGTGGGACCGCCGCAGTGCGCGGCCGGGGATGCTCTGCGTGATGCTCGGGGCCGGGGATGCTCTGCGTGATGCTCGGGGCTGGGGATGCTCTGCGTGATGCTCGGGGCTGGGGATGCTCTGCGTGATGCTCGGGGCTGGGGATGCTCTGCGTGATGCTCGGGGCTGGCGGTGCTGTTGGTTGATGCTTGGGATCAGGGATGCAGGAGGATGCTCGGGCTGGGAGTGCTGTTGGGTGATGCTCAGGAATGGTGATGCTCGCAGCTGGGCACTGCTCCCAGTCAAATAGTTTTCCCAATTTCTGGGAGAGAATCACTGTATTGCTGTACCCGCCTTGGGGATGTTGGGTCTGGGGCAGGAGCAGGTTGGGGAACAGTGCCTGAGGTGCGCTAGCATTCTCAGGGGTTTTCTGCAGCGTTCCCACACTGTGAAACATTTCCAGTCTCTTTCCATGAGAACCCTTCTGATCACTCTTTGGAACTCCCCCCTGGCCCACAGGTGTCCAAGGGGAGGCGAGACAGCACAGCACCACATATCTGCTCGGTGGCACAGAGAGCCTACAGGACCCTGCTGGCCCAGAGGCGGGACCAGGCCATCGTGCCCATGGGGCGCAGCGGTGCAGGGAAGACCACGAGCTGCCAGTTGGCCCTGGAGCACCTGGTGGGCACTGCGGGCAGCATAGATGGCCGAGTCTCAGGTATGAGTTGGCTCTCAGGTAAGAGTTGGGGCTCAGGTAGGCTGTTGAGCAATCAGCAGCACGAAGGCAGGTCTGGGTTTGGAGCTGTTGCATGGAGAGCGGAGGTGAGGGCAGGAGCGAGGCTTCCCAATGTACTGCTCAGGGGTTGCCCACGTTGGTTTTGCAGTGGAGAAGATCCAGGCAATGTTCACGGTGCTGGGAGCCTTTGGGGCAGTGAGCACTGAGCAGAACAGCAGCTCCACACGCTTCTCCATGATCCTCTCTCTGGACTTCAGTGCTTCTGGGCGCATCGCTGCCGCTCACCTCCAGGTACCCCAAGGACACTGCTACCTACTGAGCTCAGGGTCCCTGGGACCAACGCCATCCATGGCCCTGCAAGGAAATCCCAGTCCCTCCCCAGCTCCTAGTGGTATCTCCCCACCTGTGGGTGCTGTCGTCTGCTCCCTGTGTGCCTACACCATGCTCTGTGTGCTGGGGAATGGGGACCGCCACTGATGCCCACCTCTGCTCTCTGCAGACCATGCTGCTGGAGAGGAGCCGTGTCGCCCAGCAGCCCCCTGGGGAGAGCAACTTTAACATCTTTCCTATGATGCTGGCGGGCCTGGATGTGGCACAGAGGTGAGCAGCGTGCTGCTGCGGGGCCAATAGGGGCTGTGCAGGACCTCCCAGATGCCTTCCTCATTGTGGAGCTCTGCATGGGGAAGTTGGGAAGTGGCGTGGTCTGCATGGCATGGAGCTGGGCTCAGATTTTGCCTTCCCAAACTCCTTGTAGGACCACGTTGCACTTGCACCAGGTGGCTGAGAGCAACGCCTTTGGGATCAAGCCCTTCTCAAAGGTAAGGAGCACTGATGGAGCCCTGTGCCTCTCCTACCTGTGGTTCAGCCCTGATATTGCACCATGACAGTGGCTCTGGGGGCTGAGTGTTTCCTTTGGAGACTGCAGAATGCTATTTTAGAGGCTAAAAGCACCGCATTTGATATCCAGCAGCAGCTCCTTATTAGTCTGAGCCCTTCACAAAGGTTAGGCAGATCGCCAATGAGCCCAAGTGCCGGGATGAATCGCAGCAATTTGCAGTTACATCACCAGTGGGTGAATTCAATATTCAATCTTCATTAAGGAGCTCCAGTGCCAGTCTGGAGCCGCACAAATCGGCTGCTGCGTTGCTGAGGGCACGGCGAGGCCTCGAGCCCCACTGGTGCCACAGATTTGAGCTCAGGGAGCAGTTGCGATATTCAGTGTCAGAAGCACCAGGCTCTCCATGCAGAGATGCTCCCGTTGTTCCATGTCCCTTTCTGTGTCCCCGCATTGTCCCCTCCTGCCTGGCCAGCTGTACATCCCCATCCTTTTGGGTGCCCCACATATCCCCCCTCTCTTCCTGCAGCCCGAGGAGAAGCAGAAGGCGAGCGCAGCATTTGCAAAGCTGCAAGCAGCCATGGGCGTGCTGGGCATCACAGCAGAGGAGCAGGTGGCCGTGTGGAGAGTGCTGGCTGGCATCCACCACCTGGGAGCCGCGGGGGCCTGCCGAGGTAAGGGCTGTACCCTCCTTCCCCCATACCCACAGGCAGTGCAGTGGGCAGGGCTGGGTGCTGCTCTCCGGAGGTGAGCTGCCATGGGACCTCCTGGCACCAATCGTGGTGTCATCACTTGAGTGCCTCATACAGTGCCTGAGCTACACGAGAATGGTTCCAGATGAGAACTGTAGTTATGAAGGCTTTGTTAATACAAGCATACAGAGATTGCCATATCCCTTATAAATTATGCTAAGCGGTGTGCTAACCCGTCTGGGAGAGAGCCCCACTGATTTACACCCTTCAATTTATGAGGGCTGCGTAAAGGCTGCTATAAACTCAGCACAGACATCCATAAACGTCTCCACAACGTGTCATAACACATCTCGTGGTAATTTATGCCATTAATCATCTATTAATTATTTTAAAAGGATAAATGCTGTCGTCACTTAGAGAGCATTCTCCTTCCCCTTCCCTCTGGTGTTCTGTCTCCCCATCTCCCTTCTCCCCTTTTATATGGTAGAGTGTGACAAAGAAGCTTTTGGTAAAACCAAAGCCCTTCTGCCTTAAGAGCTTCCAGGACAGCAGGATTTGGAGATGTGTCTCCTTCCTGGTGCCATGCCATCAGCTGGGGCTGAATGCTTTGTTAGCATTTTCAATCCATTCTTATAATTACCTGAGCCGATTTGCTCTGACTTACGTTGGGACTGCCTGTATGTCACTCGGGAGTCAGGCGAGGGCTGCATTCACAAAGCCTTGGAGCAGTTCTTGTGGTGTGAAGAGGAATGTGAAGAGTTGGGCTGGGGCTCCGGAGCCGCGTATGGGATTAGCAATCAGAGCATGTCTCAGCAGCACTCGCTTCGCTATCGATTCCCCCATCGTGTGTCAACCAAAGGGGAGAAATGAAAGGAAATACGGATAAAAAATGGATCAAAGCCGGATGGAGCAAAAGTCTCGGCGGGGGCGATGACTCTTTTAATGTGGTTAAACCTGTCTCCTGATCGCCATCTCTTCCCTTCCCTCTCATGCCCTTTGAAGATCTGCGCTCAGCATCCTCTCACCGAGGGCAGCCCCTCCTCCCACGGCGCATTCCGAGCCCCTCTCCTGCGCTTTGCTCCCTCTGCTGATTGCCGTCGTCTTGTCACAAAGGCGCTTGTCCAGGAATGAAGCAGGAGGGAACAGCACCATCTCCCTCTGGCTGGGAGCGGAAAATGCATTTGTGGCGAGAAAAACACCGAGAAGAAAAGGCTGAATTTCAAAGCTAAGGTGTCAGCAATTCCCCTTTGCTTTTGAAATGCGTCAAAGCGGCTCTTTTTACGAGAAACAAGCCGACATCCAGAGGCCGGCAGGGCACCTTAGGTACCCATTCACCTAAAAGAGCTTTCAGTCCCCTTTGTGCACCGCGGAACACGGCGTATTTTCATTTCTTCATTAGCCCTCTAACCGAGAAGGAGGGCTCGGGCACAGCCGGGGGTCGGCACTCAGCTCCCTCTCCACTGCTGCTTTGGATGGAGCTGCAGTTCTCCAGGGAGAGGCTGGCATCGCCAGGGTTCTGCTCTTCCTTGGGGTTTTGGTTTCCTTCAGGATGCAGATAGGTGTTGCATTAGAAGCACAGTGCAGGGTATCTGTGCAATGTGGGGTCTGTCTTGTGGAGCAGGACCCAGGGCTCTGCACAGTGCTCTGGATCCCCTGTCCTGGTGGCTGAGGGCAGAGCAGGGACGCCTGGTTTTGTTACACCAGCTCTGCTGCTTTGTCCTGCCGGGAAGGGAAGCGCTGCTCTGCTGCCTGCTGTCGTTCATCACAATGATCCCTGGAAAAGATTGCATTAGGGCTGGCCTCTGCATCCTGCCCATTTTTCTCTCTGTTAAAGCCTTCTGCTCTTCAGCACTCGGGTTTCCTGCTGCAGGGAGAAGCACGTGGGGAATGTTTTCAGGATATTCTCCTTTTTTTTTTTTTTTTTTTTTTGTCTTTCCTGTTCCGAGCAGGCTGTCTCTGTGCCCCCCGAGTTATGGTGCTATCTGTTCAGTGCTCTGACATCTTTATTACAAACAGCTGGGGAAACGCAGCCAGAGTGGCAGATTTCTTTAATCATGCTATTACACAGCTCTCCCCTTTGTTATATATAGGCTTCAACATGTCATACATCAGCCAGTGGGTCAGCGGAGAACAGACTGCAGGATTTAGAACAGGACAAATAGATTACCCCCATCCAGCCGGGAGGATCCTCTTCTCCCCTTCAGTTGGTAATCCCATCAGCACGCCCGCTGGGCTGCTTGCTGCCCGTGTTTGCTGGTTGCAAGGCATTCAGCCCAGCTGCCACTTGCCCTGAGCTGCCCAGCCCTCCCTGGTTGGAGCAGTGGGGAACTCACTGTGATGTGAGATGTCTCATTCCCAACAAAAATTATGCCAAGTGATGACCCAAATGGGCCAAATCGATCCAGGGAAGAGAGGAAAATCTTTTCGGATCTCTTGGAGATGTTACAGAGGCAGGGAGTGAGGGAAGCTCCCGACCACATCCACCGTAATTGAAAATTAAAGCAGCAGCCTATAAAGAAGGGCATAAAGCTGAGCAGCACGGCAATGAAAGGAATTGGAAAGCAGCGCTCCGCCGGCTTGCAGAGCACGTGGGGCTGCAGCACCCGAGAGCATCGGCTGCAAAACCCCTCCAAGCACAGCAATGCTCTTCATGCTCCTACTGCAGAGCAGGTGCTGGGGGCTGCGGTGCTGCGCAGGATGCCCTTGATGGAATCCTTGCTGCAGGACCGCCGCCCGCCTCCATCCCATGTGCTGTCTCTGTGTGTGTTTGATGCCTTGCCTCCCCTTGCAGTGGGCCGCAAGCAGTTCATGTACTTTGAGTGGGCGACGCACGCTGCCGAGGTGCTGGGCTGTGAGCTGGAGGAGCTCAGCACCGCCGTCTTCAAGCACCACCTGAAGCAGATCCTGGCGCAGGCGGCAGCACGGGGCGGCGCGAGGCCCTCCGAAGAGGAGGGACCCTCAGGTACCTGGCACTCCCTTCTCCCTTTCCTCATAGAGTTCCTATTTCCATATGGGATATTTCTATTTTCATGTGGGAGTGCGATAGAGCCCTGATTACCACCTGGAAAGGACACCTGGGGATGAAGGAATGCGGGTGATGCCTCTGGAAGATCAGTGATGGGGCTCTCCCTAGAAATGGGGAGGGAAAAAAGAAAGAAATGCCATGGGGGCAGCAGGGTGGGCTTCTGCTGTGCCCCATAGCCTAACTTGGAGCACGTGCACAAAGGATGGGGCACTGGAGGGGCTGCAGGCACAAAGGTGGCTGTGCACAGGCAGGGAGCAGTGACTTTGCTCCTCTCTCTGCAGGGCAGAAGATGACGGGTGTAGAGTGTGTGGAGGGAATGGCTTCAGGTCTCTACGAAGAGCTCTTTGCTGCGCTCGTCTCCATGATCAACAGGTATGGGGCCAGCACTGCCTCCTGCTGAGCTTGGTGATGGGTGAGATATCATGGGCTGGAGCTGGGGTTAGCGGTGTGCAGGGAACCCACAGGGAGCCATGCAGCTGCTGTGTGGTTGCAAGGGGGAACAAAATGTTGCAAAGCATCCCTCCTCTGCTCACCTCCATCTGGAAAGCTGGGAGGGAGGGGCATCCCTTGTACTGAAATGACCCAATCATTTAAATGGAATGCTTGACACTGGGGTGAGGATCAGACCCCAAACAATTCACTTTTCTCAATTCAGATGTGCAGTCCAATTTGTACAAGTCAGCACCCACATGAAACCCAGTGCTCAGAAATACTCTGTGTTGTTCCAGCGGGTCTATTTTTACCTGTGGTTGAATATTTTCATTTTAATTCCTAGCAACCGCATTCCAAAGTGAAATCAGTGATGGTACTCTAAGACCTTGCAGAAGATTCTCTCGAATAGCAGCGCTAAATCATGCTGTACCCTATTCCCTTTAAAGCTAGTGTTGCTTTGCTTGACTTTATTCCCCACGCCGACCCATCACCACCTATCAAAGCATTGCAATGGTAGCAAGAGAGAAATGGCATGCTGCTGTGCAGTCCGTGTGCTGGTAGTGATGGTGATGGCTCTAAACATCCAGGGTGCCACGAAGGGACACAGGCAGGGAGAGGCTGGAAGCTAGCAGAGGGTCGGTGTCACCCCACGCTGTGTGCCCATCCCCAGGTCCTTCTCATCCCAGCACTTCTCCATCGCCTCCATTGCGGTGGTGGACACCCCTGGCTTCCACAACCCGCGGCACCAGGGTGGGCAGCGGGCAGCCACGTTTGAGGAGCTGTGCCACAACTACGTGCATGAGCGGCTGCAGGGGCTCTTCTATGAGAGAACCTTTGTCTCGGAGATGGAGAGGTACAAAGAGGTGAGCGTGGGCGCATGGGGCTGCCTTGGGCAGATGCAGTGCCTGTGAGCTGCTGCAGTGAAAGGGACAGCGCTTTGGGGCTGTGATGGAGGAGTGCTGCAGGAACACAGGGTCTGCAGGCCCTTCCTCCTTCTCACCCCAGCAGTGTCCTTGTGGGCACTTGTGAGGCCACAGGGTGACCTTTGGGTAACCATTGTGGGAACATGGAGGGACATTTGAATGACCATGGAGGGATTGTGGGGAGGAGAGGGTGTGGCCACGGAGTGCTCATGTGTTGACCTTGAGAAGATCAGAGAGGGGAAATGGGTTGACAGTGAGGTGACCATAAGGGGATCACAGGGTGGAACATTTGGAAACTATGAGGCAACTGTGAAGGGACCAAAGTGAGAACACGGAATGACCATGAAAGGATCATGGGCAGAACGTGGTGTGACCATGAGGTGATCATGGAGATACCACAGGGGTAAAACGGGGGAATGTAGTGAGTAATAGGCATTGAAGAAATGACTATGGGGCAATCATTCTGAGGCCATGTAGTGACCACTTGATGACTCTGGGAAAACCGTGTTGTGACCATTGGGTGACTATGAAGGAACTGCGGTGTGAACAAGGAATCACACGTGAAGGGATCACGGGGTGGACAACTGACTGGCAGTGAAGTCAGTATGAAGGGATTATTGGGTAACCATGAATGGACCACGTGAAGGACGTGGTGGGACGACTGGGTGACCATGACGTTGAGGATACTTGGCAGTAAATTCAGAGCCTTCAGCAGTTAATTAAAAATCTTCAGCAAGTTAACATTCTGATCAGGGAAGGTTGTTTCCCCTAGTTGAACAGGACATCTGGTGCCCAAAAGCAGGCTCACAGCGTTCCTTTGGAGAGGTACCATGTACCATGCTATGATTGATAATAGTCACCATAAAAATTAAAAATTCCTGGTTATAATTCCTAATTAGAAACTTAATCAACAGCCATGTTTTCTGTAAATAAGTTCTTAACCAAACATGGAACCTGGCCTACTTAACACATGACATACTTCCCAAGCCACGGATAGGGCCCTGGGAAGCCTGATGTGTTGGGGGGCAACCAACCCATGGCAGGGGGTTGGAACTGGGTGGGCTTTAAGGTCCCCTCCAATGAAAGCTATTCTATGATTTGTGAGGCATCTCCTCAGGTTTGCCCCTCCCAGCTGAGGAGCTCTGCACCCTTCTAGTGGTGCAGCTGGGCTTTTCCTAAATTAGCTCAGGTGTTGAATAATAGAGAACAGAAAGGAAAATGATAAATTATTGCAGAAATAAACTGCTGGAAAATCTACTGGCAAAAATGAACTTATTAAGCTTGTAGAAGTAACTTTAATACCTTCAGCTCTGGAAAAATGGTTGAATTCCCACGGCTTAATATTCACATGCCGCTTGCCTCCAGTAAGTATAGATGTGCCCTTCAGTAATGATGAATATGCATCTACCAGCCGAGCATGAAATGAAGGAGCCTGGCGGGCTCGCCCTGCCTTGTGCCGGTGCTGCCCTGCCCCAAACATGGGGCTTTCTGCTGCCACCCCCTGAGCCCCAGTAACACCACAGGGTGCTGGGAACATGAGACCTGCTGGCCCCACCAACCTGAAGTAGAAAGGGAACATGAATGGCGGCCCTGCCCGCCAGCTGCATGTTAATAATTGATTGTTTCCTCGGTGCTCTCTTGTTTGGTCCTGTTATTATCATATCCATCATTTATGCAGCTTGTCTGACACTCACCGAGTGCTGTGGAGCCCTTGGAGCGTGGTGCTCTGTGCCCACAGAACTGTCCCTGGCGGCAGCTCCGCTCCATCACCCTCCCCATGTACACACACCTGCGGTCGGACTCCTGACTGAAGTGAGCTTTTAAATAATGTTTTCCAGGAAAATGTTGAGGTGTCTTTTGATCTTCCAGAGCGCTCTCCACTGGCCACGCTGTCCATCGTTGACCTGAACCCCTCGCAGGTAACTGGGCCCAGTGGCCACTGGGGGAATTGGTCGCTCTGCCCATGCCTGGAGCATCTTTCCTCTGCTCGGAGGGCTGCAGAGGCCGTGCTACCTCATGGTGTGCAGTGCACGTGGCGTGAGTTACCAGGGGCACGCAGCTGGGCAGAGGTTTCCTTTCTTCCCAGCTTAGGGCAGAGGTGCTGGGGAGTGGGGCGTGCTGGCTGCAGCTCCTGGCCACCTCCTGTCCCATTCCTGGTGACCCAAGGGACACCTCCACTCTTTGACAGCCACAGGTGCTGCCCAGCAGCCTGGGGGCCGACCGCAGGGGGCTGCTTTGGATCCTGGATGAGGAGGTGCTGATCCCAGGCTCTGGAGATGGTGCTGCTTTTGACCGCCTCTGCTCTTACTTTGCCCCAAAAGGATCTGACCAGGATGGTGAGTTGGGCATCTCCCCACACTCCGGCTGCATTGCTTCTGGAATCACCATTTAGCTACAACAATTCAGGAAACCCCCCAGAAAATTAACTATTTCACTTTCCTTCTTGGGCGATCCTTGTCTGCTAAGAAACGCAGAGCTGGGTTCTCTCCCACCAGTGAAAACAGTGTGGGTTCCCCATGCACCATCACTGTATTGTGCCTGGAGAGCATGGTCTGCAATGTTCTGCTAGGTGCACGCCGTCTCCTGGCCCTGCTGGCAGTGGTAGCCCCATGGGAACCTGATTGTGACCCCCTTGGGGTGCAGTTGACCCCCTCATGGCACTGTTGCTATTGCAGGGGCCGGCTGTGTGCGCAAGTGTGAGCAGGCACTGCACTTTGAGATCCCACACCAGCTAGGCACCGACCCCGTGCGCTATGACCTGACGGGCTGGGTGAGCAAGGCCAAGCTCAACCTGTCGGCAGAGAACGCCAGTCAGATGCTGCAGCAATCTCAGCTGTGAGTACGGGGCATGTGCTTGTGGTTGCTCCGTGGGAGAGGGGCGGGATGGGGAAGGAAGCAAGGAAAAAGCCAGGAAAAAAGCTGCTTTTGGACCAGCTTTGTTGGAATATTTAGAATTTAGTAAGGTAGGGGAGCAAAGCCAAGTGATTTGATGTAGAGCTACTCAGCCCCAGCTGATGAGCAGCTAGATGTGCATGGTTTGATTATCGTGGATGCTCAGTAGAGAGCTGGTAAATAATGCCATCCCATCCAAGTCATCCCATAATACTTCCTATCAAAATTACCTGAAGCAGTAGAGATGTGTCTAACCTTAACCTTAATCCAATGCAGAGAAACTCAGTGGAATGCAACACAATAAAATGCAGTGGAATTCAATGCAATCCAGTGAAGTGAAATGAAATCAAATGCAGTGCAATGTCATGTCATCCTAAGCCCAACTCTAACCCTGCTGCAGGGGAGGTGAAGTGGGGAGAATGCTGGGTGCTGCTGTCCCACAGCTAGAACGGCCCTGCAATGTCCTTGGCTCTGCAGCATCGCAGTGCAGAGGCAGTGAGGCACCCATGTAGCAGCACTTCTCTTTCCCTGCTGCATCCAGCAACCTTGTAAACTACTGAAGCTGAAACACAAACACGCTGTTACAGATGTCTCCACACACGCCGTGATTTTAACCTTCCGCTTAAGCCCTGCCAGCTCATTTTGTTCTGGGGTTTGGTTCAGGGAAGTTCTAATAGCGACAAGCATCGGGGTTCTCTATGCAGAGAGAAGCCAGGAGCTGTGGGGCAGCACTGCATGAGCACCAGTGCTGGATTTGGCACCGACCTCGGGCTGCAGGTTGCTGGCAGCAAGGTGTCCCCGTGCTGCCCCTGCTGCATACCCAGCACCTCACTCTTTTCTTGCCCACAGGAATGCACTGCAGGAGCTGGCAATGCTGCGCCGCGGGGTGCCGCGGGTCTGCCGTGCTGTGGCGGGGCTGGAAGGGTGCTCACAGGCGGCCCTGCAGCGCAATGCCTGCGTCAGGAAGGTCTTCGCCAGCAGCTTGGCTGCAGTCAGGAGGAGATCGGTGTGCGCCCAGCTCAAGCTGCAGGCGGTGAGTGCAGAGACGGGAGCAGGGCTGTGCGTGGCTCCTCTCGGCTGGGGATGCCGCGCTGGCTGCAGGTGGCCGCTGCTGCTCAGGGAGAGCATCGCAAGGAAACAAGTCACAAAGCAGATTACATGCACACCTTGCTGTGCTGCTGGTTAATCCTCTTAAGTATGCTGGCCCTCCGTGCTGGCTGTGCGCCAGCCTCCTGTTGCTCACACTGTAGTGGGGTGCCTGGGCTCCCAGCAGATCCAGCAGCCAGCTTTGTACGTGTCCTGGCTCCCCCCAGCCCAGTGGAGTCATAGAATCACAGAATTTTTTTGAGATAGAAGTGACCTTTAAGGGCCCCACTCCCCTGCAGTGAACATCTACAACTCTACAAAGTGCTCAGAGCCCTGTTTCCAGGGACAGGGCATTGAGTGATGCATTTGGGAACAGAAAACCTGGGGTTTTGGGAGAAAGTCTTGCTTGCTTACCTCCCATCCCACTGATCTCTTCTTTCCCCTAGGACGCTCTCACTAGCCTGCTGCGGCGCTCCCAGTTGCACTTTGTGCACTCCCTGGTTCCAGGGACAGCGGTGGAGAAGGCAGATCCACTGCTGCTGGATGTGCCGGCCTTGCGAGCCCAGCTGGGGGGCACCCAGCTCCTGGATGCCCTGCGCCTGCGCCGCACTGGTACGCACTGCCCTCCTGCAGCCCCTGCTCAGCCCTTCACACTTCGCTCATGCCCTGCCTCTCACTGGACCTGCTTCACCACATTGCCCGTGCCTTTGGCGATTTTTGAAAGGTCTCTTCATTGCTGGTGGCGCAGCCTGAGCACAATGAGTGCAGTGCCCCGTGCTCCCTTTGCAGACCCATGCATGACTTTGTTCTTCCACCCTCTGGGATCACAAAGGGCCCAAACAGGGGGCTGGGAACATTTTCTGGATTGCACAATGTGCCACTTTATCCAGCCGCCTTGAGCACGTCTTTGGTTCCCTTCCTGCTGCTTCTGTTTTGCCTTCATTTTGTTCAGCTTATCCAGCCGTCTCACCTGCATCCCACTTTGCTGCATGCCCCAGCAGCCCCTGCACTGCTCCCTCCCTCCTCAGCAATACAAACCTCACCACCAGCTCATGCATCCTGCCCAGAGGTGTCTGTTGTCCCCAGGGTATGCGGACCACCTGCTCCTGACCCATTTCCGACGGCGCTTCCAGGTGCTGGCTCCAGCTGTTATGAAGAAGTGCACATCTGCCTACGAGGTGCCGGATGAGAGCAAGGTATATCCTGACAGAGAGCACCATCTTGGGCTCTGCCCATGCCCATACTCAGCACAGTCAGGGCCCTCCCTGCAATTAGGAGCTATTACCGGAGCTCTTCAAAGGAGCTTGGTCTTGCCCTGCAGAAGGGGGCAGCTCCTTCCTGGCTCAGCCATTCAATACATTCAGTGCTATTATTGTCATCGCTGTGCTGGGGCTGTGGGCTCAATGCCTAAAGCTCTGCTGAGCCTCTCCTGGCAGCAGTGGGTGATGTGCTCTGCTCTCAGCCCTGGAATTTCTCCCTCTTAAGGCTGTGTTTTTGCAAAGGCTGTAATCACTCCTAGTGTGGGCTGCATTTGCCAGGGTTATTGCACCATGGAGAGGACTTGGAGAAACCAGCCTGAAAATGAAGCCTATTACTGCTTCTTTTTAATACTTAAGAGCAAAGAGCTTTGGAAAACCTGCTGGGTTAGGGCTGGGGGTGTCCCAAAATATGTGGAGCTGAGGACAAAGCAGAATCACCCCCCAGGGACCCAATGCAGCTCAAGGAGCATGAAGCTCTGGCTGGCACCAGAGGAACAAAGGCCAGGATCTCCCAGTTGAACAGGTTTTATAATAAATCAGTAGCAAGGCTGGGGAGAGTCGCCCGCATGCCTGGAATGAGATGTGGGTAAGCCAGAGAGGTGAGGGGAGATCAATCAAAGACGGACATGTGCTCTATTGTGCAAACTGCCAGAGTGCATACACATTCAGTAAAGACCTCGGGATTTAATGAGACAAGTCTGACAGTCAGAAAAGGTCAATATTGTCATTAAAGAAGGCAAAGGGGACTCACCAGCAGCGCATAAGCTGGGAGCTGCAATGCATTCCCTCCCTGCAGGCAATCGAGGAGCTCTTCCAGGCGCTGGATCTGGAGAAGAAAAGTGTGGCCATAGGACGCAGCCAGGTACAAAGGCATCACCCTGGGTTATAGTGTGCCTCATCCTGAAACCCAACCCAGCCACCCCCAACATCCCATGGAAGCAATGGGGCTTGGGGAGCTTGGTCTCTTTGTGTAGGGGTGAAACCTGCCAGACCGGGCAGCAGTTGTCCCAGCAACAGAGTTTGAACTTAAAGTTGATAGTCTCAAAGGAAAATTAATTTCATATGCATGCTTGCCTTCAGCTCTCAGAGTCTGTAAGGAAAGAATTCATGAAATGGTTCTGTGGAGTGAAATAACTTTCTTTTATCCCGTGCAGTGCAGTTTGCAATTATCTCTTCTATGAAACCCTTGTACTTAATCAATAGTGCGATAGCAGCTCCAGTCACATCTTGTTATATGGCAGTTGGTTTTGCCATCACTTTGAGTATTGATTTTGCACTAGCTTCTAAAACTCACTGGCTTGTGAAGTTAATACAGACCTTAATGAGACAATCAAATAGGTGGTGGAGCAATCATAACATTATCTCAAGAAAGCGATCTTCCCAGGGATTGTTGTTTGATTCAGTTTGGCTTCCTTAAAATGCAACTCTTGGGGTGTACCTTTGGGTTCATGAGTGTCATTCGTTATTACTGAAGCTGCATTATGCAGATGGTGCATGTGGTTCGGAAGTGACCGGGGCAGCTCTGGGCTTAGTGCTGGGGTTGTTCTGCTCCCAGGGTGCACATGGCTCTCTCCTTGCATAGGTGTTCCTGAAGGCAGGTGTTCTCTCCAGGCTGGAGAAGCAGCGTGACAAGCTGATAGCTCAGAAACTGATCCTCCTCCAGGCAGCCTGTAAGGGCTTCCTCAGCCGTCAGAAGTTCAAGAGGCTGAAGGTACCCATCCCATGGGTCGGGGATGCCTTGAATCCACCAAGATATATACTTGGGCCGCTGCACAGGGTCAGGGCTGCTGTGATACCTGCAGGTACAACGCCTTGCCATCCGCTGCATCCAGAAGAATGTGGTGGTCTTCCAGATGGTCCGGCACTGGCCCTGGTGGCAGCTGCTGAGCCGCGTGCGGCCCTTGCTCAGCATTAACTTGGCAGAGGAACAGCTGCGAGTAAAAGAGGTAAATTCCATGGGATGGGATGGGATAGGATGGGATGGGATGGGATGGGATAGGATAGGGTAGGATAGGATAGGGTAGGGTAGGATAGGGTAGGATAGGATAGGATAGGATAGGATAGGATAGGATAGGATAGGATAGGATGGTACACAATGAGATGGGATGCTTTGGGAGCTCTGCCTTGTCCTCCCTGAGAAGTTGTTGGTGCTAGACCTGCTGAGCTGAGTTTCTTGGGATGATGGGTGAGCTGAGCACCCAAACTCAGCCTTGTTGCAGGGGATTTTTCCCTGTGCTATTGCCAGAACTGTGCTTCCATCCAGGCCGGAACTGATGATGTGAGCCTCTCATGGGTATTTACTGGCCTGGGAATGTCACATGTCACCCAACCCTTTGGAGCTGGAACTAGGTGATCTTTAAGGTCCCTTCCAACCTAATCCATTCTTTGATTTATCATGCTATGACACCTCTGTTAAATTCTTAGTCCATATTCCCAGCATCCCACTCGTGTTTTTGCCTTAGGGATGTCCTAACAAGATGTTTCCAGGCTGGCTCAGATAAAATAAGCACTGCCCAATCTCCATTCTGTTGTTCCTTTTGAGACTGCCTCTGTACGTACGAGGATATGCTCTGTACATAGACCAAAGCTGACATTCCCTCCAATGGAATTCATGTCAGGAGCTGAAGTCCCAGCAATTTGCAGTGAGCAGCCTTCAAAACTGTCTGCTAGATTTTCTTAATAAGGCAGCTGTGTCTCTCCCACTTATTTTTAAAAGAAAACAAGACCTTCATAAGTAAACTGAAGATGCCAGAGCTCTCACTGTGTGTTTTCCTGCAATCTTACCTAGAAGGAGCTGGTGGCGCTCAGAAGGAAGCTGGAGAGATCGGAGCAGTCGTGCAGTGAGCTCAGGCAGAACACCGAGAAGCTGGAGAGCAAGGTAGGGCCTGAAACAGCCCTCTGCTCACTCATGTCGAAGTTATGCCCTATCAGGATAAGAGTGGCCATGGAGGAAAGGTGCCAGATGTTGTGCACTGGTGATCTTTGGGACTGATGTCAGCACACTGACAGGTCGACCGTGTGGACGCCGTCCCTTCCGCTGGCAAAAGGCGATTGTCAGAATAGGAAATGGCACATAGTTGTTTCATGTTCTCACTATGATCTCCAAGCAGCCGTCTTGGTGACTTCTGCAAGCACCTTGAGTGGCTTTGCTTAATGGGACCAATGCTAATAATGAGGGGAAAGAGCATGGCAAGATCATCCCTCTCACTGCTGTGCCTCAGCCTTGATCCGCTTTGGATTTGCTCGTTTCTCTGATCTTAGGTGCAACGCTCTGCTTAGCTGTGCCAGTATCCTCACCGAACACCCTCTTCTTCAGGGGGAAGTGACTGCTGATTATTTTGCTGTAGCTCTGCACTTTAGAAATGCAATTGCACTCCTGAGGTTGGGGACTGCCATGGGAGGCTAATGCTTTATGACAGACCTAGAAAACACCAGCTCCCCAGGGGAAGCAAGTCTATTGTGCTTACTTACCCAAATTAAAGTTGTTGGACCTCTGGAGAGCTTTTATAGCTTGTCTGCAGATTGAAGTGCCTTAAAATGCTACTGGATGCAGGAACAGGAGTATTTGAAGACTGCACGCTGCCTGCTGGCCTGGGTAATGCTGCCCCTCATAAGGATAGTCCTGCAGAGCTGGATTAGCAGGGCAGGCTGTGTTTGCATTTGCAGAAAGTGCAATTAATCTAACAGATTAATAACACCCCTTTATTCATGTGCTTTTTTTGCTTCAAAGGAAATTTCACCCCTAATCAGCTAGAAAAGTGCAGGAATCTGGTGAGCCCTACAGGCAGTGCAATGCAGGCAATGCCATGCAAACAGCACTTCACTGCTGGGAGACGTGAGCACACTGCTGCAGCCACATGCTTTGCTGGTGTTTGCTCTTTCCTTGGCACCGTTGTTGAGTTCATGCAGGACAGTGTACATGCCCCCCACCAAAGGGTAGCCAGCAGCCAGCTGGGAGACAATGGGTCTGTGTGTGCCCACATGCCTGACACTGCGTTACCCCCAGATCATCGACCTGACGATGGAGCTGTCAGATGAGAGGCACAAAGGTGACGTTGCCTGCCAGATGCTGGATGGGGAGAGGGCAGAGAGGCTGCGGGGCACTCGGGAGCTGCAGGAGCTGCAGGTAGGAGAGGCCAGAGTCATGCTCTCGGCACAGCCTCACTCTGCCTGATGCCCCAGCAGTGGGGTCATCTGTTCCCTCCTTCCCTGTCTTCCCCAGAGCAAGCACGACCAAGTGCAGAAGAAACTGGAGTCAGTGCAGAAGCAGCTGGAGGAGGCCCAACAGTTGGTTCAGCTGCGTGAGATGAAGATAAGTGGCTCTGAAGGAGGTAAGGCAGCCCTTTGGACACAGTGCATGCTTCAGGTGTCCAGCCAATGGGTCCCCCGAGCAGCCCTGCTACTTTGGCCCCTGGCCACCCCCTCTGCATTCTTGGCATGCTGTCATTCTGCACTGCTCTCTCAGTGGTGGCTGGAAGCTCTTTCTCTTGCATGTTGAAGGCCAGGTTGGATGTGATCATGGGCAACTTGATCTAGTGCCTGATTTAGTGGTTGGCAACTCTACCCATGGCAGTGGGGTTTGGAGCTTGATGATCTTTGAAGGTCCTTTCCAACACAGTCTATTTTATGATTCTACGTATCTTGTATGTGGGTTGGATGGGAAGACAGCAGACTTTCTGCCCCAAGGTGTTGCTGGTGCTCACTCAGCACTCCCAGCATCTCAGCGTGTGCGTAAAGTGATGGGGAAGTTGAGGAGTGATGGGACGTGTGCATGCTTTGCCTAGGGCAGGGGCTGTGTACAGCCTTGGGTGTACAAAGCAGAGCTGTGCTCCGTGCCCCATGGGAGCCACGATACCCAGCTCTGGCCCATTTGCAGAGGACGCATGGCAGGTGCGGTTCGACTGTGCACAGACGGAGATTGCCTTCCTCCAAAAGAGACTGGCACAGCTGGAGGAGCGGCTGAGCGCCGAGCTCAGCTCCAGGACGGGGCTTGAGCAAAAGGCAAGAACTGGGGAGAGGGCTGCTGGATCCGGGGCTCTGGAGGCCATTCCCAAGCTTGTACTCCCAAACTGATGGTCCTTGCCCAGCAATGGTGCTGGTGGAGCTTTCTGGGGCTCCATCAGAAAAGCAGATGCTTGCTTCTGGGGAAATTGTCTGATTCTTGCTGGCTTGAGAATAAATACCCCAAAGTTTCTTTCAAAAAGTCCCTTTTGCAGCTCAATGTCACCAAATTCAGCTTTGGCCAGGTGTGAATGTGAGCACAGAGTGGAAAGCTGAGGGATGTGGGAAAGCCATGGGTCTGGGAGACTGGGAGGGGTGCTGGCATGATCTACCATGCTAAGAGCTGGTCATGTGACGATATAACTGTTCCCAAGCTTTTGACAGGAGACACAAAGCCGGTGTGCTTCTTGGAGAGTGCTGGGTACCAGGTCACTTCTCTTAAGCATAAAGAAGAGATGAATGTTATTCATGCTACATTAAAAAGTAATAAGAGAAACAAACCAGACTTAAGAGCTTGAGTAAAGCAAAACATCCCATTTGCTTTCAGGCAGCTCATTTGGAATTACAGGCTTCATTAGTGCAAGATTTTGCTTATTTAAAGTCATTCCTTAACGACTCCATTCCCCAGAGGGCAAGAGCTCTATGTGCTGCCATGCCCTGCATGATGTGAACCTTTTGGAAAGCAATCCCTCTGTGCAGGGCAACATTGCTCTTGGAAGGGTTGCTCTGGGATGGTGGGGATCTGGCTGGTGGCAGTGCCACCCCCGGCTCCATGCCATTCTCCATCTTGTCCCACAGCTGGGTGAGGCGCAGGCGGCATGCCAGGTGGCACGGGCAGCAGCCCAGCAGCTACGGCGGCGGTGCAGACGGCTGACCTGTGAGCTGGAGGATGCACGGGTGCTCGCCGAGAGCCAGCAGAGCCGCAGCCATGAGCTGGAAAAGCGGCAGAAGAAGTAAGGCCAGGAGTGGGCCAGGGGTACTGGGGAGGGAAGTGCAGGGTTGAGGATGCTCAGCTTTCCTCACTGTGCCACATCCCTTGCTTGCTCTGCTGGGGGAGATACCCTTCCCTCTGGAATCAGCCCTGGTGCATCGAAGCCACCACATAGGTGGTGAAAGCCACTTTTGGTGCTGGAAGGGTGGGTACTACCATCTCCTTGGGCTACTGGACCTGTTCTGGGGTAGTTTGGGCCAGGGGTGGCTGCTGCAGCAGATCTTAGCTCTTGGCCACTTCTGACCACAGCTGGCATGCCAAGAAGCTTGGGATTCACACAATGACAACAGCACTTTGCAGAGCACAGGCATCTTGTTATCACAAAAGTGCTTGGCAGGACCAGGCTGAGAAGCAGCCCTGTGTCTCTTCTGCCCAGCCATGCTGGCAGCAGCACCATGCACTTCCCTCCAGGTTCGATCTGCAGCTGGCTCAGGCTCTGGGAGAGTCTGCCTTTGAGAGGAGTCTCCGTGAGAAGGTGGTCCAGGAGAATTCCTCCCTGCGATGGGAGATGGGCAAACTGCAGCAGAGCCTGGAGGTGAGAGGGAAGCCCCGCTCCTCTGCTTTGCATCCTGCAAACAGCGCACAGAGCAAAGCCATTGTGTGTGCAATCAGAGGCAATCTGATGCAAAGCCAGCATAGTGATTCTGATTACGTTTGGCACCATTCTAGGGGGTGCCTGATGTATTCTCATAGCATTACCCTCTGTCAGAACAAGGTCACGTTTCACAAGTTAAGCCCCATCCCCTCGGCTGGTTGGTGTGCTGACCTGTGCTCTTCTTCATGCCTCCACCCTCAATCCCCCCTTGCAGGAAACTTCCAGGCTGTGCCCCCAGGGCAGGACCTCAGTGATATTGGGGCCAGAATCCATGCTAGGAAATATGAACACAACTCTATTCAAAATCATGTGTGTTGGGGGGCACTGCACCGTGTTTCACACATTCCCCTGTGCCCATGCCTTCATGGAGTGGAGCACAATGATGCTGTGATTTGGCAGGTGTCAGAGCGTGGCAGCAGCGTGGTGGGCTGGGGGCTGCCAGAGCACTCTGAGGTGAGGTAACTGAGGTCCAGAGCAACAGAGGGGAAGGATTGCTCCGAAAGCTGGGCTGGTGTTGGCCATAGAGCTGCACAGCTTCCTGGTGCTTGGTTGGAAGCTGCCCATGCTTTGGGAGCAGTGTGCTGACCCTACTCTGTCCCCTCCCGAGCAGCAGCAGCAGGCGGAGGGTGCCAGCCTGGCACAGCGGGTTTCGCAGCTGGCTGGCCGTGTGCAGGAGCTCAGTGCTCCCGGTGCCCTGGACTCCTGCTCCGTGCCCGTGCTCAGGCAGCAGCTCTGGGATCTAGAGGCCAGCAGCGCTGAGCAGCGCAAGGAGCTGGAGCGGCAGACAGCCAATGTGGATCACCTGGAGCAGGTAGGGCAGACCTGTGTGTGGGGGGACCCTGCAGTGCGAGGTGTGAGTGCGGGTGCATTCGCCTTCGGGTCTTTCAGCTACACCAGAGGCTGGAGCTGGAGATTGAGCGGATGAAGCAGATCCACCAAAAGGAGCTGGAGGACAAGGACGAGGAGCTGGAGGATGCACGGCAGTCCTGCCAGAGGAGGGTAGGTCGGGCTGGGGGATGAGGGGTCCTTCCTCCCCAGTGGGCGCCAAGGCAGCAGCCCAGGGCATAGCCTGGGCATGGTGGTTGAGTTTTGCTTTTGCTGTTTCAGGAAGGTGGGGGAGGGGGGGGGTGGGTTCAGAGACAGATGGGGAGAACTCTGCTCCCGTGAGCATGCTGGTGCCATACTGCTGTGGCCGCTCATGCTGACAGCATGTCATTCATCCTTCTCTCCCTCACTCTGCGTGTCCTGTGTTCTTATTGTGTTCTTGTTACAGCTCCGGCAGCTGGAGATGCAGCTAGAGCAGGAGCATGAGGAGAAGCAGACAGCTTTGCGCGAGAAGCAGGACCTGGAGGGGCTCGTGGGCACGCTGTGTGAGCAGGTGAGCATGGGGCTGGGCTGGCTGCTCCACTCAACCAATTCTAAATGCTGCCCACGCAGACAGGATGATGGAGCACACGTGAATAGGGTGATGACGCGGCAAACCCCCCCTGCACAGTCATTGATTCTTTGTACACCATCACTGGGAAGATCCATCCATAGAGGGAGGTATCTGCATTTTTCCTGGTATTTTCACAAGAGTCAAACAAAACACGACTAACTCTGCAGCAGCTCCATCTGCCCAGAGAAACAGTTTATCAATTGCAATTTGCGGAGGAATTCTGTCCCAGACACATTTGCTGAACAAATCCTTTTTCACTCTCTAATGTGTCTGTGGCAGTGATGGCAGCACATGTAATGGGGAAAGCACACCCAGCTGCTCTGTGTTCAATTAGAAGGCGAGGAATGGAGGCAGCTCCATTGAGCAGCATTTAGCAGCTTGGTCATCGCTGCAGCTCTCATGCCCCAGTTCCTGCAGTGACAGTGCAGAGACACGTAGCACCAGGGGTGGGACAGGGTCAGCTCAGTGCCTGGCTTTGTGCTGATGCCTCCTTCCTGACCAAATCCACCGTCTGCTAGGGCAGACGTTGAGCCATGCAGAAAACGGTGCTGAACAGCGTCCAAGATAAGGTCTGTAGGGATGGTGGGGATAACAGCAAGTCGGCTCTGCTGTAGGGTTGTTATGAATACTGCCTGACATACAGTGGGCAGCATGCTTCAGAACAGTTTATTAAAAAAGGGAAAAAAAGCCAACCCAGAAAACTAATTAAGGCAATGGAGATGTCAACGATTGCGGGTTTCAGCAAATGCCAGCCTGCTCGGAAGCAGGTTATGAGGTCAAACCTGCACTATTAATTTTAGCCAGAAAATAGGAGAGCGGGGCTGAAACGAGAGATGCTGAGGAAAAGAGATGGAATGGAAAATGCTCCCAGTCTTCAATTAGCCTGAAACCACGTCCTGGCTGCGTGGTGCTTTCCTCATTCTTTTATCTGCGTAACCATGGTTGCTCTCTAGTGGAAGGAGGAGCACAGAGGGTGGTTGTTTTTTTTTTGGAGGTGCTTCCTCCTTCCCTTCCTTAAATGGCTGCAGATAGTGCTGAGCAGTGTTGGGCACAGTGCAGTAGCGATCTGCTGCTGGAAGTCCTAGGAACTGGTGCTCTCCCAATGATGCTGCAGCCTCAGTCCCACAGCTCTGGGGCTGATGGAGGTTCCCAAAGCCTTGCATCAGTGATGTGTTTATAGCTCCCAAGGACGCCTTCCTCACCAGTGCTTCATGATTTCTCTCTTTCCCCTTTGGGCTGACTTCCTCATGCCTTTGTTCCTCTCCTTACCATTTATCCCCAAGTTTTTCCGGCTGTTTCCATCACCCAAAGGCTTTCATGTTTCCTCTGCTGCAGCTCTCAGCATACTTTAGGGTCTTTCTCCTCCAAATTTGAGGCCTCTGGTGCCTCAAATCTGGGAAGAGTGGGAGGAACGACCCTGGATCTGCCAGCACAGCCACAGTCTGGGCCATGTGAGGAGCTCCAATGACAGTTCTGAAAGTGTCCTGGGAACAGATGGGATGGGACGCTATAGGAACACTTGGAGAACAGGGCAGGCAAACGCCTTGCAGGGAACCAACATCCCAGTGGGGAAAAAATGCAGCATTTTGCTGCAGCCTGCCACTTTTGGTGCACGATGTGTGCTCAGCTTCCTGCTCTCCCTCCCAGATCGGCCACCGCGACCTGGACGTGGAGAAGCGGCTGCGGAGGGACCTGCGCCGGACACGTGCACTGCTGGCTGATGCACAGCTGCTGCTGGCTGCCCCCACAGAGCCCGGAACCACTGGCACTGCTGAGCTGCAGCGGCTGCAGAAGCAGGTGGGCACCAGGGGCTGGGAGGAAGGCAGCAGGTGGGCGAGCATCACTCTGCCCCTGGGCACAATCTCACTGTGCTGCTGGTGATGCTATCTGTGTGAGACATGACTGCTTTTCCAGGGGTGTCACTCGTGCACCCTGTTGCAGGCACCGTGGGAGGGACTTTGTGGGTCACCATGTAGGTGAGCAGTGCCGTGCTCACGCCATGCAGTGCGTGGTGCTGGTGAGGGGTCGTCTTGCAGGAAGCACTGCTCTGTAATTACGCCAACAGCAGTTAAGTGTTTTTTCCTTTTTTAGGCAGCCCTGTTAATTACCTTCTGTTCAGTGTGCTTTCTGCCTTCTAATAATGCAATCCAGAGGCCTTGTTTTCAGGCGTGTTGCCATAGAAATGGCTGCACACAAGGCACAAACTGCCAGAGCAGGGACCACAGCTCGTGTGCTGCAGCCTGAGCGCAGACGCCCCGAGTGCCGCGCACCGGTGTTGGGGTGAGCGTGTGGGCACTGCTATGCACTTTGGGGGCACAGGCAGACGAAGAGCCATGTTGTAGCCCAGCCTGAGGCTGGCACACAGGTCACTGTGCCCTCAGATTGGTGATAGGTACCACTGCTGTGGCACGTGCAGAGCACCAACTGGGCGGTTGACGCCAGTCCTCTGAAACCACGCAGCAATTAATCTCCATTGTGCATTTTCCCTGAAAACAAACTAATCGGGAGGCATGAGCAATTCCAACAACATACAAATATAATTGAGATAATAGTTCTGCATAAATAACAGCTGTGAGCAGCAGCTGTTCCCACCTGCGCAGGGGAGAAGGGGAAGGTGAGCTGTGCAATGGGGCTGCTGGTGTGCTCATGACCATGCCCATTCCCATGTCCATTTCTATGCTGCTGATCTGGGCAGCTGGATCAGTGAATGACCATGACCAGAGGGCAGCAGGAACTCCACTTGCTTGAACCACTGAGTGATCTCAGACACTGTGAATTGTTCTGCTCTCTACCACCACACTTAACAATTTCCTGAGTCCCGCTCCAGGGCTGGAAGTGATGCACAGCCGTGCTGCATTGTGCTATGAGAAGGATAGAGGAAATATTGGGAATATTGCATTTCTATTATGCTGCCAACACTGAGATTCTGCATGCATTAAAAATGCCTCATTGTTATGTCGTCCCTTAAATTGAAATGATTCCTAATGGCATTCATGATGAGGTTTTTCAGAGTCCGATCCATCCTACCACCAGCCCACAAATCTCTGCAAGAATAAAAACGTCGCTAAAACGCCACCATTTCCGTTAATCAAAATCCATATGGTCTAAAAGTGTAGCATTGTTTCTTAATAAGTCTGAAGCATCCATTTCGTGCAGGTATTTAACAGATGGTGTAGCGCAGCAAACGAATGTTGTTCATCCATTCATACATTATGCATTTCTGGGGGTATTTCAATCTACTCTTCCCAAGTGGGAAAATTCCATTGTGTAAATTGAGAGGAAAGTGTTTAATGAGAGGTCCTGGAGATGAGTTTCTCTCTGGTTAAACTATATGGGGCTTTGGTATGATTGTTCAGGGAGGAGCTGGAAAGAGGTGGGAAAATGGCATGTGCCATTGCAAGATGGGCTCTGTCGGTATGGGAATAGATTGCCCAGGCAATTCATCGAAACAGGCCAAGGCTGGATGCAGGAATGCAATTTTAAACCACTGTTCTGTGGGATCCCTGCTGCTCAAAGCCAGGCCATCACAATTCAGGTGCTTCAGGCCCCTTGTCTGTGTATTGCAACTGTTGAAAGACCTTGGCGGTGCTGCCAAGACAGGGAGAGTCATTGGCCTTGAGGAAAAAATGACTTCAATTTCCTCTGCGTTAAGCACTAGGGGAGCAAATTACCTACTGAACTTCTCTGAGTACATCTCACTCACCACAAACAGTTGAGGAAATGGAGTGAAGATTGCTCCAGAGCTTCATAAGACCACTTTTTATTGAAGGAGGGAGTGAAAAAAGGCAGTGAAACATCCCCACTGAAAATGGGCAGAAATGCCTAATGGCTGGCAGTGGGGATAGCCCTGTCCTTACCAGCGTGTGAGCCCTGCATTGCCCCCAGTACACAAAGAATGGGCACAGGAAGCATGTAGCAGGTGAGGGGTTTGCTTTCTTTTTTGATAAACAAAAGAAACCTGAGCTCTGCAGGGAAGGAACTGCACGTTCAAGCACAGCCCACGTATGTTCCTCCATCTCAGCGGTGAGGACTTTGGGGATGATGCTGCATCTTCCGGGTGTTTGCAGCCCATTTAAGATTATTGTTGTTTTAATGGCTGAGCTATAAAAACCGAGAGCAAATTAGCATTTATAAATGTGATATTTCATGTGTATTTGCAAATGCAATTTATGCGACGTGAAAAGCCCATTTGAAAACTCCAAATCATGAATTGCTCTAATCAGGAATTACATGTAATTCACATAATTTTGCAAATTAATGATCCCAGCTCTATCTCATCAAGGCAGTGGGCGCATGATGTGGGGTGCATGCTTCAGCCCCAGCAGGACACGGATGGGTGTTGGCAGCACAGCCACTGCAAAGGGAAATGTTCTGGTTGAAACACAGCAGCAAAAGGTCATAGGAGCAGTGCAGAATTTAAAAGGCTGAGTTTTGATGTGTGAGCAGGGGAAATGCTCTGGGAGCGCAGTGCAAATAGATGAGGCTGTGCAGCAGGGGAGCAGCATGTGTGTTGTTAGCATCTCCCTCCATCTCTTGCAGCTGGAAGAGAGCGAGGCGAGGTGCGCCGAGGCCCAGAGGTCCCAGCAGGCAGCAGCCCAGGAGCTCGAGAACCTGCACGTGGAGATGGAGATGCTGAGCAGGAACAAGACCCTGGTGCGCTCCTGGGGCAGCGTGGTGCTTGGTGCAGGGATCAGCCTGTTTACTGAGTCACCTGCCCTGGCGGCTCAATGGATAGGAAGACTGAAAGCACACAGCATCCCTTAACCCCCCTCCAGAGTTCCCTTTCCTCTCCCTGGTGTGAGATCCCAGCCTAGCAAAGCTGGGTGCCGTATTGGATCCTGTCATGATGCACACCTTCTGCCCTCAGGCAGATGAGCAGCTCAGCCAGATGCAACACGAGAGAGCCGAACTCCTGCGGCGTATCAGCGAGGACCAGGAGGACCTGAACGAGCTGATGGCCAAGCACAAGGCTCTGATTGCACAGGTAAGAGCCGGGCAGTGCCAGCTCTGCAGTGTTCCCTGCCTGGATGTTGCTTGGAAAACCCAAGCTCCAAGCAAATGGCCCAGAGGGGCTGCCTGCACAGCAGGGCCCAACATCCCTATCTGCATCCTTATCTATCAGTACTTTCCTGAATGTTTTGTCACTCAGAGCTTTCAGAGTACTGACAGAGAGTGCTGTGGCTTTCTCCATAGCACCCAAAGTAGGACAAGCTCTCCCAAGAGAGGAAACCCACAGCTCTCTTGGAGCAGCCATTGGCAGAAGGCTGGGCTGCATGAGATCTCCCAGCCTTTCCCTAGTAGTGATGGTACAGAGCTGGGAATTGGCATTTGGAAGCACTTTGGGGAAATGAGCTTGACCATGAGGTCTGAAAATATTTGCTTTGAAAATTAGGGAATTTGCATTCAGGCAGCAGAATGAAGCTTGCTGTGCAGTGTGCCATGCCTCTACCTGGGAGCATTCAGGTGCTACTCTGGTCCCAGGGGCAGCTTCCATTGCTGGCTCTCTGTTTCCCAGTCTGCAACAGATATTGCTCAGATCCAGGAGCTGCAGACACAGGTGGAGGAAGTGAAGAAGGAGAAGCAGAGCCTCCAGGAGAAGGTATTTTCTGCCCTGCTGCACTGCACGGAGGTCAGCAGTGAGAACCTTTGTTGTTCTCATGTCTGGTGAACCACATGGGAGCAGGCAGCAGGATGCCATCTTCCTGTTGGAAGTCAACTACTGAGAAGCTGCAAAGCAATCTCTTCCTCTGTAAAAGAGCTGGGTTCTAATTCACCTGCAAACATCCCATACATGCCCCTGGGAACTGGAAGGCACAGAACTTGCTGCCCTCTGGCAGGGGTAGGGATGGGATGGGGGTGAGGATGGGATGGAGGTGAGGATGGGATTGGGGGTGAAAATGGGATGGAGGCGAGGATGGGATGGGGGTGAGAATGGACATGGACATGGTGATGGGGATGGGATGCTCTGCCTGCATTGGGAGCTGGAGGGCTCTTCCAGCAATAGCCTGAGGTTAAGCAAAGTTTTTCCCTGCATGGCTCTTGGGAATGAAGGAGAAGCAGGGTTGTGGGCCTGGGGCAGCACAGCCTCATTGCTGTGGCTGCTCCGCTGCCCTGAAGTGCATGCCTTTAATTTTAAACACATGAGTAATCCCATTAACTTAAGTGCTTTATTGGAGCGTGGCTAAGCTGCCCAAGAATCGGAGATAGCACTCACTCACTCTGAGATGGAGTGAGAGCTTTTGTAGAGATAGGCCAGATAAAAGATGACAAATTCCCCTAGTTCTAGGTCAAATACAAATCTGAACTAAGCTTGTGCCAGGATTGCTAAAAGGGCAGTTTGCTTTGGAGATCCCGGCGTAACAGCTGAGGAAAAGGCTCAGTGCAGCAGCTGTCTGTGGAGGTGAATTGTGAATTTTTATGCTTACTGTCCTCAAAGAATGTGCTGAGAAGAGAAAAGCAAAAGAAATCCAAATGAGTGCTGTCCTGCTGCAACATTTTCCTTTCAAAAATCCATGCTACTGTCATGAATTTATTGCACAGTGTGAACAGAAGGGCATCCTTGAGGGAGCTCTGGGCAATATTTTCCCATTGTGCCTGGCAGCTTACAGCAGGTCCCATGCGTTCATTTTGTCTTTAGAAGGGATTGCAGAGAGTTTGCTCACCCTGGGGTATTACTGTGGCTACAGAGATCATCTCATGTTGGGGAAGGAAGATGATGGGCACGCTGCTGGCAGCTGCTGTGACATCTCTTTCCCCAGCTACTGGTGGCACAAGCAAGTGTGGCACGCCTGGAGCAGCGCCCTGCTGAGCGCGCCGTCATCAGCCGACAGGAAGCCCGCATCCGTGACTTGGAGAGCCAGCTGGACTTCCAGGCTGTGCAGATGAAGCGCTTCGAGGTATGGCTGTGTTTCACCATGCAGGATGGGCACAGGGCTCCGGGCAAGAGGTAGGTGCAGGGTGCTTGTCACCTGGGGAGAATGCCCTCTAGGTGAGCTTTTTGACTCCTCGTCCCATCTTGCTGCCTCCCCAGGTGCTGGTGCTGCGCTTGCGAGACAGCATCATCAAGATGGGTGAGGAGCTGGAGAAGGCAGCTGAATCAGAAGCGCGGGAGAAAGAAAGCACCAAATACTACCAGCGGAGGATGGAGGAGATGAAGGCAGACATGGATGAGCTGGTGCAACGGGAATTGGAGTCCAGCCGCCGGCGAGTGGAGTTGGTAAGGGGTCAGGGGGTTCTGCTGTTCACGGCTCCATGGTGCTGCCCATGGAACCAAAGCCATTGCTGCTGCACCTTGCGTTCATTTCTTTGCAGCTAGGCTGGCAGGCCGTCTACTTTTCCACATGCTGTGCAGCAGGGCAAGCACCCAGCACAGGGCAGTGCCCATGGGGTGCCAGCCCACTGAGCACAGACATGTAGTTCAGTCCCCACAGCGTGCCCAGCCCTGGCCATGCCTCCTCTGTGCCGCAAATCAGTCCCAGTCAATGTCAGCAAACAGTTAACCTGCTCTGTGTGCTCAAAGCCCCAAGCAGATTGGGAGTGCGGCAAAAATAGCTTCACCTTCATCGCACAGTCCTCTCCTGCATCTCTTTTCATGTTGTGTTTTTTCAGTAAACAAAAGGAAAGTCTTGCTTCCAAGCAGTAATTGAAAGATATTGCATTTCTTCTAGCAAGACAGCCACATTAGAAGCAGTTATTTTATCAATAATCTTTTATTTAACAATCAAGGAGAATTCACCATTTCTTTCGCCCCGAGGCTGCCAGCCTTTCTGAAGGGAGCAGTGCTTCAGCACGAATTATTCCTCAGCCGCTGTGCATGCTGCAAACAGGCTTTGTCCTTGCTCCTCCAGCCTGCGTGCTGCCTTGTGGCACTGGCTGCTGTATTTGCACAGAATGTAAGACATCTCCTGGGCACATGGCACAAAAGCCCACGAACAAACTCGTGGCAGATGTGGGGGCTGGAGCAACCTGGAAATCTGAGGTTACCCATCAGCTGCAGGAGGGTTGAGGGGGGGTCCCGGGGACCCCTATGGAATTGCTCTGATTGCACTTCCCCAAACATCACGGGAGAGCTGCGCTCAGGCACGCTGAGCAGCAGGCATCAATAGTTAACAGAGAGCTATTACAGCTCTGCTCCCACTAAATCCCCCATCTATTATAGATACTGCATGAATTATTCACTTAACATTACTTAAGTCATGGTCTGCACCTAACGATTTTTTTATTTAAATAAACAGTTGCAAGGCTGTGGACTCACCAGGCGCTGCTGGGGTTTAAGAAGCTCACAATGGGATATGATCATTGCTCAGCTGGGATTGGGAATGGGTCTTGTTTTCCGGGGTCCTGACAACTACTACCTCTACACCAGGTTTTCCTTCTCGCAGTTCAGTCAGAACTGGTGGCTCTTTACATCGTATTAACCCCTGTTCCCTTACCTCTGGTGGGTTTCAGGACAGCTGTGTGTCCCTCGCTCACCCTAAACCCAATCGGGGCAGCTGGGAGGCAGGCGCTGTCCGTGGTGCTGGCGCTAACCTGCAGCGGAGACAGCACGGCACGGGGGTGGGCAGCACCCATCTGGGTGGCACCCAACCCATAGCAGGGGGATGGAACTAAACGGTCTTTATGGTCCCCTCTAGCCTAAGCCATTCCATGATTCTGTGACAGGAGCTGAGGAGCTGCCTGCCAGGCAGATGGCTCTGCCTTATGAATTTTGTAGGAAGAATGATTTCTGAAAGCATTTCAAACTCTGCAGCATCACATAGAGGGACGCAAGTTTCCTAATGGAGGGGGCAGCTCTTGTCCCTGACTGTCTCTGTCTTTTCTTCAGTTTCATGTCCTGAATTTCCTCCAAGAAGCTGCAGCTCCTCTTGCTACACAGCAGAACCTGAGCTGTGGCATGTGGTGAGGGGTGGATTTCAAAGCTAGAGTCGGTCCTGGGGAGTGTGAAACCAAGCCTGGGTCTCTTTGCTCATTACTATTCTCATGCATTTATGCTCATCCCAACACGAGCCCTTGCCTTGGTAGGGCAGGGAAGGATGCTCTGAGCCACACTGCTGCACCACAACATCTTGTAAATTCATCTGCCTTTAATGAAGCTGTGAAATTCATCAGTGTAATAATTAACTACTTCCACAGAAAATCAAAGTACAGATGCTAAAATATTCTTCACATGGATATTTGTGGAGTTTTTTGAAGGTGAGAGTCACAGTGTAAATAACCATGTTTAAGATTCCTTTGATGGAAGATAGCCTTTGTACTTGCAGCCCTGTTATTACCAAGTCTAGAAAGGCGTAGCATATCATAGCCTGGTATTTATTTATTTATTTTTATTTGCAAACTTTAAGGTTGGGTTTATTTGGGCAGTTCTAGTGAAGCTGAGAAGAGAAATAGGGGAATTATGTGCTAATGGACACCAGCCCAGCCCTCAGACCACCTCATTGCTGCCCCACAGCCCTTGTAGCCCTTCCTCTGGGCCCTGCAGCATTGTTCTTTCCCTTAAATGCCAATGGTTTAGGCTAAGAACAATGACAAGGTCACCCAATGGAGCGGCCCTTTGAGGTGAGTTTGGGTGATGGAAAGTGGTGGGTGAAACTCCACCGTACACGCTGATTAGCTGTGCCTTGCAGTGGGCATGTGATTTCTGCTTTTCCATTGGAGCAGCAAATTGCTCAGGAAATCATCAGCACTTAATGGCTGCTAACAACACTGACAGTGCTGCTGGTGTCGGGGCCCCATCCCACTTGAGACTGCAGCCGTGGAAATGTTGTCACTTCAAACTTTGCGAGAACCCGAAAGCTAATTACTTAATTTAAAAAAGTAATGATTGATGAATACTGCAGGTGTATGCTAACTTATTCAGATAGCAGCAATCCAAATTGGGCTAATTAGATTACACTTCACCTCGGGTGGATGAGAATGCGGCAGTTGTGTTGTGACAGCAGAGCCACAAACATAGAGCAGAGATGCGGCGCTTGGCATTCTGCACATCCCAGTAACTGCTTTGCTGCTGCTTTTGCTTATCTCTTCCTAACTTCTACTAAGTTTGGGATTTGGGTGCTGTATACTGGGTTGGTTCACGTGCTGATGTGTGTCCGTGGGAAAACCTAGAATGGGATTGTCTGCAAAAACAGGCAGAAGATATATTTTATTTAATGATGATAAAATATAGATTAAGCAGACGTTTCTGAGCCAGGTGGGTTGGTTTCTGCTGCATCTGAAGGGTTGGTTAGATTGGTGGAGGGCTCAGCTCTGCATGCTGGGAGCAGGATTCAATATTGGAAATTCATAGCGTCACAGAACATAGGGGTCAGAAGAGACCTCTTGGGATCATCCAGTTCTCTTACCCTAGGTCCAGCAGTGCTTGGCCCAAGTAGTTCCACCTGTGCTGCCTCTGCAGGCAGTGCCAGGCTCTCCCCGCATGAGGGGCAGACTGTGATTTTTCTCAATAGAGGCGTTCACCCTTTTTTCCTTTTCCCTTTTCAGCAACGCTTGGAAGCTCTGCCCATGTGCAGATGTTACCACTCAGACCCATTGCTGTACTAACAACGAAACGCTCTGTGCATTTACATTTAGATTGAAACAACATGTGTCAGAGGTGTCTGATATCTTCCTGAGACAGCAGTGGGCTGACACTGGGATGTTTATTGTCAGCTTGCATCATGAAGATAATTTTTTGCATTCAAAATCTAATTATATTGACATAATTATTCCCTTCCATGAGACAGTTGTAGGGTACGGTATGTTGTGAAATGCTCTCAGCTCTGCATGGCACTGCACTTTGTGTTTGATCAACTCAGTACCTGTGGCAATGGCCAAAGTGCCACTGCTGGAAGGAGCCTGTCGTAGCACTACAGCTCTGCCTGAGCACTTCACTCTCCTTTAGGATCAGGAATTCTCAGCTTTCAGGTCATCCATGAGCCCAGCAATCTGGGGGCTCCTTCTCGAGGACCCACCTCAGCGCCTGCTGAGTTAGCAGCAGCAGAACAGGGAAGAGGAATTAAATGCAGACAGCAAACTACATACTTCATTTGTGCGGCATCCTGGAGCCAAGGATTTTGCTCAATAGAGGCTCTTATCAGGGCTAGGGAGTGCTGAATTTTGGGAAGCTTCTTGGCAGTGCTCAGGGTGTTACCAGTATTGGCACCTATCCAGAAGCAATGGCAGTACGGTGCAACCCTATCTGGGCTATTTCTTTGCATGTTTTTATGAACTGGAATGCTCTTCCCCTCGGGTCCGGCCACCTGGTGATCCCAGAGCTCCTGTTATTTGCTCTGACAGCCCACTGGCTCCCACACTGTGGCCTGTCGCAGCCCACGCTGCAAATCATCTCTCACCTTGTCACCACCGAGATGGCAATTTTACAGCTGGCAGCCTCAATCATGTTGAATTTGCAGCTTGCGCTCCCTCTCCTTTTCTCTTTATCATGTGATGGTTTAGGGAAACTGCACAAAGAGTTCCTTTTGGGTTCACTCTGAGAAGAGCTGACATCAGATGAGGATGGGTCAGGCATCCCTGGTGCTGTGGGTGGTGCCAGGCCTTGTGCTTGTTGTGTTGTGCCGCTTGCCAGGGTTTTCCTCCCTGCAATTTAAATTATAAATTAAACTTCTGGCTTTTTTATAAGCTGATGGTATCTCTGGAAAGTGCTTTGTTTCTAAGCAGGCGTGTTTAGAACAAAGTGTGAGTGGCCCCAGCAACCTCCCATAGTAACCAGCCCCACACTGTCCCTGGAGCTCTGGTGCTCAGTGCTCCGAGACCCAGTTCTTTGAGATGTGCCATGCAGGCAGAGATGC
The DNA here is from genome assembly GCF_905368555.1 of Meleagris gallopavo. Classification (NCBI taxonomy): domain Eukaryota; kingdom Metazoa; phylum Chordata; class Aves; order Galliformes; family Phasianidae; genus Meleagris; species Meleagris gallopavo. The sequence goes on from NC_139420.1 coordinate 7,139,365, forward strand.
TCATGCATGGTATCATGCTCAGCCATTTGTTATGCTGGGTGTCACAGTGTGATTTAGCAGTGAGGCAGCAATGCCCCAAAATCACTGGATGAGCACAGTGCAGCTACTGTGGTGTGCACCTGAATCATTGCAGTCTTTGCGTGCCCCCCAGCACAGTGATGGGCAGCCCCACTTTCTAGGAAGGGATGTATGGCTTGGAGCCCATGACTCTCTTCAAAGTTCCTTCTATTTTTTGTCCAGGTTTTATGCTCTGTGTTGGGCTGCGCACACACATGCTGATCTGGCACTCAAGAAGATGTCGCTTTTTACTAATTACTCATCTGCACACCCTGATAATGCACTGCTACAGCGACGCATCTCATGGAATCATAGAATGGTTTAAGTCAGAAGGGATTCCCAGAGGCCATCTGATCCCACTGCCTGCAGTGCACAGGGAAACCCACAGCTCCATCAGTGCTCACAGCCCCATCCCCTGACCTTGGGTATCCCCAGGAATGAGGGACTACCAACTCTCTGGGCAACCTGTGCCAGTGTTTTGGTGCTCTTAGCATAAAGAACTGGTTCCGTACATGCGTCCAAAGCAAAGGTTCTTAATTCTGGAGACACACTCACCTTTCTGCATAACAATTTTTGGTTTCTCTTTATGTTCTGCCCTGAACTCGTTACTGTTTGCTCAGTGCTATCAGTTTCCTCCCACTGAGGGGTGCTGGTCAGCGATGCATTGGGACACTCCAGTGCAGGAGTGTTGCTCCAGCAGTTTGCTCATTATGTAGGATAGGGCATGCATTACATGCTGGGTTTGCAGGTGGTGGGTTGGGAACTGATGCAGCGTGGTCCTGCAGGAGCAGCAGTTGGCTGAGGCGGCGGCGGCACGACAAGGGCTGCAGGCAGACCTGGGCACGGCCATCCGGCGCATCGCTGACCTGCAGCTGGCCCTGGAGGAGCTGCGCGCCAGCGATGACAGCGATGCTGAGAGGTGAGGGGGGAAGGGTGAGCTAGAATCCACAAGCTCAGAAATTCGCTCCTTCATAGTAAGCGATTTCCAATACAATTGGCACATTACAGCGAGGTGAGAAGTGCTTCCCGGCAGTGATGTCCTCAGCTGCTACGCTTGGCAGCAGCACAGTTCTCTGCTCCATATCCTTCCCCAGTGCCGGCAGTGCCCGGTGGTGCTGCAGTCGCTGTGCCCTGGGCTGGGATCGGAAGAAGCAGGAAGCAGGGTGGGGGTTGGTAGCCATGCGATGTGCTGGGAATGGTCCTGATCACTGTTACCTGGCTCAGGCATAGACCTGCTGTCTGTCAGTGGTGGATTTTGACACTTCTCACCTGGAAAAGTTTTGCACTCGCCAGCCTCATGCAGACTTTTGGGAGGCTGTGCTGCTGCTGATTCTGTTGTCTGCTGTTTGCAGCGTGCAGACGGCGCGGGACACACTGTGCTCCAGGAGAGAGATGTGAGTGAGCTCTGTGCGGGGCTGAAGGAAAACCCCTCAGGATCTCATCCAGCCTGAAACTGAGCAGGGCTGCTGGGGGTCACTGTTCCTAATGAGCTGCTGGATACAGAGGGTTCTGCTCCCAAACTCCCAACCTGACACTAACAGGACTCTGCTCTCCCCACAGGGATGCCTGCTCCAGTGTTGGCTCTGTGCTGAGCCTGGAGCCCACAGAAAGCCTCTGCTCCTGGCCAGGCTCATCTATAGGCTGGTCATCCCCAACCGGTGGCAGCGTGGCTGGGAGCATCTCGACGCTGTCTGTTGGCAGCCGCAGCACCCACGGCCTGAGGTAAGGGACTGCCTGTGGGGATTGCACCACTGTTTTTTGTTCCAGATGAGATATCTTCAAGGATTCGAGGAAAAAAGTCTATTTGTGAAAACCACTCACAGATCAGCCCAAAAACTTTAACAAGAGCCTTAAGTTATCAGTTTGTTAATTCTTAGCAACGAGAAATACATCCCACCTCCTGTTCTGCACAGCACATTGTGTTTGGGATGGTTCAGCTAAGGAAAGATGTTGATTGGCTTAGAGCCCGCAAGGCTCCATGCCTGACGTCTGCAAGGATTTTGCAAAGCTGAGTACTTTGCAAGTGGAGAGCAGTACAGGAGACCCAGGGCAGGCACAGGGGTGACCGGAGCACGACACAGGCCTGTGGCGTCACTTACCTCTTGAGTAGTGTATATGTGACAGCAATGAGCGTGTGTTGGCGTGACGTGTCCCACCCAATGTGGACAAGGAGTGGGGGAACTGATGGAGCTGAGGTCGCAGCATCCAACTGGGGGGAGTCCAGATGAAAGCCACTACATCAAAACCATGCTTCAAGCGGTGTAATATCCCTTGATGTATTCTCCAGAGATAATTTAAAGAGGCGATGCAGCCTATTTGAGGATTTGTATGCCATATGCTCGCTTTTTGCTTCTGAAGAAACAGTATGCATTTATACAGTTTTAATATGAAATATGTTAATTTCTGACAGCAGTGCTGCCGGGCTGGAAGCAAGCTGGAGGGTGGCCCAAGTGCTCGTGTGGCTGAACTGCTCGGCTCTGCGCCATGCAGCACAGGGATGTGCAGTGACATCCGCCCTGCACTATGGCCAGCACTGCACACACCTTTGACAACCCCCTTCTTGGTGTTGCATGTGTGTAGCAGGTGAATGGGATGAATTTTGTAGTATACCAAGGTTGGGAAGCATCTCAGAAAGGTGGTGGTGGGTGCAGAGAGGGCACCTGGCTTGCATGGCGCTGGGGAGACTCTGCTGAGCAGCTCCACATCCTGTGCTGGTGCAGCATGGGCTGAAGCAGCTCCAGAACATGAGCCCTGAATAAGGAAGGTGTTTCCCCTATTTTTCATGTACGGATGTGCCGAATGATAGCATTATAACAAACGGAAGAAAGGTTTTTTATGTATCATGTGCTCTTGGCATTGGTTGCTGCAGGATGTTGCAGCCAGCAGTGTGAGAAGGTGGAAGGATGAGCAAGGTCATGCAGGACTGGGGGTTGCTGCCTGCAGCGTGGGGCTCGGGTGCCCCTCCTGTAGTGGCCTCAGGGATGGTGTACAGGGACAGGCAGCACAGGAAGCTCTGGGAGCAGTTGCTGGGCTCATTCCCCTCAGCACCACTTGACATCCTTTGCTCCAGCTGATCTAGCTGTGGTCCTAAGTGCATGGCAGTAAATCAGAAGTTATGGCTTATATTGTGTTTGTGAGATGAAGTATACTGGAATTATAATAAAAAAAGCAGATATGTAGGCTTGGGAATTAATAAAAATAACTTACTGGACTGACCATGGCCACGGTGAAAGGAAATTCACACCCAGACCTGGATATAGTGTGGCATCTGGGGTTTGTGAGAAGGCCAATTTTAAATCTCAGTGTGGTAGCTGTGCTTGGCTTCAGCTAATCTGTGGTGGAAACATTAGAGAGGAGTCAATCTGAAATGCAACAAGCAGAATAGGAGAGGCAAGGTAATAAAGACGAGATCAGCACAATGAGCTCTTCCGTATCAAGATTCCTTTGTCTTACACAAGCACCCAGCAATGACAAATGAATCTGCCTAGCACTCACTTCTCAGTCGTACACATGGGATGTTTCCTGAACAAACAGCTGTCAAAAGCTAGGGGAAGGAATATAAGGCTATTACTGTCAGGGTAGTGCACAGACAGGAGAGACTTGATTAACGCATTCTTTAATTCTCTACTATTTAAATGCTTGTACAAAATGTTGGACAGCAGGGCTAAGCCTCACTAAGCATGACACATTGCAGAGTTGGAATAAGCCTTCCATTTTTCATTAGGAAGCAAATTCCAAACTCAGTGGGCTTATCCTGCTGCTTGCTGCAGAACATCCCTGCAGAGCTGCTGACCCCGAGGTGCAGGCAGGGACACCCCAGGCACAAGGCAGAAGGCTGGGCTCTGCCATGCTGATTTTAATTGCATCGAAAGCAAATCATTGCACTGAAAGCTGGGAGCTTCTGTAGATGATGGTGTGGTGAGAAAATCCTTTTCTGAAGGAAATGAGGCCAATTTCTTCTCTCTCCCTGGAATGGAGTTATCTTGGCTCTATTTATGAGTTACCAGGAAAAGCATCCAAGACGCACTTTTATGCCTGGTCATGTGTTGCAGTGCATGTGTGGATTTTATTGTATAAATTATTTCAACTACCATAATTGTAATCATGTTAATTGCTGTGTAATCTTCACTAATTATTGTTGTATGTCATTTGCTTTGGTGTGAATGGCATATTACAGAGTCCCGTTTGGCTCACAGATGCCTCAGAGTTCTGCATGAGGCCCTATTTTTGCCCATGACTTAGGGAAATCTCTGACACCTGGCGACCAGCAGTGCTTTGCTGGGTGGTTGCAGCGTGGTTGAAGCATGGGCAGAGGAGGACTGCTGCAGGACAAGGCTGTCTTGCATTCGTGCCTGGCTTTTTCAGAGTGTAATTAATAGTAAATGAGGTGTAACTTCAGTGCCTTTGTGGCACCAAGGCGTGCAGCAGCAGGGGATGAAGTGCTGGTGGCTGGCGGCAGCCAGGAGCCTTGGGGATCTCCATGGAGCACAAAGCTGGGAGCTGCTGCAGAAAGGCACGTCAGTCTCGTTTGTGTTCTTCCCGAGAGAAACACACAGTGTGATATTTTGATCTCAGATACAGATCTTTGTGGTGGTACCTCCAGGTTTTGGCAACATTGCTTCCTTTGAGGAGAAGCGTTAACAGCTTTTGTTGGAAGGACTCAAGTGTTTTAGGTGCTGGAAAGAAAGAGGAAAAGTGTCAAATGCTGAGCAATCCCTGCAGTGATTTCCTATGGCACAGTGCACAGCTGCCTGCACGGAGTGGCTAAGCTTCAGCCCTTCTGCTGTGGGGCGGGGGTGGGTGAACGTGGGGCAGACACAACACTTTGCCACCCCCTGGTATCAGGTTGGAGCTGGGGGCAAACACTGTGCTTGCTGCTGCCCCTTTGCTTCAGGCTGTAAAGATTTTTATAAAAATAGTAACTGTCCATCTTGCTGAGCAGGGCGATAAATAGCAGAGTGCAGACTGGCTGTGTTACAGCCCATTAGGGTTTCTTACCTCTTCAGTTCCCTTTTATCTCGGTCTTAAAAACCAAAGCAACACATTGAAGCTGACTGTTTAATTTATGAAAGTCGGTCATGCAGCAGTCAGTTTACACTATTATTTAGAAACACAGAGAATGATTGGAACAATTTCCATACAAATTCTCTCTGAAGGATTACACTAGCTATTTAGGTAAGATGCAATTTAGGATCCTAAAACCCAGCATTACCAACATGTCTGAAGCCATTAATCAGCTGGACGCTGGGTGCAGCAGTGCGGGCGAGTCCTGGAGGTTGCAGTGTTCCACGAGATTAAAATTGTGGTTAATTCCCTTTGCATTGGATAATCAAGCAGTTTCAGACCCACTGATGAGCTGAGGGCACTGGGGGCTGGGGGAACAGAGTGTCTCTGTTATCCCATTGCTACTGCAGTTGCTTCCCTTCCCTGGCCACAGAGTTCGTCTTCAGTCCCATGTAAATTATTTCACGGGTCAGCAGAGCCCGCTCTGAGCTCGTCCGGTGTTGTCACCAGGATTATCCACTGTCACCCTGTTCCCATGGCAACCCGAGCTTTCTCTGGGCAGGATGCTTTATTACTGCCGATGGAAAACCTGATGGTTGCTCCTACACTCCTGCTGGGCTCACCAAGGTTTGTTTGTATTTGGGTTCTGTTGCTTTACTTTGCCCTTTTCTCTCTCTTTTCCTCTATTTGGTACCAGATGAGCTTAGACCCAGGCAGCCTTCCCATTGCAGCTGGTTTCAGAGTCACCTTGGTGCTTTCTAACCCTTTTGATGGGGATACTTATGGGGTCCCTGTGCCCAACACCAACCACAATGCTTGTGTGTGTCCAACTTCCTGGTCTCACCAACACGTGGCTGGGAGTGAGCAGCCTATAGATAGTAACTGGCTATCATTGTGCTAAAATTACACTGCACACAGCTCTACAGAGATGCTTCTTTTTTTCTGACGTGTCCTGACAGCATGGCCCTTCTCCTTTCCCTGTAGTGACACAGGCAGAAAATATATTTTTTCAGCCCTTCAACTGAAAGATGTAGGGGTGAGGGTGCAAAGTCACACCAGGGGTTTAGTGATGTCAAAGCCACAGGGATTGCAGCCCCTCCTCAGCTCTGTGAGGACAGGAACAGGCTTGACGCAGAAAGCCCTTTTGCAGTGTGCGCCAAGATCTGGCCCCTTGAGATGATGAGTGTTCCCATTTGCTGTGGGAACACTCCCCAACTCCTGTCGCAGAAGAGCTATTCAGTGCCATTGGACACTTTGGTGAGGGACCAGTAGTGCCCAGGGGAAGGAGGGAGTGCCCTTGTTTCCACCATCCAGCCGCTCTATCTCCATCCCTGTCATGTGAGGCTGGGGGCAGTGTCACTGCTGTAGTGCCAAGGAGCAGGGCTGGTGGCAGGACCATGGCTGGTCCTGGCCGTGGACCTGCTGAGGTCAGTGCGGAGGGACGAGCCATGTTGTGATGTTGGTGATTGCTGTTGCTGTTGCCCTTTCTGCTGTTCCATGTCTACACTCTATAAAAGCTGCAATCCTGGTAGCAAGAGCCATCTGTGCTGAGCTGATGCCATTCCCTGGGTAGCACCATGCAGAAGGCTCTGTCAGCCCATTGAGGTGAGGGCTGTGTATTTCTGGGTCAGAGTCCTGTTAATGCCAGTGGGTGGCGGGGCTCGCCCTTGATGAGCACACGGTGCCCACACCAGAACGTTTGCGTCATGGCTGCTTGCAGGGTGAGCTCCCTCCCCACACGATCACTCTCACTTCTGCTCACTTCTGACAGCTGCTCTTCAACGAGCAGATTTTTCCCCACTTTGCATTCGCTTAAGGGGTGAAAACATGTGCTGTGGGCAGAGGGCAATCCTGGTGCTGCCTGGCAGGGTGATGTGCTGCTGTCCTGCTGTCTTCAGAGCCCCTCTGCAGGGCAGACCCCGCATAGAAGCAGGTCGTCCCTCAGCTCTGCAGTTGTGCCCTGCCCAGGGCCGGCCTTTGTGCTGCTCCTGCACTTCCCTGTGGTTTTTGCTATCTGGAGGAGCACCCTGCAGTAATGTTAAGACGCATTTGGTTTGTTCAATGAGTTGGTTTCATAAAATGTGAGCATAAATTTGGCTTAGGCAGAAAGAAAACAAATCCTATATATTGCTATAATATGACGAGAAGAAAGGACATTTGGAGGTGTGTGTTGCTTTGGCAGAGTTAAAGCGGATGATGCCATACACTGTATGCTACAGTTAGCTGGTTTTGTTTTACTCGGAGTTATTTAAAGACAAAATCTTTGGGCACTGCTGAACTTTTTGTTGCTGCAATGAGTTTTTTGCTGAGATTACCATGCAAATATCAGCTTTTTGCCCCTGCTGGATGGGATTATGGCAGCTTAAGCTAATGACACTCTGTTGTGCAGGGGGAGCAGAGACACCGCAGAGCCCGCAGCCACCCGGCCGGGCTCCTCCTTGAGCACTACGAGATCCGTTGATGCTGCAGACACGGGGAAGGCTGTGAGCCCTCTGCTCAGCACGAGGAGACGGGAATATGGAAAACCTCCCTCAGACAGCACGGAGCTGATGAGTTCGCTGGATAAACCCACAGCCAGGTCCCCTCTGCCCAGCGCCTCGGCCGCGCTCTCTGACTACGTGGGGGAGCTGCGCAGGAGGAGGGCGGTGGAGAAGGAGCAGGGCCCGCTGCTGGAGGACACCGCGGCCCTCCCCATCTACCGCACCACCGGAGCCGCGGCCCTGTGGCGCAGCAGGCCTCGCCTGGGGGATGCGGGCACCGAGCTGTCCGGGGTGAGCGATGGAACCGACGGCGGCCTGCCACGCTCCTCCAGCCTGCGCAGCCTGGCCCAGCAGCCGGGCGAGCCCACGCTCTCCCCTGTGCTGAAAAGAGCCTCCAAATTCGGTTCCTGCGATTCCCTCCTGCTGTCCCTCGGCGGCCCAGAGCTGCTCGGGCCGAGGCCGTGGAGGAGCCGCCTGGAGCCATCAGCCGAGGAGGATGGGCAGGCTGCAGGCTGGGCCTCACCGGGCACCGGGCTGGGAGAGGGGCTGGTGGGAGACCCCTGTGCCTGGAAGATCCCCACCCTCGGCTTTGAGAGGAGAGCCAGCACCGAGCTGGAGGAATTCCTCCCGGCCATTCGCAAATCCCGCTCCACCAGCAGCCTGGCCAAGCCCGGCAGGGACAGGAAGGACGGCCATCGGGCCCTGACTGTCCGCTTCCAAGATGAGGCCGTGGTGGGCGATCCGGCATCCTCCAGGAGCAGGAGCGTGGCACAGCCCGGCCTGGCCCCCGGCGGGGACCGATCCGACTCCTCCTCGTCCTCGGGCTCCATCCTCTCCTCCAGGAGCACCGACAGCATCAAGCAGCGGCTGTGGAGGTCGGACGGGGAGGGCTGCAGCGGGAAGGGCAGCACTGAGAGCAGTGGGGAGAGCCACCGGGCAGAGGCAGAGGGGAAGGAGGATGACGTGAGCAGCATCATGAGGAAGTACCTGGGAAAAGAGTGAGGTAACAGCACCGAGCTGCGAGCCCCGGGTGCTCTGAGCTCAGAGCAGTGATGGCAGCTATATCCCCAAGCTGCTGCCTGGGCCTACTCTGTACTCCTGGAGCTGTGTCCTCTGGGTCCTATCCTATAGATAGCCTTCAGCCCTGTGTCTGCTGGGCTTCCTGCCTGGGCACCAAAGGTGACCCCCTCTGCAGCAGGCAGCTCCAGCTCCCAGTCAGGCTGTGTCCTGTAGTTAGCAATTGCTTCTGACAACCACTTGGATCCAATTTTCGGATTACAACTGACACTTCGAGAATTAGGATTTATTACTGCAATCCAGGTTTGAAAGCAAAGTCCCTAATGAATGCGCCACAACTGTAATTAAGTGTTTAAAATAGATTAGGAAAACATTTTGTAAAACCATTGCCTTTAGACGAACTTATTGGGTGTCAAGCTGTGACCAAATTGACTAAGCCAACAAAAGAAGGGAGCGCGTGTTAATAAAACATTTCTTTCCAGGAAGCAAAATTTGCATAATGCAATGTCCCACTTTCCCCAGACTTTGTCACTATTACAGCAGTAACTGGACTCTGCGCTGTGCACAAGTGAAGAGCCGCCAGCAGGCTGAATCCCATCCCTCTTTTGGAAGGGCACCTGATAAGAAATATGCCATTCAAACAGGGCTGAAAGGGGCTCCCCAAAAGTCATGAGTTTTACAGCTGATGAGACTTTTGGCTATAATCATACCACAGTTTCTGCACGCTCCTGCTCTGTACTGTATCACCATGGGGGTTATCAGGGTCAGCACTTTCTCCTGCAGTCTCCTTGCTGTCCAAGGTGCCTCATTCCATTGTGGTGCTTCCCAGAATTAAGCAACACAGCTGAAGGATGTTTCTGGGTCTTGGTGTGAAATGCAGTAACTGGAGTGGAGTGTGAGGTCCAGTCAAACTGAGCTGCATGTTGAAGAACACACAGTACAAGCTCTCACTATATATGCTTTTCTTCTATTTTTAGTTTCCAGAAGCTGAGTCTTTATCTGAAGTTTTATAATTCCATTCATAACTGAAGCTGGACACATCTGCAGTTTCATGACTGTTGCCTGCTGGGACATCTTCTGGCCACACCCCACTGCCATGAAGGACAGCATACAGCACCTGTTGCAATGGGAGGCTGTATTCCCATGTCTGCTTGGTTTTTACACAATAAAATTTTTGCTTCTTCACCCCAAGCCTCCTCTTGCCTTGCATTTCCATGCAGTGTCACTAGGTATGCTGAGGGGCACGGGGTGCTCCCAGCTCTACTTCTCAAAGTAAACCCGCAGGCAAGGGACTTCCCACCATACCCTCTGTTTGCTCCTCACCAACTCTTCTTATGGTCACAATCCTATTCCCTAGAAGAAACCCCACATTTACTCATCTGTGGGGTGTTTGTGGCACAACTATACAGGTGCATGCAGCACTCTGCTTCCCATCAGTGCTTGGCTGGAAGGCTCTCACCGGGTTGCACAGCCCGTTGTGACCTTCTGCCTTTGGAAAGGCAAATTGGGCAGTATTCAGCATTCAGTCATGCTTTTTGGATTCCTCCCATTCATTTCTAATTTAAACCAAACCATGGCAGCAAGAAACATTTTCCTTGTCACAGATGAATGCAAAACCTTCGTCTCTGGGTTCCCGTCAGCAGTTTGCTCAGCCCTGTGTGCTCTGTAAGCAGTTTCTCACTCCCAGCAGCGCTGCAGTGCCAGCAGCACACACTGATACACCGCTGCGTCCCAGGCACAAGGTGACAATCCCCATGCACAGGCATTCCTGGCCACTCACGAGCTCTCAGGGTAGCAGGTATGTGTGCCATTCCAATTACTTCAGATGTTTACCCAGCCTTGCACTGTGCTTTGGGAAGCGAGGGTCCTGCTTTTGGCACTGAAATACATTCACACAGTCCCTGCAGAGCACCCATAAAACACGTTTTCTGCGAGCATGTTGAAATCTCTCAGAGCTCAGTGCAACCCTGTTCAGAAACAAGTGTACGGTTGTTGTTTTTAATCCTTTTTTCCCTTGAAACAGGCATGCTGAACTGCAGCACACTGTGTAATCATTACAGTCCCTGCAAGTTCACAGATTAAGTGAAAGACATCTCTTCTCCAGTCTTCTCTGCATAAAGCAGGCAACTCAAAGAGGAAAAAAATAATTTACAGAAATCCTGTGCTCCCTTCTGTGCTTTCAAATGCAAAAAGAAAAAGCACAGATTGTGCAGTTTGGAAGAGAAATCTCTGCAGTCTGCCCTTCCATCTTGTAAGAACATTTCTTTAGTTCTATGCTCAAACAAAAACTTATGGAAAATTCTGACTAAGCTGCAGTGGCCAAGCGTGGCAGGGATGAGAACTTACTTACAATCATGAAGGTTGGACAAGACCTCCAAGATCATCATGTCCAAATTCTCCCTGATGAGCCTCTTGGTATGAGCGCTGCTCTGAGTCCTGTCCCCAAGTTTGCTCTCTGAAGTCTGACCCACAGACACGGGATGGGTGAGATGGCAGCTTGCAGCTCATTCTTAAGCTAACATCACTACACATAAATAAGTCAATGTGCTCAAAGAGCTGCATAAACTGCTCATTATTGGGTGGAGGCAGCAGAAATGATTCCTTTGACACTGAGCTTTGTATCTGGAATTACTACACCATGCTGCTGCGGTGTTTGCTGAACATTAAGCTGTTGCTATTTAAACCTGCAGAAGGAAAGCAGATTTGTGTGTAATAATATACAGGGCTCGCTTTTTTTCTTCTTTCTGCTTTTGCTTTGCAGGACACAAAGGAAATTGCTCTGTCACTTGAAATGGCTCTGCACATCCTTTAACAGGAAAAAACAGCACTTGGACTGGAGATTTTCAGCCTGAGTCCAGAGAATGGTTTGCCCTTGAAACCCTCTGTGCAGCGGAGATCTGTTCTCACGGGCAGTGAGAGAGAACTATCTGTCAGCTCTGGCCTGCAATAAATCCACAGCTGCACAGCGCAGGGTGCAAAGTGCCTGTTAGCTGCACCGTCCCTATTGCACACAGACACGTAACCAATGGGCAGAGCAGCAGGTCTCGGCACGAGGTAGTTTATAGCCTGCAGTGGGACTACATGAGTTATTCTCTTTGCCCCCGTATTTCAGCTGCCTTTATCCCGGAGCCGCTGCTTTGGTTTTTGTACTGCCTGGATGTGGTGCTGCCAGAACAGCTAGGGGCTCCTGCAGGCTCCAGGAACCCCTGGCTTTGGGACATCCCCATGTGTCACCATTGAAGGGGGTAGCCACATCACCTCATGTGCTGCTGGGGGGAACAGAGAGAGCCAGTGCTTCCAGTGGGGCTGATGCATGGCAGGGAGGTGCCTGCAGATCAGACAAAGGAGTACCAAGCGACAGAGGCTGCCAAGTTTCTAATTAACATAATTAAAACGTGCTTTTTCTTCGAATGGATGTGCCTTCTGCAAGCATCCATCAGAGAAATGAGCTCTGTAAAGAGCTCCTTCCTTTGCAAGACGCCCATAATTCAGGATTGACAGTGTCCACATCCATCCTGTTGCTGACTGTGGCATTAATGGATTCTGGCCCGGCTGTTCCTGTACTGTCAGAGGCTCCTGCCTTGACATGTCCCTTTCCTGATGGATGGGGAACTGCAAGCTGTGAGCTCATGTGCTTCCCTACATGGGTCACCAGGACAGGGATGTTCATTCCCAAGGTTGACAATGGGACTGGCTCCCAGGTCCCCATCCTCCTGCTGTGCAAAAGAAGCAACAGGCTCTTGTAGCAGGGAGATGCTTTGTGGTCCCTTTCTTCACTCTCAGGGAAGTCAGGAAACCATATCTATAATGCTTCCTAATTATGAACAGGCATGTAAGGTTCTTTCCAAACAAATAAGCTGCTTTCCCCCCTGTGACTCCATCCCAGTTGCCTCTGGAGATGCTCTGTTTTGATACTCTTCTTAGTGCCACTGCAGAGGTGCAGAGGGGCAGCTCCTTACTCTGCACAGCTGCTGCAGCCTAGCAGAGGGTTGCACGGAGCTGCTGGGCTCATCCGTTGCTGGTGGCCCCAGGGAGACAGAGGATGGGGGCATTTTCCATGCCCACGCTGCTGCCAGCTCACCCAGCGCCGCTGGATTCAATTTCATGCCTATTGGATGCACCGAGTTAATACCGAACTGCTGCCGTGCACAGAGCTTCTCTGGCAGTTAAACGTGTCCCATCCCCTGCAGGTAACCCTCAAACCGGTGTGGGGATGTGCTCTGCAGCAACAGGGAGCTCTGAGGCTGTGTGAGGACGCGCTGCCGCATGGCACAGCAGAGCGCAGCCCAGCACGGCCGCGGATCTCATGGAGCAGAGTTGTTTCTCCCTGACTCTCTGTCAAGCTGCTCGTCTGACTTGAAAGTGATGTATTTCTTTGAATTGCAGCCCTGAAAGAACAGCCAGAGCTTAATTACAGCAAAAGGGCCTTGTGCTTGTGCGGCACATCACAAAGCAGCTGGTGAGAAAGTTTCCACAATAGGAACCCTTCCAGAGTGACGTCCTGGCGTCAGGGGGCCCTGGAAAAGATGGAGATTTTAAAGGGAAGAAGAAAAAGAGCAGAAAAAAATAACCACACCGAGCTTCATTTGCATTCCTATTGCAGAGCTTCAGCCTTGCAATACACCGAGGGCATCGCATTGCCATTCCCAGGCAGTGGGGCAGCAGTGCTGAACTCTGCAGCCCTGCATCCAGCCCTTCCCTGCACCGGGGAGGAGCTCTGCACCCCTCGAACCCTTTTACTCAATCATCACTGATCACAGTTCGGAGCCCCAAACAGCTCGCAAATTAAATTATTTATTCATATAAAATGTGCTTACAATGGCAAAAGGGATTCACTTAATTGAAAGTGCAGCCAGCATTTTAATAAAACCATAAAAGGGTGAAACGTGCATAAATGCAGGAAAAGTGTTTAATCTCAGAGAGATTGCTTGATGTTAGAGAGCGCATTCCGCTCCCAATATAGCTAAGCAAATAATATTGAGATCCCATGAGCAAAGAGATATTTTTATCTTTTTGCTCAAGCCCTGGGTTTAAATTTGACATTATAATTGTGAATTATGCTAGTTCATTACCATAGCTACAGAAGGCTTTGGCCAGCCCGCAGATCACGTTGCTGGTGACTGTTGGTGTGCTGTGCCTCCATCCTGGAGCCGGGGACTCCCTGCTGCAGCTGTGCCATGCGCTGTGGGCACACCATGCATGAAGGGTCAGCGTGGGAAACTGCCTGTGCTTGGGTTGTAATCACTCAGATCATAGCTGTGGGATGAACTTGGCTAACGAAGGGAACACCTGGCTGATGTGCAGCACCCAGCTGCCTTGGCAGCTCCTGTGGTAGTGCTGGGTGAGGGCAAATGTGGCCTTGTGTTCGGCCCTGCACCACGTCCCAGGGGCAGCACATCCTCCTTGAGGGCCATGAGAGCTCCCAACAGCCCATTAATCCTTTTTCTTGTTAATACCACGGAGCAGCTTGTCAGGGCTGCCTGCTTACTGATGAATAATAAAGTGCAGCGGGGAGGCTGCAGGGAATTATGTAGCAGATTTAATTATCATGGAAGTGCGGGACATGGAGAAGATGGAGTGGGTCGAGGATGGGGGGATGCTGCAGGGTGTGCTGGACACACCATGCTTCTGGAGAACTCACTGCCCTGTGCAGCCCCTGAGCCTCTGACACGAGTCTGTCCCTATTATGGTAGGGTCATGGCCATGGGAAATCTCGGTAGGACAGATCCCTGCTCCTGGTGGATCCCACTTGGTGCACAGTGCCCTGGGAGCTGCCGCTGCCGCAACCCCAGTCTAATTGTGTGACCGGTGCTAACACAGCTGAATTACTGTGGGGAGAGTGAGGACAGGTTCTGGCTGTCACTTTTATAGGGATTAACTGAGAAGCATGCACAGAAATCCCCCAACAGCGTGGCCTTATGCCCTCAGTACAGAGTGGTGTTGCTGCTGAGCTGCAGCAGTGCAATGCTCAGCAATTGCTGGAACGTAGGGCAGCAGCAGGGAGGTGTGCTGGCATGGGTCCATGATGGGGTGTGCACTGTGGGAGTTGGGGGGTGCCCCCACCCCATGGGCCTCGCTTAGGCTCTGCCCAGCCTGCAAATCCCCGGGGATTTGGCAGCGATTAGGGGCATTAGCGGCGGCCTCACAGGGGTGACCACTTTGACTTTGCAGGTACAGAGCCTCCTGCTGCTGGCGAGGTCCTGGAGGAATTGCTCCAGCACTGCCTTTGGCTCCTTTGGCTGCTGGGCTCACCCCAAATCTGTGAGCTGGAGGGGAGGAGTTTGCAAAGGGCGATGCGTCTTCAACCTCTTTATTAAGCAGAGCACAGCTCAGTTCATCACAGAGCGTGCTCGGCTGGCATCCACTGATAAAAAAGAGATGGACAACTTTGGAAATCACTGCAGCTCACAGCTGAAATTCCACACTCCTCTGTTAGCAAAGCTCACAGCTGAATTGCAAAACCTCCAGGCTCTCTGAGGCAGCGTGTGCCATCACAGCCCTAAGGAACTCACCTTGCAGCATCAGAGGGTGGGCAGGAGCACAGCACCAGGAAACTCCTCTCCAGAGTCTGCTCCCGGGGAAGAAAGCCATTATTTAAAGCCATTATTTGTTGCGTGGGCTCTCCTGCAATAAAGCCGGGGTGCGGAGGTGGGAAGGAATTACTTTTGTATTTAATCACGCAGTAATTACAGGAGCGTGATTGACTTTGCTGCCTCATCTCTGGTAGCAGGGGCAGCCAAATGGAGGAGCTCAGGCCTCAGTGCTTCAGCCACCCTCACCCAAATGCTGCTCCTAGGGCTGTGGGGTGCTGCAGGGCTGGGGCTGACCACTCAACACAGGCTCCCTTTGCTGCTGCCAGGCTTAGCCCAGCAAATCGCTCCCAGCACAGGGCACACGTGTGCAGCGTGACTGCTGCTTGTTCTTTACCAACCCAGGAGCCAAAATGAATTGCAGCTATACAATGAAGAGTCACTTTATTGCTAAGGCATTAGGCAAAGCTAATGTAATCTGAACTGATATTGAATACAAATCCTTGGCTGTGAGTCACCCTGCTCTTACATTGTGTTCTGTCGCGGAGGAGCGGCGTGCCAGTAGAATGCCAGGCATTAAAAACAACAAGGTGGAAACAAGCTTTTCTTTCTCCCCATGAAAGACAGCCATAATGACAGCCAAATCACCCAATCATTGCATTAATTAATAAGTATTTGCAACCTCCTGAGATTGATTTGATCATTGTAACACCAAGTGAAGCCTGAAGAATTCCTGGGGGAAGACCATTCTGATTTCACGTTCATTTTGGTTCTCGCTCACGTGCAAGAAAAGCAGCTCCAACCCAATGAAGTGCAGGAATCCACAGAAGGTACAGTCCTGCATCTTTGTCATGTCACCCATTCCTGCAAGCAACTTTTCAACAGCCCCTCCCAGCCCAGCCCCAGGCACTGGGTACCCAATATATACAGGAGGTGCTGCCAGGAAAGATGATTACAGATGCCATGTTTGTGCACAGTGCAAAATTAACAACCATAATAGCGTCTCGTACTGATGGAGCATCATTCATCTCTGGGTAAGAATGCATTCTCACAGACATTGATTAATCTCTCCCCCTAAACAGTCCTGCAAGACAGGTGCTATTGATGCACGGTGCTAGGCACGACTTAGAATCAAGCATGGGCTTGTGCTGAGCGTGGAAATTTCTGCTGCTCACTGTACCTGAGGTCAATGCTAATGCAGTCCTCGATCCAGCAGCCAGCAGGAGCCACAAAGTCCTCCTTCCAACATGTAGGGATGGAGAGGATAGGAGCAAACTTGGAACAGACCCTGTGAGAACCAAATAAAGGCCAAATCAGCAGCGAGGCACAGGTGTTCCTACGGCAGTAACCCTTTCTGCTTTGTCAGGGCACACATCGCCCGTCCCCACCACCACGAGTGACCCTGCAGCCCCTGGAGCACCAGCACACCCACCAGTGCACCCCAGAGCCACTGGGCACAGGGCTGGCAGCCCCCTCCTTCCAATCCCTGTGTAATAACATGCTGCCACACTTGACAGCTTCCCTTATCTGCTGCCAAGCTGATCAGTTCTGGCTGTAATTTCATGCTGTTATAGGCAATCACACTTGTAAAGCAAAAACCACGTCTGTGTTTCATAGCCAGCAACATGAAGTCAGGTTTAAAGCACTGAGGAAGCCAGGCTGGCAGCTCCTTCTGTGTCCCATAGGACTCCCCATAGGAGGGGACATACTCCACAAGGCTGCTCAGCCCTGCATGGGTGAACAGCCCCGGCGCTGCAGTGATGCAGGATGGCTACAGAGTGCTCCTGGTGCCTTCTGCTGCGCATTCACGAGCCTTGTCCAGGCACCAGGTGCCACGTGCAGAAAGAAGAAAGGCAGATAGCTGCCTGCCAAGGGGAGGGGTGGGGGAAAGGAGCTCAGATGCTTGCGCTCTGCACTGGGCAGACACGGTGCTAGGCAGAGCATGTGCCATGTGATTTAGGGAGGAAACAAAGCTCCTTCTGGTGCTCTCCATCTGGGCTGTAAGGTTGCCTGGGAAGAGAGGAAGGCCAAGCGCACCCAGAGTCCTCCTGGTGCCTATGAGCCCCATGCCACCGTCTGCTGCATCCCTATGCCCCTTCTGCTCCAACCTGCAGCTCTCCCAGCCAGGACTGGCTGCAAATCCTACACCGGAACCCAAGCTCTGATACCCTGCAGTGGAGGATCCTAACTGCACCTATTTCACTTTGCTTTTCGCACTTTCCATTTTTGAAGAACGGAAAATGCAGCAATGTAAAATCCTCTGTCATGTCACTCAACACTATGGGAGAAAGATAAAGCAAGAAGCCCTGTGGGCTTGGCAGCCCCTCGACTGCCTCCAGGGAACCCGGGGATCCCTGATCCATCTCAGTCCAGCTGCCTCCTGCTCGCAGAGCTGTGCTTTTAATTACTGCCAGGGTGAGGGATGGGGTTGCCACGGTGACAGAGCTAGCAGCTTCCTCGCCTCCGGAGCCCTCCCAGCCCTGGGGAGCATCCTGGGGAGCATCCCTTACCTCCCTCCTCGCTATGTGCACCCCCATCCCCTCCATCAGTGCTGCCTGAACATCACTGGGGAGTCAGGGGGTGAACGTTGCAGCTTTGGTGATGGCTTCCCCCCAGCACCCAAACAAACCAGCCCAGGAAGCTCTCTATCCACAGCAATAATTGATGCGAGCGCATGTTTTCAGGCAGGAGAACACCCCACCTCTGTTCCCACACACTCTGAGGGGAATTGCTGCTTTCAATCTTATTCATATTTATAACTCTTCACTTGGGCCCAGCCGGGCTCCTTGTTAGGAGATTTACAGCTGCTGCTAGCTCCTCTGAGCTGCAGGAGTTGATGCCATGCCCAAAGCTTTCCTGCAAGGATCCTCCCAAAGCCAAGCATCCCAGAGCATACCCCCCTGCAGGGACCCTGTGTCGGGGTGGAGGGCTATGGCTGCTGCTGCTGTTTGCTGTCTCCCAGCCCTGCCCCCCGCCCTCTCCCCACATCTCAGGGGATGATTATCGATCTGGTGGCACCCCGTGCTGTGCCTGCAGCCTGCTGCAAAGCTTAATGAATTGATCAGTGAGCACTCTGAGATCCCCAGATGGAAGAGCCGTGTAATTACCAAGCAGCATCCAGTGGTACTCAGGGTAATTGCAGTAACGACTGCAACGACTCCCCTCCCCAGCAGGCAGAGCACAGGGGTTAATGGGGAACTTTGCACAGCAAACTAGGCAGAAAGATTTGCATTTCTTGGAGAGAACAAGTGAGCTTTCCCCGGCTAGTTGGTTTGTGTTTGCAGTACATTAGCTAATCTCATTTCAGCTTGCACAACATCTCCCATCGTGCGAATGCACACGCACACGCCGTGATGCTGAAGCCCTGCCAGGGCCCCGCACTCGTTGCCTCTGCTCTGCCAGATCCCACACGCAGCACAGGGCAACCAGCACTGGGCCTTGCAGCCTCGGCAGATCCCTGTTTGCAGGGCTCTAAGCAAGTGCTGGCATGCTAAACGCTGTGCTTTTGGAGGAGACATTTATATAGCAGCACTTAGTGACTGCTGGTGAGTTTAGTGCCAACCCCTCATCATACTGACAAGCTGAGCAGTGTCATGTTAGAAAGAAGCTTGATAATAGCTCTGCACGAGTGAAAGGTTATGATTTTGCTAAGATCCCAGTAAGTAATAGACCCGTGCTGGTGTCACGTGTTGAACATGCAATGCAATCACATGGCAGAAGCGTGGTGGGACCAGCATCCATATGGGGCCGACCTGCTGCCTGTGTGGGCATGGTGCATTTGGGGCTTTTGTGCAAAGCCAGTGAGGAGCATCCTGCCCTTGGTGGGCAGAGGGAGGAGCTGGGGGCAGCGAATGGCTCCCAACCATGGGAGCTGCAGCCGTGCTATCAGCAAGGAGCTGGTCTGCTGCCAAGCTCTTACAAACCAATCAATTAAACCATCAAAGCTTGGGAGAGCAAAGTGAAATGATATGGATTCTTCTTTACGTGAGAAGAGCTTTGGAACCAATCCCCTTCCCTCACAGTGAGAACAACCACCCCCAGTGCTGCCACCCCACTCCCCTTGGAGCTCTGCAGTTCTCCCACCATCTGTCCCCTGCTCCCAGCACACAACCAGGCTGGTTGGAATCATTTGCCCTTTGGGTTAACCTGCTCACACGGTGCAGCCCGAACTGACTGCCCTGCTAATCCCCTCCTTGTGAGCTCAATCACCGGATATTTTACATGTACCTGCAGATGATAAGTGAAAATGTGAAGCGGTGGCAGAGCTAAGCACTGGTTCTTAAAGGATTCATTAATAATTCCTCCATTTGAAGATGATTCCTCACTGCTGTTTTTGGAGATCTGTGAATGAGCCCGTTCTTAACTCACTTCAGATGCACCGCTCTGATATGGATCATGCTGCTTTTCATGAGCGTTCTGCTTGATGCCACATCAAATGCACTGCGACAACCTGCAGTAGCTCCACAGACACCTTCCCCCCCCAAATCTGTAATCTCTTCAAAGACCACAATCAGCTGTTGGACAAGAACCTGGTTTTCATAACACCGCCGTTGCTGTGCTCACTGTCAGCCATTCTTCCCCTCTTTTGCATTTCCCTTTGCCATTCCTCTGCCTTTGCCCACCGCCTGACTGCATTATCGAGATGCACCCAGTGGTACTCATCCCCAGCCCACATCCCAGGGACATACACACCCAATCCACGTCCCACAGAGACACTGATTGCAAAGCATGTTTTGGAGAAATAGTTTGGCTTGAGAACAATGCCCTCTGCTCAGTGGTGAGACTGAGGCGGAGCCCATTACATCCTGAGAACAAGTGAAAGGTAATTGCAGCAGGTGCAGATAATGCAGAGATAATGCGTAGCTCCCCTCTTGCAGGCAGATAAGGCTGAGGAGCTGCAGAGCTTTGCCTCACTGCAGAAAACTTCTGACAAAACTTCTTTTTATTTCTTAAGGAGAAATTGCTAGATAGGACAACATCAATTCTGTGCACTCATGAATTTACAAATTCAGCTTTCTGTGTCAGGAACAGTATCTGGTGCAGAGTAACTTATCTTGCAATTTATATGGGAAGCAATGAGCAAATACCAGCAACATTCTGGTGTGAATACCAATTTTGAACAAACACAGGGAATGGGGGCCTGGTAAAAAAAAAGCTTTCTCAGAGCAGGGCTCTGCTGGGCAGTGCAGGAGGCAGCTTGCTCTGCACACACTTGGAGAGAGTCTGTCAAGAAGGAGAACTCTTGCAGTGCCGCCCCAGCCCTGCAGCCCAGCCAGGTGGTGTGGTGAAAGGCTTTGCCATGCCAGGGGAGGAACTGTGCACAGCCACTCAAGGTGAGCATCTTGGTTCGGGAATAATGGTGGTAACAACAAGGCTGGCAGGGTTCAGCACTTCGTGAGCTGCCGTTAACTAAGTTTTGAATGATGCATGCGGGATAAAACAGTGCCAGTACCTTGTGTTAGGGCTGTGGAACAGAGGTGCCAGGGCTCAGCTGAGCGCTGCAGCCCCACTGCATGGCCAAAGCCTTTGCACTGCTGATGGGATGGCCCTTGGGGGTGTGCCTCTGCCAACCCACACGGCAACTCGGGGGGGCTGTGCACTGCTGTGGGGCTGATGCTGCAGCCATGGAGCCCTCCAGTTCCGCTGCCCCATCCCTGCAGCGGCTTTGTTTCCCCTCCAAATCCCAACAGGCAACAGAGAGCCTATTTTTGAGCCGGGCAAAGTCTTCTCCTGTCGCCAAGGAACAAGGGCTTCCCTCCTGAAAGGCCCCCAGCTGTGTCTGCGGGCACGGGCTAAAAGGGGCTGGAAACGCGCCTGGCCTCAGCTCAAACCCCCATTCAGTGTCCGTGTTTGTGAGGCAGAGCAGGGCTGCAGAAGCCAAGGACTGGAGTGGCTCTGCCATTCTGAGGGACAAAGGCCTTTTTTTGCCCCAAGACAATATTGCCACTCAGCAGAGATGTCCGCCAGTCAGCAGAGCCCGCCGATCGTTCCCCAGTACTGTGATTCAGCGCCGGTGCGGGAGGCATCAGCAGTCAGCCCCAACCCTGTGCTGGGCTACAGGAACCTGGCTGCGAGGCAGGAGCATCCATGAGTGATGCCCAAGCCCAAAGGAGCAAGGCCTCCCCTTGGCCAGCACTGCTGCTGCCCTGCAAGGCTGCGATCGATGGGTGTGACTGCAGAGCCAACGCAGCATTGCTGGGCTGCTGCATCCCCATCATAAAAATAAATGAGAGATTGATTTTCCCAGCGGTCTGGAATCTATATCGCTCCCACTGATCTCACCCAGTGGCATTACCAAAACGGTGGGGCTGAGCTCCTCCAGGCCACCACGTGTCCTCCAGCAACCACCATGCAGGCAATCCGGCAATCCCTTCCCTGCGTTACTGGGGACAGCAAAACCACTGGCTGGGTAGCTCAGACCTGGGCTTCAGGAGCAGCTCAGAGAGCTGAGGAGCAGAGCAATGCCTGCATCTCTGCTTTGGAGCCCAAGGCTTGTGGGCCCAGCACCGCCCCACGCAGCTGCAGACCCACCCCAGAGCCAGGGAGCGGCACCGCTGCCCTTCTCAGAGCGCCTTATCTTTGAGCTGCTCTTGCTAAGTCACATCTGACTTAATTATGGTAATTAAGATTGACATGAAGACACGATTAAAATGTGAAATTTGAATTAGCTGTGAAACTTATCTGAATTTTTAGCGTGCTGATTGATTTTTCTTCCCTATTAATCAAAGGTCCAAGGTAGCCACTGATGAACACGGGGTTAATTAAAGCGATGCCCACTAAAATGGCCTCAGGAGATGCTCCTCTTTATTTCCTTTCAAATTCCCTGAGCACTGCCCAGGGAGCAATACCCATTTCTCCTTTCCTTGCACAGATTTCTGGGGCTGCTCTCCTGCAGGGCAGTGCCTATCACCATGCACTGCCCACCCCAAACTGCACGTAGGCTGAGATTCGGGCTCTGTTCCTCTCTCTCCTCCCCCATCACCAACTTTTGCCACTTAGAGGGCATTTTTGCCTTACAAATTCCCCCTATCTTCCTTTTTTTTTTTTTTTTTTTCCCTCCCTGTTACCATGGCACTGATGTTATTATCTGGCTATCTTTGGAGTTTACTACAATGCAAATGAACACAATCAAAATCACTCAAGGAAAACTGCTGAACGAGAGACAACTTTTATCTGTGATAAGTGCAGGTCGAGAGAGAGGGCAGGGATGGAGCAGGGGGAGCAGAGCACACGTACTGCCACAGATAGCTTTGTTATCCCAAATTAAACCTCTGGGCAAGAAAATCCCACTTTGGATATGCAGCATTTGTAGTGATAGCAGGTTTGGGTTATTGTTGCTGAGGTAACCAAATTGGTGTCTAAAAGGTAGTAGGGGCTGATCTGCACTATCAACAAAGGAGATATTATGGAGAAATGCTGGCCTTGGTCTTGTGATATTTGACTCTTGTGCCATGCTTGGTGACACCTCTCTGGCTATTGGATGTGACAGGCAGAGGGGACCAGGCAGCTCTCAATGGGAGCTGATTTACAGTAAACAACTCAGGGTCAGATTTGTGATTTTGAGAGCACGAAGCCTCCGTTTCTTTTCTTATCCAAGTCAGTGTAACCGCTGGTAGCTCTAGCAGCTCAGCCACAGCCTGCTGCAAGGACCCATCTCGCTGTGCTGGCAGTGGTTCAGTGGGACCAGAGTGGGCTGGGACCCCTGGGAGCTCTCTGCCCCTAGTCAACATGAGCAGGGAGATCACAGAGATCAGTAGCTTTTGGAGGATTATCCACGGGGATGACAGTGTCCTCCCCCACAGCCAGAATACCAGCCTGGCTTCCCTGGCTCCAGCAGCAGGACCAGTCCCTGGCGTTTCTGTGATCCCAAGGGGGGCAGTGGGCCTGTATCAGCCCCTCCCAGAGCACCACTGCCCTCTCCACGGCCGGCATTTGGGCAGCCCGAAGGAGGAAAGGGGGCAAGACAGGGATGGAACGGGGAGTAGAGAGGGACCTGGGGACCCGGTGGGGGCTTGGGGACGAGGAGCAGCGAAGCCGGGCTGCAGCATACGGGTTGAAGGAGGGGGGAGATTCCTGGGGAAGAGGGAGTCACAGGGGGCTGCGGGGAGCCGGGTAGAACCGGGGAGAGCCGGGCAGAACTGGAGGGAGGCCGGGGGGGGCCGGGGAGCCGCGGGCGGGGCCGCAGCGCACGGCGCAGCGCGGGGGCCGGGGCGGCCGCCGTTGCCCTCCCCCGCCGCTCGGCTCCGCTCGGCTCCGCTCGGCTCCGCTCCCCTCCTCTCCTCCCTCCGCCGCGCCGCTCCCCCGCGCCGGCTCCGGCTCCGGCGGCAGCCCCAGCCCCCGCCCCCGGCCCGGCCCCGCTCGCTTCGCCTCCGCTCGCTTCTCAGCAGCGCGGAGGCTCCGCCGCGCCCGCCGCCGCCGCACGATGCCGGGGCCCCGCGGGTTCTGCCTGCTCGTCCTGCTGCTGCTGGGCAGCCCCGCCACCCCGCGCTCAGGTAAGCGGGGCGGAGCGGGGCGGAGCGGGGCCGCGGCCCCGGGGCGCTGCGCATCCCGGGGGTTGGGTGGGCAGGATGGGGTTTGGGAGGTGGGGGGGGGGGGGGGGGGGAGAAACAGCCGTACCGGGAGGGGCTGATGGAACCGGACGGGCCCCCCCCACCCTCCGTGCGCGGGGTCTCCGGGCCGGGCTGAAACTTCGGGCATTGCGGGGAGAGCGCGGCCCCGGCGGGACAGCGGCGGTTCAGCACCGCGGGGCGGGCAGCTCCCGGCCGGGCGGCGGGGCGGCGGGCTGTGTGCGATCCGGCTGTGATAACGGCAGCGCTGTCCTGTCGGGATGTGTGGCATCGGAGCCGTGTCCGACCGCAGCTGTGACAATGGCAGCACTGTCACAGCGGTGCTGCGTCCGCCCGTGGAGCAGGGAGTTACCGGCAGGCAGATGTGTGCTAACGGGGGCCGTGTCCTTTTGGGGAGTCAAACTGTGCCTTGTCGGGGTATGTGTGATACTGAGGCTGTGTGCTAATTGAAGGCGGTTTCCTGTTGGAAAGCTTTGTCCGAGTGCTACCGGGGCTGTATCCCACAAGGGAGCCATGTGTGGGTGCTGTGCTTTGGCAGGGATATGTGTGCTGCTGGGATGCTGTACCCGGGAGCAATGCCCCTCCAGGGAGCCGTGCCCCAGCCGGGGGGCTACATGTTCATTCCACGTGTTTCACATTTCCGCACAAACCTGCTGCCTTCTTCCTTTTCCCAGCGCAGTGATGACAGACCTAAGAATAGGCTTCGGGACCCATTTGCAGGTGACTTGACAAAGTCGTTGCAAACTCGCGTGGTGCTTAGAGATTGCTAAACCGGTGCCTGCTCCTGATCTCTGGTTGCTGGATTGGGCAGTCGGCTCTGTGCAGTGCTAGCTCCATCACCGATGCGCATTGGGCAGAGAGAGAACAGGAAAGGCCAGTGCCTGCCTGTGCTGCAGCGTTTGTGCAGGGCCTGGGAGACTGACCCCTAGGGCTGGCGGTTGGTTTTAGCAGAGATTAACAGCTCCTGGTGTCAGGAGTGCTGTGCAATGTTTCCTGCCTTGCTTTCGCTTCTGTTCTTGTGTCCAGATTGCATTAAAAGAGTTTGACTTTGTACACAATCTACCCTTATTTCTGAGTAACAAAATAGATTGTGCTGTTTACTCTCTCACCTGTGTGTGTGTTCTGCACGTGACCATGCAGTGTACATAACAAGGAGTCAGACCTGAAGTCTATTTGTAGTTGGCCTCCTGTTTCAGCACTGAAACAAGCAAACAGACCGTTCCTCTGTTGTGCTGCAGACGCTGCCATATAGGCAGTGCTGAGCTGCACTGGGAGATGTGCCCGGGGGGGTCTGGGGGCAGAGCACCCACTGAGAGCAGCAGCCCAGCTTCTCCCAATAGGATTTGGCCCTGATGGCAAGCACGATCCGTCATTAATCTCAGGGCAGGAGAACACATCGTACTGAACTCCTCTCGTGTTGGCAGAGTGGAAGCTGATAAATAGTTGACACTTTGTGAGGTTTGGTGAATTAGTGCTGCAAAATCCCCCACTGCTGGCAGCAGTGCTGGGGAAAAGGGCTGCGTGGCGGCTCTGCCCGTGCCGGTGGGACATTTGTCCTTCGTGTGCAGGAGGTGACAGTCAAAGCTCAGATCCGCAGTCCCTTCTGCTCTCAGCCTGCAAGGGGAGCGGGCTCAGACCTGCAGGAAGATGGCTTGTTGTGCTCCATCTGCCTGATCTTCCAGCTCATTCCTTCAAGGAACAATCCGTGCTCTGTGACGCGCACCAATCACTTGCTCTGCCAGTGGCTTTTTGGCGCTTTGCACTTGTGGAGTCATTTAGATCAACAGAGAGGAGGTGTGAAAGCCTCTCTGCAGGCACCGCTCTGCACCCACCCACCAGCACGGGGAGCAGCAGCAGTGCAGGCAGCGAGGCACAGCCCTGAGGGGTGTGAGGGCAGCGAGCAGCATGCTGGGGGCATGCGGGCTGCGTGCTATTGCTGTGCTGGGAACATCGCGGGCTGTGTTCCACAGTCACGCTGGGGACATCGCCAGTTGTGTTCCAGCGCCGTGCTGGGCACACTGCGGGCTGCATGTCAGTGCCACGTCGGGAACCTTGCCTGCCGTCGTTCGGATCGGGCTCCGCGTTCGGGGCTCGGAGCTCCGTGCCCGGTCCTCGTTCCGGCTGCCGGCCGCTAGGGGTGGTGCCGAGACCGGCAAATCCTCTGCAGGCTCCGAACTGGCCGAGTCCCGGGCATGGCCGACAGCAGCACCCTCGCTTGCGCTCTGCCTTGTTTTCTCCTGCTGGCTTCTATTGGCTCGTTGTGACTCACCTGGCCTCGCGAGGAGCGCAGCATCAGAATCCTTCCAGAAAATCAGGTTTGTCCTGCAGGAAGAGAGACCGAGCAGAGCCAGAGCGAGGTCTGCAACAAATGGACAGCTTGCATGCTGCCATCAGCATCACCCCGAGTGGTGCCATCCCAAGGAATGAGATAACGGCGCCCATTCGGTGCTGGAGATAACAGGAATGGAGTTTGTCTGATCAGGAGCTATCAGCAGCCGTAAGACATAACTCTGTTTTCCTCCCTGCTCCTTCAATGAAAGAACAAGTCCAGTTGGGACCAGTAGCAATAAAATTAAATTGACGTCTGAGCCCTCTGCTTCTCCTGTTTTTACCAACTTGCCTATATAGAGATGCTGTGTCAAATGTGCATTCTGTGGATTTGAGAGCATCACCCATGATCAAATACCTACGCACTGTTTAGGGCCATTAGGAGCTGGTGTTACTTCTCAGAAAGGCTATGGATGCCCCATCCCTGGAGGTACCAAGGCCAGGCTGGATGGGATCCCAAGCTGAGCTCTGTGTCACTTCTTCATCCCATTTTGTACAAACGGATTTCCTTTTTTTTTTTTTTAATTGAAATGTTCTCTGTATGCTCAGACACCACGCGGCTTTTGATCTACAAGCAGCCTTACAGATCAGCGCGTTTTACACCCCCTGTCACAGTGACGAGTACTGCCAGTTCCAGTGGGGCTCTGAAAAATAAGAATAACCTTCCAGGAACCATCCAGAAGTTATTTACTTGATGGGATTTTATTTTTCCAATATTTGAAAGTGATTGCCGAACAGTAAAACACGCTCCAAAGAAACCCTGTTACAAAACACAGGCGATATTTTAATTAGCATAATGTACAGTTACATGGCTGCAACCGGAGCCTGCCAATAAATGCATCTTGTTGGAGTTCAGATAGATGCCCATAGAAAATATAGCACAAGCAGTGCCTTCCCAATTTTCCAGTCCATCAGGATGCATTTACACTCTTGTCAAGAGTATGAAATCGCTGAATGCGGTGCCGAGCAGCTCTGTGGTTGCAAGCACTGGAAGCAGCAGGGCAGGGCTTTGGGGACGGGGGGGGCACGTCCTGCTGCCACCCTGGGGCTGCAGAGGAGCCAGTAGCCAGGCGCTGCCACAGGTCCTTCCTCTGGTGTGATGCTCAGGGCAAAATCCAATGGCAGCGGCGCAGGGCTGCTCAGGAACCCCAGTGTGCAGCAGTGCCACCTGCGGAGATGTGGCAGTGGAAAGCAATGCAGAGCCCAGCCTACGCACAGATTGCTACTGGCTGCGTGTCCCAGAGCTCAACACGAGTGGAGCTGGGCGCTGAGGGGTCCTTGCAGAGCGTTCTGCTGGTGGCACTGGGAGTTTGGGTTGTTTGCTGCACCCAAAGAGCAGAGATGATGAGAAGGAAGGAGCTGAGGGATGGGCAGCTCTAAAAAGGCTGCAGCAGGGCAAGGAAGGATTTTTTATTCTCCTGACCCAGGTTCCTGCAGGTCAGCTGCTGCCATAGCCATCTCACATGGCTTTTCACAGCCCTTCCCAAAAGGGCCTCCTCTCCAGGCTGACCATGAGCACATGGTGAGGTGTAGATTGGGTGAGCTGAGGGGACACGTGTGATGCAGGTCCTCCACTGCACGTCTGCATCAGCCAGGATGAGAGGAGGGAGAAATTCTTCCCAGCAAGCACTGCTGGGGGGGCAAAGAAGAGAAATAAATCAACTCCTTGCTCACTCAGTGACCCCTTTGCAAGCCAGCTCTGCTCCCACACTGCCTTCATCCATCAGGATTCCAGAAATAGGAGGAGTTCTGGGAGCTGGGACCTGCTGTGGAACCGTCAGGTGCAGGAAGGGGGGGCTCCTGCTTCTCCCAGACAGTGCTATTTCTGCCCAGCGTCTCTCTTAGCTGACACGGACATGGAATAGCAACTCCTTTGATGCACGTTGCTGTGCATTAGCATCATGCCGTTGAAGCCAGCGGAGTTGCACTGATTTGTAAAAGCAAGGAGCTCACCGTGTGGCCCAGATCTGCTCTGCAGCAGGGAAAGGGGGGGGGAGGAAGCCATCAAGGAGCAGGGACTTGGCCTCATAGTCACTGCTTTGAGAACCCGGTGATATAGGGGTGTCCAGATCCCAACACACCATGAATGAGGTCAGCCTGCTTCCCTCCAGAGATACGTTTTCCCCTCTGTTCCTACTTTGCCTTGCTGAAATCCTTTCTGCCATGCCTCTGATGCCGTGTGCTCGGTGTGTATGGGACAGAGCAGAGCACAGATGTAGCAAATGGCTTTTTCTATTCTTTTTTCCCTTGTTCTTTCACTGGAGATGGGCCATAGGAGCAGCTGAGCCAGAGGACCCGAGTGCTGCCTGAGGCTGGAGCAGTTGTGATTCAGAGCAAGGACACGCTGCTCAGAGCCAGGGACAAGCACAGGTTTGCACAGATGCTTCTCCAATTCCTTGACCTCAGGCTCCCATCACTGCAGTAGGATGGGTCTGACTGAAAGGCATCCAGCTGAAAAGCAGGAGGGAGGGATCTCAGCAAGCAGAGGGTCAGGGGCTCAGCTGTGGGTCCTGTCTGACAGAGCAAGGAGAGGAGGAAGGAAAAGGGCAGGATGGAGCCGGGACAGATGGCTGCAGCAGGCAGCTTCCACCGAGCCCATGCTGGCAGCGGGAGGCAGCGCACAGCCTGGCCAGGACAGCCGGCACCGGAGGTGTGATTCCAAATGCAAAGCTTTCGTCTAGAAAGAAAATTCGGTGCCAAATGCAGAAGTATCCAAAAAAAAAAAAAAAAAAAAAAAAAAATCAAACTGTGACAGAAGTAAAAAAAAAAAAATATATATATATATATACATATATATATATATATATATATATATATATATAAAGGGCAGGGCTGATCCTGTAGCAGTGCAATCCACTCTGGGCAGGAAGGATGGAGGTGGTGGGACTCATTGCAGACATTGTCAGGGTCATCCTCCAAGCAATGCGATAGCTGTTGAAGACATGAAATTAACTGGAACATCCAGGCACCAGCAAGCAGTAATAACGCGGAGGGAGTGAAGGAATGTTCAGGAAATTGGGCAATTCAGGGTGATTTTGGAGCCAGGCAGAATGGCTGAAAATACTTAAAATTCAAGGGAGAATCTCCATCTGACTTTTTAGGGTGGATTAATGGAGCGTGTCAGCATTTGGTGGATGAGATCCTTCATCTCCAGTAGATTGGTGGCTGGAGGACAATACAGGAGAAAAATCACTCCTGATGTCCCTTCCTCCGTGCTCCTGAAGCCCTATAGCCCCATCCCACTGATGGGACTCCATGATGATACACAGGGACTCGGTTTTCATTTTCTGATGATGATTTAAAGGCAATCTCAGTAAAAATCAGGCCATTCCTGACAGCTATAAGCTTCTATTTGCCAAGTTGGCCAGTCCCTAAATGGGAAGGCTTCTCTCATGTGATCCCCAAAGGAGAAGCAAGGTCTGCATCGCTACTGGGACCAGGCACAGTCCCACATCCCAACCCATCCCAGGATTTGTTCCCTCTGCCCCTCATCACCCACCCACGTTATTCACACAGCACTCCTAAAATTGCTGTCGGATGCTATTTACATAACCACGAGAGCCAACGAGGTCCGAAACCCCTGCGTGCTCTAAATTGGTGCATTAAGTTGTGGAAAGAGGATTTGATCAATTTACCGAGCGCACAAATCAACAGAGCAGAATTTACAAACCCATCAAAAAAGCGAAGTGACAGTTCAGAATTAATCCTCCGCCCGAGGCACACGATGTACCTCTGCAAACATCTCACAGCATAAATACAGTTGAGAAATAGTGGAGGAAAATGTAACTCCTGATGCCTTTGTACACCGCTGGCGGAATGGCTGAGGCGTCATCGGGAGATGAATGGGGATAATGCTGCTGGAAAGGTGCTGTCGCATCCTACTTCATTTTTATCCAGGACTCAGCCCAAGCTGTTACAGGGAAATATTGCAATTTCACTTTGTGCTTGAATTCAGAGCTGTCCCCAAATAATATTTCCCTGGTCATTTTTCTTCTTCATTCCTTCTTTCAAAAAGGAAGGGAACTCTGTTTACTCACGCCTGCCTGGAGTAGGCAGATGGGATGCAAAGAGCACTGGAGCCAGTGCCTCAGGGGCGTGAGCTGCCTATGGGGTCATATGGGGCCAGTGGTATGCTGCATCGGTGGCTGCAGTCTGGGACCAGGGCTGGCACAGCTGTGCAGTGATAAACGTAGGGCACAGGACTCTATTGGATGCTGCAGCATCCCCTGCCCCAGTGCCCAGCTCTATGCAGCGTGCCACAAAGCCATGCTTTGTTACAGGCACAGGGCTGATTGCTGACGTGTTCAATGGGCTCTCTGCTAGGAATTCCAGGGGAGCTCTGCACCCATTCAAGCATGACTCTGCCAACGCAGCTGGAAGGTAGAGTCCTGGTTCTGAACATCTCCAGTTTGGTACTCAATAGTTTTCTCTCCCTATGCAACGAGCAGAGCATCTTTCAGCCCCCAAAGCAAGCCCAGCACCCTAATGGCACAGAGACTGCTGCTTCTCTTGGGTGCTTTGAAGTGTTCCTCCTGTGAGATGCAGTGCAGGATACACACAGCCAACTCAATGAGAAGCAGCTCTCACTGGAGCCTTATGGTTGATGCTCAGATGAAACCGCTGAGGCAATTTCAATTAAAAGCAAATTTTTCAAGCTATCTAATCAAAAAAATATAAAAGGCTTCCTTTCAGCTTTTGTTTCCAGTGCACAGAGGAGCCCGTGCCTGCAGCGGTGAAAAGGCTCTTTATTGTGTAGATGGCTGTGAAGGACAGAGTGCTGTGCTTCCCATTCAAGGATGCATTGAAGCTTTCTTGGAATCCATTAGAAAAGGTGGGGAGGGAAGAGTGCAAGAAACCCAGAGCCCCTCCAGCTGCAGCCTAGCGCTCTCCTGGCAACTACACAAGAGAATTAGCCAGTTCCCCTGGAGGCACATCTTAGATTTTCCCAGTGCAAAATGTCTTCTACAACTCCTACCTTTAAAAGCATTCCCATGCCTTTAGCTGATGCTTATTCAGTGCTTCTGCAGCCCCAATAAACCAGCAGCTCATAGAACGGCTTGGGTTGAAAAGGACCTCAAAAACCAGCTAGTTTCAACCCCCCTGCCATGGGCAGGATTGCCAACCACCAGACCAGGTTGCCCAGAGCTCGCTCTTCTGCACCGCTGACAGAAGCCCCCATATCTCCTTGCAAGGACCTCTCTGGCATGGCTGGGTGGCTCTGGGGAACGTCACCACCTGCTAGCCCTGTTTGGGCTCTGGTCTGCCCCAGGAAGCACTGGAGCAGAGGCTCTGGGCTCACTGTGCTGCTTCCTGCAATGTGGACACATCCCCACGGGCACGGTGCGAGGCAGAAGGCTGCAGTTCATCACAGCACACCCGTGTGTTGTCACCCAGCCACACAAATTGAATTGAGTCATGGCAAATAACATCTCCTCAAGTGATGCAAATTATCCGAGCTGCCTTCCATGGGCAAGGGCTGTATTTTTCCACATTGCTGCACCGCATGCATCAAACCAGGCTTGCAAGCAAAGGCATTCTTAAGTTATACAGCATCGCCTCTTTGATCGAAACAAAGAGCCTGAAAGAACAGCAAAGGCAACAGACTGCTTGAGTTCAGGATTACGAGCCCAGAGTTGGAGTCAACCTTGAGAAAGGCATTCAGCTCTGAAGAATTCCCTCCTAAGCCCCTTTGGCACCATTCCCAGCTACAGTCCGGAGTGTTTGCTGATGGAAAACATGGGTTAAAAGTTGTTTTGAACCTGGCGCTGCAGCATGAAATCAGCTGTTGGGTTTCACATGCACCAAATGCATCAGCCCCACTGCACTGTTGGCTTTGCCCAGCTGCAGCTCATTGCCCACTGCTCTGGGCTACCTGTCCCTAATTGGCACAGGATAGGGCTGCCACTGGGGCATAGAGGTCCTGAGCAGAAGCAGCCATTGTGTTCGATGAGGGTGGGACCCAGGGAACACATGGGGAGAGCCCAAATACATTTCAGCAGCTGCTGGTCATTCCTAGAGCATTTACAGTTGCGTGCCAAAGAGACTCATTTCACAGATGTGCCTATCTTAATCACATCACACTGCTATCAGAAGTACACAAAATATGACTGTTACCCCATAGGAACATAAACAATAGCAGTAGGAGGAGGAGAACTGACTTGGGTTGGACCACACGCTGCTTTTTAATAATTTGCTGATTCGCTTCGTGCTGGGAAGAACAGAGTCAGGTACTTTCTCTTTGCGTTTCCCAATCAGCAGGATGCATCAGAAATAACGATATAGACAGAAAACATGCACAGCACCAGCAACATGACACACGTGTTGTACAAGAATATATGAGGAACATCTGACAAAGGCCCCTCTCTGCACATTGATTCAGATATCAAAGCACTTGTGCAAACGCTCACTCAGTAATGTTCTTTCCCAGAGCAGTAAAGCAAATGCTGTGTCAGGTACCTGCCAGAGTCTCCTTTCAGTGGGAAAAGAAAAGCTGCAGGCCAGAAGGCTGCAATCCTGTAAAAAAAAAAATAAAAAAAAAATCTCCCTTACACAGTCAGAGTCTAGAGCAGAACTAGGCTGTCGGGCTGGAATGTAAGGGCTTTCTCACTTAAATTGATCCAGCTGTGCTTAATGATCCATCCTGCCCACCTGGGCACCCACTGGGATGGGAATGCATGGGCACCCAGCAAAGCAGAGCTGGCATGTAGGGCAGAGCTCTGCCGTTTGCTTTTCCTTTTTGAGATGCTTTTGGCCCCCTGGATCTCCACTTGGGGGGGATATGGGGGTTTTCTGTGGGTTCACGTAGGCAGCAATACCATGAGCAGAGGATCAGGTCCTGATGCATGCATGGGACTGACAAGCTTCAGGAGACTCATTAGCAGGGGGGAGGCTCATCGCAGTGCCAGGGTAATGTCTGCCTGATGGGTCATGTCACCAGGCTGGTGGAAAGCTCTCTGCCTGCTCAGTGTCATATGGATAGGGGTGTGCATGGGTGCACGTGGATGTGAACTGCCATGCAGAAGACCCTGCTTCTTGGCTGGCACCACGGTGGCTTATGGAAATATCTTTACTATCTGTATTAATTAAAACAAAGTGCAATGGCTCATCATTAGGCTCCGTGGGAAGAACCACACATAGGTTATTATCATCCTTCAGGACATAGAGCAGAAATGGAATTCGTTCTGTTTAAAACACAACTCAGTGATGACTGATATACTGATGATTAATTATATACAATACAGTGCCACTGAAATGAAGGGAGGTGCTAGAGCTGCCTGGCATGCGGACCCAGAGTGCAGGGCAGGGCAAAGCTCCCTGGAGTGGCTGCAATGCCTCCAGCAGGATGAATCCATTTTTATGGGTGGAAAATAGCCAGATAAGAAGACTGAACCTTATATTTCTCTGGCCAAATCTTCTCTAAAGACATTCTGGGAGATGAAGATCTGTTGGGGCAGCCTGTCTGAGAGGGTGCATGGATGCTGTAGGAGCACTGGGCTCTTCCCTGCTTGCAGGCAGCCTCCGGAGCAGCGACCGTCCCGTAATCGATGCAGCCCAATAACTGCAATAACCACAGCCATCAGTAACCCGGCGCTCGCCCTGCCTTCCTGATTGCGAGCAGCGGGACTGTTTGCGAGCTGTCAGGAGTCATTAGGCGCTGGAGCGACATTGTTTCACAGGAGTATCACAGGGGTCCTTTCAAGGGCAGTGGCAGGCAGCAGGCGGGGAGGTTCCGCACAGCCTCTGCGAGGGGAGAAAATGCAAAGGAAGGAATTTCTTGGGACAAGTTCCCCAACAGAAGCGGAAGATCTCAGCTGACCCCACAGCTGTGCACGGGGCGATGGTGGG
Source organism: Meleagris gallopavo (assembly GCF_905368555.1). Lineage (NCBI taxonomy): Eukaryota > Metazoa > Chordata > Aves > Galliformes > Phasianidae > Meleagris > Meleagris gallopavo. The sequence continues at coordinate 7,173,193 of NC_139420.1, forward strand.
CACGTGGCAATCCCCAAAGGGTTAACAGCAACACGTGCTTCCCGAGATCTGCTACAGTGCATCTTAATAGAGATGGAAGATTAATTATTTTAGTCCCAGATAGATGACTAGAATGGGCTTTTTGTGTCTAAATATACTCTCTCTTCAGGAGCTCATTTAATTTTATACCCAGATATAGATGACTGAGCTGGATGATTGGTTGAGAAAGAAGGCGCTTCTCTTCCCCCAAACCAATTTGTAGCCTGAAATGCTGCTAGAGTGTTCTCTGCGGGGCTGGTGCTGGGGTGTAGCATGTCAGCATGGCATTGTGTAGGCAGCCCCACGGGGCTGGGATCCTGCCCTGCTGGGGCTGGAGGGGAGGGAGGAGGTTCATCTGATCTCGGTAACTCTATGGGGAGTTGTGATGTACACCCCAAGTGTCAGTGCTGGCATTGCAGGGACATGGGGAGCATGAACATGGAACTGGCATGGCCAAAACCGATGCCTGCGAGTGAAGGGCGCGTTGATTCCAGCTCCATGGAGCAGAGCTGGGGAGGAAAATCCATTTTCCTCATAGCTCGGAGAAGTGTATAATTTCCAGGCATCTGTCAGGCGGCTGCGGATCGTTAGAGCAGTTACGAGCTTCTCTGGAGCATGGCGAGGATGTTTGCAAGTGTAATTCCCGTATTTGTGGCAGTGAAACAAACCAGGCACGAGCAGCATGGATCCTCTGTTAGGTGGTTTTTGGAGGCCAAAATGCTCCCCCACCCCGGAGCAATCTCTACCTGAGCTCAGGGCCAGCTCCAAGCTGAGCCAAACGTATTTGGAAAGGGATTTCTTCCAGCCTGCAGGCACGGCAGGAGGCAGCACCTCGGCCAGCCCTGCTATGCCTGTGTGCAGATGGTGACATGCGTCTGGGTTCCTTTTAGGACAACCAGGAGACCACCAGGGGACCCCATCCCTGGGATGCAGGGTGGTGCCCAGGCAGCATCCCACCAGGTTCAGGGCTGTGCTCCTCCCAGGGTGCAGACGGACAGAGGGACAGCGTGGGTGAGGCAGTGCCATGTCCCAGTGCCCTCCTTGCCCACCTCGCTCCTCCATCGCCAGCATCCTCCGCCAGTAATGAGGTGTTTCCATGGCAACCTTATTTGAGCGTTGCCGGTGACATAGATGTAAATTTTAAAATCAAATATTCTGACAGCAGCCCTCGGAGCACAAAGCAGCCCTGGAGCACATGCAACCCAGACCCATCCTGGAGCCATCCCATCCCATTGCCCCACTGCAGATGGGCCATGATGCAGACCCCAGGGGCAGCTCCTCCTCCGGCCACACTCATCTGCGCACCCACGCGGATGACTCACTGTGATTAGATGGCTCCTATTTTATTTGCTTATGGATCAGACTGTCAGGATGTGCTTAGGGAAACTTTTTCTTTTTTTTTTTATTTCCAGGAAAAAGTTATATTCCTGGAAAAAGTTAATTTGCTAAAATAGTAACTGCGAGAAGGAGCGGGATGCATGTTTCCTGTTGGGGTTGGGAGGCACGTGGAGATCCAGGCAGCATCGCTCTGTTTTGACACTTTGGAAATGAAAGACTGTTTTGATTCTGGCTTTTTTTTTTCCTTTCTTTCTTTTTTTTTTTTTTCCCTGCTCTTCAAGATTTAAGGCAAAAATTTGTTTTAAAATTTGAAACCAAACCAAACCATTTCCCAAGCATCGCGCCAGTGCGTTTGGATGGACCCAGCCTGCTTTTTCCTCAAATCCTTTCTTCACACTCAAGCTGTCTTTTCCCCTCTCCATGGCTGCGAAACCCTCCTGGTGCTGCATGGAATGTGTTCCTGCTCCTTCCATTGGGGGCTGCAGGGCCACCCAACACCAGGAACCACTGCAGCAGCTTCAGCACCAATCAACCTGCCGGAGCCCAGCACCACAATGAGCAGCACCGTTAATAGCATCCCTGTAAGCTCTTCAAGGCTCGGCTATAATCAGCTCACTAAAGCCTTTAGGACAGAGATATGAGCCCTAGCAATCAATCCAGTGCTCTGGTTCCTGGGCAGCGATAGCATCATCTTAGCATTGGGAAGCCAGCAATGCAGCCACTCACAGCTCGGCTCGTTCAGGAGCGCCGCAGCAAAATGAGTGCCTGATGATTATTTCAGCATCCTTTTATCAAGCGCTTGCAGCTCCCTAATTCTGCTAAGCCCATCCAGCTGAGGTGCTGGCGGCAATCAGATCTCGTTGCTCCCTGCAGCAGCACATGGGCACGTGCCATCACTGGCTGAGTGACACAGACCCATCACTGTGGGGACTGCTGTGACCTTGGAGTGCTGAGAAACCCATTTCACTGTTATGGAGAACAGGAGCTGATAGTGAATGGAACTGTGATGAAGGGGAGAGCTTCAGCTTGCATTTAATTGGTTTGTTTTTTGTCGCATGGCTGTGCAGCCTTGCTCACTGCTTTGCTCAGTGCACGACATTTCGCACTATTGGTGCATCTGGGTCATTGTAGCAAACCCCAAACCACAACAGGGAGACTGCGCTGCACACATGCAGTTCACGGGCAGTGAGCTGATCTGTTTCTGAGCAGCAGGAAAACAGAGGCCTTCAAAACTGCAATAAAACCCAACAGCCCCTAAATGGGTGGGTGGATGCTGTCCTACATGCACACAGGGGGTCACTGCCACCCCAAAGCCCCACTTCCTCTGGAGCTGCCTCACTGCCTCCCCAGCCCCAGCCCTGCAGAGAACGCTTCCTACTGCGGCTAATATGAAGCACGGAGGAGTGGAGGCATCCTCTGAGCCGAGCTCCTTCCTCTGCTCACACAGCGAATCCCAGAATAGCCCAAGGAGGAGCTGCCGCTTTGCATCAGGTCCCTTTTGCTCCACACTTTCCTGGACATTTGGTGCAGCAGAGTCTCAGCGCCCTGTAGAGCATCCCGCTGGCACCCCAACCCCAGCACTGCAAACACAGCCGCTGCCCCAGCAGATCCCTTGCAGCCTGCAGGCAGCCGCAACGCATTCGAGATAAAGCGACAGGATAAACCCCTTGTATGCTGCTATAGTGTTCCTTTCTCCAGAGCTGGTTTAGCAGACTAGATCAAGGTCAAACACGATCATGTCTCTTCCGGCAGCTCAGTATCTCCGGATCGACTGTGTGGAGCAGAAGGGATTTGCAGCAGGGCAGGGTCCTGCTGCTCCTCCCTCCTGGCTGGCAGGAGGCTCCTGCACTATTTTCTTTCCCTCAAATATTTGCCTATATAAATCATTTGAAAGGCCATCTGTAGTGCAGAGGTGAAACCACCACAAGGCCTTACAAGGGCAATAAGGATTTGCTGCCAAGCAGGCAGCCATCAGCCTATCCGGCCTAGGGCAGAGCTCATTCCTGCACCTATGGACACACAGGGCTGGTTTGGCCATGGCAATCTGAGTTAACATGGCTGGTCATTTCTCCTTCTTGCAGCCCTCACTGCTCTGCCCCAACCCGGCCAGCATTCGTTTCCTTGAAATACACATTTGCCCTTTACAAACTGAAGCATGTTAAGTACCTCATTACGGGGCCGCGCTACAGAGTGTTTTATTTCATGCTTTGTTAAGGATAGAACCATTTAAATGCTTCCTGGCAAAGGATCTAATAAGAAATTAGTCAACTTTCCGAAAGCATAAAATACGACTTAACAGCAACATCCATTATGAATATGAATTCACATTCATCTGATTTTTGCTGTTTCTGTTAATGCTGTGACTTCAGGGGTGGGGGTTCCTGCAGGAGCCCCTGCTGTGTCACCATGCCCCCCACTTGGTGCAGGGAGCAGCAGGATGGGATGCTCAGCGACCGAGCCCAGTGTCACTGTATGTCCCTTTTCACAGGACCACAGAATCTTTAGGGTTGGAAAAGACCTCTAAGATAGCCAAGTCCATCCCCAACCCACCACCAGTATGTAAACATAACCACATCCCTCAATGCCACATCCACACGTTCCTTGAACACGTCAGGGGACGATGACCCCACCAACCCCCTGGGCAGCCTGTGTCAGTGCATCACTGCTCTCTGGGAGAAGAAATTGTTCCTAAAACCCAACCCAAGCCTCCCCGGTGCAACATGAGGCCATTTCTCCCTGATGTGTGTGCTGGGGGAGGCTGCACCCAGCTGTGGTAGGACCACACGTAGGACCCTGCAGCAAATCCTATAGAAGCCCAGCACACCCCAGTCACCTCCACACATTGAGCTCCTTTCCTGGCGACTGCTGTTTCCATGGAAAACGTTGACTCTCCGCTTTGTGCAGCACTTCACAGAGCTGCGGTGCTGTTCGGGGCTTATTGTACACCGCAGGCTGCAGCCCAATCAGACCCGGTGGTGGTGAATACATCTGCGCTTCTCACAATTACGCTCGGTGGTAGCGGGGCTTTGGGGACTCTTTGTCTCCTGCAGGCTGCCCTGCTTGGAGCAGAAGGTCGGGGCTGACTAGGGAGAGGCTTTTCAATCCTGAGTTGTGCGCTGATGCCAGGCAGCGGGGCAGCTGCTCTCCATCAGGCAGCAGCGGGGAAGACAATGGGGGATGGCATGGCCTAATCAGGCTCTTTGAAATGACAGTATTTACTGATAACAATTGCACAAATAAAGGCTTTTCATAGAGGCCAAGGCAGAGAACAAACTCGGCACGAGCAAGCAGACCTCTCTGAGCAGCTGACCTCGAGATAAAGAGACCAAACAGCGGCTCTGAGACTGCGCAATGAGGTTCCAGCAGAAACCCAACTTCCAGGGAATCAGCGCAGGTTCATTATTGCTTCTCCACAATTAGCAGACAGCGGGTTCTCCACCAGCTGCAGCTCCCAAGGGCTGATTCCATGCCACAGCACAGCCCTGATCTCATGCCCAGCATCACTCAGTCCAGCTTTCCCCATTCTTTTTGCAGATGGCCGCCCCGAGGCAACGCCTCTCCCCACCAGCCCTCGTCCACTGCCTGTGGATGAAGCAAGTACGGGGGCACCCAGACAGAGTGCAGCCTTCAACCTGCTGCCTGCTGCTGAGGACAGCCCCAGGCCAGAAGTGGAGAGACCATCACTGCATGCACAGAGCCATATCTTGCCAGCACCCACCACAGACCCCGGGGCTGATACCAAGCAGACTTTCCCTGCTAAGAAAAAGCCGCCTGCCCTAAAGCACAGCAACACAGCGAGGAAGCAGCTGAAGGCCAAGCCCACGTTGCCAGGGCTCTCCAGGGCTGTGAGCACACAGGGCTCCGTGCTCCCCATGTCCTCCCAGGAGCCGCCCATGCCAACAGAGACAACGGATGGGCAGAGGCAGAGCCCCCCCGAGCTGCTCGGATGGGGTCCCACCAGCCGCCCCGTGCTGCAGATCTCCCCTTCCACCCCACCGCCATCAACTACACGGCCCTTCCCTGATGGCCCTGGTGACACGGGCACAGGTCCCACGGCAGCTCCCAGTGGTGCCATTAACCAGATGGACAGCGCTGAGAGCGAGATGAATGGCTCTGCCTCAGAGGAGAGCCAAGAAACCACCACCTCCACCATCATCACCACCACCGTCATCACCACGGAGCCCACCCCGGGTAAGGGAACACGGGGACACGGTGCCACCAGGGAGTGGGATATGGGGTGGGGATATGGCAGTGGTGGGGTGCAGATCTGCCTTCTGGAGCTGCCAAAATCCTTAGTGATTGCAGCAAGGGGTGCTCGAGGAGGGTGCCACCACCCCAGGGACCTCTGGAGAGGAGGGTCTCTCCCTCAGCCACAGATTCTCACCCAAACTGGAAGTGAGGTGGTACGTGCTACTGGGGGGAGGTGAGCTGTGCCCTGGGCAGCCACTGATGTGCATCCCCCAGTGCGCTGCAGTGTGAGCTTCTACGACCCCGAGGGCTACATCGACTCCACGGATTATCCCCCGCTGCCCCGGCACAGCTTCCTGGAGTGCACCTACAACGTCACTGTTTACACGGGCTATGGCGTGGAGCTGCAGGTGAGAAGTGTGTCGGGGAATCACCTCGGCTCTGCCCTCATGCTCATGCTGCAGTACCCCTCCCTACTCCCTCGGAGCCCTGGGTTTCATTTTGCTGCTGTTTCTGAGGCTTTCAGAGAAATGAAATCACAAAAGCACCATCCTACCCTGCTCGTGCTGAGTCTGGGCAGGGCCTGGGGGTCATCCTATGTGCCAGGGCACACAGCAGTGCATGGGGAGAATGAGAGCCTCCACATCTGCCCCATTTTCCCCTCTTGGGGTCTGAGGGACTCTCTCAGTGCCACCCCCATCCCTTGCACTTTGGGAGTAATTAGCACAGGGAGGCAGCAGTGTTAGCTGTGCCTCTCTGGAGAGCTGGTTTGAGGCTGGGGGGAGTGGTGGGTGCTGCTGCTTGTCCCTGGCTAAGGGGCAGTGCCATCATGGGGAAGTGGCCCCACACCCCTGAGCCCCTCCTCGCCCTGCCAGGTGCTGGCAGGTTTTCCTCCATCACTTTTTAATTATTTCACATGTACCAGCAGTGCGAACCAGTGGCACTGCAGCTAATTACATTGGGCAGGTGCTGAAGTAACACAGTGCAACTTCCTCAGCTCTCACAAATTGATGGGGATAATTGGATAATGTTTAAGTGATTTTGATTTAATTCCCAGCTCCTGTGATGGAGACAAGCGGGGCCACCTTGCTGGGCGGGGAGAGGATGGGCAGTGAGCTCAGAGCTCTACTTTCCCCTAGGTTTGCCAGGATGCAGCATGGGGAGGGCTGAGCAACCCCAAGCACAGAGATCCTCTGCTTCCCAAAGGGCTGATACTGATTCTTGTTGAGTCAGGTCCTTGCTTGGCTTGCTGCAGGATGTCTCACCAGGGTTGGGGGTCCACAGCCCCCCCAGCATCCCCGTTGTGCTCACAACATCCTGCAGCAGCCCCAGCACACTCTGTCCCTGTGCTTTTTTTGCAGCAGTTCGAGAGCAGAGCAGCCAGCGCTGAGAATATTTGACAAAATTGTCATTGTTTTTAAGAACCTTGAATTTTCTTGGCAGGCAATAGAATTTCCCTAAAGAGATTTTCTAGTGGGTGAGCAAACCTGGCAGCCTGAACCAAGGATCCCTCCTGCCTCCCCGGCAGGCTCTGCAGGAGCTGACATGGGTTCTGGCTCTGATCACAGCAGAACCTGTGCTCTGCAGCCCCTGGCAGGGCACCATCAGCAGTGATTCTGCAAAATAAAGCATAAGCTTCTCCTGGGTACAAGTCTCCATGCTGCACCCCAGCTCACTTTGACTTTCTCAGCCCCTCCTGCAGCACTGAATGCAGCCAGGCAGCAGGGTGAGGATGCAGCTACTCCTGGTGCCATGTGCTGAAGGGCTGCTGGGGCAGAGGGGAATGTTATGTGACAGTCTTAGGGCTGTCCCACCCAGGAAGCCCCACTCCTTGCAGTGCACATCGGATGTTCCTGCAGCTCCCCAGCACTGGGCTCCCATGGGCTCTGCGCATCTGTGCTCCATGCAGCGGGGCGGGGAGATGGGCATGCTGTGACAACAGCAACAAACCCTTCCCGTCACAACACCGTCGAGAGGGTTTGCAATTACAGGCTGTGGCTGTGCTAAATATAGATCCCCAGTCCTCGTGCACTAAAGGAAACAAATGATCTGATGAGCATCTTTCTGCGGAAATATGAGCCCATTTATTAAGCTAAATGGACACGAAATGCAAATGTGAGGTTACTTCACAGCTATTTCCAAATAATAATCAAAGCCTGCTGGGACTGCTCATTAGGAGCGTTTGCCGGGACTCCCCACCCAAGATGGGGATGGGGAGGGATTGTGGTGCACTGGGTGTGCAGTGAGCCATGAGCCCTACATGAGTGCTGTGATGGGTGGGTGCTCTGGATGTCTGAGGGTGGGGGTGACCCCCATACAGCCCTAGGATGCTGTCCTGCAGCCCCATGGCTCTCCTCCCACCCAGGTGAAGAGCGTCAACCTGTCAGACGGGGAGGTGCTTTCCATCCGTGGCGTGGATGACAACACGCTGGTGGTGCTGGCTAACCAGACGCTGCTGGTGGAGGGCCAGGTCATCCGCAGCCCCACCAACACCATCTCCGTCTACTTCCGCACCTTCCAGGACGAGGCGGTGGGGACCTTCCAGCTGCACTACCAGGGTGGGTGCCCCGGCCCCATAGGTGCCCCAAGTGCTGCATGCAGGGTGGGAGCGAATGGGAGCGCCTGTTCTGCTGGGGTGCTGGGTCTGATAGCCACACATACGCTCCTCACCCCATTTCTGTCCCCATTCTGCAGCTCTTCCTGCACAGGCTCTCGCTAAATTATCTATTTCTTTTTCCTTGAGAAGCTATAAAAAATGAATGAGTTCAAAGAAATTCTTTCTAAAATAGAAACTGGGTCTGGTCAAAAGCAGTGAGAGGTGGAAGGCAGCGCTGTGTGCATGCAGATTGCCCCACAGCAAGCTCTGACTGTGGCGTGGGACACGCAGCATGGCTGGGAGCAGGCAGCCCTGAGCTCTGCACTCTGTGCTCGTTGCAGTGTTTATGCTGAGCTGCAGCTTCCCGCGAAGACCAGACTTTGGAGATGTCACCGTGATGGACCTGCACTCGGGCGGCATCGCTCACTTCCACTGCCATCTGGGCTACGAGCTGCAGGGCCCCCATATGCTCACCTGCATCAACGCATCCCGGCCCCACTGGAGCAGCCCCGAGCCCATCTGCTCAGGTGTGGGCATGCAAATAGCACAGGCACAGGGGGAAACCCCAAAGCAAAAATGATGTGGGTGCTTTGCCAAGCTGTGCGACTCAAGCCGTTCTGTGGCAGCAGAATGTGTCCCCCGCTGAGGCGGGTGAGGGGGGATGTGGGGGCTGTGCTCCTTGTTGCCCCTTACCTGCCCCGCTCTGCCCGGCAGCGCCCTGTGGAGGCACCGTGCACAATGCCACCATCGGCCGTGTCCTCTCGCCCAGCACCGCGGGCAACCAGTCGGGCAGCATGTACTGCGTGTGGGCCATCACAGCACCCCCGGGCCAGAAGCTGCACCTGCACTTCGAGAAGCTGCTGCTAGCTGAGAGGGACAGGTGAGGGGTTGGTGGCACTTGGCTCTGGTTGGGGTAGGAGCAAGAGGAAGAGAGGGCGCAGTTCCTAATGGGGCGTCCAAGACCACAAAGGGACACCTCATGCTGCACATCCAGGCTATCAGCATCCACATAAGCAAGCACACCTCGTGGTTCTGACACCTGTGTTTAGAAAGCATTGGAATTCAGCCCAGTAACAGGCAGTGAGCCAGGTTTATGGCCCATAGTAAAATCAAAGTATAAAAATCCAGCTTAAGATACGGGTAAAAGAAACTGATCCAGTCGGTGAATTTTCACTGGCACCATCTCTCCCAATTGCCGGATTTCGGGAGCACACAGAGAAGAGCTGGGGGGCCCCCACACATCCCCAGGACACTGCATCCCTCCTCCCCCACTTCTCCCTCTGCCGGCTGACCCCTGGCTCCCTGCACAGGATGGTGGTGTACAGCGGGGACAGCAACCGCTCGGCCGTGCTCTACGACTCGCTGCGTGCTGACAGCGTGCCCTTCGAGGGGGTGATCAGCGACGACTCCTCCATCCGCATCGACTTCCTCGCCGAGGAGCCAGCCGCCTCCACTGCCTTCAATATCCGCTTCGAAGGTGATGCTCTGCTGTGGGCTGGGGGGCTGCAGGAAGGGGGGTCAGCCACAATGCTCGGCATGCGGCTGTCCCCGCGGTGCTGTCAGCATGCATGGCGAGCTGAACCTCCTTATGGCTGCAGAAGCTTCAGGGAATGCATTTCCCCAGCAAGAAAAAAAGGAAAAGAGCGGGTTTGATGACAGGTGGTAATCCCAGGGAAGATTGCTTGGTAAATACAGCAGTAACAACACAGAGAGTGCATTACTGACTCTGACATACAAAGAAGGAGTGGGGTTTGGTTAAGCCTGCATGGCTCAGGACAGATAAACGGTTGTTAATCCTAATTGCCTGTAATGAACACCATTTGTGTGGAGGGGGATGTGCATGGCAGGGATGGAGGGACAGGTTCCTGGTGGGGTGGTGGCACAGCCCTGGGGCTCCTCCTGCAAAGCTCAAAACTGGAGGCAGGTGGGGCATTGGGGATGGGACTGTGCTGCTCCCCAGACCCCGTATGTGCACGCTGCTAATGGGGTTTTTCCTGCAGCCTTTGAGCGGGGCCACTGCTACGAACCCTACATCCAGAATGGGAACTTTACCACCTCCGACCCCACCTACAACCTGGGCACCACCGTGGAGTTCACGTGTGACCCCGGGCATTCCTTGGAGCAGGGCCCTGCTGTCATCGAGTGTGTCAACATGCGGGACCCATACTGGAACGACACGGAGCCGCTGTGCCGAGGTCAGTGCCCGCACCATGGGGCCTTGCCATGCTCTGGTACACGAGGGCTGAGCCCTGCCTCTCTGCTGCAGCCACGTGCGGGGGGGAGCTGACAGCCATGGCCGGGGTGATCCTGTCCCCCAACTGGCCAGAGCCCTACACGGAGGGAGAGGATTGTATCTGGAGAGTCCACGTGGGTGAGGAGAAGCGGCTGTTTCTGGACATCCAACTGTGAGTTGCTCTCAGACATCGGCACATATCATGCGGCTGGCCCTGCTCAGCCCAGTTCCCTGCAGCATCCCCCTCCCAGGAACCAGTTCTGTGTCTGTTCTGCCCCTTCTGCCCTTTTCTCATCCCCTGCAATGTGCTCAGAACCCATTGCATTACAACATTCATCACTTTGCAGCATTTGTTGCATTGCAGCACTTGCATTACGGCATCCATCACTTTGCAGCACCCATCACATTACAGCACTCATTGCATTGCAGCATCCTTTGCCTTGCAGCACCCATTGCATTGCAGCACCCACTCCTCACTGCCTCCGGGGGTAACTCAAAGGGGAATGGGTTTTGTCTCCCGGCAGGGAGCCTTAGGCATGGTAATGCTTCTTATGCAGAGGGAATCTCCTCAGTGCTATTTTGGGTTTTCAAGAGGAGGGCATGTCTCAAGTAGGGGCTTAGAGTCAAAAAGGCTTTAAAGCTTTCTGTAAAAATCACAAGTCAGAGCTTCCCATGAGGCTCTGCTGGATTTGTGGGCACTCGGGCTGAGTAGGACTGGAGACCAGGCGATTTGAAGTCATCAGACATAAATGTCACCGAGAAAATCATGTTTGACAGAAAGCAGAGATTTACTACAAATGTCAGCTTGCCATGGGGATTAACTGGGCGCCTTCCAAGAACATTCTTAATAAAATGTTTGGGGATCGGCTCAGGCATCTCCAAACAAGGCTGAGTCAGATGGGTAGATGTGTGGGGTGGGGGACCCACTGTGCCTGAGCACACCCCGGGCCCAGGATGCTGAGCAGCATAGTGGGATTGATCCTGCCCAGCACAGGGCTGGGCGTTCTGGCTCCCAGTTGGGCACAGAACAGCACTGGGTTCAGCCCCAGGGCCTTATAAGGTCATTTGCTTGGGCTGTTGCATGGGACATTGCACAGGCCGTTGCACTGGACATTGCATGGGCCGTTGCATGGGATTTTGCATTGGACATTGCACAGGACACTGAATGAGACATGGCATGAGACATCGCACAGGACACTGCGTGGGACATGGCATGGGATGTTGCACGGGACTCTGCATGGGATATCCGAGCCCAGGCTCGGAGCGGGGCGTTGCTGCCGCCTCAGACGTGTTGCAGACTTCTCCTGCGGGCTCCTCTCCATCCGCGGGGCAGCACTGCTCTCTGCTGGCGGCGGGGACGCGGGGCGGGCGGCTGCCAAAGCGAATCGGTTCCGGCACCGGGAAGAGCTTTGCTGGGGCTGATGCTGCTGCCCAGAACTGCAGCGCTGCGATCACCGCGGGGGTCACCGCTTGTCTCATGGGGCCGGTGTCACGGGGATCTCGGCCGAAATCTGTAAGCTGTGTTCTGCGGGTGTCCTTGGGAGTCCCGTGCAGCTCCAAAACCAATGGGGGGCCTGGGATAGCAGGGGAAAGCCTCGGCTCCCGCTCAGTGCCTGCAGCAGGGAGAGTGGTCTGGGGCTGATGATGGGGCCAGGGCTGATGATAGGGCTGCAACCGGTGATGGAGCCAGGGCTGAAGGAGCAGCACTGCTGCTCTGTTCAGAACAGGCATCCCCACAGAACTTCCCAAGCTGCTGGGGACAGGACAAGCGCACAGACGGGATGCATACAGTGTCAGGCAGAATGTCACCTCACTGCCCCTTCATTCCACACCCAGCATCCTGCTGGTTCCTTGCTAGGCTGACCGAGCTCTTCTTTCCAGCCTGAACCTCACCAACAGTGACATCCTCACCATTTATGATGGAGACGAGCTCTCTGCCCGCATCCTGGGGCAGTACGTCGGCAGCAGCGGCCCCCAGAAGCTCTACTCCTCCAGCCCTGACCTCACCATCCGGTTCCACTCAGATCCTGCTGGGCTCATCTTTGGGAAGGGCCAAGGATTCATCATGAACTACATAGGTAGGGAAAGAGTGGGGTGCTGGGCTCGTCCTCAAACCTGACAGCACAGGGGGACAACATGCAGCTGGAGCAGGGTCTGCAGGGGACAGTTTTGCAATTGGGGATGATTGCTGAGCCACATCTCCTCTCCAGCCCCAGCAACCCCCTCGCAGAACCCACAGCCTGCTGCAGGGTTCTGGCTCGGTTACTTCTGGGGTGACTTCCAAAGGGGCCCCATTATCCCTGATGCCATCTGCAGACCAGCAGGACTGCTCACGGGGCTGCGGTGCTCAGGGTGGGATGCACACCCTGCAAGGAGCCTTGTGCATAGGGCAACAGTCAGCACTTGTCCCACAGAGGTGTCTCGCAACGACTCCTGCTCCGACCTCCCCGAGATCCAGAACGGCTGGAAGACCACATCACACACCGAGCTGGTGAGAGGGGCCAAGATCACCTACCAGTGTGACCCAGGTTATGACATTGTAGGGAGTGACACGCTCACCTGCCAGTGGGACCTCAGCTGGAGCAGCGACCCTCCTTTCTGTGAAAAGAGTGAGTGCCCCAGTTCCCCACTCTGCCCTGAGCAATGTGCTCCGTGCCCCCAGGACCCACACCACGTCCCCTCTTCTCCCCAGTTATGTACTGCACAGACCCAGGAGAGGTGGAGCACTCGACTCGCCTCATCTCCGACCCTGTGCTGCTGGTGGGCACCACCATCCAGTACACCTGCAACCCTGGCTTCGTGCTGGAGGGCAGCTCACTGCTGACCTGCTACAGCCGCGAGACCGGGACGCCTATCTGGACCTCACGGCTCCCACATTGCGTCTGTGAGTGCTGCAGCCCTCCCCACAGCTCAATGACAGCTCAGGAGCTGAACTTCCAGCCTCTTTCCCTTCAGCCCTTGTCTCACCCTGCAATGTGCTCCTTTCCAGCGGAGGAGTCTCTGGCTTGTGACAATCCAGGGCTGCCAGAAAATGGCTACCAAATCCTCTACAAACGCCTCTACCTGCCCGGCGAGTCTCTGACCTTCATGTGCTATGAGGGCTTCGAGCTCATGGGGGAGGTGACCATCAAGTGCATACTGGGACAGCCATCGCACTGGAGTGGGCCACTGCCTATTTGCAAAGGTAGTGCATAGCAGGGCAGGCAGCACCCATTGGGGTTGGGAGCATCCATTGGGATGGAGAACACTCATTGGACAGGCAGCACCCATTGGGGTGGGGAGCATCCATTGGGATGGAGAACACTCATTGGACAGGCAGCACCCATTGGGATGGGCAGCACCTACTGGGGTGGGGAGCACTCATTGGGATGGGCAGCATCCACCACCTCTGGCTGGTGCCACCATTCCAGGCAGAGACATCCTGCACATTTTCTTGCCCAGCCTGCTCAGCCTCTGTGTGATCATTTCAAAAGAGCAAATGATCATTAAGTGCCGAAAGTGTGCAGCACATTTTGTGATGAAATGGGATATGGAAAGCCTGGCACAGATTCCTATGGTAGCCTCAGTACGGATATGTAAATCCCCCTGCATGCAAAGCTGTAGCACCCAGAGCACACCCAGCCACCTCCCAATAACTCTCCATTTCTCTTCCAGTCAATCAGGACAGCTTTGAGCACGCTCTGGAAGGTGAGTGATATATTTGCTGGATCAGCCCCTTGCACAACTCCCTGGGGCCAAGCCCCACCTCACCACCACCCCTGTGCTCTAGCCCGGCACCCCCAGGTGCTCCCCAGTCCAAAGCCCACAGCACTGCAGAGACACTGGGACTGAGGCAGATGCATGCTGCGGGAGCCAATAGAACCTGCCACTGCCCCCAGTACCCCCAGTCCCATGTGAGGGACTGGAGGAGCGGAGGCAGAGGGGCAGCGGAATGTGCTGGGAAAAAGCCAGCATAAGAGTTCATGTCCTTTTAGTAGCAGAAGCTGCTGCAGAGACATCGTTGGAGGGGGGAAACATGGCCTTGGCCATCTTCATCCCGGTGCTGATCATCTCCTTGCTGCTGGGAGGAGCCTACATCTACATCACCAGGTATGTGGGGTGCGGGTGGCAGAATCCCAGGGAGCATCACCACACCCTGCTGGGCTCCAAAGCCCGGCACAGGGCACCCTCTGCTGCCCCCAGCCCCAGGCTGATGGGGGCACACGGAGGGTCTCGCATTGCTGCAGGGCTGTGCATCTGAGTGACTCTTGCCTTGTCCCCAGGTGCCGGTACTACTCCAGCCTCCGCCTGCCCCTCATGTACTCCCACCCTTACAGCCAGATCACGGTAGAAACGGAGTTTGACAACCCGATTTATGAGACAGGGGTGAGTGCTGCTGTGCCCTCCTTCCCCAGGTGGCTCCTGGGGCGTCTCTCACCAGTGGAATCATAGAACCATAGAATATCCCAAGTTGGAAGGGATCCATAAGGATCACCTAGTCCAACTGCTGGCTCCACAAATCCAATGGGGTGATCATCCCAAATCGCAGCTGCTGCCCTAAAATGGCTTTTCCTTCTTTCCAGGAAACAAGAGAATACGAAGTTTCGATATAAAGGCAAGAGAGTCTCCAGCTGCGAACTTAATGTGCTCTCATAGAACTTCCTCAGTAACTAATCCAGAGACTATGTGGAGTTTGGTTGGACCCCTGGACCTGCTGTTGTCTTTCCTTTTGCCTCCTTATTGAAGATTTTACTGTTTTCTTCACTGTATTTATTCTATTTAAACTGCGCTAGGTGTGCTGCAGAACCACAGGGTCTGCACCCGGACCCCAGGGTGGGCAGCAGTGGCAGATGGGGACAGAGCTCCATCTCCCCATCCCCCGGCCACGCACCCACAGAGGGGTTTTGCAGTTCTTCTGTTGTTAAAAATTAAAAGCGTCTCCATTGAAAGAGCCTGCAATTGATTGCTCAGAGCTGACACAGGCGAGGGTTTGCTGCACCCATGGCTCTACCCACAGCATGGGTGGCACGGCTGGGGTGAGGGGACTGCTGCTCTCTGCTCCTCTTCAGTGCCATCATCAGCACCAGGACAGCCCAAGCACTGCTGCAGGCTGCTGTGCCCCTTCGCCCCGCAGTAGTATCTCAGGGTAAGCACGGACTGGGCCCTGTGGGGGCTGCCACCTGCCTTGGGGTGCTGGGCCACGTGTCCCCAAGCCACAGGGGCCCTCAAGGTTTGCACTTTGCTCACGGGCAAAGCCCACCCAGGCGATGACAAGGAAAGAGGGTGAAGGTGGAGATTTGTTCAGCAGCAGGGCCAGGCTCCAGCACGGATATGGGGAGCAGAGGGGCAGAATCAGCCCTCAGCACTGCTCTGATGGAGGCAGACCCCACAGCAGCTTCACTTTGGGCCTCAGCATCCCCCGTGCTCCTTCACTTTGGGTGCATTCCCCGGAGCTGGGCGGTGGGCTGTAGGTGGGCAGAGATGCCCCACCAAGTCCCGGGCAGCTGCTGTCTTCTTTTGTCCTTGTAAAATGGCAATGTAACCACGACAATGTTGGGGAGTCTGTTTTAGTTTAGGGATGGTTAGTGCATCTCTGCAGTGTACAGCTGAGACTTAGATTGTTTTTTTGGTTTGTTTTGGTTTTGGTTTTCTTTTCCTTTAAAAACAACGAATGTGTGTTTGTAATTTGTAAAGGTTAAAAAAAAAAAAACAACAAAAAAACGACAAAAAAAAAAAAGTGCCAAAAAATGTACTAAGCATTTCATTTCCCTTCATACATGTCTGTTTTTATAAGAACAATGTGAAAATTGCTGGGATTAAATATTTTTGAACATGATCAAGTACTTCCGTGGGAAGCTGTAGTGTTCGGTGTAACCTTAATACAACTTGTGCTGTGTTTTTAAAAGCCTGAAGTCACTCTGCAGCGCTCGGAGCTGCCGAAAGGCAGTGGCGTGGCCTCGTTGTGCTGTAGCAATGGGAGTGGGTTGGGGCTGGGCACAGCGCTCACCTTGTTGCATGGTGATGATGCCCCAGGGGCCGGATCCTGCTCTGGTGCAGCACTGCATTGTCACCAGCAGCCTGTGTCCAAGCGACAGAGTGGTGATGGCTCCCTGCAGGGACAAGCTCTGAGCCATAAGGCCATGTGTGGCCACTCTGTCATAGCCCAGTTGGCTGGCAGCACCCGTGGGACCCCCTGAAACCTCTGCCTTGGTACTCCTGGAACCCTTCTGAAACCCTCTTTGGACCTCTGGGAATCCTGGGACCTTGCTGAGACCCTTCCTGGGATCCCAATGGGGCCTCTGGGAAAGTTAAGACTCCCCTGGGACCCCTCCTTGAGACTTCTGGTACCCTGCAGGGACCTTCCTTGGACTACCAGTACCCTTCGGACCTTGCTGAGACCCCTCCTGGGATCCTTGTGGGACCTCTGAGGATGCTGGGACCTTCCTTGGACCCCTTCTGGGACCCCTAGGACCCTGCCGGGATCTTCCTTGGACTACCAGGACCCCTGGGACCTTGCTGAGGCCCCTTCTGGGATCCCACTGGGACATCTGGGAAAGCTGGGACCCCCGTGGGACTCTTCCTTGAGACTCCTGGAACCCTGCAGGGACCTTCCTTGAACTTCTAGGACCTCTGAGACCTTGCTGAGACCCCCTCTGGGAGCCCGATGGGAACCTGCTGAGTCCTCTAGGAATGCTGGGACTCCCCATGGGCTCCCGCTGGGCGATGTGCAGAAGGGCAGGGGGAGCAGCTGCCTGGGTTCTCTGGCAGGGGAGGGGGACGGAGACAGATGATACCCTGTGCTGAGGGATCTGAGCCCTCCCATGCATCCATGCAGCTCCACACGCAGTCCAATGACATCACCACATGCTCTGAAAAACGCTCTTTTAAAAAAGGTGATGATGTGCCACAAGCTAATAGCTTCATTTAGTAGCTGTCAGGCTAATGCACGGAAGGGTGAAGGAGCCAAAGCTCTGATGCAGAGCACTCCCCGGGGTGGAAGCTTGGGTTATTTTTGGACAGAGATGGCAAGAGAATGAAAATGAAGGGGAAAAAAAAAAAAAGAAAAAAAAAAAACAACAGAAAAAGAACCTCGATGGTGCTGCTTCTCCTCAATGACGTAAAGCAGGAGCCAATCTCTGGCCTTCTGCTGTATGCCACGGCTCGAGCTCCGTCTGGGCGCAGCAGCTGTGCCCTCCCCAGCATCCCTCTGTACAGAGGATGCTCCTAGAGCAGGCAGGCTTCCACGTGGCCATCCCGTGGGCCGGGGCCTTCCCAGAGCACTGGGTATGTTCTCAGCAGGAGCTGAGAGGGTTGGGGCAGCAGGCCGTCCCCTCCTCTCCCCCCTCTCAGAGCTCTCCTAGCTGGGGGAAATCTCCCTCACAAACTGGTTGCAGCACGAAGAGGAGGTGGGGAGGAAAACGGCAAGCAAGCAGGAAGCGGAAAGTCTTAAGACAAACTGTTTCTCCCCCAACACTTAAGAGTCTGTAAGGGACACCTCCGATGTCCTCCTCTACAGCCGACCCGCAGAGCTACTCTCTTCCATAGGGCTAAAGTGTGGAAACGTTCAAGTTCCGTTTAGGAAAGGAACTTTTGGGGAGGAGCTGCGCCGACCCGCTCGGGCTGGATGGAGCAGCTTAAAGGCGTGCTCCGCTGGGCAGCACCGACAGCGGTCCCGTTGTCACTTACAGTTAGGAGGAGGGACGCTCCTAACCGCAGGGGCAGAGCTGGCTGTGAGCCCCGAGGACCGCGCACCCCCCCGGGCCCCGTGTCCCCAGTGTGCCGCAACCCAGCACCCCCTGCACCCCAGGCTGCCCACATCCCGGACACCCACATCTTCGGGGAGCAGCGGCTCCTGCGGCTCGCCTGACGCCTCCCCAGCGTCCCCAGCGTCCCCGGCATTCCCTCCACCCGAGATGCCCACATCCCTGGAGCTTCACACCGCTGCATCTCCGAGCGCCTGCCCTTCTGCGGTGCATGCACGATCCCTGGGGCCGGGACCCCCATCCGTTCCCCGCATCCTGACTGCTGCAGCCCCGTCCCCTCGGAACGGCCCCCATCTCCGCCTGCCGCAGCCCCGCCGCTCCCGGTGGCGCGGTGCGGGGGTTGCGGTGCGGGAGCGCGGGGGCGCGGCGAGGGGCGGGGGCGGCCGCAGCGGAGGGCGGGGCCGGGCGGGCGGTGCGTGGCCCGGGGCCCGCAGGCTGTGCCGCCCGGCGCGGTGCCGGCGGGGGCGGCGCGGGCCCCTCCTGCCCGGGCTGCTGGGAGTTGTGGTCCGAGGAGGCGGCGAACGAAGCGGAGCGGAGCGGCGGCCCCGCACGTCCCCGCACCGCAGGAGCAGCAGGTCGGTGCCGCCGCATCCAGCGCGGGGCGGGCGGGGCCGGGCGCTGCGGGGCCGGGATGCGGGGCCGTTCGGCGCGGGGGATGCAGCCGTGCCCGGGGCTCCACGGCGGGTGACACCGCGGGGACGGGTGCCGCCGACGTGACACGGGCGCGCTGCAGCGGGCGATGCCAATTGGGGTGACACCGTGGCAGCGAGCGGCACCGTTGGGGTGGCACCGCGCTGCCTGGCCGCGCTCCAGCTCCGTAGTAGCAGCCCACGGCCGGCCTCGCCCCGGCACTCGCGTGCCCGCAGAGCAGAGCGCGATGCCGCCGAGCAGAGGCCATCCCCGCCGCTCAGCCTGGCTGCTGGGGCACGCGATGTGGGGATCCCGGCCCACAGCCGCCTCTTTCCGGAGCTGCCGGTGCCCTGCGAAGCTGTCAGGATGTAACTTGGTGCTGCATCGGAGCCTCTCTGCTTCATTACGTAACGCCGCTGCTGCCTGGCACGGAGCTCGCCTCCACGTCCTGCACAACTTCGGGGCACCGGGGAATTGATGGGCGCTATTCGGGACCGACTGCCGTTTGTTATCAGCTGACGATGCGTGGATCTCAGGCTGTGGTCGCTCTATGCTAAAGCTGAGTGCGGTGGAGCAGGGCATGCCTGGGTGCCCCTTGGGTTGGGGCACTGCTCTACCACACACCAGCACAGCCGTGGGGTTGCCTGTGTCAGCACGGGAGTGCATCCAACCCCATTTCCAAGCCTTTTCCTGGGAAGTCAGGATGGGTGTCAGTGGTTTTGGTCTCTCATTGCCCTGATGGCTGCCCCATGTGAAGTGCTGCCTGCAGCCCTGGGCCGGCAGAGGGGCTGTGCCTATGGTGCAGGCTCCCAAGGCTGTCAGACTCCTCCAGGCAGCCTCCACAGAAGGTCCCCAATGCCAGTCTCCCTGCTTTGTTCCAGAGCTGGATTGCTGCTTTGAATACCACTGGCATCGTGGGGTCGTGCCACCCTGGGGAACACCCCTGGCATTGGCCCATGGTGATGCTTGGGAGGAGGGGTGTGCTGGGGAAGCTGGAGGGACTCCAGCCAGCGGGGATGGAGGGAAGCTGCCTTGAAATTTCCAGGCAGCTCCAACATGCCACGTGGACTGCAGGCCCCAGGCAGAGGGTGTGGGGAGGTGTGCATGTCCCTCCCATCTGAGCAGAGCTGCCCCTGCCTTTGGGCTGCAGCTGCAGGAAGGCCCCTGCCACTGCTCCACCAGCTGAATCGCATCTCCCTTGCCATCTGTGGGGAAATGCACATAGATTAAGGAGCCGCAGGACCTCAGCAGAGAAAGAAGGGAAAGGCTGGAGAGCTTCCTTGGCTGATAAACCCACCCTGCACCTTCAGGTTGGTGCTCCTACAAAGAGACAGAGAAGCGCTGGGGATGGAATTTGGACTGGGCACAGGGCATGCGTAGCTGCAGGGAGCAGGAGTGTCACCTCATCCCACTCCTGCCCCAAAAGCTCCACCAGGCTGGAGCCTTGCTGGCATCTCTGCTTTGTGCTGCACCTTAGTGAAGCCTGCAGGGACGGGATGTTACGCTGCAATGGATGCGAGCCCATGGGGCTGTCATAGGGAGACTGTGGAGGGTGCTGGCTTCAGTGCTGATCGCAACCCCACTGTCTTTGGAGGGACAGAGTCCTTTGGAAGGAGAGTTGTTTCAGAGCATTTAGATCAAGATGATAAATTGATGAGTAGTGAGATAAGGCTGTTAAGAGCTTGGCCCCTGGCTGACTTATCAGCTGGATTTCAGGCATGATAAGGGACTGACGGAAAGGAGAAATTTGGAGGAAGAGCAAAGGAGGAGGTGGGGCAGTGGGAGCGAGGTGGAGGGATGGCTCTGCTGCTTCCCTTATGGCTGGCATTGAAATTCCTATGGGCGATGCTGCCGGGAGTGAGTGTGGACTTCCTGTGGAACAACCCCAGGCTGTTGGGCCACTATCCTCTACCAACACCCCCATAACACCTCTGGGTTTGTCTCTTCAAA
Organism: Meleagris gallopavo; assembly: GCF_905368555.1. NCBI lineage: Eukaryota > Metazoa > Chordata > Aves > Galliformes > Phasianidae > Meleagris > Meleagris gallopavo. The sequence goes on from NC_139420.1 coordinate 7,193,888, forward strand.
GCCCCCCAGCAACTGCATATCAGGATGAGGTGGGCACGGTGCTGCTGACCCCCGACTCCCAGGAACATGCCGAGCTGGGCCCGGCCGCGGCCCCGCACCCCCATGGCAGTGCTGCATGGAGTGGGTGCCCCTTCAGAGCACCAGGACTGAGCTCCGGGCCCCCCCTGCGCCCTCCACCACCCCACCATGCCTCTGGTGTGGCTGCCGGACTGGAGCTGCTCCCTGGACGGGCTGCGGGATTTCATCGCCGCTGGCATCCAGTCGTTCCGGGACTGCGACGGCGGCGCGCTGCTGGCCGTGGGCTGCCTGCTGCTGCTCTTTGTCTGGTACTGCTACCACGTGGGCCGCGAGCAGCCCCGCGCCTACCCCCCCGTCAACGCGTTGATGCAGGGCGCCGAGGCCAACGGCGTGCAGAACGGCTTCGTCTATTGCCACGCGCCCGAGTGCGCACGCTGCTCGCCCCACGATGGCCTCAACCAGAAGCTCTACCACAACCTGCAGGAGTACGCCAAGCGCTACTCGTGGTCCGGCATGGGCAGGATCCACAAGGGCATCCGTGAGCAGGGCCGCTACCTCAACAGCCGGCCCTCCATCCAGAAGCCGGAGGTGTTCTTCCTGCCCGACCTGCCCACCACCCCCTACTTCTCGCGGGACGCTCAGAAGCACGACGTAGAGGTGCTGGAGCGCAACTTCCAGACCATCCTGTGCGAGTTTGAGAGCCTCTACAAAGCGTTCTCAAACTGCAGCCTCCCGCAAGGATGGAAAATGAACAGCACGCCCAGCGGGGAGTGGTTCACCTTCTACCTGGTGAACCAGGGCATGTGCGTGCCCAGGAACTGCAGGAGATGCCCACGGACGTACCGCTTGCTCGGCAGCCTTCGCACCTGCATTGGCAACAATGTCTTTGGGAACGCTTGCATCTCCGTGCTGAGCCCGGGCACCGTCATCGCCGAGCACTACGGCCCCACCAACATCCGCATCCGCTGCCACCTGGGTGAGTGCCCGGCAGGCGGGCTTTCTGTGGGCTATCCCTGCTCCGGGGCAGCGTGGGGTGTATCCAAGCTGCTCCCATCCACCCCAGGGTTGGTTCTCTCCCCACTGGATGTTGCTGTGAGCCCAGAGCGGGGCCAGGTGCCACCCTGATGCCAGACCCGGGACAGGGCCAGGGCCAGGTGCCGGTGGCTCTGGGTGTCCCCTCGCTGCTCCCAGCTGGGGAGAGCCCGTGCAGCACAGATGGCGGCGGGGGAGGCACCGCACGGGCGCTGCTGGCAAACAGTGAGTGTGGCTGCTCTGCCAGCTCCCTTTGGGTGAGCGCCGGCTGCGGCTGCCTTTGCTTAGAAGCAGGAGATGGTCTCAGAGCTGATCAGAGGGTGCTTCAGAGCAGCCAACCCCAGGGCAGATGCGCTCCGTGGAGGGGCAGAGTACAGAGCAGGCACAGCTCAGCCAGGTCCTAGTTGCAGGTGCAGGCAATGTGGGTCCCTTTTGTCCTGTTCTCCCCCACATCTCACTCCACCTGCTTGCTGGCTGCTACCCTGCAGCCAGGCTGCAGTACTTCCATTGACATCCCCACCTGATCCAGCTCCTGCTGTGCCTACAGAGTGGTTGCATTTGAGCCAAGTCACTTCCAGGTCAGCTGCTCTGCAAAGCAGGACAGCACTCAGCATAGATGAATCTTTCCAGGTGTTTCCCCAGGCTGTTGCTGAGATGAATGCAGGGGCCATGCATAGCACCAGTCCTGCTTCCCCAGGGCTGCCTGCCTGCATCCAGGCCCATCCAGCTGGAGCTACTGCACAGGGAAATGGGTTTGGGTTTTGTAGTCTTTGAAACATACATTAGAAACAACCATCAGCTTTTGTGCTCCTGGCTCTCCTGGGCAGCTGCAGTCCTTGCTATGCTTGCTTGGATTTGGCACAGAACTCCACTCTGCTCATTTGCAGCATTTTTACCATTTGCAGGTCATGGGAGCGCTGCTCCTTTCTGCACCTCAGCTGCATCCTCAGGGCAGATGACTGTTCCAGCTCCAGCAGCTCTAACCCTGCCATGGGTGACATTGCTGCTGCACAAGGTGGTGTTAACAGCCCCCAGAGGCCTCTGCCCTGTGCTGAGCTCAGCATCTGCTGCTCCTGCTCCCTGCAGGGAAGCAGCCCCTTGGCACCCCTTAGTCTCTACTTTGCCCACAGTAAGCGGCATGGAACTCACTGCTCATATTTTGGGACTGCTCCCTGTAGGAACTGACCCACCTCTGTCCTCTGTTTGTGCCCAAAGGTCTGAAGACCCCCAGCAATTGCGAGCTGGTGGTGGGGGGTGAGCCACAGTGCTGGGCTGAGGGTCGCTGCCTGCTCTTTGATGACTCCTTCCTGCACACCGCCTTTCATGAAGGTAAGCACGGGGCTGGGGACTGCAGTCCCATCCTCCCCCAGTTCTACCCCAGCTTCCTCCCTGTTTCCTGGGACTCCAGCCCCAGAACTGCAGGGGCTGCCCCCCCAGCAGACAATTTGCACATCCTGTGGCAGCATAGTGCTGCAGGAGGGTGTAGGGTTGGCTTTGCTGCCTTGGTGCCTGCTGGAGGCTGTTCTGCTTTGCCTCGCCCGCCTTAGCCCCAGTATTAGTTGCCGATGGCATGGAAGAACCAAGCAGAGCTGCTTCATGCAAGGAAGCAGGTGGGAGAACAAAAGCTGTTGCTCCCACATATTCCCTGCTATGGAATTAGGAAATGCAGCTTATTTCAGAGCCACGGGGATGGGGAAGGGCAGAATAGCGCAGCAGCAGCTCCGAGCCACAGCTGCAAGGATGGCACTCAACACCACACCTGCTGCCCTGCTGTATGTGATTGCAAAAAGCAGCACAGGGGCCCTGCAGGGACACCCTGCCCTGTGTACAGGAGGCATAAGGCAGCAATGTACGGGCGGTGCTCACTGGAGCTGTACCGTGCTGGGGCGCACACAGCAACCTCGCCAAGCACATCAGTGCTGCAAGAAGGGCATGGAGCAGTGACTCACCCTCTACCTCATCCCACCCAGGTCCCCCAGAGGAGGGTCCCCGTGTGGTCTTCATGGTGGACCTGTGGCATCCCAACGTGGCAGCTGCCGAGCGCCAGGCACTGGATTTCATCTTTGCCCCAGGACGCTGAGATCACTGCCGCGCTGTCAGGGTGATGGCACCACAGCTCCAGCACCGCCTGTGGACGCTGCCCAGGGCAGGGGCTTCCTCACAGTGCCGGGATCTCCTCCTGTGGGTCTTGTAAATGGAACCTTCGACGTGTATCTGCGGCATCTCTTTCCTTCCATCAAGGCTTCAGGGATTATTTTCCACCATGGCGGCGCGTTGCGTTCCCTCCGTGGTTAGATGCAGTCCCACTCCCATCCGTGTTATGTTGCTCGTGTTTTGCAGTGTTCAAAAGTAGAGTTACAAGGGTGTTTGTTTGAATGTAATAATGTAAAGTTTCCTGTGGTCACCAAAAGGACAACGCTCACATGCCCAAGACAGCAAAGGGGGGGGCGAAGTGCTGCGTTCAGCCTGACCCTGCCCAGCTTGCAGCCCCCGTGCTGACAGATGGATGGACAGACAGAGGGCAGAGGGCTGCAGTGGCACCACAATGGGACAGCACCCCACAGGATGGTACCGTGATGCCCGCTGGCTTGGCTTCCCATTGCCCAGGCAGCACTCCCACCCTGCTGAAGGGATGGTGCACGGCCAGCCCTGCTCTGTAACCTCACCTGAGGCGTTACCAATGCCTAAATGTCCTCCCCCTGCTTTACCTGCAACCCTTGGTTTTCACAAGTCGAAGCCGGGATGCCCGCAGGGGCAGGTGGCAGTTCAGAGGGACTCTGGTTTGCCGCAGAGAGGGCAGAGAGGAGTGGCAGCCAGCCCTCCTGCTGCTGCTCATCCCCATCCCACAGCCAGGGCTGGGATGCAGTGCCCACGCTGCTGAGAGCACAGCAAAGGTTTCCAGGCTCAGCATCACCCTCCTCCCAGCCCTTCCTAGGGATACAACACCACTCGAGAACGATTTCTTTACAGATTTTTCAGATTGCAAGATAAGGCAGAGATTTCAAATACATCCGAGATATTTTTTACACCTGTCTTGTTACAGAATATCTGAAGTGCATGATTTCTACACGCATTGATTATTTGGAAAGAGGCTCTGAGGAAGCAGGCTGGCTTGGTAACTGTCTGACAGTTTGGTAACATTCCTACAGTGGATAAGTAAAGATTATCAATAAACCGTTGTGCTGAAAACAGACCAGACTCTGCCTGCTTGTGTAACTGTTCCAGGGTAAAGCAAAACACAGAGGATCTGGATCCTTTCCTGAGCTGGCCCCAGCAGCTCAGCTCGCTGTAAGGAACAAAGCATTGGAAATAACAGGAGCTGCAGAGTGGGAGGAGGTGATGGGCTGAGGCTGAACCGACATGCAGCGAGTGAGGGCATGGCTTCAGCACAGCCCCAGCCCCCCTGCCCCTGCCATTAGGGAGCACAATGGGCAGCTGCCTGGCAGCTCCCTGCATTGATCCCACCCCTCAGGTCCCTGCTGCCCTGCAAAGCTGGACAGCTGACCCCAGCCCACCATCAGCCACCAGCACTGCCCCTGCCAAGGCAGCACCAGGATCCACCACATAGATCCAGCGCTCTTCAGGCTTGACAGAAGGGCCTTCCAAAAGGAGAATAAATAAATAAATTCCCCAATCCACATTTTGGAAAACATTTGCAGCTGCCTGCAGTGACACATCAAGGGCAGCAAGCAGCCTCAACAGGAGCAGCTTTAGGATGCCGTGCTGCCTTTCACACAACATTTGCCGTCCTTCTGCACAAAAGCCAGTACCCAACACATCCCCCTCCAGCCCCAGGACAGCTTGGCACTGCTCAGCAACAGCCCCGACCCCGTTAGAAAGACATGACCAGGGCAGCAGCTGCTCCTCATCACTGCACTTTAACATGACCCTTCTAAACATCCTCTCTCCCATGCAACCATTAAGTCTGGAGTGCTTTACTATCCTACCTAAAGACCATGTTCCTCTTAAGCAAAGCCCTGGAGGCGATCCTGGAGGCCAGATGCAGCTCAAGCAGCACAACACAACGGAACCAGCCCAGCTGTTCACTGCTAACAGACGGCGCAGCAGATTGCAGCAGAAGATTCCTGAAGGCATCTATTCTGTGCTTTGCTGCTGTGCCAGAACTCCCTCCTGTCCCTCTCAGGCTTTTCCTTCAGCTCCGTGCCTCCTGATGGAGCACACATCACTGCAGGAGCTCAGGCAGGAGGGAGCTGACAGCACCATTCAGGTCACCCAACCCCAACACAAGCCGCAAACAAGGCAGAATGAGTAGGACTCTGCCGACACAGCTCTTGGATGAGTCTTGGAGACTTTTATTTTCACAGTGATGTGCATGTACGTAGCAGCAGTCTCAGAACACAGCACAGTCAGATGGCAGGATCACTCAGGACGAGCAGCCACCACTGCCTGTCCCACCCCAGCAAGTCACTGACCAGGGAATGAGAAGCAGAAAAACAACAAGTGCCAAGGAGCTATAAAGCCTCTTTGGTCTCATCAGCTTAAGGGGCTGGCCCCTACCTTCTCAGCCAGTGGAGTGCAAACAAATAGAAAGCCAGGAGGTGAAGCATGGTACTCCAACAGGAGGGAAAGGACTGGCTGAGGAGCAGAGGGTTGTAGTGCTTTCAGGATCTCCTGGTGAGGCAAGAGGTTTGCAGCACCTTTCTGCTTTTTGGTGGGCAGCTTGGAGGGAACACTGAGCAGGCAAAGGCAGAGGGACAAGGATTTGCCAAATACAGCTGCAGAATAAAACCTACTGACAGCTATTGGAGGGGAGTAAGGAGTTTTGCAGCACTCGTTCTATTCCAGTTAGTCAGCTTGCAAGTTATTAATCAAGATAAGGCACTATGTTGCAGCAGGGAATCATTTCTGTAGATAAAGAGGTACAAAAAAAAGCCCAAGTCTTACCAGGACAAACACAGTAACAGAACTCAAGGCAAGTGCAGGGATTAAAAAGCAAGCACTGCCCAGTAATTCACTGTCCTGTGTAGCTTAGAGCAAGAAGAGGTTCTACTTTTGGTCAAGGCACTCCGGGAGTCTGTCTGTAGTGGCAGAGCACCACAAGAAGTCCTACAAGTCAACGTAAACTGAACACCCCAACACAGCTATTTTCTATCTTCAGTCTTTGGTAAGTGCTAACATCAATGACATCATGCACAACGTGCTCCAGGAGCAGGGCAGTAAGAGTGCTCCTTCATCAGGGCAGGCTGGAGACAGTTAGCACAGAGCATGGTGCTTACAGAACAAATGGCTTTGAGAATTTGCTTACTGGAGATGAACCAGCTTTCATTATTGCTGAGATACGCTACCTCAGTGAATCAGTTCAAAGCAGGTTCACTCCATGCTTCAGCAGCTTTTGCTTGGCCTTGTTTGGCAAACTGAAAGCACTGTCCTGAGGGTTGGGAGCACCTGAGTTGCGGAGCGGAGCACCCAGCTGCTGGAAGTAGGTCTCCTGGACGGGGTTCCGGCAGGCATACACTGCTGTGGAGGCATTCCTGGTGAGACAGGAGAGAAAGCAGAAGTCAGGACTTAAAGTTTTGTGCTCACAGTGCTGGACACTGAAATGCTCCTAGCACTGGACTCCCACCTAGTTAGAGGGACTTCACGATCCATCTAAAACTTGCAAAGTATTGCCAGAAGGAGGGAATCAGACCCTCCTTCTCAAAGGACTAGATCCTAAAAGAAAGGGTCACATATCCTTCATGGCCTGTGACCAGCTCAGCAGCATTAACACCTAACTCACTGTTGCTGTCCATAAGCAAATCCCAGCACATCACCCTGCAGCAGGAACCACACGAGGTTATTTAGTCACACGTGTGATGAAACCAAGACACTGATCAGATACTGTAACCAAACAGGCTCAAGTCATTGAGTAAAAAACCAGCACTCAGTGTTTACCTGTGAGAGAGCTCGGAGGAAGCAAAGCAAAGGACTGCATTCCTCCTTGACAGCGGAAAGCAGCAACTGATATGTTTGCTGACACCCTCCTGTGACAACTCTCCATAAAAGAAAGCAGTTTTAGTCATCTTGTTACTCAGTCTGATTCACACACAGTTGCTTTTTTGGGGCAACACAGAATGCGCCAGCTTACCAAGTATCAGATTTAAGGAGCCAGTCAATCTAATGCTAAACAAGGAGTCTCCAGCACTGAAGTATATGATTCACATTCCCTTGGCAAGCATCATAAAAAGTGAAGCAGAAATTCCCAGAAGCATCTTTATTTCATCACGTTTTGGACAAACAAGCGTGGCCAAGCAAGCAGAATCTCTGCTCACACAGCATAACCACCCTCCTTGAGGGTGCAGGAGCATAGAGTGCTGCAGCACAGAAGCAGCCTTAGCTGTGGCTGCGTGGAGAGGCTCTGACTGTGATAAGACCATCTTGCTTGGCGCATCACAATCGAGTTTGCCACGCACATTACTGTGTGTTTCCAACTCAACAAGCCGTGCAAGAAAACAAAATCTAGGTTGCCAATTCTGTGCGCCTTTGGCTCGCAGCCGAGACACATTTATTAGGAACAGCTATATTTAAAACTGTCTCTTAGAACCTTATGGTGCCAGGATCTGATAATATTCTAGTATTATATCTTAATCCAAACCCATGGCACAACTCAGCTGTGCCTTCAGCTCACTCACATCAGTGCCATTTTAGCTTTTTAGCACCCAGATCACACTACAGGCAGAATATTAAGCACCCTGCATCTGAAGAGCAGCGTGCTTAATAAGGAATGAAGGAATAAGGTGACACAACTAACCACTGGTAAGAGACTCCACTGTGATGACAACACTTGCCAAACCTCAGCAAGCAGTGCCAGAGAACACTGATGCAGCACTCACCTACTTCATATGCTACACAGCAGCCCTGTGCCATAAGAGGAGGGAGTAATGAGCACACCTTACCTAACAATCACTTCTGAAACAGTTGGAAGCTGATTGAAGTCAGAGTGGATCAGCGTGGCAGCCCTCAGGAAGTGCCGATCCAGAGGGCCAGGAGGATGGGGCACGTTGGCTGCAGGACACAAGCAGGGGGTGTTAAAAGCCTGTGCTATGAAGAAGAGTGCTCCTATTTTCCGAGCAGGAAAATGCTGTGGATTTCTCCTACATTCCCTGTGTATCAGCAGAGCAGAGTGGATGACACCCTAAGTGCCAGTGTGAGCTCAACATCCCGTAGCTGCATACTGCTCAGTCACACACAGACAAAGCCTGGGGTGCTGAGGTGCCCCACTGCCTCTGCCCACGTGTATCCAGACTGCAGGGGAGCAAGGAAGACCTGAGGTGTGGTCACCTGCAATCACTGGGGTTTCTCTCATTCCCTAGGGTGATTCTTCTAAGCTGCAGAGAGCCAGGCTGCTGCCTGGGAGGCTGCCAGGAAAAGGGAAATATGAGAATGAACAGGAGCAGTTTGTGCACGGGGCTTCCTGCATGCACATGGTCTGCCATCAGCCCAGGGCAGCATTCTTCCAACTGCTGGCTACCATCAGCTCCCAGATCTTGCTTCTCCCAGCTAGAAATGACTTAACACTGCTGTATCATCACTTGGGGCCATTTCTTAAGTGTCAGCTGCACCAACTTAGCAAGCAACGTGTCTGAGAAGCTGTCTGAAACACGAGACAAGGTTATCACGAACCCCAAACAGTCCATCAAGTGCAGGCTTACCTGTGAGCACATTCTGGATGCAGTCATAGTGAGTGAAGCTATAGGTTGCCTTGGCCGAGGACAGAAAGTCTTTGGGCAAAGTCTCCCTCAGATGAACCTCGAGGCCATTCAGAGAAGCCAGACTGCTGTGGTACTGCATACAGGGCAAAAGGCATACGTTAGAGAGACGTGCAAGGAGGCAATGTAGGGAGCGTGGTGACTGATGCACATGTCCCAGGGATCAGAGCCCTCCTGCTGCTGTCCAGGCTCCCACCAGAACTGTGGCAACATGGGCAGAAGGAAGCAGTGAGATGGGGACTCAGAAAAGGGCACCCCAGCCTGGAAACAAGCCATTAAACCACCTGATGCTATCTGCATCAGGAAAACACCATTAATTTATCATCAAGCATTACCCATCCAGGGCTCATTTTTATATCCACGACTTTCTGCAGCAAAGAACTCTGCTGTTCAGCTTTATACCAGAAAGATACAACTCAAGATGCAGATGTACACGTCTGGGATGGATTTAGGTGCCTGCAGGGCTTCCTGCAGAACTCTCTCTGTACCCCAGATATATACTCCTAATGCCCTCTGCCTGGGCATGGAGGCTGCAGGCAGGCACTGGGTTATGAGTAGAAGGGAAAACGCAAATAAATGCACAGTTTACCTGAAGGCAGTGACAGCCCAGTAGGGAGCTGCAGACCTGAGTGAAACACATGCACACATCAATGCAATGGCACACAAGGCAGGGGACAGGAGCAGGGCAGCTCTGTGAGGGTCTGGTGCTCCCCACAAGGCTCTGGATCAGCAGTAGGACTGCAGTCTTGGTGCAGAGGGCAGATTAACTCCATTATCTCCCTAATCCTCCACCTTGCTCCCTCCCCAGCTATGTAGAGGATCAGGCCTCCATTCGGCACAACACAGGACCTGCCCTTGACCCCAGGTTGCAGGACAGACCTGCTTTTCTGTGCAATGAAGAAAAGGGATAACAGCCTACACAGCCACACACCAGGACAAGGCTCCTGCCTGCTCTGCAGCAAAGGTCTGCACTAGGAGCCACTCCCTGGGGTCTGGTCTGTGCTGCCTGCTGCTTGCAGCCGCACAAGTAGCATATTTTACCCTTCTTTGGTGTCATTCAGGGACCTCAAAGCACTCGACAAATTAACTACAACTAAGCTTTGACAACCCTGAGAGCTGAGGGTCATTTTTAATCCACAGATAAACAAAGGAACACAGAGGCTGAGGTTGTGCCTCATGCCCAAGCACGATGCCAGCAGCAGCCTGCAAGGTCCCAGCTCTGCGACCTGGAGCAATGTGCTGTTCCTCCTGGGACAGCAAGACTGGCAGCACATCTCCTCCAGGAAGCAACACTTGAATGAGTTGAGTGACAAACTGAGCTGGGGTGGGCCCACTGCGCTCACTGCCTGTCATTCTCAGGTTTTGATGGAGAAAAAGACATGCAATGCATGCCTGTCACCAACAGCACTAACCCAATCTGCACCAGGAAGGACCTCCAGCTCTCAAGCCAGCAGTCCCTACTTGCACACAACCTGCAGCCTCCTCCCTTCACCAGAGCAGGCACAGCACAGCGGGAGCTTTGCAGCCCAAACAAGCAGAATGGAGACAGGGCAACCTGACACAGGTGCTGCAGGAGGCTGGCCCCTGCAGTAATCCTTTCTCTAGCAAGGCAACCCCTGTGTGCTGTGCATCCCTCTGCATACAGGGGTAACAGACACAGCCCCCCGAGTCTCAGAGCTCAGAAGCAAAGAGTAACCTTGAGGCTCTGCCGATGCTGGGAGGCAGCATTAGTCTGAGCTCTCCTCCACCTTCCAGTCTCACAACTAAAGAAATGAGGTTGTTCCTATGGCAACTGGCATATCAAACAGGCCTCTGCAGCTTTGACTCAGCTCCCTGGCTGAGGCAGAGGCAGGGCATCACTCTGCAGACAAACACTTCACAGGGAAACGCCGGGAGCAGGCACATCCTTCCCCCGCACCGTGAGCAGCTCATTAACTGCACTGCACTGCTCAGAAGGGAGCTGCACACAGCAGTGGAGGCATCCTGGATCGCTCCAGTGCCTCACCCACATTGATGGGTGCTCTAGTGGCACCCATCACTCCTGCTGCAGGTCCCTGGGTAGGAGGAAGTGGAAGCGAGGGGAGGTGAGGAATGGTCAGGCAGGTGGGGAGGGGTCCAAACAGGCTGGGAGGGGATTCTAGGCAAGCAAACTCATTTAGAGAAGAAGCACTACTGGGATCTGCTGCCAGATACATCTTGCTGGTGCCTCCAGACAGAAGCTGCGACGCACAATGTGGAAGTTAAACAGAGAACATACCTTGCTTTCCAAAAAGCGCTACAGAACTGTCAGGGTTTCCAGCAAATCCCAAAAGCAGCATGGTCCCCTGGCAGCCAGCAGGGCTGTCTCACACTTGCACTGACACGTTCTGCTCAGGAGTGTTGCACGGGTGCTAACACACAATAACAGCTCCGAGTGCCACCCGTGACAGCGCTCCCACCTCTCAGGCTGGCTCCTCATGCTCACTAACAGATCTGAGTTCTCTCTGGTTGTGGCGACTCTGCTCAGCAAAGTGACTTTGCCTTCCATGCCACAAAGTGTGTAAGAGATCCCAGCCTACCACAAGCCCAGCAGCTGTGAGATCTGCAGGCGTGGAGGACGTTTCCACTTACCACATCCTCAACTGAACTCTGGTCATCTCGGAGGCAATCTTCAGCTAGCAGAGAGAGCACGAGCCCCTTGATGCTGTGGACATACAAGCTCATCTGAATGAACTTGCAGTGCTTGCCTGACTCTGTACCCTGGGCTGCCGGCCGGCCTGACTGAGGCCAGTCCTGCTCCCCACTCTGGGTACAGCCCATGTTCTCTGCTGTAGCACTGTGCAGCCCCTCCTGAACGTCCACAGCCACCGGCTGGTTCTTGCTTCCGAGCTCTGACTGTGAAACAGGTGTTGGGCAATCCAAATTCCAACTGCCACTGGCTGCATCACTTTCTGCAGAGATGCTATTTTGGCTCAGAGTCCCTTGTTCGCCTTGTTCACTCGACTTCCTTCTGCTCAGCTCTTGGACAGCAGAGCAGGTAGTTGGACCGGCATTGTCTGCAAGACAGCTCTGAAAACTGTGTTGTTCAACACGAACAACAAGAGGTTCCTGAGCGCTCTGACTCTCCTGTTCCTTGGCATATGGGTTTGGAAAGGAAAAGCCTTCCAGATATGAATCTGTAGTTTGAGCGTACAGAGCAGCACGGAGATTGGAAGGGCCCAGCAGCTCTTTTTCGTGTCCATCTGACGAGAAGGATGCTTTTCTACTGGGCTCTGACCTTTTGTTGCTTGGGCTGCTCAGTTCTGCTGTTGGAGAACTATTTTTCCTGGCTTCCATTTTGGGGGAGCCCTTCAAAGGAACCGTGTTTGCAAAGCTGCCTGATTGCACGACATCTTCTGGAGTGGCTGCGCTTGAAGCTTGCTCAGTGAGCACAGAGATATCATTCAGGTCTTGGTTTATGTGAATTCCTGTTGATTCTGAAACTGCTGGGGAGCTGAGAGCGTTCTTCTCTTCTCTAGGGCTTGCTGGGGCCATGGTTGATCTAGCAGATGACGACAAATTGATTAAATTACTGCACTACTCTGTTTGGACTTATTGCGTACCTAATAATTTTTATTACTTTCAGCTATAAAAGAACATCTATCTTGGTAAAGGACGAGGTATGTTCTAACACAGGTGAAAAGCATGGGTCTCTAACACTGCAAACTCCCAGGAATGTTACTGCCTTATTCGCAACACACAAAGTCTTAAAGAACAGCACTGTGAATCGAGAAACAACGGAACAGTTGGTCTTGGAAAACAGTTTTGCTTTAGGTCACTTCACAGCAGACATATGGATACTTGAAATTCTGTCCAGCCTCAAAGACCTCAGGCAACTTCAAAACACAGATGCTAAAGCCTGAATTAATGTTTTAGAAAACGACAGCAATGGCTGTGAAGATACAGTGCCACACATAGTCCCTTGTCCTAAAAGCCTCTTTATGCATCACACTGCTTTCCTACCTATTCATCCACTCCCCTCGGAGCACTGAGACTTCATCTTCTGTTAGGAACACCGGGATGATACGGACACCCTGCGGCAACGGAGAATCTGCAAGGGCAAGGGAGGTCTGAGAATTCCATTAGCATGCCCTATCATATAGAACAGAAGCTGAACTCCACCCTGCGTGCTGGGGCATCACAAGATGACTGGGTCTGACTGGGTAATTTCCCACTCTCTTCATCTATTTAGTATCTAAAATGACACATTTTTCCCTTTTTCTTTTTTTTTTCCTCCCTCTAACTGTCCTGGCAGAATATCTATTAACCGATGCTCAAAAACAACAACTGAAGGCTTGGACTGAAAGCATCAGCCATCTGTTTTCAGGGTTCCATCAGTGGCCAAGTAGACACATGGGTAACTGGAATAAAAGCAGGCATGTTGGGCATCTGCAGAACTCACAATTAAACTCAAAAGAGCAAACCTCCTTTGTTTAGCTGAAGGATCTAGTTCTGATTACACAACGCCCACTGGCACATGCTGACTAGCAGCAGCAGTACCCCCAGGGATATGCTCATGCATTCAGCAAGAGCTTTGACACAAATCCCAGCAAACTGCCTCATACTCTCACTGCAGAGAACACGGCCCAGAGGGTTGCCACACACTGCTGCTGGGCGCTTGACTATCAGCACTCTGCAGCTGGATGCTCACCAGGCTCCTGCTGCTCCTCACCTCCAGGCTCACTCTGAAAGAAAAGTCAAGAATCAGCTCAGTGCCCCCAGGACATCCCTTCCAGTCTCCTCACAGAACAATGAGGGCCCTGTTTGTAACTACAACAGATCCTAGACCACCCCCTTGGTGGTCATCAGTTTAACAGGCTTGACAGTGATGAACTAGTAGTAACCTAGTAGTTCTTAATGTCAAAGAGACTTCCCAAGAAACAAAATACAGTTGGGAAAAATACCACAATTTCCTATTACTGCTTACTGGAGTGTATAAAAACTTGGTTCTCTCAACCTGAGGGAGAAGAGAGGTCTTCCTCATGCTCAGTCTTGATATTTTTGGTGATCTTGAACCCTATAAATAATTACCTGTGATAAAGGCAATGAGAAGCAATCTATTTTCAGTTTCAGATACTCACTTTGGATACTGAACACTAAATTCCCAAATCTGGGTAAAACATTAATCAAACATCACATAAATGAGAATTCATGAACTCAGATTGAAAGAAAAATTCCTAGTGCCGTGACAGCTTACTCAATATTAATTAATAAAAGCTCTAATCATCAGCATCAATATGTTCTTCTCAATAACTGCACACAAAATCTACCCGATGAGCTCCTAGTTTATCTACACAAGCACACATGTTGCAGAGAATGCTCAGCAACATACCTGGCCTGAAGACTCGCTGCCTTGGAGGAGAACTTTAGCAGTGAGAGGAGGTGGCAACTGGGTGCTCACAATCCTAGAAGAGCGAAACAAAGTCATACATGAGCAGAGTCATACTTGCATCTTGCTGAGATCCATGTTCTGCAGTTCCTCCAAAAGGCCCTATAGGAAGGGAAGTTTCCCTCAAGCACAAAGCCCCCTGCAGCACTGCAGTAAGGCTCAGAGACCACTGACAATGTTTGGTTAAAAAACAAAAAATTAAATCTCATGCAGACAAAACAGCAGCACAGCATGATGTGCTCTGGGAACACAGTCCTGAGAAAGCATAGATCTAATATGAAGATTTAACATGCAGGTTAACCCTCTGAGTCATGCCTGGTTACTTACAAGCCTTTGTAGATAATGCAGCCTGCCAAGATGCGAGGAGACCGCTGGCAAGTCTGCAAGATGAGAGCTGCTTTCAGTAAAAGCAGTGGGTCCACCTAGACACAGAGAACCAGAAGTTACGCCAGAAAGCTCTTGGAAATGCTCCAAATAGCAAAAAAAAAAAAAAACAAAAAAAAAACAACAAAAAAAAAAAACACCAAAAAAAACAGAAATATTGGTACTAAGGCACTGCGGAGGACAGACTTTACCTTGGTTTTGTCCAGATTCCAGAGAGAATTGAAAATCTTGTGGAGGTCATTGGTGCTTTTTTGGATATATTCAATGTATCTGTCCCACAGCCTTTTTAGCTCCTCCTGAGAAAACTCCTATGGACAACAAAAATCCATATGACTGTCAGTTCAGTATCCTCAATGCACTCACAATGGCAGCACGTAATCAGCCTGTGAGAGCATCTACAAATGGCAAAGCTTATGAGCATCAGGAGGAAGATAACACGGGGAGAAAACTACCTTATGAACATCTAGTAAACATCTTGCAAACATTTACACAGCCTTAGGGGAATAGGGGAATGGGCCTGTACATATCCAAGGATTATGATGTGAAAAGTGTGAGCTCAGTCTGATCCTTACAAGTAGGAAGACAGTGTAAAGGAACACAACAGAATGTCTGTACGAGGCCAGAGCTCGGCCAATATAGAAAGGGTCAGAAATCTCCTCCTAGCCACAAACATTACAGCTACTGATCCTTAGTTACCATGTAAGCCTGGTGCACAGATCCATTGTAGAATGTGAAGAGGCTGATCAACTGCTCCAGAAACCTTCTACAGCTGATATCAGGGAGATCGACAGCACAGCCCAGCACCTTTAATGCAGAAAGCATTGAATGATGAGCATTCACTGGAAAAACCCACAGACAACAGACGAGAACAACTTATACTGCTCTCAAGTGAGTATCAAAGGTACACTAGCAGTTTTGTAGCAGGCAAACAATCCCCAGGTTCACAAGTCAAATGAAAAGGAAATCCAAAAATAGCCACAGAAGAGCCCTGGCACAGACAAGATGAGTGAAAGAAGCTGGCAGTCCAGTGTTTTTACACACTCTCCTCTTCTATCACATGTCAGATGACCTAGCTCAGGGCTAAGTTAGCTGAATAGCACTGCCAGTTAAACAGGTTCAACTGGCCTTAGTCCAGTTTCCCAGGGATGGTTTAGGGCGCTTTTGTCATGACTTTACTGCACACAGCTCTTTATATGTTAAACCTCTGTTAACACTGACAAAGCCTTGCAGCAGGAATGCTGAGGGTTAGAAGGTCAAACAACAGCACTTCTACATGCGGAGACCAAGTCCTTACTATGAGCTCTGGCACACAGGCTTCTGTCCAGTTGTTGCCAGTAGCCCATAGATGTATATAACTACAAAAGCCTCCACTTTTGATTGACATTGCCAGGTGCATATTAAGAACGTACATTGGTTGTGAACACACAGATGAGGCACGTGAAGCTTTTTAAAAACAGCTGAAGTGATCGCCCTTACACGTGCTTACACGTTGTGGTAAACAAAACCTAAGTTACCTTGCAATGAAAAGTTGTGCATTGCAAGTTCACACCCTAGCTCTCCCCAGGTCTATCTGTGAGCAGGCCCATACCCTGAAAAGAAAAAAAAACCCTCTTAGTTTCATATAGCAGTTCAGACCTCCTCCCTGCGTTAGTTCTGTAGTGCCTCCAGACCCCAGGACTCACCCAGAGATAGTCTCCATCCATGATAACTGCAAACTTGAGCTTTCTCAGGCGAATAAGGCTTGGAGGAACTCCTGAAATCTCAGTCATACAGTGTACCACTCCAGCAATCTGTCCACACAGCAGCTCCTGCTGCTCAGGGAGAGTCTGAAGGGAGACAACAACAATTTACTGTCTTCCTTTTTAAAATGGACTGGTAAGGAAAAAAAAATCACAATTACATCCATAAATTCAATATCAGATGCAGTAGCAGAGGCAAATCTCAGCACTGCTGGCACCTGCAGCCCACGGGAGCAGAGTGCGAGTGCTCAGTAGTGCTATGGGCAGCTCTGAGCTCCAGGCTGCGCAGCCCTGCTCACCCAGCTCCAGCCCTGGGAGGTTTCTGAGAGCTTTTTACAAACACTGAATGAGAACTAAGCCGAAGTTCCTCCTGTGAACCCCGATTCAGAATTATCAGCGTGTTTTCACAGAGGCACCCACATACAGGAACCAAAACAAACGCAGCCCTTACCTGAGAAGGATAAAAATAACAAATCCCAGCACTCGTAGGATCCCCCTCCTCCTTAACCTTGGAGCCATCGTAAAGAAAGAAGTAATTCCACCTAGAAAAGCAAAGCATTGGCAGAAATGATTGAAATGCTTGGAAAGCACCGCGTTTCTCCCCCCGTTGCCTCAGGTACAGCACGGGCTGTTACTCCTCACAGAAACGCCGAGATGGAGAAGCAGTACAGAACAGGGCCACGTTATTAAAAGGGACCCCACAGGGCCGGGCTGTCCCCGGCTGAAGAAGATTCGGCCCACCCGGGTGCCGCCCTGCGTGGGGGCAGCGGGCAGCTCCCCCTCAGTTCCCGCACTCCCCCTGGACCGCCCGCACAGCGCTCACCACGGGGCTGGGCCGCGCTGGGGCCGAGCCATGAGCTCTGCGGCCTGGAGCGCTGCTCTGCCGGCGGGGCCGAGAGAAGCCGCTCCCGCGCAGCACCGCCAATCATATGACAGCACCACGTGACCTCAAAACTACGGCGGCCCGAGAGGGGCAGCGTGATCACGTGAGCGCGGCCCTACGGTGGCCGGGAGGAGCCGCATGGCGGCGACGGCGGCGGGCGAGTGGCGCGCGGCGAGCGGGCGGCGGCGGCGGAGGAGGGCGAAGGAGAAAGAGGAGGAGGAAGGTGCCGCGGTGCTGAGGCGGCTGCGGGACGCGCGGTGAGTGCGGGGCGCGCGGCTCCTCCCCCTACCGAGCCCCGCTGACGGTCGCGTTTCCCCCCGCAGGGACGAGCTGCTGAGCTCCGGCTTCTGGGCGGCGAGCGCCGGTGCGTGCGGGGCTGCGGCGGCGGGAGGAGGAGGAGGGCGGGGGCTGACGGCTGTCCCCGTGCCCGCAGGAGCCGTGCGGGAGCCGCTGGGCTCGGGGCCCGCTTGGCGCTGCGTGTGCTACGGGCTGGGGCGGTTCGCTGCCTGCCCCGCCGCCCGGCTGCAGCTCGCCTTCCTGCTGCTGCTGCTCGAGATGCTGGCGGTAAGCGGCCACCGTGCGCGACCGCCCGCATCCCGTCCCGCGCGTGTCCCTGTCCCACGCACGTCTGTGCCTCTCAGGTGCCACCCAGCCACTGCTTCCTCTTCGACCCGGCCTTCTCAGAGCTGGAACTGGCAGCGCTGGAGGCGCTGGGGCTGCGTCTGCTCCTAGAGAACGAGGTAAGAGGATCCCATCCCATCCCCTCCCCAGCCCCGTGTGACCGAGCTGTGTCCACACCACAACCGCACTGTGACCACATCGTGTACCCCCAGGAAGGCAAGCATAGCACAAATGGATCTCCGACGCTGTTCTACATGGTGCACTGCGGCAAGGCACTGTACAACAACCTGCTCTGGAGGAACTGGTCTGTCGGTGCTCTGTCCAACATGGTCATCATTGGCAACAGCTTTAAGGGAATCGAGGAGAGGTAGGTACAGTAGGTACAGCCCTACGACCTGCCTTCAGCGTTGTTTTCCACTCCTTGCTTTCTTAGACACTTTTTTCTAATGCTTCCACAAGGGACTTCCATGTGGTCTTCAAAGTTTTGCCCAGTTTCAGCTTGCTGTCACAGCTGCCAGTCATCAGCAGTCTTTTCTCACCTTTTCATTTATTAAAGTTATCTTCCTTTCATGGGATTGTCATGATTCTAATGCTAGCTTACCTCTTTTTTTTTTTTTTAAATAGGTTGCTGTCAAGAATATTGGAGAGAGATTACTCTTATATTGCAAAGGTAGGAAGCACTCAAGCTTTTTAAACACAGCAATACTGTTTTACATTGACCTTTTAGTGAGAAGGAACATTAATTGCAACTTCAAAGATGAAGGTGGTTGTTTTTAAAGTCTGAGACCATTTTATTATCTGCAGAACACACTGCAAAGAGGGGTACAGTTAACACGAACCTCCCATCCTCACACAAGCTTTTGCTTTGTACGTGTTTTCCCAACTGCTCTTAGATTTTAAAAGGGGTGGAGGAGGTTGCCCTCCCTGCTCACCCTCGGTACTCGGATACCTTCAATGACACCTCCATCCACTGGTTCCCTGCGCACAAACTGGAGAGACTCCCTGCTGAAGTTTGGGAGTTTGTGGAGGAGCCGACTTATGAGGAATGTGACGACTTGGAGATCATCAGGAAGGGGGAGGAAGGGAGGCAACACGGCCCTGCCCCAGTGCAGCCCTAACTGCTGTCTCTTCCCTCAGTCATCCTGCACAGCTGAGGTGATGCTCAAGCACTGATAGTGCCATCGCCATCTGCCCTGCACCTGAACACTGAGCTTGTATCATATTTTTGTATCATAGTGTTTTTTTAATAAAAGTGAAAGCTCTGCTTTGACTTACGCTCACTGAACTACAGCAAATTGAACTAAAAACTGCCTTTTAAACCATCCATACTGCATAACATTTGCTCTTTTGATTGCTTACCTTTCATGAGCGATTCAAAGCCCACGTCTACGCTGTGCATGTTTTGAAGTATCCAGAAGGGCAAGAGATTTGTGGGATGCATAGCTGAAAGCTTTAGAAGCTAGTTCCTAACACACACTTCCAAAAGCTTTTTCACAGGCAGGGGACTTCAGCTGTTCAGTACTACTAAAAAAGCTCTTCAGCCATTCCTCTATGAAGAATCAGGCCATTTCCCTCTAGGAAAAAAAAGCCTCAGTTGCCATTCTTCCCTACCGTGCCTTGAGCTATTGAGTTCCCATGGCACATTTTAACGTGCTGGAAAGAATTTCCCTTCCATCTCTGCTTGGATAAGACTGAGAGGCAGGCCAAGTCCTGGTGGTATTCGGTAGAGAAGGGGCTGCTGTATGCAGGACACCATTGAGACAGTAATTACCACTGCCGGGGCAGTGCAGCTGTCAAGAAGAGAATCTGTTGGTGGAGCCTTTGAGGCTGATCTGCTGTTGGCCCTGCTTTGAGCAGAGAACAAGTGCCAGCAGACCCTACTAGCCCCCACTTGTCTAGTGGTTTGAAACAATTATTGCTGAATCTGTATCACAAGTGGCAATTACACAAGCATCAGAACTGCTTGTTCCTCCCTTTGCACCAGCTTCCATGTATCATTTCACCTCTTGACACTGTTAGAACAGCCAAGAAAACAATCCTGGCACACAGCTGAAATTCCACTATTTACAAATCTGTAACGTCCTTATTCTAAGACAGTTACACTCAAAGTATTAGTAAGATCACCTTCTCAGTTCCAAGCAGGAGCCTCACTTGGCCATATCAATGAGACTCTGGAGAGAGGTTGGCACCCAGGTCTTTTCTCCTTGTACAAATACAACACCTCTGTCAATGTAAATCACAATCCGTCCAAACGTATATAACTGTTTCCCTTCGTGTCGCTTTCCAATCACAGGCATGAAAACAATATTGTGTTCCTCTGCTTTTGTCTGAATTAGGTCCTTAAAATTCATTGGCACAGAGCTGGCAGCCATGCCTATGCCTCGCTGAGCCATGTTCTCAGCCTCTCGCCGCTCCTGCATGGCTTCATACTGGAAGTCTTTCCTCCTCTCCGTGTGAGTAAGGTATGCAATGTTCTCCCGGGCACCTGGCTGCATGTAGCCACCTGTTGGGGAGAGAAAAATGTGTGAAAACCACCTGCAAGGTCCATAGGGAAACTCCAGTCCAAGATGCATAAAGTATTAAATGCAGAGGCTGACCCATAGTGTTCTCAATCATCCTTCACACGTTTTTATTGCTTGCACTTACAGTATTATTGTTAATACAAAGACTACTTAGATGAATCAGAAAACTGTAGCTAAAGTTACAGGATCTAATAGGTCCCAAACTGAATCTGAGCATGCACAGGAAAGGATGCTGCACTGTTACTGACAAAGGATGAAAGCAAATACACCACAATAAGCCACCTACCAACACTAGAAGAGACGGCCCGGTTCATGATATCAAGAGCTTCATTAAATTTGTCTTTGATTGATGGATGTGCCAACACTTGGTCTGAGAACATGGACTTCCAGCCCAAGTACCACTTTGTGATCTCTTCATAATTGGGGCTATTACTAAGCCAAGAGCACAGCACCTGCAAAACAACATGAACAAATTCAACAGGATAGGTATATTTATGGAAGTCCTTATTATTAGCTTGTTCATGACTCAGCTTTCACTTAAAAAAAAAAATGACCATAGCAGTCTTAGAAAGAAGTCTGGTCTGATGCATATGCAACTCTGATGAAAATTACTCAATTTAGCAGTTAAACCATTTCAGTAGTGGAGCAACAATTATTAGGTCAGAGTCACTGAAACACTTCACTTTGAATCACATCTGTCAGAAATTACTCAGCCTTGTTCCTCACCTGCAGCCATTTTGGGAAGAAGTGTTTCTCCAGCAGCCCAACAAGACTGGAAACAGAAATCATTCCCTCCCAGTCAATCACCCAGTAGAAGGCATCCATGTGCTGCTGATGGGGGTTTATTATAAGTTCATTCAAACACATCCCTGGAAAAAGGGCAAGAACAGTTACAGGAGTACCTGACTTACCAGTGCCCTGACCTATCTCATAATCATGTATATGTGAGGGGCAACTGTACTGCACTGTATTACCTCCAGGATCTTTAAAACGTTTGGCTGACCCCTGCCACCAAAACAGTGCAATTCCATTTCCCTCAATTACAATTTACAGCCAAAACTGAGAAACTTAAAACATTCAGGTTTTTTTTGTTTTTTTTTTTGGACCAGAGCCTTTTAGCCAGATTGCAGAGCTAAATGAGGAATTGCAAATCTCACAGTGAAAGCATTAGCATAGGCGAAAGAATTAAAATGCCTCTCCCTTGTCTCACCGAGTTTAGGCACAATGTTCTTGACCATGAAAGCCTCCCATGACCCGGGTGTGAACACATCCTTCCAGGGCTGAAGAATAAGTTTGGCTGAGGAGTCACTGGGATGCCATTTCTGCAGTGCGTTCGCCAGCTTGTTTCTGATGGGAGAATAAAGTGGTTCCAACCGTGCCTGCATCAGGGGAAGCCAGGGATGGATCCAGGAATGGATTGGGACTGTGTCTGTCAAAGGGTTCCAGTTTTCAACCTTAAGGCAAAACACAAAAGAGATTTCATTTTCTACTGGCACAAAGTCTTCCCAGGTGCAAATAACCCTCTAACTCCAAAATACATTGACAAGGGCAACAAACTGGTATTGTGGAAGCTGCAGTTGACTAAAATTCAAATAGTGGTTCAAAATAAGGTTTCATTCTAGTACAGCTCTCTTAACTGACCTCTTTCTGGAGCTTGGGGAAGATGAGCTGATCCAGAATGTTATCAAGTATCCACACGGGAATGATGTGTACCCAACTATCCAGGAAATCCACCATTGATCCACAGTTCCTTGGCTGCCACTGTGCCACTATGTTTCTGACATATGGCATCCAGATTTCCCACATCAGTCTGGAAAAAGTAAAGAAATCAAAGCTAAGCTTAAAGCTCAAGCCTCAGGCCAAGGAAAACTGAATGGATAACTTCTTTAAAAGCCTCTTCCTTTTATATAGCTGACAGCTGGATTTTAAGAGACATCTGAAGAGAATTATTTGGAAAGTACACTTTTAACTCTTCTTCACCATCATGGAGAAAGCAGCATTTAAAGATAGTAAACAAAGTACAATTTGTTATTTACCTGTGAAAAGCATCTGTTGACAGGTCCTGCCCACCATGTGATAACAGCTGGTCGTTTTCCAAAAGGCTCTTCCACTTGGCTATAATCTCTGTGCCGTATGTACAGTCCTGGAAATGATAAGGTTAAATGATACACGGACTTAATGGCTTTTCATTCATTTCAGCTGATATCTACAAGGAGCAGGCTGATTGCATGCTCTGCTACAGGCAGCTTTCTCACATGTTCATCTCACTATGGCATGAACACAGGGTTTTATCTGGAGCCTGCTTTTCTGCTCTCACGTGTGAGGAAAGGTGGCTTTTTTTCATTTCCTCTCCCAGCTAATCAGGAAATTTGGGCAAGGAAAGGGGAAGACAATAAAACAACTTAAACCATGAAAAGGGAACTGCAGATAAATCACACTAATATTCACCTTGAGGGGATCCCAGTTCTTGAAGTAATCTTTCATGAGAGGATAGACTATTGCTACTGCCAAGTCTACCCTATCAGACATTCTGTACTCTTCATAGTACTTATCTTGAAGTGTCTCAAAAATCTTTGCACACTCATCCAAGGTCAAAGGATTTTCACAGCTGGGTTGCATCCGTCTCTCACACTCTTCCACCATGTCCAGGACTTTGCTGAGATTGCTAATCGCCGTCTCCTCGTGAGAGAGAATTTCAGACATCTTCTGTATCTCATGAGTTAGGTTGACTACCATGTCTCTCTCATACTGCAGCTGACGGTCGCTCTGGATGATCTCCTGCTCCGTGATGTCAATGAGAAGCTGTAAGTTGTGCTCCAGCTCAGGCAGGGCAAATCCCTGGGGCTTAGAGTCTTTGCCCAGCAGCTGCTGAGGATTGTCATCAGGGATATTGTGTTTGTGGCTAATTTGACTGTAGCTGTAATAAACCTTTTGCTCCCGGCCCGTCATATCTATAACCTTCCAACAAACAAGAAGAAAAGTTGTCTTAAAAAGTGCAATTCATGTTTAAAAAGAGGAAATACCTTGTTCTAAACTGAAAATTGGAGATTTCCAACTACTCCAGCAGGTTGATGTGAAGATTTAGAGTAAATGAAGAACAATTTGAGGTCGGAGCTCAAAGATTCTACCTCTGATCTCAGTTTTACCATTTTGCTGAGTTAATTTAGGAACAGCAATTACTCACAACTGCAAAGAAGTCTTAGATAATTTTATACTTTTTTATAGACTTGTCAATTTAAATGAGTAACTTCATTAAGAGCATTAAAGACAAGTTCCTTACAGTCTAAAGCTCTTCTACCTAAAAAGCACTGTGTGTTTAGTTGCACAGTCCCAATAAGGACAGATGTGCTTACAGAATTGGATGAGCTATGACAAATGTGAAACAATTAACTTACAAAAGCAAACTAACAAGAAAACTAATCTGTATTTTCTCAAGATCAAGATGTTCCTCAAGGACAAGTCCAGTGTTGCAGGCTACGTTGTGGTCTAGTAAATGATTCAGTAATGTATCTGAAGCCTTGATTTGCATGAGGCTATGGACAACAATTGTTAGAACTAGCTTCTATTAAGGTAACCAATTGCCTAAAAGCACTCAACACTAATGCAAACAAATTGAATTGCTTCCCAGAGATGCCATCGCTTGGTTTATCAGCCTTACCTTGACTTGAGAGAGCTCCTTCTGAGGGGTTGAAAGCTGTTTGTTAATCCTACCCTTGGCTTTCAGTTCTTCTACTGTCTTATAGCTGTATTTGGGCTTTTTCTTGCCTCCGTTAGGATCCTTCCGCCACTGACTGAGTTCTTTTTGAAATTCCTAAATAAAATCAAAGAGAAACTGCAATTGCTGTTCTCAGTCATGCCTCAAATTTGTCTGTTTTCTATGAAAAAACAATCATATGATCAATGAAGAATGCTGTGCAGCAGAACAAAAGGGAAAGTGACAAAGCAGAGCAAAAACTGGCTCAAATGCTGTGGTCCTGTCAAAAAGCCTTTTCTCAACGTTATCACTACCAGTATGTTTCTCATCCTTCTTTTTTTAAACACAAGACAAATTACTTACCTGAGGGAAACTGAGGATGGGATTCTAGCAATGCTAATGGAATAAAGTGAGCCAGAATCAACATAAAGGACATTACAGTAACATGAAAATATGTCTAAATGAAATTCATGTTTTGTGTTTTTAGTTTCTTATCTAAAAGGAGATCAGTTTCCTCTAACACAAAAGCTGATACTAGAACTGAATTTTGTTTGCACAGCACAACAGGGTAATCGGATGTACCAGGAATCATACAAATACCTCTTCAGCTTCTTCTTCCGAGTCAACAACAGGGAAGTCTTGCAAAGACTGGCTGGTTCTTTCAGAGCCATATGCTCCCACAGCTCCTTTGCCTTTTCTTTGCTTGGCCTCAATTGGATTAATAATACCTAACAAGAGACCAGTTAGATCAGAAGGAAGAAATTCAAACGAGAGAGAGCACTTGGCAAGAGAAGCAAGAGTTTATCTATAAGCCACTTCAAGTTGCTAGTTCTTAAACAATGCAGTCTCTTCTTCAAATTATTAGTTATTAAAAAACAACCAAATACAGGTTCACAGTACCTTGAGCATTCTTTCCAAGACCTCTTCCAGGGACATAACCCATCTTCTGGAGAAGTTTCTGCCCAATTCCCTTAGTGTGTCTCTCCCAGCTGCCAAAATCCATGAAAGATTTTGTGCCCCCTACAAAGCCTTTCTGACTGGGCTTGAAATTTCCACCCTATTAAAACAAAAACATAGAAGATTTTTAAGGTGCTGTAATAACAAAGCTCTGTGGAACTTTGCTCTGACACAAGGTACTTCCTCAAAGCAATTCAGCTGTCAACACACTGCACTGCACAGCTGTGTTTCTCTAGCCCCCTATGTCAGAAAGCCAGTTTTGTGCCAGTTTTGTGGGAGTTCCCTGCCATTGAAGAACTTTCCAAGTGAGATGTCAATCTTTAGGCTCTATCAAGAACTTTACTGAAGCTACTTCCCAAGTGTTTTTGTGCTTGACAACTGGAACAAGCCCACAACGGAGTGACATTCCTAAGGATACACAACAATACATCAGGATATCCATGAAAAGGAAGTGCAAACACATCCCTCAACTTCATGCCGTACCCCACGTGCCAAATCAATGTTAATTGTTTCTCCCTTTCCTTAGTGCTCTAGTTGGAAGCACTGTTGACACTGACTTTTTCTTGGAGGTGCTCAGACTGTGCTCTGAGCTCCACAAACACATTACAATGAAAACGTCCTGGATCACTCACTGTTTTCAACTTCTTTGGCACAAATTCTTTAGGGATCTCCTCCTGTTTAACGGGCTTCTCATCTTCATCAGAGTCCTCATCTGACACATCCTCAGCCGCCGACTTTTTCAGCCCTGCACTGATGAAGTTCACGGGGGCTGAGTAATCCCTAGAGCTGAACCAAAACAGGACCTGTAAGTCTTATAAACCGCCGGGCGGCACGGAAGTAAAAACATCACTGCTCTTTCGGCAAGAAATATCGGTTCCTCCTCCCTGTGACCGCCCGTACCCCCAACAAGCGCTGCTGGCGGGGCTCTGGCGCTGCGGGACGAGCCCCCGCCCCATCCCCGCCCCATTCCCGCTCGGCCCGGCCCCTCCCCGCCGCTCGCACCGTTTGCCGCCGAAGCTGGGCCGCTCCTCGTCCGAGTCGCGCTCGGCCCACACGCCGTAAGTGGCCTCCTCCTTGGTCTGCCGGTGCCGATGCCGGTGCGGGTTGAACTCGTTCTGAAGGTCCCAGTCCGACACCTCGAAGCTCTCCATCTCCACGCCATCCTCCCCGTCCGTGCCGTACAGGTGAGACATCGACATGGCACCTCCGAGCGCCGCACGCCCCGCTCCAACCTACCGCTACTACCGCTCCGC
Organism: Meleagris gallopavo; assembly: GCF_905368555.1. NCBI lineage: Eukaryota > Metazoa > Chordata > Aves > Galliformes > Phasianidae > Meleagris > Meleagris gallopavo. The sequence continues at coordinate 7,220,107 of NC_139420.1, forward strand.
GGCGGCCCGGAAGCGAACCTTGCAACTTCCGGTGACTACACATACGCCGCTTCAGCCCCTCCCCCTAACCATAGAGACGCTGGCTAGAAGGAACGGCTCCGCTAGCGCCCCCTGCCGGGGAGCGGCGCTTCGGGCGGCGGAGCCCTCCGCGGCACACGAGGGGCGGCAGGGGGAGGGGCTGCGGCGTTAAAGCACTGCTCTAGGCGTGGGAAACGAATAAGTGCAGCCAGGAGTGAAACGAATGACCTCATATATTAATTCTTAAATAGAATCTGTCAATGACAAGTGATTGAAGGAGTCCCGGATTGTCACCTGTACAACAAATGCTCTACACGGTTATGACACCTATTCTGATCTGCACGTTAAGGAACAGCATTACGAGACACTGAAATACGGCTCTAAAATGTTCTCCGGGAATTGAATAGAAAATCTCTTTCCAATGCACTTTGAAGGTTCAGTCGATCTTCACGTCCACAGATTTTTCACCACGGAGCATCCAGCAAAGGGAGACGAGTGGTATCGAAGTGTACGACGTTTGGCCTTTGCAAATAAATGCAAATACATTCCTCGCATGGCAGTCATTTTGGCAATATTAGCAAGCAATATGCTTGGATAACAGATCTCCACCGATGCAACTGCAAACTCTTCTTTTGTGGGGCCACCCAGGGCCGTTCGCAGCAGCCTGCAAGGGAAAAAAACAGTCTGGGCAGTCAGGCAGTCCCAACAGCCACATGCCAGCAACTTTAAAGCCACTGAGATACAGCAATGGTTGGATATTGAGCTCCAACTCTTGCGTGATGGGCAACAGCACCTGTTCGTACTCGAAGCCTTTGACACTCTAACAGCTGCTGCTGCAGAAGTCAAGGAGAGCAATTTTGTTTTTCCAAGCTGGCAGCAAACACGACCATCCCCCTTCTGCAATGCACACAGGGCACAATCCCTGCAGCTGCCAGGACTCAGCACACGTACACGTCCCCCCCCTGCCCCCTCCACACCCAGTAATAACACCCCCAAGTGGCTGTGATTCTGCCACATTCTGTGATTCTGCTGAAGTAATCCTGTTTCCAGAGCTCAGAAAAAAAAGAGATTTGACAAATCGTCTCACGTAACAGTATTGCTCTGAAAATCTAAAGCAACTGTGAAGGAGATCATTCACATTATGAGTGTGCCTCATTATGGGGCAATCCACAAGCACAGGAAATTATACAAGCAAAATGCTAATCCTATAGCAATGCCAGGCAGATTTGTGTGAGTCCCAAATTAAAGTACAAGGTTTTACCTGGAAATCATTAATTAGTGAGAAGATGACGTGTTCTGAGTCACCTAAAATAACCAAGAAATAGAAGGATCAGTTTTAAGTCACCTGCAATTCAAAGTATTCCCAGTGTGTTCGCGGAAGCAGGAAAAAAGGGAAATGGTCAGGACAGAAAGTGGTACAACAGCAGAGAACAGGCAGCCAAGAGACTGAGCCACGAGTCTCTCACTTCCCTACCTCATGTGCAGTGTCAGCTACTCAGGAACTGCAAATGACACCTCTTGCAGGGAATACATATGTGTGCTTGCTGCACTAGCAGCCTCGCTTCCTCATTCTGGGATTTGCTATGCATGTTTTCACATGCTGGCAGTGCATGTTGAACAGGTAAAACCAGACACCTTTGATCAAAACATTGCTGATAATCAATGCTAATCTACTGCATCTCTTATTCAGGCAGGTGGCCCTATCTGAAGAGTCAATAAAATAACGTTTAAGTCTGTATAAATGACGGCTGTTTGACTGCTCTGTGCTGTAAAAGATGGAAATCCCTTGCTTTCAAACACTACTCTTTAGGAAGGGAGACACAAAGCGTATTTTTGACACCTGAGGACAATCACAAGTATTAGAACTGTGGGCAAAATCTGTCTGTAATCTGAATCAGGTAAGCCACCCTCTCCTAAACACTAAAGCCTGCAAGTGTTGATAAGAGGGAGCAGGGGGCCAGGTGCCCAGGAGATGTGGTGGATGCCCCATCCCTGGGGACACCCAAGGTCAGGGGACAGGGCCCTGAGCACTGATGGAGCTGTGTTGTCCACGTTCACTGCAGGGGAGTGGGAGCAGATGGCCTTTAAAGGTCCCTTTCCAAATGATTCTGTGATTCTGTGAATAACCACACAGGGCAAAGCACTCAGAGATGACATCAAATTCTTACCTGCAGATGGCCTTTCAAGTTGGCTGGCGTTTTATAATCCCCCTTTAAAACCTATGGAGAAAAGAAAAGTAGTGATCCCTTCTTGGACAGTGACTGTACGAACATCAGCAAGTGCACATTGTTAACTGCACCATATGTTCCAGGATACATGAGCCAGCAGAGACCCGAGGAGCAGCTGTTCTAGCTCATGCTGGGATACTGGGTCAACAGCAGGAGGTCTCTCTCTTAGTGACTGTTCACCCAAATCATCTGTGTCCTGAAATGACTCAGCAAGCAGAGACAACAAGGAAGAACTGCAAGAGCCCAGAGCGCTCAGACCGTGACCAGCTCCAGGGGAGCTCCTCTGACCTGCCAGGTTTGTGCTGCAGCTCTCCACTCTGCACAGACAACAGGAAACAGCATTTTCTGCTCCCAGAAGTGTGGCAAAGGACACCGTGTCCAAGGGCACTGTCACAGGGACTGCATACAAGGAATCCGACCTCAGTTCGGGGAGAACTGGTTCATCCCAAAGCATGAAAAATTCTCTCTGTCTAGTAACTGCTGCCTGTGGCTCTGCAGCTTCAGACATTTGAGTCAATATTCTAAAAAAAAAAAAAATTCTTCTGGTTTTGCCCATATGCATTACAAGCATCCAGTCACATCCCTTGTGGGACTGCGGGAGTGGCTGGTGAGCAGCACACAGACTCAGCACTGCCTAAGATTTTCCTGAGGTCAGACTGGAGTTTCTAGTGCCAACAACTTTGCAACCAGATAACATCACAACCAGTAACTCCCATGTCTGGGTTCAAGAATGGGGCTGGTCAGGGAGGGAGGGACAGGTCAGTATCTGCCACAACAGAAGAAACGAACACCGCCACAAAATCACAGGGAGCAGAATCAATCTGAGCCACACCAGACTCAAACTACTGCACGAAACTGTTTGGAAATCATCTCAGTGGAACTGAACACCCATCGTTCACAGTTTCCCAGAAGGAAGAGAGCTTTTGTTTCCCTGCTGCTTCTTTCTGACCCTGGCCACAGCCCCTCCTGCTCTGGGGATGGCTGTGACACCCACCCTGTGCGTGTTGTTGACAACAAGTGGATCTGGGTGGCCGTAGTTGGGTGGATTGGCATACGGGTCGTAGCCAAGCCTGGCAAGCATGGGTGCTATGTGGGCCATGTCCTGCAGTACATCCCCCGGAATGTGTCCAATCCATTTAGATAATGCCTCCATGTTCACTGGCTTGATAACCTGGTCCGTTGATCTTTCTATCCTGGAAAAAAAAAAATCAAAGAAAAAAGCAAAACAAGTTGCTGTCATCTGGTTTCACAAATACACTGGGCTCAGATAGAAGTGTCTTCAGCTAGCCTAGCTGCCACCTGAACATTTTCCTATCAGTGCCTGAGACAAGCACATAGCACACACGCTGCTCCATACCCTCTGTGCATGCAGGGAGCGCTGCCAGGGCACGGCGGTGCTGCTGCTGTGTGAGGTCCCTGCAGCCCTGGTCTCTGTGTGACTGCAGGGACACTGCACTGGGATCCATCCTGTACTAGGGTGGCTGCTACCAGTCACAACTGACTACATTTTGCTAAGTCGGTCGGTCCTAAGCATCTCTCAGAGAAGAAACAGCATGGGAAAACCAGGAGAAGGTGGGAGAAGCCAAGCACCTCCTGGAGCACTAAAACAGACTGCCAAGAGGAAGTGCTCAGGTGTGTCTCCATGGGAAAAAGCACTCCTTTTATTCTGCAACACCAGCACCAACTTTGGCAGGGATTACTGCCCACCTCTGAAAGTGATTCATCAGCAGCAAAATTGCAGAAAGAAGATCTGAGGATGGGTGGAGAAAAGCAGCATTAAAGAGCTCACGTTTCTGAGCAAGCAGTTCTTTTCAAATTAAGGATCCAAGCCACTTCTGCACTACCAAGAGAGATGAAATAAGAGTCACTTACTTCCTGCTTGTCAGGCTGCTCTATTGCATATACCATATGCTAATATTCAAGCCCTCATTTACTCAGAAACACAAAACCAACTGCAGTAAAGCTGAGTGTGCTGCTACTTCTACCTCTGAAAAGCACCCACTGACACAAGCAAGGAACTCCTACCCCCCAGCACGCACTCACTTGGAAAGAGACACTCCGCCAGGCTTCCCTATGAGCTCCTCATGGTGCAGCACGGTGTCACTCCAGGAGATACCCAGGAACTTCATGATGGCATGCATGGACTGCTCGGGGTGCAGCACCAGCTGCTCGTAGTAGACGGGCAGGCAGCGAGAGCGCCCGATCTCCAGGCACTGGGAGTACATCACCTCGATGGCCTTGTTCCACTTGGTCAGGCAGTCCCGGTAGCTGTTCAGGTCAAAGCCTGCGATTGTCACCTTCCTTGTGATCATGGAGTGGACCGAAGCACGGCCGTCTCGAACCATCAGGAGGAACTTGGAATTGGGAAACAGCCTGGACAGGTAGACAGAGGACTTCAAGGTGAACGGGTCCTTGTTGCACAGATACCTGGCCGGCTCGCCGTGCTTGGCGATCACCTCCAGGATAAAGGCCTGCATGGCAGCATCCAACACCTGGTCCGTCACCCCGGCCTCGTCCAGCCGCATCTTCTCTCGCCCCGACTTGGACCAGGCCTGCCGCATGGCCAGCACGCGGGGGATGATGCGGGTCTCCTCCCCGCAGCGCACCTCTGGGTGGGCATCCAGCATGGCCCTCATCAGCGTGGTGCCGCTGCGGGGGACACCGCCGATGAAGATGAGGGGCATCTCCTTGCTGTAACGGTACTCCACGTGGTTGGAGTCCACCATGACCAGCTCTTCATTCTCGGGTCTCATCAGCCTGTGCCTCCTCTTGCTCAGCACCTGCTGGCACTCCAGGACCTGCTGGCCGAGGTGCAGCGTCACCATCAGGGCCACCACCGAGCCCACCGCCAGCAGCACCCGCCGCATGGTGACCCGCATCCTGTCCTGCTGTGCAAGGACTGCACGCCGCGTCACCACGCTTCAGTTTTCAGCCAGAGAGCGTTCAACCCAGCGGGCATCTGCAAGAGAGAGAGCAGCTCTGTGAGCAGGGCCGCCTGCAGCCTGGCCCCAGCAGCTCCTGCAGACGCCCACACCGTGCCGGGCTGTCGTCATCCCTTCTACCTATCAGCAGATTTCAGGCTAGGTGCCTTCTGCCCAGAATGTAATTAAAGCCCGCCTCAGAGCACACCCAAAGAGATTAGTTCTTGGCTGTTTCTGTCCCCAGAATCTCAGGTTTGTGGCCGGAGCAAAGCTCGGTGGAGATTTTGGAGAGGAGGGGTCCTGCTCACTCAGTCACTGCACCATGCGATTTCACCTTCTTCCATTTACTCCTTTGGATCGAGTGTGTATTAGCCCAGGAGAAAAAAAAAAATCAGCTTTCTTTTCACTCAGCAAGGAGTCTTTGGGGTTTGCTCCATCCTGGATGAACCCCAGCCTCCCAGGGCAGCTCCTCCGCTCGGCACACTGCCCTCCTCCCCTCCTGCCAACCACCTGCCTCCCTCCCACATTTTCTTTAGCTTTACATATGCCGCCATAGGGGAAGGTGGAAACCGAAATAAACAGAAAAACAAAAGCAGCTCACGCACTTCTCAAGGCCTAAGTCAGAAAGAAGCAATTACCCACTAGAATGAAACAAGCTGAGAAATTCAAAGGGTAACACATCAATAATAGCAACGTGTGTTGTGTTTAACACCTTTCTCCCCCGGCCTGACCTTAGATGAAGCCCCCCCAGCACTGAGGCAGTGTCTGCTTGCAGGACACGGCTGCAGAAGTGCTGTTGCGCAGTGCTGTGCTGCTGCCTGCACGGCTCCCAGGAGAGCTGGCACTGCTCCCACCCCTCCTCCCCTTCCCCCTGGGTTTGTGAGTGCAGGTTTGGCAATCCTACCCCAGGGTCACAGCGGGATTTCAAGTTCTTTGTGATTACAGGGCTCGAGTGAGTGGAAAGAACGAGATGTCCGTGCGCTTTATTTCACTGACAATCAAAGAACTGCTTCAGAAAAGCTCCTTTTCCTCTCCACTCTTTTCATCAAAGAGCTCATTTAGCCAAGCGCCTTCAAGTGGGGAGCAGCCAGCAGGGCCTGCCCGGTGCCAGCCCCACGGCGTACAGCCCTCCCCATTACCAGCCCATGCCAGGGCCTGTCCCACCCCAAGGTGACACGGCCACCAGCACTCTCCCTGCAGCGCACAGCCCCATGGCTAACTCCCCGACCAGCTGCTCTGTCATCCCACCAGGGTCCAACGGTTTCAAATGCACGTCCACATGCTGTGTATGAGCCAAGAAGTCAACTGCTGATCTATCTGTTTAGACCAGACGTCACACGGAACAACAAACAGCACCCTGGCGTTTGTCCAGCCCCAAGTCAAGCCCATTAAAAAGATGAGTGCTGTCCGCTCCGCCCTTCCATCTCCATCTGTCTCACTCATGTAAATGTATTCAAATGTTCACCCTAAAAATAATTGCTAACGGCCACGCAGACCCATTGCAGCACGGCGCAGTCAGAGCGCTCAGCACGTCAGGGCAATTGGAACCACTGCAGCCGAGCAGGAAGGAGAGAGGTTGGTGGGGAAGTGACAACACGGCGGTGACAAACAAGGACACCAAAGTTCCTGCAGGCAGAGTGCCTTCCGTATTTACGTGCTGACAGGACCTCCATAACGACAGGGCTGCAAGCTGGGGAAGTGCAGTATTAACAGAGCACCAGCAAAGTGTGGACAGATGGATGAAACATCCATCAGTGGACTCCGGGTGCCACGGGGGAACCAGGTGCTGGGAGCTCCAGGCATGCCTTACCTGCCCCTTGCAGCTCATGGTGCTGCCAGCCAAGCTTCGTGCTGAGATGCAGATGGCCGTGAGAACACCTAGCGGGGAAGAAAAATCACTGGGTTGATTTGTTCGCTGATCACAGGCAGCCCCCACCCAGCTGGTGGGGCAAAGCTCAGCCCCACAGCAATGTCGAAGCACGTGGCTGAGATCCTCCTGGTGCTGGTTCGGGGGCAAAATCCAGCTCCAGTGCTGCAAGCACCCACTGTCACAACAGTTACCACTTCCATGCAGCCACAGCATTGAACCCTGAACTGCCAGCACCCAGCAGCTCAGCTCTGCACTGCATTAAGCAATCCTGCATGCATGGAGCAACCCAGGCACCACGCTCACTGCAGGGCTCCTGCCAGCGTCCCGGTGAGGCCACAGCTGTGTCCCTGTGTGCACAGTGCTGTTCTTGCATGCATGGCACTGTCCCAGCCCTGGAGGATGTTTTTGAGAACATTTCAAGTACAGACACTAATTGTTATTCCAGCCACCCCAGATCCTCCTCCTTTCCTGCCCAACCAGACGTCACACAGCCCCTCTGCTTCAGCACTAATGGGAAACCAGAGGGAAACTCCACCCAGCACCAATGCTGCAATGGAACAGAGCTCATCTGCAGCACATGCATCGCCTTTCATCCCCACAACACTTCCTGCTCCTTTCCTTCAGCCGCAAGATCTACCCTGCACAAGGCTGCAGGGCGCTGGGCAGCACCCACACACATCTCAGAGCTCTGTGCTGCAGTGGTTTAACAGCTGCCCTGCTCCGGAAACTCCTCCAGCTCTCACCCTCACAAACACAATGTGCACACACACACACACACACACATGCACACACACATACAGACTTGCAGACTTCCTTCCTGCTGCAGCACAGGGCTGTGCTGTGCCATCGCCTGGTCACAGCAGTGTCTGGGCACAGGCAGCACCCAGTCTGCAACACAGAACTGCCTCTGGCCCATTCTTCAAAGCAGAGAAGCACTGCAAACTATTGCAAACAAGCGACAGAACCAGTAAGAAGCATGATGTGATCCTAAATTAATTTTGCTTTACACCATTCCCAGAAATAGATACTAGTGAATTCCTGAAATGACAGAGGTGTGGCATGGAAAGTTTTAGCTCAGATCCTTGGGCTTAATGAGGGATGAGGAAATGTGAGCATCTTCATGGAGGAACAGCAATAACTGTGGTCAGCAAGAACCACACCAATGGATCTCATGTGCACCTTTCTACAGCAGCAACGCTTATCCTGCAGCACTTGGGGTTGCAGTACCTGGCAGCACCCAGCAGCACGCAGCAGCACCCAGGGGTGCAGCCCCAGGTCAGCACTGCAGGAGGATTGCTGGCAGGGTGCAGGGAGCCAGGTGTAGGGCAGGGCCCACATGCACAAAACTGTTCTGCTCAAGGGCACCAATGGCATTCACAGGAAAACACAAACAGTCACTTTCAGGTCCCCACGTGACAAGAACAGCACCACGCAGAGCAGAGCATTTTTTGCTGATTCAAACTAAAGATGTGCTGTGGGCCACAAAGCCAGACACAGTAACAGGAACCAGAAGCCAACCCTGGTACAAACACATGGATTTCAGACTACTTGTGGGTCACGAGGGCCTTTGAAAATCCCCAAATAGACCAAGCAACGCTGCGGTTGTGGCAGAGCTACTGAAAGGCAGCACCAACCCCAGCAACCTGCAGCCAGCTTGGCCAGGGAGGAGGAAAGGCCCTGATGTGCTATATGCTACCCTTTTGCCTCTGTTCCCATGTCCTAGTGGCAGCCCTCTGCGTGCCTATGCACAAATGGAGCAGAACAAAAGACTCACCACGAGCGTGGGTGGTCAGAGCGTGCCATGCAACAGGGAGAAAAAAAACATCAAAGGTACTGCTAGAAAAAACACTCCCCATCTTCAAAACAGTATTTTCAAATCCGCATGCCAAAGCATAAGTGTTAACGAGCTCCATTCCCGCATGCACAAAGATCATGGCTTTGCAAAGTAAAGGTTGTTTCTGCAAGAGAAACCCCAAAACCTCAAATTTGCTTAAGAAACATAATAAAAATATTTTATTTCCCAGTGATGCAACACTAGAGATATTCCTGCCCCAAAGGCACTGCTGAGCACAGGCTCAGGGCATGGCGGTGGCACCATAAAGCATCAGGGCATGGGAGCTCACTCATACAGATGAGTTCTTTGGCAGATGCTCCAATCTCCTGGGATGTGCACACAGCAGCCTGCTGTCTGCAATGCACAGGGATGGGAGGGTGAGAGCAGGGCACCCTAAGAGTGCCCTGGGGGAAAGCAGAGGCAGAGCAGCGTGCCTCTGGGCAGGGAGCAAAAACCTACATGGAGTGCCCTGCACTGAGAATCATGCACTGCCTTGTGCACACTGCAGCACTGCGTGCACTGAGCGCCCTGCAGTGAGCACCCTGCACCACCGCCTTGTGCACACTGCTCACTGAGCATCCTGCACTAAGCAGCCTGCACTGAGCATCCTGTGCTGAATGCCGTGCACTGAGCGTCCTGCACCGAGCACCATGTACTGAGCGCCCTGCACCACCACCTCGTTCACGCTGCTCCCCGAGTGCCATATACTGAACACCCCGCACTGAGCACCGTGCGCCGTGCGCCTGGCACCACCCCGTGCACCCTGCACTGAGCACCGTGCACCGCGCTCTATGCACTGAGCATCCCGCACCGCGTGCCCCCGCATCACCCCGTGCACACCGCTCACCGTGCAGCCCGCACCGAGTGCCATACACTGCGCACCGCGCGCTGAGCGCCACGCACCGCCCCGCGCACACCGCTCACTGCGCGCGCTGTGCACGGCGCGCCCCGCACCGTCCGTCCCCGCTCCCACCTGCGGCTGTCGCTGCGGTTCCGGTGCCGCCGCTCGGACCGGGCCGGGCCGCGCTCCCCGTGTCCGCCGCCGGCGCGGAACGGAGCGGCGCTGAGATACGGCGACGTCACGCGCAGAGGGGCCGGGATCCCCGCGCCGCGCGCCGCCCCACCGCGCATGCGTCCCCTGGCGTGCACGCGTGTGGCCGCCTTGCGCGTGCACGGTGCGAGCGACTGGACGTGCGCGCGGGTTGTGCAAACGGCACGCGGGGAACGGCGCGTGCATGCTGCCGAGGCCACGACTGCAGCGCTGCGCTCCTTGCACGCCCGTCCCGTCCGTGTGCTGCGTGCACAAATCTTGCGGTCAGGGTAGCGTTGCATGCACGGTTCCAAGCGGAGCTGCGTGCACGGCTGCAGGCAGTGCTGCATGCACGGTGCCCAACCGAGGCGTGGGGGAATGTAGGGGCTGCCCCGGGGGGGAAGGGGGGGGTTCTCGCTGTGAGGTTTGCAAGGAGGGACTGGAAGACGAGCCCGAGTGGAATGGGACCAAAGGGAAACGGGGCGACGGAGCGCGCCCTGGGACGCACGCAGCAGGCAGTTCCATCGTCTGATTTTTTTTTTAATTTGCCTCACAACGTCGAGTACACGCGGCGGCGGCGGTGGCGCGGTCGGTAGACACGGATAGTGCAGGGGGAGCGCGGGGCGGGCGCGGGGCCGCGCTCAGTTGGAGGGCGCCTCGGGGGTGACAAAGGTGCCCTTCTGGTCCCACTGCATGTCCCGGATGCGGCGGATGGACTGGATCTGGGGCTGGAAGGCGCACCACTCGTTCCAGTGCCTAAAGTCCCCGGTCTCAAAGAGGTACTGGTAGCCGCGGTACCCGGGGTACTGATACCCGACCCAGCTGCGGGAAGAGCAGACGGAGCGCTGAGTGCCGTGCCCAAACCCTCCCCACCCCCCCCCCCCGGCGCCCCTCGGTGCAGCCCCAGCTTACGTTCCGCTGGGCACCTTCACGCTGCCCACGCGGTCGCAGAAGCCATAAGCCCAGAGGCTGGGCACGTCGTCCTCCTGGATGTCCATCTTGTTGCCCTTGAAGTCAGCGGACTCGTACAGGGAGATCTTGTGGTCCTCGGCCTCCTGGGGGGGACAGCAGCGTTGGGATGGGCGGATGGTGCCCGCAGCACGTGGTGTGCTGAGCACTCACCATTCGGATGGGACGCATGGACATGAAGCAGTCGCTGCGGTAGCTGCTGGACCAGGTGTCCCAACGTGGGTACTCGCCCTTCTCCAGGATGAACATCTCCCCGCGCATGTTGGCTTGTTCATAGGCCACCCAGCTGGGGATGGGCAGGGTATGGCACATCAGGAGCCCTGCAGCACTACAGGCACTGCCCAAAGAGCAGCTCTACTGCATGGTCCCAGGGTGACACGCTGTGTGCCACGCTCATCCTTGTGCTCCCAGTGCGTTTGTTCCACTTTACATCATGGAGCACAGGACCAAGGCTCCCAAGCAACCCGCTGCACTGTGCACCCAAGCTCAGGGCTCAGTGCTCACACGGTGGCAATGCCACCTTTTTGGAAGGGCCACCTAGTGGCAGCCAGCACGAGAGTATCCCCACATTCACTGCTGGATGTTTCCTTTCAACATGGGGCTATTGCTGCGGGGATTTTCCTGATGGCAGGAGATAGGTCAGAGTACTGTGGACACTACAACCTTACACTTGGCTGATTTTACTTTTGTCTTTCCCTGAGCAAAAGCTTTGGGTGCAGTCCCACCAGTGGCTCTCTAGCAGACCCTGAGGGTTTGGGACTTGTCCCCCGTTAACCTTGTGTTTCCAAGTTTCTCCCCTTACTACTGCTTCCCAGGCCTCATTCCACCTCCCCAGCGCTGCTTTGGCCCCATTCCCTGCCTGGCTCTGGCCCAGGGTTGCTGGGTCCCCACTGGGTCCCCACTGTGTCACTCACGGTCCGGAGCTGACGATGACACTGCGCACTCTGTCAAACCCGCAGTCTGCCAGGTTCAGGCACTCACTGGTGAACTCCATCTGCCTGCCCTGGAAATTCTCCTGCTCGAAGATGACAATCTGGGGGAGAGCAAAGGAATCAGGCCCTGAACTGCTGCTGTCCCTCTCCCTGACACTTTGTCTTTCCGCTTGGGGACACATAGGCTTACCCTGAAAGCTTCCGTGGAGGGCTCTTCCCCTTTGCTGTTGGTGACAGGAGTGGGGTCGGAGGATGGAGCTGGTGCCGGGGCCGCCTTCTCCTTGTCCTCTGCAGCCTGGCCGGGAGCAGCGGTTTTTGTGGTCTCAGACATCGCGGTGGTCAGCTCGGGTCTGGGGACAGAGGTGCCGGGGGGGTCAGTGGGGACACCGTCCCAGTGGCCGTGCTATTGGGGTGGGGGTGAGGAGCTCCCCCAGGCGCACAGGACATGGGTCCTGCCTTGGCCACAAGAGATGCCAGCTGCCCACAATCCCCAGGAGAGCCCTGAGCATGGCCCCATCGCTGGGGGTACCCGGAGCTCCCTGGGGCCATCCCGCACAGGCGTGCGTGGGAGCACAGCAGGCAGCGGGACAGCCCTGGGGCCACCGATGGGTGGTGGGGTGGGAGGAGACAGCCCTGCTTTGGCGTGACCTGCAGTGGGCACCCCACTGGTGGCACCACGATAGGGGGTCTCAGGGGGAGTGGGACACTCCTTGCACCCTCCAGTACCGTGCTGGTTCAGGGTGCTCCAGGAACGGTGGGCACAGCGTGGGCACAGCCGAAAACCCGCATTTTCCTCTCCCCCCCTTGGGACTGGCTGGAGCAAGTGCCACCGCCCGGGGACTTTCTCCTCTTACCTGGGCAGCTGCTGCTTCTTGTTGGAGGGAGCAGGCTTGTGTTTCGGGGTGCAGCGGGGCCCCCACTTTATAGCCTGGCAAGGGCAGAGCGCAGGCGGGTACACAATGGAAGTGCCAGCTCATCAGTGTCTGTGCGGCCGCCCAGTCATCACATCCTGCAAAGCTCTGGGTGAGCTGGAAGCCTCTCCCCGGCCCTGTGCCCAGCCGCTGAACCCAGCACTTTCCTTTATCCAGCGGCACAACAGAAGACCTGACCGCGCCACTTTGCCACACGCCGACACCACGGCTCTGCACAGGGCATATATACCCCTGGAGCCCACCAGCACCTGGCTCCAGCACTGCTGCTGCTGCTGGGCATGGTACTCCAGCCCTGTGGCTGCCCCCAAGCCCAGCCCATGGGACCAGGCAGGGCTCCCAGCCCCATCTCCCTGGCCCTGCAGGTTTCTGTCTCGGCACCTTGGACATACCCAGCAGTGCACTGAACAGCTTGACCCTCTGCTTCCTCATTTTCCCCCTGAGCACTACCTGTCCTGCTTTAAACATCCCTCCATACCTACATAGACCATCTATGGCCTTGGGCAGCTCCAAGGAACTAAGTTGCGAGAATACAAGACTGTAAAAAAGAATGCAAGATTGTGAAATGCTTTAAGCATTGCTTTTGTGTTTGCTTTTTAATTTTTTTTCCACAAGTGATGTGTGGTCAAAGCAGGCATTTTCTGGTATGTCTTGGTCCATAAAAGCAGCATTCTCCTCTAAGGATGCCACAGCTGGCAGCCCCTCTGGTCCCTGTGCCCACTATGTCCATCCCCACTCAACAGCCAGTTTTCAGCACATTGAACACGTGCTATGCTCATTTGTACCATTCCTTATTCTCCTCTCAGTGTGCTGCATGGGAGCAAATCCCACCTTGGTGCAGCAGTGCTGTGTCAGCTGCTGGGAGGCAGGGCAGAGGGAGCAAGGGGGGGCACCTGGGGGCACCCTGCCAGCAGCTGCTCTCCTGTGCCTGCTGGGAGCCTGCAGTCCCATCAAACCCTCAACAGCATCAGTTTGAGCTTTCCAGCGTGGACAAAGTAAATCATCCATAGCTGTGCACTCGGCGAGCCCACAGCCCTCATTCAGAAGCTGCTGCTTTCGTTCCCCTCGAGGGCAAAGTGTTAATTCATAGTGGTGCAATTTCAGCAGCACCACCTGGGACGTTTCCCAAAATACCAAACAAAAAGCACTCATCGATCTCTTCTTCTCTCCTTATTGACCGTGCTGTCCCCCGTGGCACTGTCGGGTGTGCTGCACTGCTGCTGCTCTCCCCAGGGTCCACTTCCTTACCGTCATTGTGGACAGTTTTCATGACTCTTGGCTTTCAATTTGCATTCATTTTCATGGTTGTTAGACACCTTTCTATTTTAAGCTGCATTTCTTCCTCTTAGAGCCAGGTGTTTTCTTAACCGCACAGCTGTGCTGGTGGCTCCTGAGTGCTGATATCCAGCCTCCACCACCCTGCAGATCCAACTCCTTTCATCCTGCTCCTGGTTTCCTTCCCAACTTGCAGCTATAGGGGTGTTCTCTCCCCACTGCTGCCCCAGGATTATGCAGTAGGAGGGGGTCACTATGAGCAAAAGCGGAAGGTATTTAGGTACAGTGTAGATTCTGTAGGCTCTTCTCAGGTCCCTGAGCACAGAGATAGAACCCATAAATCTTCATCTGCACCACTGGGCCCCTATAATGCCTTTGCAAATCAGCCCCCGGCTTTGCCATGCTACTGTTCCCTGCTCTGAGCTCTGTGCCTGGGGCAGGTGGAGGGCATGGCTGGGGGGCATGCACAGACCCTGGGTCATGTCACAGCCCGTGCCTGGTGCGCTGGGAGCAGAGCTGTGGTGTCCCGAGCTCATTGCTCCCCCGCAGCGTTGCCTTTGTTCCGCCAGTCCCTCCTCCTGCCGTGTGCTGAGTTAGGGCTTTCTGTAATGCTCTCCTGTCCTGTCTCTATCTGGAGGCTATAAAAGCTCTGCCCGAGAGCTGCTGGCCACGCCACCTCCGGGCTCAGCACTCGTCCCCAGTAAGCACAGTAGGAGAGCAGTGCGGACCCCCAGCCTCCCCCTGTCCACCAGGGCACAGCTCCTGTCCTGCTGCCCTCCTACGCAGAGCCGTGATGATCCAGCGCCGCAGGCCGTCCTCCGGCCTCTGGAAGGTGCAGGAAGCAAAGGAAGGCTGGGAGCGTAGCCTTGGCCCCACAGACAGCTGGCAGCAGGGCACCCACAGAGCCCTGATCCATCCCTGCTCCCCAGATCGTGGTGTGGGACGAGCCCTTCTTCCAGGGCAAGCGGCACGAGTTCACCACCGACTGCTACAGCACGCCGGAGCGTGGCTTCAGCACCGTGCGCTCCTTCAGGATCGAGAGTGGGGCGTGAGTGTGGGGCCAGGGGATCCTGTGGGGCTGGGGTTCCCCAAGGCACTCACCCTTGGCTCCCGCAGCTGGGTGGGCTTCGAGCACTGCGGTTTCCAGGGACAGCAGTTCGTGTTGGAGCGTGGTGAGTATCCGTGCTGGGAGGCGTGGAGTGGCAGCAACGCCTACCACGTGGACAGGATGAGCTCCTTCCGCCCCATCACCTGTGCTGTGAGTAGCACCCAGTGCAGTGACGTGCCCGGACCCCGTGCTGTCCCCATCCATGGTGATGCGTAGCCGTGCCAATGCGGTGCATCTCGGTGCAGGAGCACGGGCGCAGCCAGCTGCTGCTGTTCGAGCAGGAGAACTTCCAGGGCAGGAGGGGGGAGCTGAGCGATGACTGCCCCTCGCTGCCCGAGCTGGGCTGGGGTGGCAGTGCCGTGGGCTCCTTCCTCGTCTGCTCCGGCGCGTGAGTAGTGAGGCAGGGCTGGTGGCACTCTGCAGGGACCACTGTCAGTGCCACCACCCTGAGACGTTGCTCCTTCTGCTCCATTCGTGGCCAGGTGGGTTTGCTCACAGTACCCCGGGTACCGGGGCTTCCAGTACCTCCTGGAGAGCGACAGCCATGCCGGCGAGTACAAGCACGTTCGGGAGTGGGGCTCCCATGCACAGACGGGCCAGGTGCAGTCCATCCGCAGGGTCCAGCAGTGATTGCCAGCTCCACACTTGCAGGCACCCCCCAGACTGTGCTGTGACGGTGGCAAAGCTCAATAAAAGCTCCATTGTCCAACATGGTGTGTTCACACTTGGAGGAGGGGTATGTGGGCTGGGAGCGGCAATGGGGCACCTCAGGGGTGCCCATGTCCCCACCACTGCCAGGGGACTTGAACCAGCACTGTGGCTCCAACCAGACAGGGAAGGATACCATGCTGCCTGAGCCCTGCTCAGGAGGAATTAGGAGCTGCAAGGTCTGGCAGGCCACAGCTGCATGCTGTGCACCCATCTCCATGCCTATACACAACTGCACCCATGCACACATTCCTCCATACCTTTGCACGTATGCAAACATCCATGCACACACCTGAGCACACACCTGTGCACTCATGTATGCACCCCCTCACCTGTGTATGCACCCCTATACCCATGGCAAAACCCTGTGCACTCATGCCTGTGCCCATATACACTCCTCTGCATTAATGCACCACGCCTGTAGCCATGCAGCCAGCAGCAGTGTGCAGCCCTGCAGCATGGCAGTGCCCAAAGAGGAGCCTCAGGGCAGGGCTTTTCCTGCTGGCCCTGTTCAGTGCTGCAGGAGATGGAGGAAGCAGGTTGCTGGTGAGGGCTGCTGAGACAACAACATCTTTGTCTTGTGGGAAAACGGCAGTGAGCTGAAGCTGGCAATATGATGGGGAAAAAATAATGGTTCAGAAATATTTCTCATTTCAGAAGAGCTCTGGAGAAAAAAAGGTTTGATGGCATTAAGATGTCCCTTTTCTGGCATTTGCAAAAGAAAGACCATTGTGGAGACAATGCTTCCCTGGGAAGAGATCCTCCTCACAGGACATAATAATTAAAAATACTGAATAGAAGTAGAAGCAGACAGTGTGGGGATGGGCTGAGCGAAATCTTCCTGCTGCCCCAGAACAGTTGTGGCAGCACAGCCTCCACGGCTCCCATCCAGTGTGCATGGAGCTGGGCAGTGCACCTACATGTGGAGTGATGCCACTGGGGACAGTGGGATGGCCAGGCATTGCCCCTGGGTGCCTGCACATGATGCACTGTGGCACAGTGACATCCCAACACCGCAGCACCCACAGCTGTTACGCTCTCCCCAAGCAGCAGCCATTGCTCTTAGCCCCCTCCTGCCCCAACCCCCACCCATCACTTGGAGCCAAGGGGAGGGGGGGAGGGAGAGATTGCCTGGGCCGCATCTCCAGCATTAACATTTCATGGGCGCTGCAGCATCCTCCTGAATGTAGGTAGGGCTGCGGGGCCGGCAGGGGCTGCGGGGGAGGAGTTTGCATGGCAATATCTTGCACAGGGAATCTCTCTGGAAAGCTCCAGCACAAAGGAGCTGTACAGCGGCCAAGAGAGCACACAGACCACGGTCCCCAAGCCGGCTGCCACCTGGAAGCCAGGTAATGCTGCCCTTCCTTTTCCCTCTGCTATTTCCTAATGGGAACATGGCTTTTCTCCAGGCCCAGGGTAGGGGGGCATTGTGTGCAGCCCCGGGAGCCCCCCGGTTCGATGCCCGCAGCCCCACACTGAGTACCAGCACCAATACTGATGGATGCACCGCTTGTTCGTGTTGTTTTTCAGAATCCTCATCAAGAATAGGGCTCGAGACAGGTAAATGGATTCTTGCCTCATTTTCAGTGATCCTGGAAAGGAAGCAGGCAAAATGCTGGTTTGCTTCTTTGTTTTGAAACCACCATTTTCCTCCAGGCCTGGTGATGTTAGGTGGGGGTTTTAGAGGAGAGAGGCTGAGGGTAGCTCTTCCCTCTGCAAAGAGTTAATGTGACAGCTGCTGCCAGGCTCCTTTTGGGGAGCCATTTTCTCTCCCTCATTGTTCCACTGCCTTGTGTGCATGTCCATCTCATCCAGGGAGCCAGGAAGGATGAGACCCCCAACCCTCTGGGGACCCTTCCCTATTACAGAAAGCAGCAGCAGAGCGGTGCGGGGACAAAGGGTGGCAGTGGGGTGGGGGACAGCAGCGGGGTGGGAGGGGTGGAAGGGTGCTGGGGGGGCTCAGACTAGAACCACTGCTGCGGGCGGAGGGAGGAGGGATCATCCCACAGGGCAGAGCAGCAACAATGAACCTCGGCAGCAAACAGCAGCTGCTCGGCAGCTGAAGTGCGCAGTCATCGCAGAGCGGCCCCGCTGGGGTTTGGGGCCATTGTTGCTTTTCCCACATTGGCCCCACGCTGCTTGTTCCCAGCGGGACGCGGCCAGGTGGGATGTCTGCCTCTGCTACAGCCCATGAGCAGAGAGGTGCGGGCACAGCAGTGGGTCTGAGGGCTCTGCAGGGCACGGGGTGCCCTCACTGCATGGCAATTGCCACGCTCTGCTGAGGCAGTGCTGCATTGGGGACCTCGGTGCTGATCTGACAGCACGGTGCTGCTCCTTGCTTTCTTGCTGCGTTGCTTGCTTTCTTTTGCAGCTGCTAATGACTGACCTGAGGTCTGTTCACACACAGTCCCCTGTGCAGCCCTCGCAGAGGAACAGCCGGACGGGATGGGGGACGCTGCACGGTGCCCGTGTAGCCAGATTGCACAGGTAGGACCCCTGTGGGTCAGGTGGGCACCCCTTGGTATTACCCAGCCCTGTGCTCGCCCCGTAGTCTTAGAGCTGGCACAGGTCTGTGCAGCCAGGTTGTGCTACCTGCACTCGGGGCTGCTCCTTCTGCACCTGGAGCAAAGCTGCCCTCCCTGGGGTCCATGGGTCACACCACAGGGCTGCGTGACCAGGGGCTGCTCCAAGAGGTGCGTGGCAGTGAGGAGGGTCTGCTCCCTAGGTGCTCACAGCATCTCTGCTTCCCAGCACTACCAGCCCCGTGGCTCTGCCACAGCTCTCACCCGAGGGCACTGGGGCACAGGGACGTGACAGCCGCCTGCACGTGGACACTGGAGCTGCTGGCCCCAGCGGAGCCACCTGATGCCAGCCCGGCTGCTGTGGGAACGAGGCTGAAGAGATGGTGGTGGCAGTGCCTGAGGACATGGGACTGCCTTCACATGGTTCTGCCAGGTGCTGGGGTCTTCTTCTTCCTGCAAACACTCTGGCACTGATGAGGCTGTCCCCTCCTTGGAGTCCATTTCTCATCTTCATGGTGCCAGGGCTGCACATCACAGGGCGTACTCAGACTCTGTGTGCCTCACCAGCACGGTGACAGCAGCAGGTCCCCGCCAAGCTTTCATCAGGAGGGCTGCATTGCGCTGACCCATCCACTGACACCTTCCCATATCCCATAACCCAGTGGCAAAGCCCAAAAACGTCTCCTGCTCTCCAAAGCCATGCTGCCTTGCGCGGGGACTAACCGTGCCCAGCTGTGCATGCGTGTGCTCTGCTCCTCTCCAGCACTAACCAGGCCCCCCAGGCACCGTGTGCCCCCTGTGATCACTAACCCACTAACACACCCGCGCATGCCCTACTAACAGCCCCGCTCTCACTAACAGCCCACAGGCCTTAAAGGGGAACGGAAAAGCTGGGTAAGTACGGGGCTGTGCGGGGTACTATGGAGCTGGGGAAGCCAGGCAGCATGTGGGGCAGGCAGGGTAGGTGGGCAACCCCTCTGTATGCCCCCTGTATGGGACTGGTCTCTGCAGCAGTGGGGCTGCGATGCCCAGAGTGCTGCATATGGTTCTGCTGCTGACTGGGAGCCCAAAATGGTTTTATCAGCAGAAGCTTTTCAGTTCCTTTTTAAGCCAGTGGATCTCTCTGTTACTAACACATTCCTGAACTGAATTAAACAAACTAATCGTTGCTGCTTTTCTCTTCATTTCTCTTCTAGTGTATATGTTCCCTAAGTGCGACTGACGATGCCATGCTTCTCTTTACTAACAGCCTACATTAACCTCTCTTTACTTGTTTCTCTATTGCCTCTAACAATTGTTCTTTGCACTTCAACTTTCCAGTGCTGTTGGCCATGACAGATGAGCAGTGGTCCCTACACACCCAGGGACCCATGGCTGCTGACCCCACACTGCCATTGGGTACAGCACAAAGGGAGAGGCTCAGGCCAGGGCTGCTTTCAAAATTTCCCTATTGGCCTGTTGTTTTCTGGGAAATTTCACGTGATTCAATGAGGAAAAGATACTGAGTGGAAAGAGAACAATGCCAAAAACATAAGGAACAGCTGGCAATTGCCACAATAAACCAGCAAAGCTGCCCAGAAAGCAGCACGATGGCCAAGAGCCTTCCACCCCAGTTCACCTGTCATGGAAACAGCCTCTCCGCATCACACGCGGGGCAGCTGCAGATTCTGCTGGCTCTCTTTGCTCCCTTTTTCTCTCTGCAGTGATCTCGTGACCCTGATGCATGCAGAAAGCGATGCCAGCAGCGTGCTCCTAACTAACCATGAGGGTCTGAGAGCTGAGGCTGCCCATGGGTTGGTACTCACAGTGTCCTGCCAGCCACTGATGGTGACAGTGACAGTGATGGTGATGAGCTGGCCGGAGGCACTCTGCCTGGCAGAGTCAGTGTGCTGCTAATGCT
Source organism: Meleagris gallopavo (assembly GCF_905368555.1). Lineage (NCBI taxonomy): Eukaryota > Metazoa > Chordata > Aves > Galliformes > Phasianidae > Meleagris > Meleagris gallopavo. The sequence goes on from NC_139420.1 coordinate 7,240,351, forward strand.
GGGGCTGGGCTGCAGCCCTTACTTTGCTTTCCATAGGTCTGAAATTAGGTAAAACTCCCCTACATTTGCATGGGGTTGAGGCTTCATGTGTGTAGGGCATTGCCAGCATGCACAGAGCACAGCTTGCCCTGCATCCAGCAGACCATGATTGTCCTTGTGCTGCCTTCGATCCCTGGGACAGGGACCTGGCTCCTGGACCTGCAGCCGAGGAGCACCAAGCTGGCTGCCTCCTGCATCCTAGCCATGAGTGGGGAATCAGCAGCTGAAGCAGCCACTGGCAAGCAGCTCCCCATCTCCTCCACATTAACCACTAACAATCCACTCCCTGTCCTCAGCCAGGCTGTGATCAGGAGGAGTTTTTGGGCTGGTGCTCATATGTTTGATTGAGGAGGGTGCCTGCTTATTCCTGATGGGAGAGCAGAGACATTGGCTCTGCATGGAGCAAAGGAGCAGAGTGGGAAAAGGAGCAGGAGGAAGAGGAGGACGGCAGGATGGGCCAGGTCCAGGGCAGGGCAGGGATCCCTTTGGGCAGTAGGTTCAGGCCCTGGGGAGAAACCTGCAACAACGAGTACCATTCTATCCCTATATCATGAGCACAGGGCTGTGTGCTCCAAGCCCTGCCTGCCTGGAGCTGCAGAGATGCATCCTCCTTTAATCTACCCCTGCCACCTCAACACTCCCTATCCTATGTTTCCCTTGGCTGGGAGACAGTCTGTCTGTCTATTCCCATTTGAGACCTGCCTGGAGATAGGTGGTGGTAAAGAGGGGTGTGGGACCCCCAGCAACATTGTGGGCAGAGGTCCAGACAGCACCTGGCCCTGGGATACCCCATCCTGCCCAGGATACACCTTGTACCAGGGCATGAGAATTTCACTGTGCGTCACCTTCCTCCTGCCCTAGCTGTGCCTTGAAGGTCTTTGGGAGGGAGGGCATCAGAGCCAGACACAGGGGTGCTGAGTCAGTCAGGCATGTTCCCCAACAGCCTTCTCAATGTCTGGTGTTCCTGCAATCCTGCAGTGCTGCTGGATGCAGGGCTCAGTGCTGGCACGGGGTAAGGATGCTCTGGGGAAGAGGACGTGGGGCCAAGGATGTCCTTACTGCCTGTAATGTCTGCTGTGAACATGGCAAGTGTGCAAACACCTGTGTGCAGTGTCTTTGTGGGGCATGGGGGGGCCAGGGATGCTGGGAAAGGGTGGTCTGACTCAATGGGGACCCCTGTGGGTCCAGGTCCTGGGGAGCGGGTGCAGACATCGACCCCTCTGCAGCTGCAGGCCTCATTCTGCTGGATGCTGAGCCCCCATGCAGGAGCAGAGCCTGGGACTGCTGAGTCTGCAACTCCTGGCACTGCAGCCAGTGGTTCCCCTTCCCCATAGGGAGCAAAGGGGGCTGATGGGCTGACACTGGAGGGCAGTTCCTGGAGAGGGGCAGTTCCCTTGCATGCGATTACACTAAGTACACGGGACCAGGACGGATGAATCTCTCCACACCCGCCCCCACAGCAGGATGCAGGGGCTGGGGCAAGAGGAATGTGTGCAGGATGGGGAGGAGTGCTACAACCCAATGCAGCCGAGGCAGGGCATGAGGGATGCCCCTTGCCCAAGCACCAACGGAGGATGAAACTGAAGCAGAGAGACCCGTGGCACACCCAGCATGCCTGGGCAGCACTGCATGGGGGCAATACCGGAGCTGGCAGCACGGCAGCCCCCAACTCCTGATAGCAGGGTGCTCACAGCAGGTGCACACCCACTGCATGGGTTTGGGGCCGAAGAACTACGGGCAACCGGGGGGGCGGGGTGCAGGCACGGAGCTGCGGTACCGGCCGGGCCCGGTGGCAGCAGATGGAGCTCGTGCTCCGCTAACCGACAGCAGCCCGCTGTACGCAGCCCTGTGCTGCCGCGCCGTTGCGGTGACGGCCCCGCAAAGGGCTGTGCGCGTCCCCGCAGGGCTCAGCCCGGAGCCCCGAGCAGCAGCGGAGGCACTGCGCAGGGACACCGCCCGCAGAACGGATGCTTTGGGGGGCACCCATAGGTGCGGCTCCCGTTCGGGTGTCGGTGATCACGGCCCTCACCTGGCCGCTGTCCCCACGGCTGGTGGGCAGGACAGCCCCAGCTGCCGAACCCCTCCCTTCCAGGCAGCTCGAAGGGGAGCAGCCAACACGCTGCGTTTATTTCCCCACCCCACTCCCACCCTCCCCACTAAGCAGCATTTTGACACGTCGCCGTGAGTCTCTCAAACACGTGTTGACAGAAAATGCGTACAAGCAAGAGAATGAACAACATTTGCATCCAATTGCAAAGTGATTCCGCGAAACTGATATGTGGCGTTTCTGCTCCCGGCTGCAGGTAATGCAGGTTCCTCCAGCACTGCCAGCCAGGAGCCAGTGAGGGTTCCCAGAGGCTCTGCCAGTGGGGCCCTGAGTGCCTCCCACATCCCAGAGCACCCTGGTGCCAACCACACAGCTGCCACTGTGCTGGGGCAGGCAGACAGAGCACTGACCCTGGGCTGCTCCCCAGTCCCGGGGCCCCTCTCCCTCCTGCCCAACCCCATGGGCACAGTTGGAGGTCTCTGGGGATGCCCACATGTCCCTTTGGGTGCCCCACTGCCTCACAGGGATGCTATGGGCAGTCTCTGCTTGGCCCGGGGGGTTGCAGTGCAGATTGAAGTACAGCAGCACAGGCGGCCCCTTGACCTGACCTCATTAGGAAGGTGGAAGTAATGCTAATTAAAATTATGAAGTCCCAAACTGCACTTCTCTCCCGGTATAATTTATTTCTGGCCACTTCTCATTCTCACAACTAATGCTCCACTGAGTTAATACCCTGAAAATGTTAAGAAGATGGACTGCGCAAAATGGAACATTATCAGTGCTTGGACCTTATAACAGCATTTACACGCAGGGCTGTGCTGGTGCCAGACCAGGAAAAACATCTCCATCAGCTCATGCTCTGCCTCCTGTAATGCAATGCTCCATTCCTGGGTAAAGCCTGCAGCAAGCACTGGGAGCAGTGTGGCACCTACATTCCAGCAAACCAGGTGGTGGGAGGGGAAATGGAAAGGCCAACGCACCTTATGTGGGGAACCCACTGCTGACCCTGAGCATCACGGCCACCATGGTGCTGCTGGTGTGCTGTGGGGGCAGCACCCATTTGGGCAAAAACCCCATTCCTATCCACTCAGTGCATACTGGTGGCCCTGGAGGCTGCTGGCACATCAGGAAGGACTGCAGGGGATCCCCTGGCTCCCAGTGTCCCTTTGGCCCACATGTTCTCATTAATACGTGGGACTGGGAGGTGATCCATAATGAGATGCTAACTGAGTTTTCTCTAAGTTGGGTGAGGGAAGGTCAGGAAGGTAGAACTGGAGTCAGCTTATTGTTATTATCAATCAATAACCTATTTATTTTCCAACATTCCTATTAACCTCTGCAAGCCACTCGCTGTTTCCATCTGGAAGGGCTGTGCAGCTCGCTTTGCTGAGTGGACAACTCTGATTGAAAATGTAACAGTGACCCGACCCCAAAGGCAGAATCCAATTAAAATCATTTTCATTTGTAGATTAATATTTTTTAGCATGTTCTACATTCCTTGCTTCAGCATTTCACACCGGAACTGCCACCTCGTTACACGAACAGCCCATATCATAGTGTCATATGAAAATAATTACAATTAATTAGGCTCGGAGACAATGGGATCATCCCTTTATGGGGAGCGAGGGCTGCGTTACCTGTGACATGCCACTGAGCAGCAGGGATTGGGGTGCTCAGTTCCCCATTCACAAGCAGCCAATGTCTTCCACAAGGGATGGCAATGAGTGAGGGCACCCGTGGGACACTAAGAGCCCAAGGGATGCTATGGGCACCCCAAATAGCCCCATCCAAGGGCACCGTGGGCTCCTGGTGATGGGCACATCATATGGTGGCTGGCCCTGGCCCTGAGCGGGGCCGGGCACCGCCCTAATGGGCTGATGAAGCCAGGTCTTCATGTAAAGTCTATTATTAATAACGTGACTTTGATAATAAAAAGATTAAAATTAAGTTTATGGTTTGCTGACTGCCCTTTCCACACTGTAATCATCTCTCATTCATATTCATGAAGCACTCATTAGTAACCGCTGCTTACAAGCGGGCTCAGCAGCCAAACCGTTTGGCAGCCACCAGCTCCTTAACTGCTTAACTTGCTCACTGATTACCAACATCAAATTAACTCTGCAGAACGGATCTAATAAGCTTCCCGGTGGCTTCAAACCTCCTTGAAAATTGCTCTGATGTCTCCATGGGGCCCTATTAAAAAAAATTCTTCCCCTGTGAATATTGCACTTCTGTGGGCGGTGCTTTGGGGCCGCAGCTCCGCAGCACATGGAGCAGCCTTGGGTCCTGTGCCCCTTGCTGAGTGCCATGCAGCACAGCTCCTGCCATGATCCAGGCCCCACATCCCACTCCCAGCCCTCATTAAACACTTCGGAGCTTTAATTTGACTATCTGGTCGCTTGGGGCTTGCGTCACGAAAGAATAAATAAGGACGACCTTTCCGTTTAATTACTTTTTTCAGACGGGAAGGTACCTCAGCGGTGTGGCAGAGCACTGCAGGGAGGTTTTGGTGGCAGTTGGGAAGAGCACGAGGACCTGCTCCACACCTGTGGGCTCTGGGAACACTGGGGGACACAAGGACCACTGTGATGGCATGGTGCCGGCAGCTGGCAGGCTCAGTGTGGAGGGTGGGAGTGGCTTGCTTGCAATTAGCTCTGATTAATATTAATATTCCATCGTTGGTCTGGCCACGGTCGTGCCCATGTGAAGGGATGGATGCTCGGCGCAGAGCATGGTGGGAGCAAAGCCAAACCTTTCAGTCTCATTGCCATGGCAACCAGAGGGAGCAGGCTGCCCTGGGGCTGCGGGTGCTGGGGATGCTGTGATCCCTTGGAACAATCCAGAGCTGTCTGAATCCCCATGGATGGACGGGTTGTCCGTGGCAGGATGCTGCTGCCACACACTCTCTGCAGACCCACTGCACGCATCCAGGTGGAATGCAGGGAGCTCACCCCCTGCAGAGGGGGGTCAACCTCATGGGAGTGTGCAAGGGCAGGGTGCACACTTCCCTCTCCCCACACTGCCTCTTTGCCCCAGCATATCCCATGCCCATGGAGTGAGGGGAGTGGCTGCAGAACCCCACAGCTGGCAGAGATGCCCTGCATGCTGGTGAGCACGCCTTGCAGCAGGTTGGAGACAGGTGAGATTTAGTAGGCAGGATGCAGAGAATTTGTGGATCGAGCTCCTGCCTTATGGCAGAGTCTGAGAGCTGGAAGGAGGCAGCAGCCTGCATGACACTACGGCCAGTGCCCTGAGCCAGGGCACCCGCTGCCTGGTCCTGAGCCATGCACACCACGTCTCCGGGGCTCGCACTGTGCTGTGCCCAGGAGCAGCTGCATCCCCTGAGTGCACAGAGCAGTCACCAAAGACCTCCTGCCCCAGGGTGGGAAATGAGCCCTGCATCCCTACCCCACCCTATCCCTACCCCACGTGCCCATCACAACCCCACTTGTCCATGGAAGAGGCCCAGGCAATGTGGTCCCTGGAAACCCCAGCATCCCTGCGCCGCAGAGAAGGAGGGATGTGGCCAGGCATGCACACCACAGAGGGCATTTCCACTGGGTTTTGAGCAGACAAGAAGGCAAACAGATGCGCAGCGTTTTGCACAGCCCCAGGAGGCCTTTCCTGGTCCAACCCCAGCACTGCTCAGGTATGAGGGACACCGGGCAGGCAGAAGCTGGTTTGCTCCTCAAGCCGTTACCTTTGCTCTCCATCCCTTGCCCACAACCCCTTGTTTTAATTCCTTGCATATTCTTCCCATATTCCTCTTGGAGCTGCTATTAACGATAGCTTATTTCAAGTTTTCAGCCCACTTTCTCCCCAAAAATATTTATACTGGGCTCTGCTTTCCATTTCTTTTCAATTACTGCCGTGCCTGATCACCTCCCCACAACTCTCCTCTTTAGCCATAAACACAAATCCTATTACCTTTTCTCTTTCTGTGTATTTGCCCTTTGATTTAAGCCGCATTTTCTCCCGTTTTCATCAGTTCTGGCCCTCTCCCGCTGTATATCTCCCGCTTTATCTACTTTCCAAAGGCCCCCTCCTATTTCTCAGGCCCTGATCAATACGGCTGCGGAGCCTCTGGCAGCTCCTCTCCTCACCGCCTGCAGTTTTTCTTGGGGGACTTGTCCACTATTTCTTGTTAAGCTTCTGTCTCGGCTTGTTCCATTTCTCATTAGGTTTTAGCACTGGCATTGTAGTATTTCTTGTATTTCCACGCTGCCCAGTGGATCTCTTGTAATTCTTAACAGCAAGGCTTAAAGTCTCTCTCTCTAGTGGCCTCCGGAGCCCGTTCTGCCCGGATTTGAAGTGGCAAGTGCTGTGACACTTTTATTTCCAGGTGGAGAAAAGCATGTCTCTGCTTCCAATCCAGGCCATGATTTTTTCTAGCAGAAGGGGCAGCGGGGATTACTCGTGCTTTACAGCCTCATTGCAGGGGATGTATTTACCGGGTGGCAGGGGGGCACAGGCAGGGACACCACGAGGCCGGGCTGGCCAGCACCCAGCCATCCTGGAGGCTTTTTCCTTCTCCTCCCTCTCCAAATGATCCTTCGGAGAGATGCTAGGTTTAAAATACACCCCGGCTTCCCAGCTGTCAGGAGCCAGCAAACGTATTGCTCTCCGTGGCTGCATTTCTGAGCATTACACATGACGCGCAGCAGTCGCTGCACAATATTTCCTCAGATGCCACTGCACCGCAGGAGCCAAACAGTGTCCTTTAAAATAAAACCAATTTTTCCTGTCTCCTCCACAGAATAGTCTTATTTATACGCGCTCAAACAGCTGTTACTGCAGGTTAACCAAAGGTTGTAAAAACATTTTTCAAATGCCCTTAACTTCGCTTGGTTTGTTATTGAAATTGTTAATCTAAGGGTTAGCTCCTTCCCTGTCACACTGGTGCAAAATAGGCAAAAAGGAGCCCTCCCCTGGCTGTGCAGGGCTCCCATGGCACCTCCTGTACCACTGCACCTTGCAGGCTCCCAGTGTGTGCATGCACACAGCTCTGCTGCAGCTGTGCCAGGCCCTGTGGCAGCTAAGGACGCTCTGGTTTTTGCTGTTGAGGCTTTTCTGACCTTGCAAAACTCTCCTGGTTACGTCAACATCTTCTGCTGCCTTGATTCTCCTCCAGACCGGTGCAAACAGGATTTGCAGCAATTAGAGCTACTTTTAGCATAGTTCCAATTAATACTGCTTTAATACCTGAGATGCGCTTACAGCTTAATTGATCTCATCAGATCACCTCATCTGCAGGAAGCAAACTGAGTGGGTGCAACAGCATGCAAACATCACTACTTCCCTGGTGGGCAGGGTGCAGAGCATGGCTGCTTTTCTGCCCCCCCTGCAGTGCTGTGCAACTGGATCCAGTGCTGTCCAGTGCTGCACAAACTGATCCAGAGCTGTGCAGTGCTGTGCAATCTGATCCAGAGCTGTGCACGGCTGTCCTGTGCAACTTGATCCAGTATTGTGCAGCGCTGTGTAATTTGATCCAGTGCTGTGCAATCAGATCCAGTGCAGTGCTGTGCAAATGCCACCCAATGGCGTGCAGTGCAACGCAGAGCTGGGCAATGTGATCCTGTGCAATGCAATCTAATCCAATCCAATCTACTCTTCCCTCATGTGACCTCTTTTCCTCCCCCAGTCCCAGAGCTCAGGCTGCTGCCATGCACCCCCTGCCCCTCCGCAGCCCCAACTACTCACCAGAGCTGCCCACACCCCCCATTCCCATTCCACCACCAGGTTCCATGCCCTCCAGCCACCCCCACCTCACCTTGGGCTGCACAGCAGTTGGGTGTCACAGCAAATCGTGCCCAATCCAACAGCTGACAGAGATGTATTTTTAGGCACTGCGGCACGATTAAGTCTTCTTGTTAGTCTCAGGAGGAGAAAAAGGTTGTTGGTTTACTTGCAAATGCTTGAGGTAATTCTCTAATGGCTCCCCCACCATTACGCAGACACTGTTTTCAATCTCTTATCATATGTAATCCCTAATGATTTCTCTGTTATGTCCTGTTTTATTAAAGCGCCATTGAACTATAGCCTATTGATTTAGATTTCACAGACAATTGAAATTTAAATTGACTCCAAATTGAATGTCTCCATGCAATCTGTGTTCTGTACTAAAGATAGATAAAATGCTTCTATTTTTGATAACAACTTCCAGCGCAGGCACATTTTAATTTCAAAAAGTGTGGAAGGGAGCTGTGATTGCCGTGGCAATGTCAGCAGCAACCCCTGACCCATGTGGGCATCACCATTGGCCCAGGGAGGGGAGACACAGGGCACAGCTGTGGGGTGAGCACCCCACTGGGTCCCAAAAGTGGGCTGGGTTTTGTATGGGCCACCGGGTGAGCACGGCCACCCCACCTCCATCCCCAGGAACACAGCTGTGTTGGTATAAATAATAAAGAGTTACAGGCTGCTATCTGCCATGGTCTGCACTTCTATGCCTCCCGCCAGTAATAATGTCCACCTTACAGCTGACCTTAAAGCCAGCAAAGATAATTCTTCCAGCATAATGAACTGTTTATTAGCTGATGGATGCAGCACGGCCATGCAAGGCAATCCACACTGACATGCAGCAGAGCCACCGTGGCCAGAGCGTGCTATGCCAAAGAAGGATAACTGCCTATGGAGTAGGGCCAGGGAGCTCCAGCAGCCACTGCAGGGAGATGGGGTCCTTGCTGTGCCACATCTCTGTGCCCTCATTCCCAAAGAGCTGCAGGGCTGAGTGCTGCCTTGGGCTTCAAATGGCCCCCATGTTTGCATGTATGGTGATGCGTGTGCACATGGCAGGACGATGTGTGCTGCATTCAGGGCTTTTTAGAGACATTTATGTTTAATCTCCAATTTAACATTTCTAGTGGGAATACTTCGTAGCCAAAGAATGTTTTCCCCAAGCCTTGATCATCATTTCTGACATTTCACCTGTCATATTACGTGCTTTTTAGAGGAGCAGAATGGCAGCTTATCTCCTTAGAAGCAACGGACACACAAATAGTAAACAAGATGGGCTCCAAGAGCAGTCCTGTGCTCGTGCAGAAATAAAATTCACCTCAAATGATGGTTTCAGCAAATAAGCTTGCTGCTTCTTTCCAGCTGCAGCCATGGGCAGGGTCCACTTGGGGCCAGTGGCACCAGAGCTGTGAAGATGACAGTCATAGAATCATAGAATGGCCTGGGTTGAAAAGGACCACAATGATCATCTAGTTTCAATCGCCTGCTATGTGCAGGGTCACCAACCAGCAGCCCAGGCTGCCCAGAGCCACATCCAGCCTAGCCTTGAATGCCTGCAGGGATGGGGCATCCACAACCTCCTTGGGCAACCTGTTCCAATGAAGGGTGAGGATGAAGACAAGCACGAGGACGATGTTGAGGATGAAGATGAAAACAAGGACTAAAATAAGAATGAAGATGAGGTTGAGGATGACACTGAGAATGAGGATGAGTTCTAGCCAGTGAGTGGCACCATGCATCCCTGGGCACTATGCTGGTGCCAGGACATGGCTGTGCAGCTCACCCAGCCTACTTGGTGCTGGGAAGGACTGCCCCTCTCAACACCTTTGGTTAAAAAAAACAACTCATTTCTTTAAAGCCCACCTAAACTTCTACAGCCAGAGCTGTCACCTAATTTATCAGGTTACTGCGGTTTTCTAAGAATGATAGACAGTAATTAAAACTAAGCTAATAACCTCCTCACTCTTGACATTTCTACAGGGGTTTTGTTCACCATTATCTACATATAGATTAAAAATTGTAATTGGACCAGAGATGGGGTTAGAAAAATCAACCACCTTCCAACTGATAGTTTGCTGGTGAGTGACACTTTGAAATTTTATTTAATCTGAGAAAATTGAGTTGGACTCAAGTAAAGTTGAGTTATCGTGAAGTACCTGTGCTGGTTAGGAAACGCACTTCATTGCCCAACCAAAGCACCTAGAGCTGCTCCAGCCCTCCTGCAACCAAATGCAGAGCTGTCCCTGTGTTATTTACAGAGATTTTTATCCCAATCTGTGGCAATTCGTGATCACTATAGACACTTAATTATTGCTGCAATAATTATTATAACATGGTATTAGTAATGGAGTAATGACAGCATTTATTTTAAACCGTGACATATTAACTAAGCAGGGCAGTATTAATTGCGACGGTGAATTATCCTCATAGACACTATTTCAATTATTGTTTTGTCACTATTACGTTTATGACAGTAATAATTACATATCTAATATACTCATTATTGTTAGATATACAGAATAAGTCTGAATAAATGCAGCAATTAAGGGATAATGTTCCTGGTGGGGAGTTGAGGAGCAATAAACGACTTCCGTGGCTTCTTTTAGAGCTGGAGCAAAGCAGGGACCCTCCTGGCTGCAGAGGACACAGTGGTTGCTGCTAGGTGCCCCCAGGACCTGGGTCCCTGCAGCCCCATGCTGGGTCCATGCTGCTCCTCAGATCCAGGCCTCACTCAGCACTGCTGCTGCTTCCCTCTTCGCTGCTTTCCTCTCCCTCATCTGTGCTTTTCTAATTTTGTCTCCAAGGAAGCGAGATGAGCTCCAGCAGCATCCCCAGCCAGTTTCAGGAAGCACCTCAGGAGCAGGAATCACCAGCACCGGTGCCTCCAGAGGGTGTTCCTATTTTTAAAGCCTGACTCCGGCCCAGGGGAAAGGAAATAAGCGGTTTGTTAATGGAAAGCTTTGCTTAATACTCAATATTTAAGATGCTATAACTGCTTTCCTTCTTTTCTGTGCCTCTAACCTAATGAGATTTTTAATGTTGATTATTGCCAGGGGACTGAGCCAGCACAAAGCCTGGTGTTTGAACCCTTTTTGCCAAGCACTCACACACCGGTGGCTGCAGCTCAGGACACCCCTTCCTCCCCGAGCCCCTTCATACAGCTGCTGCCTCGGGACCCCCTCCATCATGCCCACCCTGCTTGCACACAGCTGCAGAGCACACAGTGCACGAGGAGCAGCACGCAGCGCAAGGTGTTGCAGCGTGCAGACACAACATCGAAGCACACAGCGCTGCATCCACGCCACGTAAGGCGTTGCAGCACGCACTGTCGCAGCATGCAGCGTTGCAGCGGGCAGAGCTGCAGCGTGCAGCCCGGCGCAGAGCAGCAACAGTGTCCCCACATGGTGTCCCTCTTCCCCCGCTGCACGCCGCCTCCCGCCCTGCCTGCACCGCCATCCATCACCGCCGCCCGCTGCTCCTCTCGCAGACAATGAGGGAAAATCGGCCCTTTCAGGAGAGCCACTTTGTTGTTTATACAAAGGAGTTTGGCTGTTAACACATGTAAGGTAATGGGATCCCCCACCGGCTGCTTCCAGGGCCTTGCGCAGGGTCTGCCTGATGGATTACCCACACCATTCATCTAAATTATGTCACAGGCAATAAGCAACTTGCTTAATCTGTCTAAATGAAGGGCCCGGTTGGCTGCCACCGCCACGTGCTTGGTGCTCCCTTCCTTACGCCTCCACGCCTGGTCCCATGGCGCTGCAGGATGTGGCCCCATGGCGCTGCACTGCTGCGGCCCCTGTGCTGCTCCCAACACCAAAACAAGCCACAGAAAAGGGATCAAAGGGGCTGCCAGGAGGCAGCGACGCAACCCCTGGCCAGGGACTATTTCTATTTGCTCTAAATCTTCTTTTGTGTTTGTCAGTATTGGAAAGGAATGCAAGCTTACGATGAACAAGATCCATAGAATGTTTTCAAAGTTTTAGAATGCAATAAATGTTAAAACGGTGGTGCTTAGGGCCAAATTACTCATCCCAGTAACTGGGATGCTCCTAAATGCCGATCACAGAATGGCTCAGGTTGAGGGGACCTTAAAAATCATCTCGTTCCAACTCCCTGCCATATGCTGGCTGCCCCGGGCTCATCCATAGCCTTGGGCACCTCCACAGATGGGGCACCCAGTTCCATTGCCTCAATACTCTCTTCAGTAAAATATCAGAGAGGACGCTGTTCTGTTGCAGCAGCTTATACTGCCTCCTTGCCTTGCTGCTAAAATGCATCTCTGCTCCAGATAATGAGATGCTGAGGTGCAGAACGGAGCTGGGCACTGGTGGCTCCATTGACCCTGAGCCCTCCCCAAAGCCCTCAGTGGTTCACCATAAGACCAGGGGTAACAGGGACCTTGGGGAGATGGAGAAAGAAGGAAAACAAAGGAAAAGAGCAGCTTCTCCCCTTCTTTGGTGCCAAGGTGACAGACTGATAGCCTAGGTGACCCCATGATAGCTGGCTATTAAAACAAATTTCTTCTTCTAAGGAGTGGTCAGGAAGTGGCAGAAGCTGCCTAGGGAGTGTGGGGGTGACTGCCCCTGGGGGCATTTAAGGAAAGGATGGGTGTAGTACTTAAAAGTACAGTTAGTGAGCAATACTGGAAGTGGGTGGATGGCTGGACTGGGTGATATTAGAGATCTCTTCCAACCTTTATGATTCTGTGATTCCATGGTGGTTAGCTTTCTGATCAGTGACAATGGATGAACTCTGTTACAGCCATCTACAGGTGCGTAGCTCTGGGTGATCACCCAATCAAACATTCAAACTACGGCAAAGTAAATTGCCTAATAAAGCAAGGGACTTGCTAAATGATTTGTCTTTTAGCTGTTGCAATGGTGCAACACAATGGAAAGTGCAACAGTGACAGCAGAGCATCAAAGACCCAGGCTGCAGCAAGTAAGGACTCACTCAACTGCAACAGCCACTAGAAATGAAACAAAGGAAAGAATCTGCTTACCTTCAGAAAGCCTCAGGTAGGCAGGTATCTCCAACAAAACACTCTCACCACCACTGCCAACCCTTAAATGAAGTCTGGGAAGGGCTGGATCCTGGCTCCTCCCCTTCCAGTCACTCAGGTACATTGCATACACCTGAGTTCCCCTGGGTTGGCCCTGCCTTCCTACCAGGTGCTCAATCACTGCTTCAGGCCATAACTTAGCATTTCTGCTACAAATAGATTTTTTTTTAAACATTGCTTCATGTTGGAATGCAGAAATTATTACAAGTAATTAGAGCCATTTCGATTCAAATCTCTGCTTGGGCTTGACATATTTTGCATACTTTTAGTGCACATAGCAAGTCAGCTCATCAAAATGCAGCAGCTCACGAGCTCAGGCGGGAGTGGAGGTTGTCTAAAGCAGCATAAAACTGCTTTGCTTAAGCACGAGGAGGGAAGATCTGACACCACATGCATTGATTTCCTCTCATTAGGGAGAGGCGAGGAGGGGTTCTGTACTGCACGGGGCCTGGCTGTCCAGCTTGGTGCCAATGGTGAAAGAGCATTTTGCATTGCAACCTCAATCCTTGGCCATCCTGTGAGTGCGTGCAGGCACTGGTGGCCTCAAAGCATGTGCTTGCCCACCCCATCTCTGGTGCAGGTGTGTTTCAGCAGAAAGTGCCCAAGGATGCCGGCTGCCTGCTCCTGGGGACGCCCGCCCTGTGCACAGCCCTGTACAGTGTATGTGCTGAGCACGAGCTGGGCAAACCCATCCCATCGACTCAGGGATGGTTGGGCTGCAGAATGGGGCAGTGCCACAGATCTGCCGCTGACAATCAGCTGGGATCTTGTACCGCTGCTTCGTGCATCGCGCCCCGTATGCAGCATCTCAATACCAGATCTTATTCTTTCTATTTGTCTTGTTTGAAAGCCCCTGTGTAAGAGAGACAATTTTTTAACTGTAAGATGGATTGCCTGGAGCTGTGCGACAGCAGGGCAGGGAGACAGGGGATGATGGATAACGTACAAATGATCGGAGGACAGGCCGCACAAATTCCAATGGAGGAAAAAATGCTCCCAGCAGTGCAATAATGCCCTTCTGTGCTCAGTGTTGTGCAAGCAGGTGGCTGCTGGGCTCCAGGAGGAGGTGGGGATGGACATGGACCTGTGCCACTGTGGTGCGACCAGGTCTGGACGGGGTTGGGAGCAGCAGGAAATCACCGTACCGAGGTGGGGAACCCCTTGTGCTGCTGCGTCCCCCATGCCAGCCTCCATGTGCCCACACTGAGGACACGGGGCTGGCACTCACCCAACTCACAACGACTGCAATTCCAGCACTGTGAGCTGCCTGCAGAGCTGCACCGGGCTCCGGGCTTCCTCCACGCTCTCATTAATCCTGATTTACGGAAAAAGGCAGTGGGTTGGGGATGCTTAGCAGGCTGGCCAGGCCGCTGGTCTGCCTTCGCTGAAGCCAACTGTGCCCCCGAGACGAGGCCACACTGAATTATTCAAACCAGCATCAAGGAAGGGAAGCGGCAGGCAGCAGCATGGCAGCGCGGCCGCACGGTGCTGTTGCTCCTGGCTGCACCATGGCCGGTGTTCGACCCAGGGATGGGCACTTCCCATCCATCTGCACACCGAATACAGATGTTAGCACCTTATTACACCTCTGTTCAGCTATTTTTCAACTTAAAGGGCTAATAATGCCTTAGTAAAACTGTTTAATTACAGGAAATGTCTTTTATTAAACATAATTACCATATGGTTGCGAAGTACTTATGGCCACATTCGTTATACAGGGAAGGAAAGCTTCTCTGGTGACACTGGCGGTGTCGCTTGTGTGGCTGCAATGCCATTATTTCTTGAAAAGAAAAGGAATGTGATGGCCAGGGGGCACCCAGGCTGCCACCCATGCAGCAGTGGCACAGCTGTCCCTGCTTGCTCCCTGGTGCCAGCAGGCAATCAGACAGCAGCAGGTGATGGGTATGATGCCAGGTCCCTGTGCAAGGGGGAACAGCCGTGGCAGAGCCCCTCCCAGGATCCTGTTGCACACTGGTCAGCAGCGGCCAATTAATCTATTACCTAGAGATACATTTTCCATTAGCTGCCGAATCACTGACTTCAAAGCAATTAGCACAAGTAATGAACTTCAGCGCTGCAGCAGTGAAGGGAGCTGTTAACTCCTTCTCCTCTGGATGAGGCAGTCAGAAGTGGGGGCTGATGGAGACCCCTGGACCTGGATCCCAATCCCCTTGGAGGCAGCTGTGGGGCCCCTCATGCACAACGTGGGCATCGCCCTGCAGTACCCAAGCAAGGCTGCCCGTTGGGCTCAGCAGTGCTGGGGCTGCTTTGCCCCTCATGTCCTCAGCAAGGCTGGCTGCAAACCTGGAGGAGAATGAACAGTGCTCATTTTTCAGCCATCGCAATTTAACCTGTAATTAAGTTTATTAATTGTGTATGTCAGTGATGAAATGGAGACACACGACCGCCAAAGGCTGCCTCGGCCAGCATCCTTCTCCCATCCCTCCTGACCCATGCATGGGGCAGCTCCCTACTACCAGGGGGAGCAGCTCCCCTATGC
Source organism: Meleagris gallopavo (assembly GCF_905368555.1). Lineage (NCBI taxonomy): Eukaryota > Metazoa > Chordata > Aves > Galliformes > Phasianidae > Meleagris > Meleagris gallopavo. Next base: position 7,255,741 of record NC_139420.1, read on the forward strand.
CACCATGTCATTGTGTCACAGGCCCCACTGCCATCCCTCCTGGGCAGCACGCTGGGCCCAAGGGACGTTTCCCTGACCCTGAACAAATCATGGACAGAACTCCTTTGGGCGAAGTCCTCAGCAACAGCAGGACAGATGGGGACAGGGACCGCCGGACCCGCAGCTCTCTATCTGCCACGTCCTGCATGGCTGGGGAGCTCCGCTGCTCTGCTTTGGTGATCCCAGGTTCTCTTTCTGTTTGGAGCTGCGCTAATTGCTCCTGTTTGTGCTTTACCCCCCGGCAGCTGTTTCCGATACTATTCATCAGACACAACATCATAATCCATTTGTGCTAACGAACCGCTCCGCGAGGCGCTGCTCTGCTCCGTGAGCAATGAACCCGGATGGTCTGAGGAGGAGAGGGGCGGTGGGTGGGAGACAGCTTGTAGCACCCACAGAAAAGCCAAACACGATTATTATTCATCATAAATAGACAAAGCCTGTTAATTGCAGCATTAACCTTGCAGAGCTGAAAAGTCCCCCGTCCCGGTTTGCATCTCGGCTAATTAACAGCCTGGCCCCTCTCCCCACCGCTGTCATTGCAGGGCTCTGGTTGGGGATCCGGGGCTGTGGGCACACAGCAGCAATGCTGACAGTTTCTCCTCCTGCCTCTCACCGAGGTTCAGCCCTATTAGCGGTTTGCTGATCTTCATGGCCCTGGGTGAAGCCAGAGGCTGAAAACTCCTCATTTAACCGGCGCCAGGATCCCTGCACACGGTGATTAGCCCTCCATGCAGAGTGCTGCCTGTTGGTTAGATGCTGCCTTGGCCTTTTGTTCTGACTAGGTTTAGTTTTTTGCCACTAAAAAAAAAAACAGACAAGAGACAAAAGTGTAAAAGCAAAGATGCTCAGGGGCTTGCTGCATAATTTGCACTAACTGGCTCCCGGCCCCCTCGGCACAGGGGCTGCTGCCACAGCTTTCCAACAGCCTCCGGCTCTGCGGGCACGCAGCCGGGTGCGGGGAGGATGCCTACATGTGCTGTTTTACTCACTGCAGTCAGGGCTGCAGTGGCAATGATGATCTGCAGGAAGGCCTCCAGACCCCAGTGGGCATCTGCATTGCACCCTTCACCCTGCTGCTATTTCTGCAGCACACGTCGGGCGCTGGGCATGGACTCTGTTGGCAGTGGCAGCTTTGCAGAGCACATCGCCGTTGGTTTCAGTGAGCACCCCAGCAGTGCTGCAGAGCTGCACCTCAGAGATGAGGGGCCGATCCCAGCCCAGGGAGCTCGCTCATTCTTTCCATGACGTGCAATTTGTGAACATCTGGTTAACATTTTCTAAACGAAAAGAGTTCTTCTTTGTTAAAAAATGGCTTTTTCTTTTTCTTTTTTCTTTTTCTTTTTCTTTTTTTCCCCAAAATTGCTGGGATAAGGGAAAAATCGTGTGGCTTTTTTTCTTTTTTTTTTCTCCAAATTGCTCTGTGCTTAACCTGGTTTCCCCAAGGAACCTGCTTAATCAACCATAAACCACTTGTCAGAGTTCCCCCAAGAAATCCTTTTCCATGCAGCACCCACTCCTGAGGACATGGCCCTGATGGAGGCTGGGCTGGAGGAGCAACAGCCACCTCTTAACTTGGGTGTCGGGTCGGGTGGAGTGCAGGACATGGATTATGGGTTGGGTGGGTCAAGAGGTGGGCAATGGGTTGGGTGCAGGACATAGGTATTGGGTTGGGTGAGTGCAGAAGGTGGGTGATGGGTGAGTAGAGCACATGGGTGACGGGTTGGGTGGGTGCAGGAGGTGAGTGATGAGTTGGGTAGGGCTATGGGTACTCCCCACCAAGACTGTGCCTATGGGGTCCCTTCCATGTGGCCAGGGCCAAGACGGCTCCACAGATCCTATAGCACACAGGGACAAGTGGGTGGCCACCTGCACTATGGGGATGGCACCGCTTGCCCAGAGCCCTCTTTCCCACAGAGGAAGCCAGGCCAGCTGCTGGCTGCCCTCAATAATGGGATTCAGGAGGTGTCTATGGGGGGGAGAGTTTGCATTTTTTCCCTTCAAATTTCCATACCTTGGATTTGATCGGGCCCTCTGGGGACCGCAATGCCGTTTGATCTCATTTTGTGTTCCATTTCTGATGTTACACCTTGTCATGGCGTATTAAGTGCCATCAAGCTCCGTAATGCAGTGACACGAGAACCTGATGCTACATGATCGACAAAAATATGCCGGTCCCCTGAGAGATGCTGACAGTGTCATATCTGCTGCCTCCTCCCGCCATGTGCAGGAGGCACAGACCCGCTTTCATGGCAGTTCCGCGCTTCTACCTGTACATCTGAGTGGGGAAAGTTGAATTTCGTTAAATCTGATGTCCTGGAGCCTGACACCTGCATAAAATGAGGCCCCCAATTAGAGGCAGGAGCTGCACTCATGGGTGCTCAACCCAGCCCAGCGGTGAGGAGCAGAGCTCCGTGCCATGGGTGCTCCCAGTACTGCCACCAGGACAGCATCGCGGTGTTGCAAACTCTGCAAAAAAACAAATGAGGCAAACGCACGGCACAGAAAGCAGCAGGGAGTCCTCCCCAGGACATTCCCCAGCAGCATCCTCGCTTCTGCACAGCCAGAAGTGTTGCGGGTGGCACTGAGAGCTGGATGCAACTCCCAACCCCGCCAGGCTTGCGTCTGCCATCATCACCCCTATTTCACTTTGCAGGGATTTCTTGACAACCGCAAACGTGCATGCTGCCTGATTTTCATGGTGATATGCTAAACAAGTGCCTCTCTCCGCAGCGATTCCCGGCTCATCCGGAGCCCCCCATCAGGCACGGTGCACAATGCTCCGATGTGGTGAATGTGGCGTGCCAAAGTAATTCCGAGTGAGATCCCTAGGGATTTATGTCAAGGACAAAATAGTGTATCCCATGGGTAAATATAGTTAGCACAGCTGCAAAACAGAATTTATTTCTTGTTTGCGATATCATTTTTAAAGTATGGCGTAGGGAAAGCTTTAAAAATGAAATTATAGCATGCAATAAAAAAAGCTCATAGGCACTGTATTCAAATTATGCAACAGTAATATGTCGAGTTCATAAATAAACATCTCTTATTAACCCTTCTCGTAGCAAAATGGTATTTTTCCCTCAGAACAAACAGTCAGAAAGCCGGGGAAAGCATCAGCCAAGGATGGCTGCGAAGGGTTGGCTTCCTGGCACAGCCCTGCTTGGTGCCCACCCCAGGACCTGGGCACCTGGGTATCACCTTGTCCAGCAGCCGCCAGCCCCACAGGAGTTCACATGGTGGTGGCTGCTGTCCCATAGCAGCCCCATACCTTCCCACAACCCTCCCCGAGCTATTAGGTGAAGCTCAGCTAATCAATTTTGTTTGCATATGCGAGCAAAGACGCTGTCATTTCATTAGCTCAAGTAAAGGACTCAGCACACTTTGTGCGGCTTCAATAATTCTCTTTAAAGTTATTGAGAAATGTATGCTTAATTATATTTGCATATGAAAAATAGGGTCTAATTAGTTTGATTGATTATTATTTTAACCTTAATGACATTTTGAGTATCTGTCCCAACTAATAGCAAATGTATCTCTAATAAATCACGAATTTTTATAGCATGGTCTTTCGAGTTTCCTTTTGAAATATATTATATTAATACACCAGAATGTATTGAAACTGAAACAAGTCAAACAACTGCTCATTTATTAAACTGTTTAAATGTCAGTTTTATACAAGAGTAATATTACAGGAAATACGTTCCTCTGAAAGACATCTGTAGGCCAGGGATACTCAAAATATTAGTTATTTCAGTGAAATATATTAAGGAAATAAAAATTCAATTATGTCATTTATTGCACTAAATAAATTTATATCGACTAGCATAAATGTTTTGAATTAGCAGATGTGCTTTCCTGCAAACTCTCGGATTTCCCGGGGCCGATCTGCGGCGGTGTAGGAGCAGATGTGGGTTGGAGCCAGGAGCTGCCCGGGGTACTGCGCACACTCAGGTCTCAACCCCATGCCCCCAAGTTGTAGGGTGTGCCCCCCAACCTGCAGGATGTGCCCCCAGCACTGAGGTGCCTCATCCCCATAGTGGGGTCTGCTGGGCTGCAATCCGTATGCTGCGGTGGTGGCCCTGCCATCAGCTCCTTAATTAGAAATTAGGATAGTCACATTGGCATAAATTAAATCAGACTAAAGATGATTAACAAAGTAATGCAAGAAATCATTAAATTAAACCACGGTGCCAAGTCCACTGCTGATCTATCACAAATTTGGGCTGCTAATGAGGTCTTAATTAGTAAGTTAGGTCGAAATAATTCATGTCATTCAATTTAGAGAAGACACATTATTTTCCAAGGCTCGATGCAGGCGCATTAACTAATGGGCTCATAAATAAATAAATAAACAAGCAGCATCCCCGCGTTATCCAAACTTGGGTACATCAAATTGGCAACTATTCGTGTGCAGCAGAGCCGCTCAGTGCTGCTGATGCGTGAGGCAGGGAAGCAAGCAGAACCTGAGCACAGCTTGAAGTAAAAAGCTGAGGTGGTCTGTGTGGTAAGAAGCAACACTAGCCTCGATGGGTTTGGGAAGTGCAGAAGGTAATGAGGGTGTAGCTAGGAAGGTAACATGCTGCACCTCCTGGTAGCTGGGTGCAGCTGGGCAGCACCTACACTTGCAGCCAGAGCCTGAGCTCCTTTGTACCAAGCTGGCAGAGAAGAGCCCTGGTCTCTTTGTTGTGCCCCTGATCTCACTGCCTTGCCCTAATCCCATTGCCTTTCCTCCCAGTCCCGTTGCCTTTCCCCCTGTCCTGCTGTCCTGCCCTTGTCCCATTGCTTTGACTCAGTCCTACTGCCTTGCCCTTGTCCCATTGCAATGCTCCCAGTCCCATTGCCATGACCCTGCCCCACAGCTTCACCCTCTGTCCTGCCACTGCCTTGGGGTCTTCCACTGCCATTCCCTCCATGGTCGTCACCCCATTGCATCCCCATTTCCAGCGACCGCAGGGGACAGGGACATCACCGAACCCTGACGTTCTGATACATTGAAGTGCTCTGCAGTCCAGGAACAGCAGTGACAAGGAATGATCAGAAAGAGCCAAGGCGGGTGACCTGAAAACCTTGTCTGTGTGCATTCAGCTCTGCTGTCTTGCCTACAGTATGGGATGTGTTTGGGGAATTAAGCAAAGCACATCACTTTTTTTGCATAATTGAATTCTCTGCATATTTTTTTCTTTCTGTGCATAATCTTCCTTTCATGTTGTTCATGTACTTCCTAGATAATTCAGAGGTTACTTTCCTTGAAAAGAAAATACTGAAAGAACCTATGGCACTATATCCTTAAGTATTCCACTTGTTGTGAACTCCCCGAGGAATCTTACAGACACTAAACATCAGTGAAAAAATATTCAATACATTTTCAGAACAGCTCTTTGTACTTGAAACACTCTGGTTTATATTAAAATATTCTCATCTCCCGATAATTTATAAGAACTCACAGAAGTAAGAGGGCTCTCCTTCTCTCAAACCTTATCCAGAAGTGCCCATTCTGGAGATGCCTGGGGTGAAGGACTGGTTAGGGGTAGGGGTAGGTGTAGAGTTAGGGTTATGCTTAAGGTTTGGGTTAGGACCCATATGCTGTTGGATGTGTGGGGCCCCATGCAGGACACAACTCCAGAGCTGCAGTGTGGGGCACTGGAAGCAGAGGGCCAGCAGAGCCCATTCCATTTTGCGTGCGAAAAGGGAATTTTCCATTCCTTATATGGGCCCGAGTGGAGGCTTCAGAAGGAAAAAAGCAGCCAGGACGATGCGATCGCTTCACCCTGCCAGGATGGGATTCATTTCAAAAAAAAAACCAACAAACGCACTCCCCCCTGAGGATGGAGCTCTCACACTGCCCTTCCCGAGGGGCACAGAAGGGGCTCCCCGAATTCCTAGCACCTCAGTGGTTAAAATGTTATCACTTTTATTCGTGTAATAGAGATGAAGTTCCTGGGCCTTCCAGGAGCATCAATCTAGAGATTTATTAACCAATTTAAAATACTATTGTCTTTCACTTCAATGTGAGATTGAGGTGTGTTGTCGGAGGAATATAAAGCTACAATCAGTGAGCCGCAGTGCTGGGAGACGCCGCTACCTGGAACTCAATAGATATTCATGAACATTCTCGTATTTAGTGAAGGAAATAACTTAATACCGACAGTGTCGATGGAATAATAGCCATTTCCTGGCTGACTTGCAGCCCTCAGAAAATGAGATTGCGCCTGCCTTCATTTTTCTTGTCTTTCCTGGGTTTCTTGCAGGGGAATGCACCGCGCAGGGATGCTGTGCGCATTCCAAATCAGCCACAGGGAGAGGCCCCCCCAGCACCCTCCTGCAGCCACCCCACCCGTGTGGGGCTGCTCGTACCCCAGACATGGCCCCGAACGGAGCAGGTAGCCATGCTGGCATCCTGGCTCTGCCCTATGCTTCCCCCTCAGCACAGGTGCAGCCTCACCCGCTGCATAAATATTCACAGCAAAATCAATTTGCACCTAAAGATCTCTTCTGCAATTGCACCCTCAGTGCATGCGGCTTGGCCCAGGAGTGCAGGTGGGACGTCACTGGAAATGCTACGTTCGACATAAATATATAGAAAGGGGTAAATCTCCTGTAAGTAATTGTTCTATGATTTCTCCTATTCCTCCATCATAAATGGCACTAAATTGGTTTTTATCATGTTAAGGGCTGCTGGCAGACGCTGCTGTGTGTGCTCCAGAAAAACACAGCTCCTGCTCATGCCTGGGTTCCAGCTGCATCCCATCAGGTCCCGCTCGCGACTCTGGTTCTGCACCTCAGCGTGGAGCAGAGCAGTGTCACCCATGCTCACCTCCAGGAATAGGTGGCTGAATGCAAAGATACCACCAGAAATAAAGGAAATATTTAACAGCTGACCTCATGTATCTCCTTAAAGGCAGTAAAGCCCCAGCTTGCAGTGCAAGCATGGAGCAGTAGATCATATTGGAATGCTCTCGTTTATTTTTCTTGCCTTACACCTAAGCAGAGGATGCCGTACGTGTGGGCTGTGGGGTCCAGGTGCGATTCCTGCTGCTCACAGTGCCCATCTGAGCTGCTCCTTGGAGATGTGGCACTGAGGGACATGGTTAGTGGGTGCAGTGGTGATGGGGTTGGACTGGATGATCCTCAAGGTCTTTTCCAACCTTGACAATTCTATGATCCGTTCTCCCAGCCCTGACACACCGCTGCTAGGCAGATCCCTGGCTCTGAATGATTAAATGATGGTCAAAAATCTGTGCCCAGATCCCTCTGTCTGCCGTGCACTGGGGCACGGGTACTGGGCAGCATGAGATACAGGAAGGCTCTGCTTCCCCCTCATTGAGGACAGTGCTGTGCCGCGAGAGCACTGATCTTCTGTTCTCAGGGAAAAAGCTACAGCACCTACCAATCATTTTTATACCCGCTAAACAAAACCTGACAATGAGAATTTATGGCTTATAATATTAAGTGAAGTTTAATTTAGACCATCTATAAAAGTCCCATTCCAGAGTGTTTCCCAAAGATCCTCGACGCTTTAAAATAAAGAGGACAAATACTGAAGTGCTCTTTGAATGTTATGGGACAATTTCCTTTTATGTTGCCATTCAGCGATGTTTTCTCCCTGGCTGGAACCCAACATTTCAATGAATTTTTCAGACTGTATCATGCTCTCTCCCTCCCAAGCTGCCAGATGATGCTCATCCGAACAAGCTCACACTGGCAGAACAATAACCAACGCTCAGCTTCCCCTGGAAGCCCTGTGTTAATTTTAATCTTATACAGCTGGGCACTTGTTCCAGACTGTGAATGCAGCAACATGTGTGAGGAGTGCTTACCCTACAGCCCTGCTGGGTCTGTGAGCCTATGGAATGGGGACAGGGGGATGTTGGGACAGCTGTGAGCAGGCCACCCACTCTGACCCCCCCCCCCCCCAGGCTCAGACTGGGTGCCAACTCGCCTCTGTGCTGCATCCCTACGTGACCCCTCCCCAGGGGAAACAAAGGGAGGGCAGGGTTGCAAAGATCCCTTGCGGATCTTAATCAATTTAGGGCTGTCATTGTTTGACGGCGGGTGCTGAGCAGCACCCGGTTCTGTTCTTTTGTTCTGGGTGTTCCTCCTTGCAATGCTGCCCATCCCTGTTCCCATCCCCAGGGTGCAGTGCTGGTGTCCGGTGCTGGGGCTGTTCGGGTGAACAGAACGGGACGCAGTGTGCACACAGGGCTGGGAATGGCAGAGCAGTGATGGATTGCATTGCTATGGTAACTTCATCAGTTAAAGTCCTCTTGCTCAATCCACGCTTGTTACCAGCAAGGTTGGGAGGAGAGGTGGGGAAAAACAGAGAGGGGAGAGTGAGATGAACTCGCAGTGCCACGGATTGATTGGATTAATAGCTGCAGATGACTGCAGCTCTATTTAGAAAGCACTGTTTTAAAAATATGCATAATTTTAATTATGCATTGACACACGCTTTATTCCTAATGAAGAAGAACTTGACAGCGAGGGCAGGTGCTGTTAATTACAGCTTCTCCCTGAGCCAATGCTCACCCTTCCTTGCCAGCACCGCCCCGGCACAGGTCCCTGAGCTCTGTGTGTTTGGTACCAGGTGGGTGCAGAGCAGAAATAGTTTGGTTCTGGTGGTAAGGAGCTTTCTGTGCTTGCCGTGGCAGAATAAGAAAGGTCTTTGGGAGCAGCGTGTGCTGAGTGCTTTGCATCACAGCCCCGTAACCTCTGCTCCTGAGGGGCTGCCCCACTGCTCAGCCCCATGGGGAGCAAGGCTGGGCTGTGCCACACGTGGGGCCAAGTGCCTAGTTGGGGACCCCCCTGTGCTCCTCCTGTCTGGATGCTGGGAGCTTTGCTCATGGCTGGATGTATTGAGCTGCTGCTCCACACCAGAAATGACAGTAAATGTGTTTTAAAATTTTGTGACAGCACATGCACAAATCACCAATTAAGGACTCCCTAAGTGCCCATTAACTTGATAAGTCGTAACAGCTACGAAAGAGACATTATTGTTTATCACGGCAGCGACCCGTGGATTAAGGACTCCCCAAGTACACATCGATGTTGTGCTGTGTGTGGGGCAGTGCCGTGGGGATGGAGCCCCGGAGCACAGCAGCACCCCCTCCATCCTCAGATCCACCACTCCGGAGGCTGCTGAGGACGTAAAGTCCCACAGATTTCCTCTTCCCACTTACACCCCTCTGCAAATCTGCAACAACAGGTGCAGGAATTTGATTTACGTTGGAATCGCTTGGAACTGATAGAGCAGGAGGCTTCTGGCAGAGGTTTCTTACTCTTTCCATTGCAAATAACATAGTTTTTCTCTTTAAAGCCTTCACTTTGAACTGAAAAGTGCAGTTCTCCCAAGCTAAAATATTCCAGCCCAAAATGACAGAGTACACAATGCCACAGAGCCTTGTAGGAGCTGTAGTTCCCGCAGTCCAAGGCCTCCATTCCATTTGGGCTCCTCCTTCACTATACCCACCCATATACCACTCTACCCAAAGAGGATCCCCATCCTCACACGGGCTGTGCACACCCTAACATAACCCTAACCCACCCCACATGCTCCCTTTGTGCCAGGACCCCCAGCTCTGCTCCCAGCCCCATGCAGGTGACAGCACGCATCCAGCTGGCACTGCCGCTGCCGTAGCGGGTGGGTCGGCAATTCACGGCTCAAAGCATAATGATGTCTCTTAATTTCCAGCCACACTCATTAAAAGCCAGGCCAGCTTATTATACACAATATACAATTTGTGGAGGGAGCGCCAATTCCCAGGCCTATAAACATCCCATTTCCAATTCCAGATGCACTGACAGAGTTGTACGGTTCAATTTCTACTTAAAACCTCATACGCTGTCTGGTCCCATGAAGGGCTTTCAGCTTTATTCTGCTCATCCCAATTATTGTCTGAGGACCTTAAGTCGGGCAGGATTCAGCCTGAATTCCCTAAATCTCTCCATTAAACAGATCTCTTCTTGTTAGAGCCTATTTATTCAAGATGCAAATGACAAGCTCACCACCCAATTGAAATCATTTTCATCCGGAGCCAAATAACACACTTTAGTCTTCTTGGCATGAAGCAGTGAGCTATTAAAAATGGGAAGGAAATACAGCCAGGCCACTTCATTCCTAGCTTCAGGCCTTCTTCATCAATATTTTACTTATGGAGGCACAGCTCCATTTTAATGGGGAAGCTGTAAGCAGCCAGACGGTGCTCTGCATGCGCCAGCCCAGCAGCACCTGTGAGGTTGGGCCAGATGCAGTGGTGCAGGGCACAGCCCCAGCAGCTCCAGTATCTAAAAAGGTTGTAAAAAGGAAGGGGACAGATCCTTTAGCAGGGTCTGTGTGATAGGAAAAGAGGAAATGGTTTCAAACTAAAAGAAGGGAAATTTAGATTGGACATTAGAAGGAAGTTTTTTTACGTTGAAGGAAGTGAGGCAGTGGCACAGGGTGCCCAGAGGGGTGGTGATGCCCCATCCCTGCAGACAGCCACAGTCAGGGGATGGAGCTGTGAGCGCTGCTGGAGCTGTGGGTGTCCCTGTGCACTGCAGGCAGTGGGAACAGATGAAAGCTGCTCCCCTGCACAGGTCACACCCATGCTCAGTAGTGTCCGAAGAAGCACGTACTCAGATTGATGGGCGAAAACCAGCTGAAGGAGGGTGTGAGCCTAGCACTGAGCACATACAGAAGGCTGGAGCCAGCCCCAGGCACTGCTACATCCCTCCGCAGCCCACATTGTTCCCACCGTGCCCACACACTCAACATCAAGGCACTGGGAACAGGAGAGGGAAGAGCAGCGGTGAGATAGCAGGCTCCATTACAATGGAAGGGGAGCGTGTTATTTGATCCAAGAGCTGCAGGAGCAGAGATGAATAATGAGTCTACAGCACTTCCACTTGTTTTCCTCAATAGTCAGACTTGGCTTCTTTCCCTTAGATCCAATACTAACAAAACTGTATTTGAAATTCACCCAAGTGTACAGTAACCATGCCAATGTGTTAGCAACTTACTTCTGGCACACTGCTGGTAACATATAATTACACCTGACACCATGCTATTTAGTGTATTTCATTCAAATTAAACAGTGTGCTTTGGAGTATTTAAAGGCAATGTCTGCGTTATGCTGCGGAGCAGAGCACAGTGGGTGCTTGGTACCAAGCATAGGAGTCTGAGTGCAGCTGGGTTAGGGGTCAAGGTAGGGTTAGGGCACATCCCTCTGCTCTGAGCAATGAGGGCATCCCGAGTTCTGCCCCAGAGCAGCTCTTCTGCCCTATGTGCTGGGAACTGCAGAACTCAGGAGGCTGACAAAGGGCTGCGGGCTCTGGGGCAAGGGGAGAAGGCTGTACAGTGCTCAGGAGTCTCAGAGCTGCGGCTGCTGGACATGAGGCTCCTCAGTACTATAAAGTTAACAAGGATCTGCAGGGCAATTTTCAGGTAATGGGAGCTTTTAAAGGTTTATTTTATTGAAACATTTTAGCATTAAATCTCCCGTTACACCAGCAATTTCTGTTTCAGTCCTTTATGCTGTGCTTATCGCTGAATTTCAGTTTGAGCAGAGCAGGGCTTGGTGCTGGGCAGAGGCACAGTTCCTACAGCTAATGCTGTATTTACCCCCGAGTCTCTGCCCCATCTCTGCCATGCACAGTGGGCTCTCCATGCAGGACTGAAATTGGGGTGTCCCTGCACAGTGCCCAGCTCCCATGGCCATTTGTACCCAGCTCTGTAGCTCCAGTGGGCTCCCACTACTTTCCCTTGCTCTGCGTGCTCGATGCATCTCTTGTTTCTGGCAGCTATATTGAATTGCTCTCCTGAACGCATATGAGGTGTATGAAATGTTATAGAACAATAAATACATTTAAAAGATGGGGCTGCAGCATGTCAGCCAAGTAATTCCCCTCAGTAAAGGGAGCGGGGAAGGGAGAAGTGAAGTTGCTGCGATCCTATTTCAGACTTCATACAGCATCTGCAATAACATCAGTGCAATCCAAAAGGAAACAATACATAGTTTATGAGCACCTTAAGTGCCCGCTGTACCTGCGTTTACTCCATTACGCCGTGTCACATTGCATTTGAACTGCAGGCTCCACATCTCTGTCTGTGAGCACAAGGCAAGGGTGAGGGATTAGGGATCCCACAGGACGGGCAGGGCATGGCCACAGCTAGCTGCTCCATGCATTAAGCAAAGCATAACAAGCAGGTGTGCATGTTCTGTAGGAAGTGGGCTGCCCAACCTCTGGTGCAACCTATGGTACAGCCAGGCGTGATTTATGGTATAAGGCAGCAGTCTGCATGTGATGGATAATAGCAGTTCATTACAAGTCTGAAGTAAAAATTAATTGCAGCACGTTGGAAAAGGTCACAACTCTCTCTCTAAACTTTATAGGATGAGCCAAAATACTACAGAACTAAAAGGTGATGAAAGTGAGTATGGTGAAAAGAATAGATGGACAGAGAGAGACAGAGAGAGATGGATGGAGAGATGATGGAAAGATGGATAGAGAGATGGATGGATAGATAGATTGATAATAGATGGCTGTATATATAGATGGATAAATAGATGGATAGATAGGTAGGTAGGTGGATAAATTAATAGATAGGTAGATAGATAGATGGGTACATAGATAAATTGATAAATAGGTGAATAGATAGACAGATGGATAGATGGATAGGTAAAATGGGAGATAGGGAGATGGACGAGAGATGCATAGATTGACAGATGGATGGATAGATAGATTTATAGATGGACAAATAGATAATAGATGGATGTATATCTAGATGGATAAATACATAGATAGATGGATAAACAGATGGATAAATATGTGAATGGAGAGGTAGAAAGAGATGGACTGAGGGACAGATAGATTGACAGAGAGATGGATGGATGATCAATTAATTGCATGGCAGGATGACTTTATGGGAGCTGCTCATAGGGGCAGGGGACAGCACAGCAGCCCCCACCCCATGGCAAGGCCCTTTTGGCTCCCAATAAAAGCATGCAGAAAAAATGCCAGTTATGCCAAATATTTACCAAAAATACAATATTCAATTGGAAATCCAAGCACATGCATCCAAATCCAGCCCCAGCACTGTGCTCACCCCCATGCAGTGCTCTACACGCTCAGAGCAGTGGGGAGAGGAAACGCTGTGTGATTTGGGAGCACAGTCAGTGGCAAATGTCAGAACTGCCTTGTGAACAACTAACGAAAGGATAACATTTGCTGAATAAATTATCTTCTCTGATTATTTTTTTTTCTTCTTTTCTCAGCTTCAGTGCATTATGGTGGTGCAAGACAATAAAGCTTTTATTTATGTCTGTCTGTAAGCTGGTGGCTGACAGGGGGGAGAGATGAATGATATCCTGAACGCTGCATTGCATACTCTCCCCATGAACTCTGCTGATATTAGTTTGTCCAAACTGTAAGGCCCTGAAAATAAGAGCTGATAAATGGAAACTAAAGCAGACACTTAACCCTCCTGACTCGTGAGCTCCTTCAGAACAGCCCAGCCTTCCCAACACCTGCTCTGTTTGCTGAATGTTGATAACTGACGAGCTCTGCTGCTTGTGGGGCTCGACTGCACTCCCAGCACTCCCACTGACTGCAGGGAGGGGGCAGGGAGAGGCAGCACTGACCCCCGGTTCCTGTCTGAGCATGGGTGAGAGGATGCAGGGATGCGAGGACACAGAGATGCAGGAGAAAAGGATGCAAAAGCACGCCAGAACCATGCAGTTGCATCTCAGCTCCACTCTGCCCTGAACAGGGCCAGCTGCATGCAGGAAGGGACATAGGACTGAGGCATGGCTGAGGAGCAGATCATGCTTACTAAATTTCAACAGCAGGCAGAGGAGAATAAAAAAAACAGACATCTAATTATCAAACTCGCACGGCATGTTTCAGTACAAACTTTGGGGTGATTCCATCTTTCTTTTGCTTCAGTGATTTCAGAAGAATACAGACCGTCCAATTATCCAATCATTTTTACATTGTCTGAGAAGCAGCTAAGAAAGGGGAAAGGTCAGCACATTCCAGGGCTAAAATGCCTTCATTTTCTCTAATATCTGTCTGCTTAATTACTGGAACAATTGTTTGAACATTTTAATATATTAATTCAGCAGGAGGATAACTGCATGATTACAAATTCACTGTGGCCACAACAAACAGAAAAGCTGGAGCTTTTGCTAAAACAAAACCCAGAAATTGTAGGAAGGGAAAATAAAGCCAGGTGATGCACATTGGGTTTTCTTCATCATCATACTCAAAACGGTTCATTTCCTGCTCAAGATGCACGTCCTGTGCAGACCAGAGATGTGCTGGGGCTGCACGTGGAGGAGGCAAAACCTCAAACTGCAATGTGGAGTGAAGGGGCTCTGCCCCACAGGGAAGAGGAGAGATGCAACAAAGCAAAGAGATTCAGGTCTCCCTTGCATGAATTTCTGAGTTCCCATCCTCACGCTCCCGGAAAAGGATTAGCTTTGTGTTTTTCATTTTTTTTCCCCCCCAAAAGTCCTGAAAACATTGAAACATCAACACTTCGGTGTCAGAGCACTTCTGTTTTGACATTCAGCAAAACCTTTCAGACTTTGTTTGAAATAGTCTGTCCTGGTCTTTAGTTCATTGACAGCACAAGTATGTCAGCAGAAGTCAGTCCTGGGAGATATATGGGAGTGGCAGAACACAGACATCCCCATGAGCTTTGGGCCCCTCCATCCCATATCCCAGCCCCAGCCCAGGGCAATGGGGCTGAGCATATCCCCTCATGCCAGGGATTCCCCCTCCCCCCCCCCCCCAGCATGCTGCAGCCAGCAGTGAGAGGGAAAATTGCTCTTTAACAGCTATTCATAGAAATGTCACCGAGTGTAAACACCGGGTAACCTCTGCTTCTCTCCTTGCTCCTCGGGGAGCCAGCAACAAATTCAATAACGCAGCCAGCGGTTTCTAAACGATATCTCCTCCTCCTTTAAGTAAATTAGGAGCAAACCCAACGGGCCCTCAGCCCCACACCCCATCCCTGCTGCTGATGGCATCCTCAGCCACAGAGAGTCCCAGGCTCTGTGCCTTTGTCCGGTATCTCCCAGAGTATCTCCTCCCAGACAACAATTCTATAATCCATCCATGACAGGGCGATCCGTCACACTCTAAATTAAGCATCTCAAATAAGGATTTATTAGAATTAATCAGAAAATTAATGTATGGCTATTAAACGGAGTTTATTAAAATACATTTAAGTGGGTTAGCTATTGAATAGGATAGATATTGGCTGTGGGGCTGGCAAGAGGCATTCCGGTCACGCTCTCCCATTGAGATACAGACAGACAGAGCCCTACAGGAGGCACAGTGGTGCCAACCACAAGGACATAGCTCTGCCACCGCCACTTACCACATTCACATTGAAGGAATGGCCTCAAGTTGCACCAGGGAAGGTTCAAGTTGGATATTGGAAAGAATTTCTTCTCCAGAAGAGCAGTCAGGCACTGGCACAGGCTGCCCAGAGAGCCATGGGGTCACCACGTTCCCAGCTCCATGCCCAGGGTCTCTGCAGCCAACCCCAGCCCATCATGTCAACTCTGGATTCCCCCAGCCCACCGCCATGCATCGTCTTGCACTCCCTCCTTCCCACCTTTCCTCCTCTTCTCTCTCATTATCTCTAGCACCGCTGCAGCTCGCGGGATCATCCCATTTATACTCTGCATAAGTACAGCACTTTACATTTTCAAAGCAGACCTTAACTAATTAATCAGATGTTAATGATTCCTCAAAGGTGCAACGGACCAGGCAGCTATCAATCCTCTCCTCTCCCACTGCATCTCCCCCGCCTCCACAATTAGATTTCTGCAAATTTTCCTCCTCCTTCACTCTGTTTTCCCTCTGGCCTCTGTTCAGAGGAGGAGGGCTCAGTGAGTACCCGTCAGCTCTGCATTTGTTGGAGCTCTGCTCATAGAAAAATTGTGCCTTCTGAAGGCATTAGCACCCACCCTCACTTCAATCTACCCAACGGTGGGGAATGGTGTTTCCCTATGTGTCCATGCAGTGGTGGGGGCTCACAGTGCCATGGGATGGACAGGAGCAGTGCCAGTGCCCCCCACAGACTGCGCTCATTGGGGCAGCTCTACTCAGGGCAATGTGGGATGAATCCAAACTGTGGGGCTTTGTGCTTCCATTGCTGCATGAAGAAGAATGGGAAGGAGAGAGATGGGGAAAAGGGCAAAGCAAAAACGTGGCTCTTTATGGTATGCAAAAATATTCCGAGGCGATGCAAATGAAGCAATTTCGCCTCTCAGGCATTCCTCTGTGCACCATTATACGAGTTCCCAGCCTGAAATCACAGTTTCTGATCACACGCGGAGGCCAAGGAGCAGGGCTGTGCTTGGGGGCACAGAGCTGAGCAGGCAAGGGCGCCACTGGAAGCGGTCTGTGCTTTACCGAGCCTTCTTAGAGTGGCATAACCCCTCCTCTGGCTCTGCCCCGTGTCAGGGCAGGGGAAGTGCTGGGTGCCCTATCACCAGGGATGGCTGGGGAGCTATCAGTAGCTGCAAGGGGTTCTGAAGGAGCACACGAAATACACCATTATAATTGCAATAGCAGCAGCTCCGCGAGCAGCGCACAAGCAATGAATTCACAGCAGCACACAACTGGGCAGGGCTTATCAGAGGGATTATACCCAATTAGCCACGGGTATCCAACCCCTTGGCTTACCTGGGCTGCACTGAGTGAAGAGGAATTGCCTAGGGTTGGAGCAACTTTCATAGATGCAAAAGTAATGCCTCCTAATTACTTCCATGGAAATGCCAATGGTTACAAAGAGCACAATAACACCATTTAATAGAGCAAATTCTCAGCTGCAAAACATTTTTCAATACAGTTATCCCCATTAGCTATGCATTTTCACCAGCAATGAACTAGAGCTCGCATGCCGTGCTTGTAAACATCTGCACCAGTGGACACGACCACTCTTGGTGTCATCAGTTCTGAAAAGCACCACCCAAAGCCTCACTGTGCCAACAGCCACTGTTGGGTCTCCAACAACAAAGAGGCTGACAAAACCATAAAACCAGTCAGATACACAACCTTGTTTTAGTGATAGTAATGCACTGGGCTATGTGTTTTTCATATCCAGTGTCCCATTTGTGGCTGATGCCATTCCTATGACATTCCACTGTCATCTCTCCTCTACTTTCCTGCAGTTTCTTTCTGCACTTGAATCCTGAGATTCCTGCTTTCTGAGGTGGTTTGTCCATGAGCATTACCATCATTTGTTTAAGGAACTGATTTCTTAAAGCATTTCTCTCTGTTTGGTTTCCAAGGATACCACACCTGTTAGTTCTCCAAATTTTCTCTCTTTCTCGTTTTGCTTCTCTTCCTTCTTCCCTTTATAGAAATTATGAGCCTTACTGCTCCATGGCTATTCCCTCTTGGCCATTGCAGTCCAACCTGCTCCTCCTAGGGGGCAGGATTGCCTCCATAGGAGCTCCCTCTTCATTTTGTGTTTGTACCCTCTTTATTTACAAACCATCTGGTGCGGAAGAATTCAACATCGTGATGAGGAATAATCCAAAGAGTGAGGAAAATGGGAGGGGTAAAAGAGAAGAAACTGCTCCTGGCTAGTTAGATCCTTTGAATCCTTTGTGTCACTGACTAACGATATCAGCCTAATTAATAAGCTATGGAAGTATAAACAATTATGTCAAAAGGAATTTAATTATTGGCAATATAATGTGATTCCAATTAATACAATTAGGTTCTCTAATTGCATTAGCAAAACCCAAACCTAGCTTCTGGTCACCAATTGGACTGCAATTCTGGCTAAACTAGCTGGATAATAACTTTGCCCACCAGATTTTGTGCACAAGCACATGCAGAGATGCAGGGCAGCGTGCAGCCCAGCAGTGCTGCTGCATGGCTTGAGGGTACAGCCATGCTCCCCCTGCAGCTCTGTGCCTCCCCATCCAAGCCTGCTGCACGGCTGTGCAAACAGAGGCATTTTTTTTGGATGTGCATTACCCACCCGCCAGAGTGTGACAGCTCTTTGTGAGCTGTAATACCACACTGTACAAAAGCCCTATTTAGGATCTATTTTAACATTCATATTTTCTACCACATAGAACATAACGGCTCCTTGGGAGGCAATTTGATGATTATCAGATAGGCAGTTTTTAGAGTTATCTTTTTCATAAGGCACATATTTATTTAGAGACTGCTTTACAACGCGTGCATGCCACGTACTTTCCCAATGCTTTGCTGCACAGAAGTCCCATGGCACAACCCTGCCGCTCCAGCCCCTCTGTGTCCCAGCACCACTGCAAACACAGCTCCTCTATGCATGACTTTGATTAACACTTGCTGCAGTACTTGCAAATAACGATCCCGCGCTGCTGCTCTAATCACCGCCCTCCTTCCCTTCTGGCCCAGGGAGGCACTTGAAGCCATGCTGCATTTTTTTTTCCACCACCTTCACATTAGAGTTTATTAAATTCTCGTTCCGATCTGAGCATATTAGGTTCCTAATCCCATTACAGCCAATTAGCTTGCCCTCCACGCGCTGGCTGTGCGGGTGGGCTGGTGGGGAGTAGGGCAGAGCATTCCTGGTAGGAGTGCCACAGCTCCATGTGGATCAGCCTCCCTGCAAGTGCAGGGAAAAAAAAAAAAATGGGAAGAAGGAGCCTGTGCTGCTGTCTGCAAACCAAGCTTGCCCCTGTAATAGGGAGCTAGGGAGGGAGCAGGCATGAGTTGGGGACCGGGCTGAAAAAGAAAGGCAAAAAACCACTTTAGGGGCAAAATTTCTCTTTGTTTATCACAAGAGGCAGATTGATGAGTTAATAAACATCTACAACTGGCCTCTGAAAAAAATATACGCAGGTAGACGGGAATTATTCATTCAAATTAACTATAAATTAAAATCAGCCTAATTTACGTCCATTAAAATGGAAAACCATATCATCTCCCATTCAAAGGAATTTGTATTTGATGCAAATAGAACAAATTCGGAAACTTTAGAAATGTTCTCTGATTGTTCATTTGCATCGTTAACCAATGTAGAATGGGACTGTGATTTAAAAATGGGAGAACAGAAGGAACAATAATTAGTTATGTAAATAATGTGGCATTCTTGTTTATAATTAGTTCAAGAATAAAATAAAATTCACGCATGTCACAGGACTAATTTTCGTATGCAAATTAACAATCAAAATTATAAACGGTAATAATGCAGTTTGGGAGAATGTGGCATTTCTAATTTATTAGCTGCAGCATAAGCCAGAGCTGATTCCAGTTGACGTTGGGAGATTTCAAAGGTACCTCCGGGATGAGAAAAGGATGCAAAGGAAGAGAAAAATGAGAGAGAAGGGGAAAAAACAATGTGGCGTGCACCTGTGTGAGGTTTTTCATGAAGGAAAGAGAACACAGCACTTCCTGGGCTCTGAGGGAATGCAGTAGGGTAGAACAGAACCATTGGTGGGATGGGATTGACAGGGGGACTGAGTCATTGGTACAACAGGGTCAGTGTGAGGATGGGGCCATCGGTGGGATGGAGGTAGTATTGGGATAGAGTCAGAGCTCAGCCCCAGTTCCCTGCAGCCTCCCATCTGGTCTTCACTCTAAGAATGCCCAATCGAAACAAAAAAAAAAAAAAAAAAAAAAAAAAAAAAAAAAAAAAAAGAAGGACGTGGTAAAGTTTTACACTTCTGTAAACTCCCCACCATTGGCAGCCACCAATGTGGTCTCTTATCCCAGGAAGAGAGAGCATAAGAGAACATGAAGCTCAAAAAACCTTTCAGCAGCTCCTGATTTTCACAGCAACAAGGTGTATTGAGGCTGAGCTTTTCAAAGCAGGTTTCCCCTGTAACAATCAGAAAGATCAACATGTAGAGTGGTGATACAGGAGATGTAACGTTAAAGGGAATAGTGTAATGGAAAGATGTTACAAAGAAAAAGGGAAAGTGCTCACCCATCTTTGAAGATCCAGGCTCACAAGGAAACTCCACAAAGAAGGGATCTCTCACCAGAGATCCTTCCTCAGAGGCAGTCAGCCCTTAAATGAGGTCTAAGAGAGGTGCAGCCAGGCTCCACCTCTTCTGGTCACACACATGAATTGCCTCCACCTGTACTCCCAGGGCTGACCGGGTCCTTTCCCCAGGTGCTCAATCAGTGCTTCAGGTCGAGATGCAACAGTTTACCATACATCCCCCAACATCCAGTTGGAAACATCAATCTCTCAAGAAAAAAAGCCCATTTCCACCCAATTCTGCCACTCTGCACTGCACAACCTTCCATCCCTGAGGACCAGCACCACCAGCATTCTGCAGTAACCTCTTGTGCCCTTACTGACCCCCAGACATGGCCAGTCCCCACTCTGCTCACTCCTGCAAGCCAAAGAACACTTCAGGACAAGCGGAACTATAAGAGTGTAAGAGATTATTTGGTATTAATTATTAAGTATGGCTTATCTTGCTTCCAAATGTGGAACAGGAATCAGATTCTGCACCAGGGAGGACAGGACATCTCCGGGAACAGTAATTCTTGGGCTTCTCTCTTAAAATATGCTCTCCACCTCAGCTCAGCACTGGAGTTTGAATCTCTCAGTGGAGTGGTGGGGCATGTGTTATAACGAAGGTAAGTACAGTCACTTTAATTAAGGCTCCTTAACTTCATGATAGCAAAGAGCAGCCGCAGCAGCTCTCCAGTCCCACTTGAATACCGAGGTTGGCACAGGCAGGGGGGCAAAGCAAGCAGCCCTGCCCCAATCCCAGTACCAATCCCCACCCTGAGCCCCATTCCAATCCCACAGCCTCAAGGCATGGTCTGCAATGGGGCAGAGCACTGAAATCCCATTTCTGATTCCTGCAAACCAGGGAACGGTGCATCCACAGCTGTTTACATGCGTCACTTAGGCCCTTGGTTGCCAAACCACTGACTGAACCTTTCTGTCAATCTGACACTTTTAGGGTAATTTAACTTAATAATACCTTTGTCTGCACAAGCATTTGTATCTGAAGGGTTATTACCATAGGAGTTATTTTAGGTTGGTTAATGGTATGTAGTAGACTAAATTGTCAGAGCAGTTACGGAGGCTGTGCTCAGAGTGTTTACTGTTTGAATCCTTCCGTCACTTTACAAAACTTCCTGCCCTTACCTGAAAGTGCCATTGCAAATTATCAGCAATTCTCCCTCAGGTTCTCATGCATCGTTAATTCTTTGTGTAGAAGAAAAAAAATCAGACTGTCCAGATTTTAATTGTTATCGCTCCGAGAAGATCTGAAATGGGCACTGGTTCTGTTGGCGCTGTCACAATTGCAGATTCCCACAGTTGCCTTTAACCCGTCACATTGGAGGAGCTCACAAGGAAAGGGGCAGGGGAAATAGCCTTTGGGAAGGGAGAAAGCACAGTCCTTGTAGAAAAATATCAAGCATTTGGCAAGACCGGAGGAGCTGTCTCCCTTTCTGCTCCTCATCATTGAGTTACAGGAAAACCCATGGCTGTAGGCAGCAGTGGTGCCATAGCCATCACCAGGTCCATGCTGCAGGGCAGAGGGGAAGCAGCATTTTTTGGGCTGTCCCCGCACCCTCCCTCAAACACTGTTCTGTGGCACCCACGTGGCAGAGGGGAAGAGAGAATCCTCAAGCTGCACACTGGA
The DNA here is from genome assembly GCF_905368555.1 of Meleagris gallopavo. Classification (NCBI taxonomy): domain Eukaryota; kingdom Metazoa; phylum Chordata; class Aves; order Galliformes; family Phasianidae; genus Meleagris; species Meleagris gallopavo. Next base: position 7,277,394 of record NC_139420.1, read on the forward strand.
AGTGCCATGCATGTCCCCAAGGCGTTGTGGCTCTGGGCACAGGGTGGCCTTGGGGCAGTGCAAATTGTCCCCGTGTCCCCAAGCTGCCACCCCATGATGGGTGACCTTGAGGAGGCTTTGATCTTTGGCTCAGCTGCAGCCGCAAGATTAAATTCTGCTCCTATCCTGGGAATCTGATGATAAAAAGTCCTTTCTAGACAGAATCTAGATAATGAACAGCTCCCTGGCTTTGCAGGGGGAGAGAGAGTGTGGAGTTATTACTGCATTAAAAAATCTCCGAAGTCAACTAAATTCACCACGGAAGCTGAGAACCAGAATTCTTCTTCATTACAGCAAGGTAGTACATTAAGCATTATAAATAACGCTATGCTAATTGCCAGATGGGCAGGGCGGGAGTGGAGTGCTGGGCAGGGCTGTGCTGAGCCCGCAGCCACTGCACACTGCCTGGTGCACCTCTGCCACAGCTGCAGAGCAGGGGAAGCCAAGCATAGCCCATGCTCTGGGCTTCTCCACAATGTTGTGTTCACCATTTGGTGTTTTGTTTTATTTTTTATTTTTTAATATAACCTGTAGGAAGTCTGTAGGGATGTGTCAGCCACCAGCACTGAGGCACTGCAGCGCAGCAGGGTGTGTGCTTGTGGCTGAGAGGGAATGTAGTGGTGCCAGAGGGAGCCTCGTGTCTGTGGTTTCCAGATGTTCAGAGGCTTTCAGTGGCAGTGGAAATGTGGAATTGAATTCAGCAAAATGCCTGGTTCTCTCCATACAGCCACATTGAAGGGCCCTTGATTCAAAGCCAATAGAGCGTTAGTGATGGGTTAGTGGGCACGGTGAGGATGGGTGGATGGTTGGACTAGATGATCTTAGTGGCCTTTTCCAGCCTTAATGATTCCATGATCCTATGGTGTGAGTAAGGCACAGAGTGATGGGAACTGGGAGCTCCTCAAGGTCTGCACAGATGGAGTGGCCCAGGGTTAAATCTTGGGACATGGTCACTAGGATGTCATTGTGCAGGGATTGGTTGCAAAGTGGTGTGGCAGCATGGGAGGGGTTGGTGGCAGAGCTGTGCCCATGGTGCATTTAGGTCCAAACACTGTGCCTTAATTGCGCAGAACAAAAGGAAAGGACGAGCCAAGCCACTGAGCAGCTGCAGTAAACAACGCTTTGACAAGCCCCCGGTATTAGTCACAGGCACACGGAGAAGTGGAACATATATCTGGGAGGGCATCCAGCTCCCCACTAATTAGAAAAGCCTCTGACTGCTGAGACAGTGCTAATTCACAGAAGTGCAGTCCCCCTGGACTTTGCTTAGGGCAAGGAAGGATTTACACCTTGTAAAAAGTTATTCTTTATACGAAGGCTGTGCCTAATAGGAATATTTTGGGGGAGTTTGTTGAACAAGAAAGGAACTGAGCACTGGATGGAAACTCCTTTGCCTTCCTCCTTCTGCCTGCATGGAGCTAAAGCCACAGCACTGCTCCTGCAGCCCCAGCTTATACCAACTTCCATTTGTCCCCTTGGCATGTCACAGCCCACACCCTCTGTCACCGCAGTGCCGCCGGCATGTCCAAGCTCTGAGCTGCAGCATCCAGGTCAGTATTTTGGGCTCCTCTCTTTGGTTGAAGGGAGCTGAGCAAAGCCGCACCTTGCAGTGCTCGCCTGCTCTCCCCACGGATTATTTTCTAGGCGATGAGAACACGGCAGGGAGATGCCGAGCAATCTCACTGCCTTCCCTCGCCTTGACGGGAAGCAGAAGGGCCATTTAGGGATGGCAGAAACCTTCAGCACAAAGACTCTTTCTGACCTTCAGAAACATCAGCACCAAATTGCCGGCAAACAATGCAGCGAGCGAGCAGCGCTCCGCCGGTCCGAACCCGGGGGTTCACCCATCACCGCACGCCGACGGCTCTGACAGCACCAAACAACAGCAGAAATAGCAATTTCTCACCGAGCATCGCGCCTGACATCTCCCCGACCTGTGAGCAGCAGGGACCCTGCACACAGGTAGAGCCTGTTTGTTTGCCGCTGCCGCAGTTGACACTGCTGATTAGAGGAGACAGGCAGACGGGTGGACACGGCGCAAGGGGTCAGCGATGGGCTGCTCCGCCTGACCCCCGCCGAGCGCCGCTGCTCCGCATCTGCAGCTAAATAAACCGAGTAAATCATCCTGGCAGACAGATAATTAAATAATTATCAGCCACTTAATAACAAGGAGTGGGTGTTCGGCATTAGCATATTAGACAGTGTCTTTAAGGGCTAATTGTTGCATTACATCAGAGTTACTCATTCATTATTCTTGTCATTTCGGGTGATAATTTGCACTTTAGGAGACAGAGACAATTTTAGCAGGCAATTAGAGACATGTCAGGCTTGGCCTAGTGAGTTACTGTCACAATTATTGCATTTTTTCCGGTGTCCTCATTTAGAGGCGTGGATGTGAGGGCAGACTGTTCGGCACAACACTGTTGGGCACAACAGGCAGCGGAGCCCATGGCTGGGATGTGCACCAGCACTTGGGGCTGTCCCATAAAAGCTATGACAGGAAGGCACTCTGAGGAACTTAGTGCCCAGTGCCCAGTTTCCACTTGCCAGCAAATCTCTGTGGAATAATCCCAGCCCAAATTGCTCCGAACAGCTGGCGAGGGGTTGATGTGCCGCAGCGGTTATCAGATTGCCAAATCCCAGAGCAGTGAGGATGGGCCAGGCTGCCTTGGCACAGTGCTCCCTGCAGACCTTCACCCACGCTGGCCAACCCCCGCTGCGCGTTGGCAGATGTAACTCATACAGCTCTGATGAGGCCAAACGGAATGAAGCTCCCATGACTTGCCGAGCAACTGAGTCCGAGAGTTATGGCCAGGTTTAAATATTTCTTAAACTACAGTTGAAGGCAAAAGCGAGATATGCAGCAGATGCACCTTGGGATACATGCATTATAAGGGTATATACAGTCAAATAGAGTTAATTAAGCTAAAACCACAGTAAATCTGTCAGAGCCATATTAACACTATAGTCAAAATTGTGGAAAATATAGTATTTTCTATAATAAATCCTGTTCCGTTACAGATTTATGTTGGCATCTGCATAGTTACCATAGTTTTACAATAATCATTGATCAATCAAAGTTTTATGACAAAACTATAATTTTACTGTGTTTCTTTCTTACTTAGTTTCCTAGTTTGCTTAATTCCCAGAATGCAATACAGTAAATCTTTTGGTCCGAGATATTAAGTAGATAATAAGAATGCCATGTAAGATTTGCTTATATTTTAAACTGTCTTTACAAATGATTTATAATTAGGACCAAATCTAAGACAAAACATTATTAAAGTCCAAAACCTCCATAAATTACCAGACTTTGCTTACGCCTGTAGTAATTTATTAGGGCTTTACAACAGTATTTTCTCTGGTGATATCCAAAGCTTTATATGTCATAAATGGAAAATATGAGTTTATAAACTATACAGAAAACAAGAATGATCCCCAGTGACCCGAGATGACAAACTCATGCTCTGATGTAACGTCAAAATCATTTTTCAGTAGAAATATAACGGTACAGATAATGCGATTTCTCCAGACTTAAAATGCATCTCTCTTTCTTTAAAATTAAACTGAGATGTTTCAGCGATTCACCCAGACTTTGCTTTTTTATTTTCCTATTATCAAAACATTGCATCCATTTTATCAGCATTATCGCTTCTCTTTTACACTATTGTCTGTGTTTCTCAGTATTGTGATGTTCCTAAGTAGGATGAGTCACTGTTACCAATGCAAAGTGTTCCAACATTCCGGAGCTGAAATTGCAAATTTGTGCCGAGAGTTTTGAAATTTAATGCTGTGTGCCAGAAGAATTTTGATTATTATTTTTTTTTAACAATATGGTTTCAATAGAGAAAAGATTTTATTCTGACAGAATCCCGTTATTAGTCACCACCAACGCTTTATTGTTCTGACTTTCTCTTTACTCCACTGTTTGCCATTTGCCCCACCATGTGCTGCCAGCACCAGTACAGCTCCAGCACTGGTTCCAGTGACAGCAGCAGCACCTCAGTGTTGCAAGGCAAAGCAATTAATTATTTGTCACCACTAATTCCCAGTGCCCCTAGGGGTCAGGGACGTCTCACTGCCCTTAGAGACAGAAGCTGAAAGGAGACCTCTGGAGAGAAATCGTAGCTGGAGTGAATGCACCTTGCTTGCAGACACTGCAAAACAACAGCCAAACCCAGTACAACCATGGCCAAAGCCACCTGCCCTGCATGCATCACAGCTCCCGAGTCCCTGCCCATGAGTGTCTTGTTCCTGTCCCACCCAGCCCCATCCTGGGTCGTGTGGCTGCCAGCTCCAGCCCCACACTTCAGCCCCACACCCCTATCCTGGTGGGGCAACACAGTTCTCCCTCCTCCCAAAGAGAGGGGAGGGGAGAAGAGCCTGCGCTGAAATACAGACATATGCAGATTATGCCATTAATTTTTTATGTGAATTCAAAAAATCCAGTGTTGACTTCATGACGCAAATAGGTATGAAAATTCTGGTGAGCACGCTCATTGTTACAGAAATCAAATGGCTGAACAGCCGCTAATGAGGCAGACAAGAAGCTTCACTCAGCCTCTGAGGATTTGAAGGCAAGAAGAGAGGAAGGCGCACATTACATTATTCATGCCGCCTTGTTTGAGTTTCAAATCACAGGAAGTCATAGCAAAGGGGGATCAGGGAGGTGGTCAGGGAGGAGCTGTGGGAGTGCTGCCACCCCCCTGCACATTCAGAGCTGGGGCAGCACAGGGAGCTGGGGGGACATGGGGATGCCACAGGAACCCATGTGTGGTCACTAGCCAGAAATGCACCTGAACCTCTGTGCTGTGCATCCTGGGCAGCATCTCAAGGAGATGATGCATTGCATTGTTGGGTGTTGAAAACACCCTGCATTGTGCTGGGGCATGTACTGAACTCTCCTACAGGTTAAAAAAAAAAAAAAAAAGGAAGAGAAGGGATAATCACCGATCAAAGAAGCAGGCATGTGGGCAAGTACTCCATAAAGCAGCAGCAAGGCACACGGTGTAACTGTTGACCAAGCACACACAACTAATAAACAGATTCCCTGAGTACTTCTGCATTTTGTAATTATTACTTACCCATAAAAATCCCTTCTCCCTCCTGCCAGCATTATCTTAGTAAACTTTATGAGTGCTCATGAGGTTAACGCAGAACCATAAATCTGCAATGGGTCGAACAAGTGAGAGGAGAGGAAGTGTTCGTAAATCTGTTGGAATTGCTCCAGTTTGTTTATTTAATAAAATACTGTTTCATAAAAAGGCTCACAGACCGCGGCTGGGCGCGAGCTGCCTGCTCAGTGTGCAGGAGGAGGAGAGGGGCTGTGTGCTGGTATCCATCCTGTGTCCATCTGTCTGCCTGCCTGTCTGCCTGTCTATCTGTCTGCCTGCCCATCTGCTCCCAGGGTGCTGGCAGTGTTGGGATCCTTGGGATTGCCTCCGCTGCGTGGCCAGCACAGAGTTAAACCCACATCCAGCTCTCCACAACCCGCTTGTATTTCCTTGGGTTTTACACTGGAATTTGATATCCGCAGCTACAAGGCAACATTTATTTTCTTGCCCTTCAATGATCAAACATGTGGCGTTGAGGTACAAGGAAACAGAGTTTCCATTAGTAGAGCTGTTTTCTTTTTGCTGTAAAATATCAAATATTTTGACATTTCCATCAGATTTTCCTTTGTATCAAAGCTTTAATGGCAGAATAATCTCAAGGCTTTCAAACTTCACGGATTTTCGTGTTTCTGAGCCCTTCCTGCTCCAGAACGGGACATCTCTGCAGGCGTGTGCCGTTCCTCCAGCACCACGGGGAGGGGACAGCGACGGAACCCCATGCCCTCCTTCTGGTGGCACGCAAATGTCTTCCGAGAGAGGAGTTGCCTCCAAGTTACAGCTTATCTCACTTTGATAGTTATCTGCTTAACGTCTTGTGTTCAAGTAATTGCGGTGATTTTACCTTTAAAATAACAACAACAACAACAACAGGTATTTGAATGACCGCAGGGTTAAGCAGTCGTGCTGTGGGAATTCCTAGTCCTGCTCTTTTGGTGTCCCCATGGTGGCACTGCCCGCTGACAGGTCCTGCCTCCAGCCTCAACGCTCCTGGCAGGGTCCCTGCAGAGTGCACGTCTTCCTCCTCTTCCTCCCTTTCCTCTCTCCTCTCCCTCCCAGCTCTCCACCTCCTGCACGTCCTCTCATTCCCTGGACTCTCTCTCCTTTCCCTGTTTATGAATGTGTTCCGTTTCTCCTTTTCCACTTGTTTTCTCCAGACATCAATTTTTCATGCTGAAAATTAATTAATGATTCATAGAAATACTGTGGCTATAATACATAATTAGAGGACTCTTCATAACCTGTTGCTGAAGCGGTTATCAGTAATTCCACAATAACGAAGCAATGTTTTTCAGCACGTTTCAGAAGCCCTTACACAACCAAATAAACCAATTCATTTATTTCTCTCTACATCTTGGGAACACACTTCAGAGGATGGGATGCCTCGGACAAGATGCTGACATGTTCTGAAGATTTCTGAGTGCGATGTCCCAATAATTATAGAGACATTAAACAAAGGTGGCTCTCAGCAGGGAGGAATTATGGGGAAGAAGGATCCTGACAAGAAAATGACAGCGTAGAGTGGCCCAAAGAGAGTTATTCAAGACTAACAACTTGGTTATTGGAGGCTTTGTTGGTGCATGCACAGAAACACATCTGGAGGCTGCCATAGAGCAAGGGCAGCTGCCAAAATCACTCCAAATTTCCTGCCCTGGGCCCAGCAGCTGCCCCCAGGGAACCCCACTTTTTTCTTTCCCTTGTTTCCTATTAGCACAGCAGGGTGTTAGAACTATTCTTCCTATTAGGGACAGACATACCCACAGCCTTAATGACAGATTAAATACCAAATACCTTAACATTTGAAAAATGACATTTATAATACCGAGTTGTAAATAGAGAAAAAAAAATGACAATGGAACACAGTGTAGATCTTACATAAACTGCACCGGCTCTGTGTAATGACTATGATAATGTCAGTGCTAACAAGCAGATAATTGGCATCACTGAGATAATTTTTGGCACCTTATGCAGAGGGGAAACTGTTCTGCATAATTATTTTACCTAGGAATATTCTTCATTTAACAGGTCTATTTGCATAACAGTTGGAACTTTTTAAGCTATAAAGGTTGTTTAATACGTTGATTTGTTTCATCCATGAACCAATTGTTTATTCATGAGAACTGGCACCTGAGGACTTCAGTAATTAAGCAGCAGTGACCCAGTTGGAGCCAACAGCCCTTTATTGGATTTACGGGTCCAGGCAGAGGCAGGATTAGCAGACCACTCACAAACATCAGGCGGGCTTTTATAGCTGGTATAAAGCTGAGTCATTCCCTGCAGTAAAAGTTTATTTCCTTAACTTTTACAGAGTTGATAACTTCGACATTTCACTGTTGGTGGAATGCACCTGCCTGGTGGCTGTATGCCCACACATAGCTGTCCCAGTAAACACAGAGCACTCCTCTGCCCTGCATGCAACCTGTATTGCATTGCTGTAGCACTGTCTAATGCATGCACAGCTAAATTAGCTTCTGGTTCTCATGCAGACCACTGCCTAGCAATTAAGCAGGAGTACGCGATAAGAAGGATGAGCAGTGTGATGCATACAAGCCCTGTTGATGTGGTAATTGTAATTGGATGCAAATACGGTAGGTCAACACTACCAACGCGTTTCAAGGCAGAGTGTACTTTTCAGCCCAAGTGCAGTCTGACAGATCAGGCTGATGAGCACTCTCAGTGCCCCAGCAATGTCCCTGCCTCGTGTGCCAGGCTGTCTGGGAACACACTGACGCTGGACGCTGGCCTTGGAGTCAGGCACAGTACTGGCCGGGGGCCAGGCACGCAGCAGTGCTTTCTCTGCATCTCTGAGCATCCCACATTTGTCTTCTTTTGCCACTCCTCACTCAAGGGAACCTCATGGCATCCTGGCCAAACCCTTCACTATACATTGGAGCCACGTTTGTCCCATTCAAAGTATGTTCCCAAAGGGAGTCATGCACTTTGGTTCAGGCTCCTTCGCATGTTCCCCAGCACAGCCATGAGCAGTGTGATTCATAGCAGCCCAAAAGCTTAAAGTCTGCATTGGAAAAACTTGCATTCCCCACACGTTACACTTTGACACTTACTTGGCTTCCCCCTTTCCAATTCTGGATCCTGCTGCCAGGAGAGCACCAGCCACACTCTGACCAATACTTTGCATCCAGCACTGGACGCTTGAAGAGAAGGAAGAAACCACTCTGAAACCACTCGCTCTGAAATTTCCCAGTGGATGCCCAGAGCCTCCAATGCCATCCTCCCTCCATCCCCATGCCTCATGCAGCCATTACATGCATAGAAAACTCATAGAGTACAATTACAAGCAGGAACCTTGCCAGAAAGCAGTACGTCGATACAGAGAACCTTTTAAATTCTGCTCCTATGAAAAACACACCTGGTCTTCCAGATTCTGCATCAACAAGGCCACGAAGAAATGTTAGTAAATCACTGCCATGCTTTGGTTCTGCTAGGCCTCGCGTATCCCTCAAGTTTCAACCTGTGAGTGCTCCTATTGACTACCAAATTAATCATGTGCTTAAGTACTTCACTGAATCAGAGCCCCAGAAATGATTTGCCAACAGCTTCTTTGCAAAGCAGTTCCGTGCTCTGCTGGAGCAGAACCAGGCAGAGCTGGGTTTGGGATGTTCCAACCTGAATGGGTGTCAAAGAGGGTGGGCAGAGAGGTGGTGCTGCCCCATCCCTGCAGACACGCAGTGTCAGGGGACGGGGATGTGAGCACTGCTGGAGCTGTGGGTGTCCCTGTGCACTGCATGTGAGTGGGACTAGATGGCTTTTAGAGGTCCCTTCACAATGAAGCCACTCTATGACTCTGTAAGATCCCTGACCCCGGGTGCTGCTCACTGCCTTGCTGGTGCACACTGCAGAGTGCAGCCAGCCCCATAGCACAGCTCATCCACCAGCAGGGTATCCTGGGCTCTGGCCTTATAGCTGTAATATCACTACTCATTTAATTGCTGTTCATTTTTCTGCTACCTGACCATGTAAACCCTGCTTGAGATGAGCAGCTACATAATCAGCATGCTCTCACACACACACACACACATACAGAGCGAGTGCCCCGGGCTTGCAATGTCGGACACTTCCCAGTTCCTTGCACAATGACACTGATTTTGAAAGTTAACACCTCCAGGGCCAGCTGAAAGATGTGTTAAATAGGAGTGAGCTGAAGTGTTAGCAGCAGCAATGGAAGGAGAGGGAAGTTCTGGCACATTGTGCAACACATTTCACTCAGCACGCATGCACTGCTTGCAGCTCGCTGTTGCATGACCCGCGGACCTGCAGACCAATTTCTCTCTGAAAAAGAGAGCTGATGTTATTGCTTATTGTGCTTATCCGTACGTGTGCACATACATGTGTGCATGCACATCCTGCAAAATCAGAGGCTGCAACATCCAGCTCAGCTCTTTTTATAGATTGCCTTCCATTTCTTCCCAAACAAGGCTGTTGGGCTTTAGAGAGGCGAGGTCTGCAACATGTTTACACATGAGATATTTGACTTCTGACTGTGTTCTGATGAGGTTTCCCTAGCCTTCATTCTAGCACATCTACTGGAAGGAACAGCCTGTACCACGGAGATAGACTCAGAGCCAATACATCACATACTCATTCTTTCAAGGCCGTTTCACTGGCCCCTAATGTTCTGCAAAATGTTGCACTCTGCTGTTTTATAAACTTTATGTACAAGCCTGCAGTTTTTCAGCCATCACCTGGAGCTTGCAGAGCATCAAGCCACCATCACCTCTCCCTTGCCCCTGCTGGCACGCGGGTGCTGGGAGCACGCCAGCACAAAGTTCCAACATTTCCAACAGGAATGCTCCATCTGCTGCATTAAAAAAAAAATCCAAAGCTCCTGCCTTAAATCACAGCCCTCGCCTCGTTAGAGACAGGTGTCCAGCCTTCTTAGGGATTAGCAGGTGATAGCTGGGAGCCACTCTGCTCTTACTCACCGAAGGATCATAATTACTGCGTCCCGTTCCGCCCACAAGTTCTGTACCACTTTTTTTTTTTTTTTTTTTTTTAATGACTCCACCAGGCCATCTGTCTCGAGGATGGAGACCACACTCGCTCCTGTTTGATTTTTCTCCTTTTCAATTCCCAAGCCAGCCCTTGTTCGGCGGGTGGATTTATTGCTGCTCCTCGCTGCTCCCTGGCTCCGTGCCACCAAGGGAAGCAGCAGCTCAGTGCTCTGCATACACTGCTATGCTGCCAGCCTTGGGCTTACATCCCCTGTGTCCCCACACCGAGGTGGCAGAGCCCTCCCAGCTGTGTCCAAAGGAGAAAGGGTTTTGAATTCCCCATTCTCCCCTAGGGGATTTCCAAGTGGTGAGGATGGCCAAGTTCAACAAATCACTGTGGCTGACTGCATCTATCACAGCACGAAACCCACATCCTCTGTCCCTGTGTCACAGGGATTGGGTGCTGCTGTGGGGCTGATAGAGCCCACCTTGATTCAAGATGCTGAGGACATTATTGATCTAAACAAGTTGTCAGTGAAGGAAAAGTTGTAATTGCTGCTGTAGTTCCATTGTAACACACCAGCCCCGAAGGGAAATTAAAGTTTGCAGCTAATAGGGTTGTATGATCCTTCAACCTTTGATGTATTGAATCTAGAGCAGCCCATGGAATACTGATTTGATGCACACAAGATCATTTTTAACAGCTGCTGCACCTCCAGCTTCCTCACACCTAGTTCTGCTCCCAGTCGCAAGGCTGGGGTTGGTGTGTGGTGGATTTCAGTGTGAAGAACAGTGACCCGTCCCACAGCTCCCTGCCCACACCACCGCTGCATCCTCAGCACCTGGTGGGCTCAGCTCCAGCTCCAGCCCAGGTGGGAAATAGCTCAGACTGAGACTCCTGTAATTCACGCCATACCTGGAGCTGCCACGTCCATTCAAGGAATATGAATTTTGCATCAGGAGCATCAGTTTCCAGAATTCAGCTTTCAGCCAGAGTGTAATGTGTCATCTTCCTGCCTGGACGCAATTTCCTTAAAGAAGCAATTACTGGGTTTCTAAGGACAATTGCCTGCTCCCTCATTAATCACCTGCAATTATATAAAGAGAACTAATGGCCGCTCCCCTCTGTTGGGGCAGCCCGTAGGGCTCTGGCTCTGTGCAGGGGATGCAGAATGCTCCTGAGTGCTGTGTTCCCACATGTCCCATGGGAGAGGAGGGTTGTGCTCACCCTTCATCCCCACATGGCCACGTCCTTGCTATCGGAGCAGCAGCACTGGTGCTCTGCTTCACACAGCCGCTGTAATTCGGAGTGATAAAGACACTCTCTCTAATTACTTCAGTTAATTAGCACCTCGCAGCCCCTGCAAGTTTCACAGGAGGAGCCCCTGAGGACAGCCTGCCTGCCACCCCATCCCACCTCACCAGGGACACCCTGCACCCCAGACACCCCACACTGGAGGGCAGCGCCTGGCACCTAAATCCCTGCTGAGGACAGCAGGCAATTTAGACCTGAGTGCAGCAACTAATTAAATCAATATGAGATAATGAACAGCAATTAGAGGTCCAGCTAGGCACATCTTCTCTTGTAAATACTGTTTCTCTCCCAACGGGAAGCTCTTTTTTAATAATCTGTTTGTGTTTCATTTCCAGGAGCCGTAATTCCCCAAAGAAGCAATTTGGGAAAGTGATTTGTTTGTCTGTATAATTGCCAAAGCACTTAGTTAGACTTGTTTGTTTTTCTATAGCTTCTGCGACTCCCAGAAAGAAACAATGCAGCTATTCGTTGTGCTACTTCCTTTCTCTCTGATTTCTGGGGCTGGGTGAGCACCTACAGCGAGTACCACCATGCACACAGAGGATGGCATCACCGTGTCACACAAGAGCAGCATGCCCTGTGTCACTATCACTACCTCAGGAGCCTTCCACCTCCCACCCAGTCCGGTGGGGCCACCAAGATTCACCCCTTGGTTACACCCCACATCCCTGCTTGAGGACTCCACACACCGCACACTTTGGGTGCTGCCTCTGTGGGATTTTGGCCCTGTGAACACTCGCTGCCCGTTGGGTCCTGCCCAATTGCAATAACCTTTCCAATTAAACCGAACACTCTGTTTATTAGCAACTAAATGCTTCCCTGCGCCTCTGAGCTACAGCAGGACACAGGGCGCTCCGTGTGCAAGCATATAATTGGATATCTATGGCTTGTTTAGTTTGCAGCCAATTAGATAGCAAACAGGTTAGACTCTGCATCTGTATTAAATACGACTTGAAGCGCTTCCTGCAGGGTGAAGCATTCAGCACCATGGGCTCAGTGCTGTGCCAGGCTGTGGGATGGGGGGTTCTGGGGGTTGCTCCAACCCAGCCCCGTGCACCACGCTGGGCTGTGCTCGCTGCTCTGTGGTGCTCTGCATGGGCTCCTCCAGGGCAAAGCCTCATCCCATCTATCTGTTTAACATCTCAAATCCCGGAGCTGCGCAGTGTTTTCCTTGCAGTTCTGAAAGGAGACAGGCATATTTTGACAAAGCGAGATTATCTGGAATCATCTCTCTTACAGTGAGCGGTTGGTGTATAGAACTTAATTATAAATTAATTAATAGCAGCAACTTTACAACCCGAAAGAGAGGGAGAAAGAGGTAGGAAAGATGATTTCAGAAAGAAGGCAGCCAGCCTGGAACAAACACAGCCAAAATACAAATGACTCCGGGAGCAAAGCCTGGAGCTGTGGGCTCAAGGCTGGTGGGGCAGTACGGGGTGGTTATGGGCACCAGTGCTGGGTGGGCAGTGAGAAGAGGCAAAATATGTATTTGTTTGAATTATGGCATTTTACACCACTTTCTCTAAGAGAAGATTGCATCTGACACCATGGGCTGAAGGGAGACAAGAGGATGGGCACCCAGCTCAGCTATCTAACTGCCATCCCATCAGACTGGCACTGCAGAGAGCCAAATGAATAACAGGAGAATCAAGAGTGCAGGACCATAGTTATACTGGTAGTTTGTTTGGTGCCACCACGTCAGCTTTCAGTATGGGCGAACACATTTATCAGCAAAAATGATTTGAGATGAAAATTAGAGGAAGGAGTACAGGCCCTTTAAATAATAAGGTAATATGTAAGGCATATGGTGCTGTGGGGGGCTGCCTCTGTACACCCTCAGCCAACAGGACTGAGTCCATTCCAGGTGTGCCACCCATGTGCTTTAAAAGCAGTCACTTTCTTGTCAAAATTTTCACAGCAGCTGCGTGGCAAAGACTTTTGCTTACAAAACAGTGCTGGGATTTCTCCAGGGAGGCAATGGATTCGGAATTTGTAAAGCTGCTTTCAGCAGCAGTCAAGACTGAAAGAGGAGTTGAGATAAACATTTGCATTTTTATTTCGCAGCTACAGTTCTCTGATGGAGCTTTGCAAGCAAAAGGATGGCCCCTTTTGTGTATGCTGCCGGGGTGAATGCCAATCACTTACAAAAAGCGTGCTGTAGAGCCATCTCCAGACAAGGAGGGTGTAATTCCCGGTGGGCTGAGCTGATGCAGCAACCCCTGCCTTACAGCATCAGCACATCCCCACAGCTCAGCCACCTCCAGCTCACCTCCCACTGCCTCTCTGGAAAAGTCACACGGGACCTTGGTGTTTTGTTCCTCATTTGGGTGATATTGTCAGAAGCCAAACACGATTCCCACACTCGGGAGAAGCCATTTCAGACACAGCCATCCTGCCCTGCCCATGCTGCATCCAGCCCCTTGGTCTGATCACAAGAGAATTCCTAAATTGGGGAATGAGCAGCTGGTGCTCTCACATCAGCGGCAGCATGAGCAAACCCACCACCAGCAAGGCACCAGGACACCAGACCACAAGCAAGGCACTAGACACTACCACATCAGGATGCCCAGCAAGGCATGAGGACAGTGCCAGGGTGCAATGACATTTGGTCACCAGGACTCAATGACTCCAGGATGCAATGATACCACAACACAGGATGCAATGACATCAGGACACCATGGTGCCTGGACACCAGAACACCAGGATGCCAGGACACAATGACACCAACAGATCAAGTCACAATGACACACTAGGTCACAATGACACCAGGATGAAATGATGTCAGGATGCAATGACACGAGGACACCAGGACACAATAACACCTAAACACTTGGATTCAGTGACACCAGGACTCCAGGATGCAATGGCACCAGGACACAACGATGCCAGGACATCAGGATGCAACGACACCAAATCACCAGGACGCAATGACGCTTAGGATACCAGCACAACCTTGCTCTGCTGAGCCATGCCCACAGCCTGCCCAGGTAGGGGGTATTTCAGCAATCAGCACTTGGTCCACCTTCAAATGTCTTCTCCAGAGGCACCTCCACAACTCCATCAAAACACCCCATGGAGGCTTCCTCATCGGAATCAATTCTTTAACAAAACAATCCAAGATAAAAAAGGATCCGTTTTGACTTTTGTTACTCCCTCAAACACTTCAGAGATAGTAATGAATTATGGTATATTTCTCTTTTTTTTTCCTTCTGTTTTATTATAATATTTTAACAGCTGTCAGATTGTGTCATCGCGGTGAGATTGCTTCAGTGTTTATGAATTGGAACATCTCTCCAAATGTTCTGTTCAGTAGAACTGAGATTCCTATCTCTACAAACCAGTGCTGGGGGAGAGAACAAAGGTTTCAGATGCTGAAATTCCTCCTAGGAAATCATTTTTTTTCCCAAATAGGCCAAACTTAACGCAAAGTGAAAGTGCTCCACACGCCTCCCCACTGTCACACCATGGCTGATGGTATATGCATTTTTATTCTCTGGGTTGTACCTATCAGGGCTGTGCTGTGCAAGATCCTGTTCCATCCCATAGGACAAAACTGCACCAAAAGGTGGAACCTCTCCTTACTGGGACTTCCATGGGCACAACTTTTAGCCTGTGACCTCTATGCTGAAATGCAAAGAAAGAAACTGCTCTTTTTCCATATAGTAGAACTATTCTGAACTGTCTACCTTTCCTGGAGAGAACGCTCAAGTTTTGTAGCCTTTTTAAAATTCTTGTCGTAACGCTTGCTTTTTATTATTTTATTATAGGACATCATAAATTAGTTGTCACCATTTTTTAAAGGTTACTGAATGTGTAAAATAATGTTTGCCCGATTCAGGAGTGCGGTAGTTTATGCAATTATAAAATAGCACATCAAAAAAAGCCAGCTTTTCCCTTGCTGCTTGCATAATTCATCACTCATTCGGTTGTCATGGGCAAGACCTCTCCTGTTTTTCAGACAACAAAAAAATTAAGTTTACATTTTCTTTTATAATTAAAAATTTAAAAGTTTAAAGGAAGAGAGTTTGTAATTTCTCCAATCATTAAAAGCTGGAGATACAGCATTAAAACTCACAGAACCCAGTGATGGGGATAACACTCTGCACTCTGTTTTCCAGCCTCTGATTGGGTGAGGCAATGGCAAGGCATGGGGACAGTGATGGAAATGCTGCAGCCATTCCCAGAATTCCCAGAACAAGGACTGGGCACAAGGTGCTGGGGTGGTCCCTGGGTGTGTATCTGCATGGAGGTGGGTATGTACACATAGTCATAGAATCAAGAACCATTAAGGTTGGAAAAGACTTCTGATCACCAAGTGCAATCATCAACACCACCCCACTATGCCCCAAAACCTCGTTCCTAAATAGAATCACAGAGTCATAGAAGTGTTAAGGTTGGAAAAGACCCTCAAGATCCCCCAGCCCACCCCCACCTCGTGCACCATCCTGTCCCTCAGTGCCACATCTCTGCTTTCCTTGAACACCTTTGGGGATGGTGACCCCACCACCTCCCTGGGCAGCCTGTTCCAGTGCCTGACCACTCTTTGGGAAGATAAATTGTTGCTAATATCCAACCTGTATATTTATCTTTATACATGTGTATACGTGCACAGAAGGAGAAGGTGCTGAGACAAAACCCACATACCAGATGCAGGTGCCAAGAAATGCTCACAGCACATCATATGAAAGCACTGCCTGAAACACTGGGGTCCAGGAAGGAGGATGCCAACACACCCCAGCCCCCAGGCTCTCCACGCCAGGTGTGAGGCTCTCAATGACGCCGAGTGACAAAATCTGCATTAAGCGAACCAACAAGGCCGCCTCAGAAGAGGCCAAGTAGGAAATAGCAGGCCCCATTGCCTAATGGGACTTATCAATTATTATCTCAGACCATATTTCTTTGAGGGGTGATTGTTTCACAGAGCCTGACATCTCATATAGCTTTAAATTACTCACAACCGGGACGCCTTACAAGATAGCAGTAAAATCAGGAGAGGATTGGGCAATGTAATTATAGTATGGAAATGATGTTGATCGCTCAAGCAGTGAGCAGACCTTGAATCGAAAGCCCCCTCGGCCCCCCTGCTCCTCACCACCAACGCCACTGAGCACCTGAGCGGGCAATGAGGAGAGGAGAGGGATGGGAGAGGGACGGGAGAGGGATGGGAGAAGGATGGGAGAGGAAGCACACAGACAGGCTGCATTGGCTCCAGTGGTACTGCAATGGAAGTAGGGCTTTTAAGGACCTTGGAACTTCCTTGCTTGGACTTGCAGTGCATTGCAGCCAGCACCACTCCAAAAGCAACATTTCCATTTCATGGAGAATTTCAAGGTTTTGAAACACTGTTTTGCTCTTACACGGCATTAATTTTTAATCTTTCAAAATAATCTTTCAAAACACCGCACTTCGGTTTTGCTACTTTGGGTCTTTTACTCTATCTTACTTCAGAAGTCAAAAGAAAAGAGAAGAAAAAAAAAAAAAGATGGAAATGGTAAAATGAAAACACAATGTTCATATTAAAAACAATATAAAAACTCTTCATCAGATGGCGAAGAACTCAATAAAGCCCTTGAAATCATGATTTGCCTTCCATTGCTGGAGCTGTGCCACCTACCCGGTGCCCAGAGCCGGGGTCAGTCCCTGCTTTGCCAGGTGGTGTCTGGAAGCAGTTGAGGCGTGGGGTAACAGCCAGAGGTCTGCAGGAGGGAATGAAGGTCCCCAAGGAGAACCACAGAGCAGAGCTGCTGCTTCAAAAGCAACCCCCATTGGGAGGGCTGGGGCCGGGAGCAGTCGCCGATGGGCACGGCTGACAGCGCTATCAATTTGATGTGTTTAAATGCTGGAGCAGGAAGGCTGCTTCCAGGAGAGGCAGAAATCATGAGTTGCTGCTGCTTCTTCTTCTCCTTTTTTTTTTTTTTTTTTTTTTTTAATTAAAAGCCCTGCTTTCCCCAGCTCCTTAAAAGTTGATGCTCTGTCAGAGGCTTAACAAGAGGCTGTCAGTCCTGTCCCCAGCAGGGAGAGCAGGGCTATGGGATCACAGCCACACTACCAGCCCCAAAATGGGCTCTGCCCCGCACTCTACCCTATTGCATGCCAAGAAGCACCCTGAACATCTGAGGAACATGGGTTGGGGTCAAGCTAGGGGAAGCACCAAGGAGCAGTGGTCAGCAGAGTGGTAGAGGAACACACTGCTGGGAGGAGTCCCCATCCTGAATTGCATCCAAAACAAACACCACGTTTGGTCTAAAATGATGTCACTGCTGATCATTAGTGCAGTAATTACAGTGAAAGCCTTTTGCAATTGTATCCTCTGAAGGGTTATTAATGCAACCCAACCGCACCAGTAAATGTCTCATTAGTCTTATTTCAGACTTATGTATTTTTCAGAGCTACAGAATCCTAATAGACTTTTCCCTCCTATAACATTAATATCTGCTCTCTCCCCTAGCAGTGCTGGCAGCGGCCCCTTCACTCCAGCTCCAAGAGGAAAGGCTCCAGGAGGCAATGGGAGAGAGGCTGAGAGCTGCTCACAGCAGACATCATCTATGGGAGGCAGAGGAGCAACCAAATCAGCAACGATGGGGCCAAATGTCAGCAGCCAGTGTTGCTGCAGGGGAATGTGGGGCAGGAGCTGCTTCGGGTTCCCCTGACCCTGCTTTGGGAAAAGGGGAGCAGCAGCTGTGTTTGCAGACTTATGGCTGTCCAGGGGTATCACGCACCAACAGCTGCACAAACACGACCACAGCAGGCATGGGGAAGAGGGAGCGGGCAGAAGGCTCAGGGCAGGGTTGCAGCCCTCACGACATGCTGCAGTGCAAGACACAGAGGGAGGCGAGCAGAGTCCAATGGGG
This sequence comes from Meleagris gallopavo, assembly GCF_905368555.1. Taxonomy (NCBI): domain Eukaryota; kingdom Metazoa; phylum Chordata; class Aves; order Galliformes; family Phasianidae; genus Meleagris; species Meleagris gallopavo. The sequence goes on from NC_139420.1 coordinate 7,295,662, forward strand.
ATGCCCCACAAGGGATAACACAGGCCAGATGTCCAGAGCCCCGTGTTTTTGGCACAGGGGGACTCCCTGGCGGGATGCACACAGAAACAATCCAGGAAAGCAGTGTGGCTGCAGCCCGAGGCACTGCAAGTGGGAGCTGCTCCCCTCCCCACACCCGCATCACACCAAGCCGTTCCCCGCGCAGCCGGCACCTTTCATCCCAGAGAAACTCTCAGAACAGAGGACTCAAACCCACCAGGAAAGGTGACAGATTCTCCTATTCTTCAAAGAGGCTCTTTAAATATTAAAAATAGCATTGTTGTTTCAGCAGCGTTAATTTAAATGATGCACACATGACACATTTAATCGCCTGCGCGCGCTCCAGGCACAGCGCCTCTCACGGCGACAGGAGCTGGGTGGGAGCTCTGCCTTCCTTGTCTGGCCTAACGCAAGAAAAGAGGGGAACAAGCACAGTGAGGAGGAGGAGGAGGAAGGGAATGAGGCGCATTCCAAGCCTGCTCGTGCACACAGGGACATGGCACAGCCAGCCACATGCAGAGCCACAGAGCCCAAAGTCACATTCGCCAATCAGAAAGGCTGGGATCTTGTTCCCAGTGGTGGGGATGTAGGTGGGCCAAGCACAAGTAGACACCCAAAAGCACACACTGAACTTCTTCCTACTTCTGGTCAGCCCAAGCTCGGCTCCCACTTAGAGAAAAAGCATAACTCATCTAGGTTCTCCACCATGATTCACTCTCACAAGTGTGCTAAGCACTCTCTCTAAGCAACTGAATCCACACATAACAAAGGGCTTCTCCTTCCTTTGAAGACCCCACCAAGGGCAAGAGGGGGAAGTATGTGATTGTCACATGGTGGAAATCATCTGGCTTCACTAATGATGGATAGCTGCCTGTGAAGATTTGAAAGCTGCAAGGAATTGAGAGGGACCTGAAGCCCTCCCTCACAGCTTGTGCAATGCATGCAGGAAATAGTTTCTGGTGACCAAGATAGCTAACTTTAGCTATATGAAGTGAATACTATTTACATGTGAAATCTGGACTGTTCATGAGTCAATGCAGTGGGCAGGTTATGGCTCAGCCCCTCACATCCAAGTGTCCCCATACGACGTTCATGTGTCTCATTATGGTTTACTTTGAAACAGACCTTGCCCAAGAGTTGAGCAAAGCTGAAAATAATTTAACTTTCAGTCCTGGCTGCTTGCCTCACTCTGAGTCATAAGTTGCTGAAGGAATGGTTTTAATCTGCAGATTATTTTCTTTTACTAATTCATGCTAGTGAAGTAAAACTATCATAAATTGCTATCAGCCTAAAAGCAGATACGCTAGGAGCTGCCTTGTGGACAGGTCTCTCTGTGCTCATGGTAATAGGAGATTCAAAAGTAATGCAGTAGTTCTTTGTGCTCACATGGTGCTTTCCTGCTCAGGATCTCAACATGGCCATAGGGATTCTCTTTTCTTCTTACTGTGATCATTATTCTTTGAACTTGCTGCCAACGGAAAAGAGAGAAAGAAGCCAAAGCACAGAACTAAAGTGCAACAGAGAGATACAGACTAGCTATTTCTATCTGCTAACATGCTCAGATGCAGAATTACAGGAAAGTTGCTCAGCTTGCCTGATCTGTCCTTATCAAAAGGAGAAGAGCTGCAGAGATGGGAGCTAGGAGCACCCTCCTGTCCCAGGCTACTCCTCATCTCTGTATCAGTCTCCTGTCCCCTTGGACTAGCCCTGAGGTGTCCAAAAAGATCATGTCCTATTTCGGGTATGAGGCACCAGGCGGTACCAGGGGAGGGGCACAGCTGGAGAGTTCCCAGCACTCTATAGCCAAAGGAGGGCCACTGTGCTCAGGCACCTCAGAGCCTGTGGGAGGCAGTGGAGCAGGCAGCAGGAGGAGGGCAATTAGAGAAACTCACGCCTGCAGACAGCTTAGCTGGAGCTGGTAATTACAGGAGTGAAGGTACAGAGCACTTCATCCCAGCTCCTGCTCCAGTGCTTCAAGGAAGGGAGGTTTGGATTATGCATTCCGACATGTAACAAGGTCCACTGGCTTGGAACAAGAAGTCTGCCAAAACGTGCGGCCTTGGAAGGAGGAGCTGAATAGGAGAGAAGGCTGAGACCGCCTCGGTGCTGTCTCTGCAAGTGCAAAGAATATTAACAGCCCTCCGTGGGAAAAACCAGCCACCTCCAGCCGGGAGGATGGAGAATGAAAACCCTATTCCCACGTACGTCCTTGGATTTCATTTTCCATAGCCAGATGTATTTCCCAATAGCCTCTCCTGGAAAAACAAAAAACAAAAACAAAAAAACTGGGCATGGTAATTACAGTGGGCTGAGTCCTGCGACTCCTGCATCTCGAGTAAGGATTCAGTGGTCAGAATGGCACGGCTTGCTGTCAGAAGCACTGATCCCATAGCCAGGACCACTTCTTATAATTCAGGGAAGGCCTTTTCTGACATAGAATAAAGAAACACACAGAATGCCACCATCAGCAGAGTGTAGTTAAAAAATGGTGCTTTTGTGTGCACACAGATTGTATAACATCTTACACCATGTGCAAGTGCTTGAAGGAGTGTTTGTGCAGAGCTATGCAAGCAGACGAAAGCATTCCTGTGTGTATAGGGTAAAGGTTAGGGTAAGAGTTGACCTGTTCATGAAAGCAGATACTGTACTCAAGTGCATCTGACAAGTTTCACAGCCTGCACTCGACTGCAGAACTCAGAATACAGAACTTGTCCAGAGCCACCCCTGCACAAAGAGCTTGGCACTGAGTAGTGCTGGGCACAGCCTCACCGCGCTTTTTGTGTGTGAGCCATCCGTGTGGGCAGAGCACTAGAAGCGCAATCCTGAATGACACACTCATTCAGAAATATGAAAGAGACGTAATAAAAGCCTATTACTATGGAGTTTGCTGCTACGGGTTGGTCATTGAGCTCTCCACATTCTTGTGCATTCTGGCTGCGGAGGAGCAGCCAGGGGACAGGAGCTGTGCTGACTGCAGGAGTGGTTACAGCTGCAGGACGGGTGCTGCTAGCACCCCGTAATGCACACCAGGTTTTCTTCAGCACTGGGAAGCAATGGCTTGTTGCCTTCAGATCATCCTTCCTAGCTGCCAAAGCCTAAAATAGCTCTCTTATTCATAGAGGAGCGATGGATGCAGTTCACATTCATGATCAGTGTGTCATTCACAGCCCGTGCTCCATGGCAGCTTGGCCCCTCCTCCTCTCACACCTCTGCTTTTGCCTCCCCATGGAGGATACCACAGAGTGCTCCCATGTAGCCCACAGCCCACGCCAACCTGTGTGCTCCAGCAGCCAAGCTCAGAGAGATGCACAAATGCTACAGCAATGCAAACAGCCACAGCCACTCACAGCCCTGCAGCACCATGCCCTGGAAGCAACGCGCTCAAGGCCAACTCCGCTTGCACACCCATGGCTCTGCTAAAGCTGCTGCCTGCTCCAAAACCTCTCCTGCACAATACTACCCTTCTCCTCCTTGAGCGGTTACGTTTAGTTTTCCAGAGGTGAAAAATACTTGTGCAAACAGGGCATCACAGCACACAGCATCACTCCAGCTCCAGCCCGCTGCTACTGAATACCCCACAGAGCCACAGCTCCCGCAGCACACCTACAACCGGTCCTGCCGTTAGTACTCCTCACATGCTGCCGTGTAAGTGATGGAGAAAAGTGTCAGGCTGGGGAAAAGACAGATCACGAGTATTTCTGGCCCTGACATTTTCCTCCAGATATCTGGATTTCCATATATTTGAAAACCTAATATAAACAACAGAGAGAAAATTTGCATTTCGGGCAGTGAGGAATGAAAAATGGAGGCGGCGTAATGTATTGCTGCTCGAGGAAGAGGAATGACAGTGGTAAAGTCGAGCACACACGACAGCACCCAATCGGCTTGTGGCAAACTCATTTCCTGGCAGAATATAGGGTTTCATCTGCTGGAACATTTAATAGGCATCAAAGAAAGATCACTTCCCCCCTCTCGGTGCAGATTGAGAGCCTTCGCTCTTGCTTTATTTTTGCCATTTTATTAAACCCTTTATATAGTTTTAATACAATATGTATGATTCTCCTAAAAACAAATAAATTCTTAGGCGCTTCCCAGATCCTAAGGATTTCTAATGGTTAAGTATGTTTTATTTATATTTTCAGAGAGACATTAAATACGTGATGTGTAAAAATATGCAAAAAGAAAATCAACTCTAATTTACTGCTCTGTACAGGACCGCGTTACGTTATGTAGTTAATTTGCAGCTCTGGGCAGAGCCCAGGGAAGGGGCTGAGCACAATCCTGCCACCCCTGGGTTCTGCTGCAATGGGAGATGTCCTCACAGTCAGGACTTCTTATGGCCCCTCCCAGTCAAGCCACAGGAACACAGGAGTGGCATCTGCCAAACTTTAGTTATGGCTTAGAACAGCCTTTTGCTTTGAGATTCCCATATTTAGGAGAAAAAGAAATAGATCACAGATTTAAACGACTCATCAATTCTGCTCAGGTTCAGTCTGGTCACATCATCCCTCCAGCTCCTGGTATGAGCTCCCGCCCGCTGAACACTCACCAGCATGCAGACATGCTAAAGAGATAAAAAAAAGAAAAAAGATATGCAATGGAAGACAAAAGAAACAAAAAAAAAGAAAGTAGGAAGAAAGAAGGGGAAAGAGGAAAGGAAAGAGAAAAAGATGAGGAAAATAGAAGGAAGGGAATACAGAAAGAAAGGGAGGATGGACAGAAGGAGGAAGGGAGGATGAAAAGAGAAAGAACAAAGAATAAAAATAAAGAAGAAGGAAAAAGTAGAAAGGAAAGAAGGAGAAAGAAAAAGGAAAATACCTCTCAAGTGTTCAGTGCCGAGAAGTCTGCCACCGTGCCCATTGGCCCTGCCTGCCATGGGGTTGCTCAGTCAGCACCGTGGTTAGAGATGACCCCATCAGCTCTTCCTCCTGCCCATACCAAAGCTGGCTGACATTGCACATGTTCTGCTGCAAAAGCATGAATTGAGGGTCGTGGGTGGACCTGGGAGCAGACTTCAAGCATCCACACCAGGTGAGACCTCAACACAGACATCACTTCACTGATAAAGCTCCAGTAACAACAATAACCAAGCAGACATGGCTTTCACCAGAAGGCACCAGGATGTTCTTAATGTCACTGCAAAGCGTGCTGAGCCTGCAGACACTTATTAGAACACCATAATTGCATACTACAGACCTAGAGCTCCGTCTACACAGCAAACATCTACCTGCAGAGGAGTCGGGGGCACAAGAGAGGCTTTTACAGCCTTTCTATCCCAGGCACACAGCAGTTAATTGTAACACCAGCGATGCAATAGGGCACTGTAAACCCTTCCCGACTCATGCCTGGATCAGGGTAGCCAGGAAGGAGTTACCCAACCTCTGCTGCCCACAGAGGGGTGTTTTTCAGCATTCCTGAGAGCTTCAGCCCACGGCTCCTACCAGCCTGGCAGTGCTGTGGGCACAGGGTGCATTTCACTTTCCAGGTTTGCGGTTGGAATGATGATCCTCATCACCACTCAAATTTAATTTCAATGGTTTGCTTCTGCTTTCATTTTATTGGCACCCATTATATCCCCCTTGTACCTCTGGCATTTCCTTAATAGTCTTTTGACTCATCTGCTCTCAGGAGGAGAAACATTTTTTACCAGAACAATATGAAGTAACAGTTATAAAATCCGTAGCCTGGTGATAAATGTTAAGGACTCATATTCTTTTATTGGAAATTGCTGTCTTTCAAATGTTTAACAGATTTGTAAAAATAATTTCTCCAAAAGGTTACAGTTCCATTGAACTCCATTAGAGAGAGGCTGCGCTCTAAATCACGCACCGCGTCCAGGAGCCCGTGGAAGGGGACACGCCAAAGTCATAACTTTCTCTCTTCATACACAACGCCGCTTGGCTCCTCTCCAGCATTATTCCATTTCCAGGACACTTTCCTTGACCCCTGGGTCCTTCAGCCCCAGCAGAGGGGATGTGCCTGCCTGAATTCAGGCGTGAAATTATGAAGGAATGGGGCCTCGCTCGCTCTGCTATGCTAAGACCTCAGATGTGAAATCGACACTTTTTTTTTTCCCCTTCTCCTCATGCCGGCCTGTCGCATGCCGGGCGGAAAAGATTGTATTTATCACCTGTCAGGGTTTGGCAGAGCTGAGTTACGTGGAGCAGGACAGCATAAAATTATCATACACAAGCATGAAATTACAAAATCGCTCGGAACTGAACAACAAAATTATTTCATTTCTGAGGGAGGCCATTCCATTTTTTAGTCATGACACCTCAACTGCCAAACTTTGAATTGAAATTGAGTGTGAGGTGCATGGAATATAGACAGCAATAACAAGCAAAGGCATGTAAACTAGCCATGCAAATACACTACATTAATGGCCCCGGAAACCTCCCACAGGAGATATGTAACTAAATAAATGTCACATGTCCCAATAACTCAACTTTTCTTATACATTTTGAAATGAATTATGCTGCAATCGGAGTGGGCTGCTCCCGTGACGGAGTCCCACTTGCTCAGCATTCTCCTGGACCGTGTCTCCCGGCTTTTGTTTTTTCCTCTTCCAGCACTTATGCTGGAGTGCAAACATTAGGTCATGGGATGGAGCTGGAGCTGCAAGGGGGTGCAGCAGAGCAGAATGGTTTAGTAGCTTGTGATAGCAGTGGTAATGGGAGGATGGTTGGACTAGATGATCTTGTAGGTCCTTTCCAACCTTGTATTCTATGATTCTAATGGGGCAGAGCTGAGGGTTGGTGACAAAAACGGACCCATCCTCTGGACAAACTTGCTGACAGTAAGGAATAATGCTATTACACCTCACCCAACTGTAAAATCCCCCAGCCCATGAAGCAGAGCTAACATTTCTAACTGCCTGTCACAACCTGGGCTCAGGATTGCTCTGTAGGCACCAAAAGAGCTCACAGAACCATGCCGGGTTCATGAGGCTGCTGATGCAAGGCATGCATGGTGAGAGCAGCACTCCCCCATTTAGCTTCCCCATCAGAGAGGGCTCAGCCCAGCAAACCCACGCTCTGCCAGGGAGCCAACACCGGCAGTAATTGCGGTGAGGAGTAAACGAGCAGTTCCATTTTATTGCAACTAGTAGCATCCTGATGGCTGCAGGCAAGGCAGTCCCTGAGGAGCAATATTTCACCCACACTATTTGTGTCTCAGCTCACGCTGTGCTTGCTGCATCACCCCCAGGGGTCAGGCAGAACAGGGGCAGCCTGGCAGCAGGGGTTTCACAAGCAGCCCCATCCCACACACTGCTCCCCACCTGAGACAGCAAGGCCAGCACCGGGAACAGGAGGATACACCAACACTTCCAGCAAAGACAGTGGCAAACCAGATTGAGAAAGGAGACAAAGCACATTGCTGAGGCCAGTTCTCCCGGCGCTATGAGGGAAGAAGCCTCCCACACCCAGCAGCAGTGGGGCACAGCTTTCAGAAGGCTGTGGGGCTCTGATCCTTCCCTGAAACTTTTGATCTCGGTGGATTGATCATTATTAGCCATTGTTCTCCTGCTCTGCTTGCTTTAAAATATGAAGGGGGATTTTTGTCAGGGTCAGAGTTCCAAACTGGAGCCCGAGCAGCACTCAGAAAGCAGCATCATGGCACGGAGAGATGCAAGAGAAAAGAGATTCCCGATGATTTACGATGGAGGAGGCAGCCCCGGCCTTTGCTTCTCTCAGACAACCCTTTGATGCTGCCCCTTTAATCCTTCACCACCTGGCACTAGTTATAACTGTAAGATAGCCTTTATATGGAGAAGCATTTCCTTGTTTTTAATTAAATATAATGAGAAGCCTCAGGCAATGGGCCCTGTTCTCCCCTCCCAGCACGCACTGTGCCCAGTCATCCCAGGATCACACAGCAGTGCAGGAAGACCCAAGCCCCCAGAAAATAGGAAAACCACAGGGCAGGGACAGCCAGGAGTGGGTACGGGGCAAAGCTTCAGCCCAGGCTGCCCCGTAGCAGGGCTGGGCATAGGATGGGGCAAATCACAGGAGGGTGGAAAGGGGGAGATAAGTGCAAATCCTCTTCACAGCAGTCACTGCTATAAAGACAGGCTGGCACAAGGATGCAGCAGGCATGGGCACCCCAGGGACTCACGGCCATCCCAGCATTCTGGAGGCTTTGGACGATGCTGATGAGCACCACAAAGGGGAAGGAGAAGCTGGGGATTATCATCAGTTTAAGTCAGTTCAACTTCAGTTCCCAGAAAAATATTGGAACAAATGATCAAACAAACTATTTATAAGCACCAAGGAGATAACAGGGTGAGTAGCAGCCAACATGGGTTTGTCAAGAACAAATCGTGGCAAACCGATCTAATTTTCATCTGCGACAGGGTAATAGGCCTTCTGGATAGAAAAGAAGCAGTAAATGTCATATCTTGACTTTAATAAGATTTTTGACACTGTCTTATATGACATTCTCACAAGCAAGCTGAGGAATCATAGTCTAGATGAAAATACAGTTTGGTGAGCGTAAAACCAGCTGAAAAGCTGCAGCCAGAAACTGGCAGTCATGGAGGCTTCGCTGTTGGAATGAGGGACTGTGGCCAGGTCTACTCTTGTTTGGGTCTGGGCAACACAGACCAAGGGATAGGACCCACAGGTGGGCATGGAGAAGGAACAGAGTTCTGGAACCCTTCAGCTGAGCAAGAGATGTGGGCAGAACCTGCACAGCCCAGATGTTCCCACCCACACCCACATAGCTGCTTTCCCTGTCAGGCTGCAAGCCACAATCACTATTCTATTATTATTATTTTTTACACGGGGGGAATTGGTGTAGGTTATCTCCCCATGCACACACACCAAGGGGACAGCCCTTAGTGGTGGGTGCAGGCCCAGGGGACCCATAAAGGTCAGCAGGAGAACAGGGAAAGGATTCACGGCAGCGCACCGCCTCCCTTTGTGCATAACTGCAGTGGCACAGCCCCAGGGAAAGGCACACCAGAAGCTTTCTGATGCAGTCAGACCCCAGCTTGTCCCCCCCCTCCCCCAGAAATCACAGCCCCAATCCCCCCAGGATTCCCCACAGCAGCACAGTGCAGATGTGCCAGGAGCGCCCGCCCACAAAGAGTTAAAGCCGCTTCGCCAGACTGCAAATTCTCAGCCGGTCTCCCACATGCAGCCAAACAACAGCTTGACATTTTCCATCCTTCACGAGAAAGACAAAGGCGTGAAGATATTCCCATGATTCCTTTCTGCATGCCTAACTATGAGCTCAGGTGCAGCAGCATTTGCCCTGGACCGGCCTCATCAACATGAAGGGCGAACTCATCGTTTCTGCATCTTTCCTCGCCACTGCTTGATTAATTGGCTCACAACGATGCTGGCTGAATACCTAATGCCTCTCCTGTCCCTGTTCTTTCTTCACAGCCTTTTGCTGCATTTACATATACTTTATATTCCATAATTTTCACACACACACACAAAAAAAACGGAGCACATCTCAGTAATTTGATGTAATGACGGCATGTCACCAAAAAGAGGAATTAGAAAAATCTGTAGGTATTTAATTTATTCTTGTTTTTTTTTTTTCCAAGTAGATCTCTCTGAGAAAAGCATTAATATTCATGTGCGTAAAAAAAAAAAAGTACTCTCAAAAGGAAATTTCCAGCATTTTAGTTTAAATTAAATACGCTTTTAAAGAAGCAATATTTAACTAATAACGCTTAAAGACAAAATTAACAAAAGTAGCAATTTTTACCTACAGATCAAGGTTTCATCACAGGGGTTCCTGGTAAAACTGCCCTCACAAGAAAACAGCACATTGCTTTTCTAAGGAAGGATTCTGTGAGAATCCCAGAAGGCACAGGGCAGTGAGGCCCCCACAATTACCCTGCCCATCCCAACACTGCCCCTGAGCTCCCCTGGGATGCAGCACTGGGTGGGAGGCAGAGCAATGCACGCTGAGGGTGCCCTGTCTTGTTTCAGGCTTTCAGTTAAGCAGGAGAAAGCAAAGAGTAGAAATCAAAAGGTTTTGCAGGAAATAAACACTCTGCATATTCAGCAAATGGGAGGCAATGACTGTTATGGCAATTTCCCCCAATTAACTTCTCCACCTCTGCTTATCAGGACTACGTTAGAAAGGAAAACTGGAAAAAATAAACATTAAGTTTGGTTCCCTGAGAAATGGTGAAAGGCAGCTCAGACTGCCACAGGTGGGGGCAGTGATGGAGGCACCCCGAGGAGCTGGAAGGGCTACAGGGGAACCAGAGCTGCTCAGCTACAAAGGAGTTCCCACCAGTTGCTGAGACCCCATCCCAAATTCACAGGCCCTGGAATCTCTTGGGCACAAACCAGCAGCAACCACACACATTCAGGTGGTTCCCCACCAATTGGCCCCTCCAGCTGAGAGCAGCCCTTGGGGTGGCTGTGGCAGGAATGATCCACGACAAGAGGAAGCTTCAAGGATGCATGTCCTTGACACATGAAATATAAATCTTCAGGCCTGGGATTGCCTGTAAATCCTTCCTCATTAGCAGGGTTTGGAGCCAGCTGGGGGCCAGGAGGGCCTAGATTCCCCCTCCCTGCTGGAAACACCACCCCTAAAGGAGAGGGGCTGGGTTTCCTCCTATCCACCAATGCAAAACAGTCTTAACCACTGTGCCTATGGCAGGCAGATTGAAACTACATGATCGTTAAAGTCCCCTCCAACCTTATTCTCTGATTAAACTGGTGTTGTGGAAATAAGACTTTGCTCTGGCACATTGTGGAAAGATTATTCTCCAGACGAAGTAAAATTATCAGGTTTATTTCTCAAATGTAAAAGCTGAGAAACCAGATGCAGGGACGGGTAAGCGATAGGAGCAGCCCCCATTGATGGGAGAGTCCCACGAACACCACAGGCAGGGCTGCACGCAGGCGGGAGCTTCAGCAAGGTTCTAAATTGGTCTCCTGATATTTTATGAAATAATTTTTTTTTTTCCTAAAGTACTTCTTGATATTTTTATGTTTATATATTTTAACTCCAGATCGGACTCATAAAAAATACATGAGGAGTAAGTGGTTTCCGCAAATGTTTTATACATGATTTGGGAACAGACAGTGTTCAAGGCGAGAGGAGGACTATTCCTCACCACAGCAACCCGGGCAGTACAGCGGACAGCTCCGAAAGCATCCATCCCTACGCGCAGCACAGCCACCACGAGCCCAGCACCCAACCAACAACCCTCCTCCAGCACCAAAGACCACCACAGCCAAAGCCTACCTGGGAGACTAAAGAGTTAACACAATATTTCATTGGCTTCCTCTGTCGTAGCATATATTATCTTTTTTTTTTTTTTTTGACTGTGTAATACGATGCAAAGTTTTTTAAACGATACAATTGTGTTCTATTATATTCCGCTCTTCAGGGAGATTTTAGGCTCATTTTTTGCATGAATGATACTCACTCGATGCATTTCAATGCTGACACAGATAGCACTGTAGGCACACACAGCAGATAGGGTTATAGCAAGTGCACAGATAAATGCAAAAACATATGGCAACATGAGGAAACTCTACATTTTTTATTATATAAAAACAGAACACATGTTCCTAGATACAGTGAGCAGGATCTGAAAGATGGAGTTACTGTCTCCTTGAGATGGATTTTTATAGGACTCGCTTAAAATAAAATCTAAGCAGGGATTATGTGCAAATATTCCCCTTTGGAGGATTGGACTGCGAATCAAGTTTTGCATAACCCCTGGATGAAAACAGGTTTGGGAGGGGTTTGTCCACCTTAACTGAATTGAGCATCACCTGTGCTCTGAGAGGCCCAGGGCTGGCAGAGCAGCCCCACACCTCCCCCCTCTGAAGGGACCCCACCCCAGCACAGAGCCCTGGTGTCATTGCAGCACTTCACACAGCAGTGGGACAGGGAGCACCACATCCACTGGGGCTCCCAGGAGCCAGGAAGGACACCACGAAGGCTGTCGGCAAAGGTTTTAAAAGAAATTATAGCCTGCATAAAAATATTCACTCCAGCCAAGGGCCCTAAAATATTCCCCTGAGCATAGAGCAGTGACTGAAAGTATATTACCATGCACTTAAGGTTACTGTAGTAACCCAAGGTCAAATAGCAGCGCGTTACATCCCAGCAACCAGGATGGATTTCCTTTGGCGCTGGATGGCAGCGGGCAAGCAGGGCTTTCACCAGGCACTGGGATTTAACTCAATATTCAATTTACCCTGGAATCAATTTTGATGGAGTACAATTCCCATTTATAACCCCAGCTTATTGCCAGCAATGCTGTTTGATCAGACAGCAGCAGTCTCTGGCCAGGCACATCCATCCCCATCACAGCACATCCCACACCACGCAGCCTGGGGACAGGTGGGGTGGCAAAGGAGGCATTTCACTCCTCACTTGGAATTCCCATTATTTTAAAGCCTTTTTTTTTTTTCCCCCCCAGAAGGGCTAATTACGTAATTCCTATGTTTAGACTGATTGTCCCCAGGGCACCACCAAACGTGCCAGAGCAGGATTTCAGCCCCAGCAAGGTACTGCTTGGTGGATGGCATAATGGCATGGCTTACACCACAACCCAGTACCTATTTTCAATTGTTTGTAGGGCTCTCTGCTCTTTGCTCCTCCTCTTCCCCTTGGGAGTTTGTTCCCCGTAATTACAGGGCTGGATGAGCCATCGCTGCCTCACGCTGTTCACAGCTATTTATATTTAACATATTTAGGCTCCCTGGGTCAGAAAAGGAAATCATTCCACACCTAGCTCACCCTTAAAGTTACAACTGCTGCTCAGTCATCAGATGAACACAAAAGATAGGTTATTAAAGCTGTACAATTTCACAAAACAAAAAATGTACAGTATGGGGCACAAAGTCTACAAATGGTTAGGTAAGATCAAATTCCAATACTTGCCCATATCTGATTGGATTTGATGACCTTACAGGTCTTTGCCACTTGATATGATTCTAAGATTCTGCGATTTCATATTAATCCAGAAAGAGCAGTGATGAATTGGTACAGCCTGCCCAGGAAAGTGGTGGGGTCACCATCCCTGGAGGCATTCAATGAATGTGGCACTGAAGGATGTGGTTAATGAGCATGGTGGGATGGGTTGATGGTTGGATTGGATGATCTTTGTGGTGTTTTCCAACCGTAATGCTTCTGTGATTCCACGATGTGCCCATGGAAGCAGGAGTGAATGCACAAGCAAGGAGATTATTCATTTACAAAGTTCACCATCCTCAGAGTCGAGAGCTGTCCCTTTAACCACTGCTAAATTGTTTTCTGACAGCCCTTGCTGCAATTTTATCCCCTGACATTTGATTTACATATGATCTTTAAGCATCACCACTGCTGTAATAGCTATTTGGTTAATATTCAAATCACTCTGTGATGTCACATACCTTGATAGGTCATTTCACTGCAGCTTGGCAAAATGCATGTAAAAATAAATGTATAACTAATGAAATAAACTGATTAAGGGGAGAAATCAATCGTTTTACTGCTGTAGTGAAGATCTAGCAGTTAATTTAGCATGGATCTGCAAGGGTGCACGTTAATAGAACAGGCTCTCATCTAATTGGTGCCACAGTAAATGAAATACAGTAATATTCCACGATGCATTGGAAGAGTTCACTTCATTTTCTCTGCTCTTTCCTGAGAACTGTTTACAGCACATAACAGCTTCAGTTATTTTTGTGCCCCCACGGCAGCAGGAACTCACCAGGTCAACTTCCCCCAGCATCCACCCCAACCCCATGCCTCCAGCAGCACTACTTGGGGCAGTTTAAGGCTTTCCTCTCTATTTGCTCACTGGTTGGCCACAGTAGGCCAGGTGAGACAAAGTCTGGCAGCCCTGTGGGCCATGCTCTGGTAAACTTCATAGAGCTTTCCAACATTTCCAGTAAATAAGGGAGCTCCAGAGGGCCGTGCTCATTTCCCAGGCATTTAATCAATGTGACTCTGCCCTGTTCATTACAGCTGTCAGAAATATGCAAAAAGTCCCATCTGGTCCTTCCAGGTACAGAGCCTGGAATCTCTGGTCTAGAATAATCAGTTGACTGTCTGATTGCCGCACCCCATTTCTCCTAATTTAAGGTCATCCCATTAAGGATGAGTTACCACCTCAAGTATAAAATGAAACTGCAAATATTTGAGGAATGCCATCTTGGAGCAGCCCACCCTTGGAGTGGTCACAGGCCCACACCCAAGTAAGGCAAGAGGAGATCAGCAGCAATGGGCTGAGGACAGGATCACCCACCGCATTCCCACACTGCTGGAGATCCTCTCCCCTCCCCAAAATTATTGAGCCATATTAAAAAAAAAAAATAGGGAAAAATGATCTATACAAAAGCTTTGCATAAAGAAAGTGATCAATGCAAATTCCACTGAGAAAATTGCACCAACAGATGGAACCAACCCATTTCCAGCAAATGCCTCTGGCTGTGCAGATGGTAATTATAGGATGTATGTAAATACGCAAGCTCTAGGAAGCGCAGCAACGTGCACTGCTGAATTGGGGTGGTGCAGGGGATGCCACTCAGCCCATCCCAGGGCCATTTGGCCAGAAGAAAACTGGGCTTGGAGATATTCTCTGCCACATGCACACAGCTGATGCTGTGCCAGAGCCTAGAGGCCACAGGTCCCATCCTTGGGCTCTGTGCCATGGAGCTCACCAATGCAAGTGAAGTGCTGAACCCCCATCCCTGCCTACATGGCAGGCATGGGGTACTTAACCAGCCCCAACCCTGCCCCTTCTCAGGCGTGGGGGGACACAACCTGGCCATTCCCAAGGGTCAGCAGGTCCACACCCCAGCAGACATCAGGCCTGGCTCCCATTTCTCCAGATGGTTGCCAAAGACCATTCCTGAGGCTACTGGCTATTTTACTTCACATTGCTGCTGGCACCATTGTTTTTTCCTTTCTGAGAAAAGAGCTTGCAGAAGTTGTTGGTGTTAAAATGTTAATTGGAGCCAAGTAATTAGACAACAATAGTTAGTGATCTCTCCAAAGCAATAAGCTTTCAGTGCTTTGTTTTAGTGCTATAATAATTACTATTGCTCCATTGAGTGCCTCAGTATTTGACAGGAGGGGTCTGCGAGTGGCTGAGGACCCCTCAGGATAATATTGAGTGGGAACTACCGCAGCCCCCCACACCCAATCCCCTGCTCCCTGCTGTACAGAACCCATTAGGCCAACCCGATGTGTCCAGTGCCAGTGTGAGCAGAGGAACAACTAGATCCAGATTTATTACTGCCTTTCTTTTTCCAAAGCTTCTTGCTGCCTTCCCAGCTCCCCCACCCCTGAAGGTGATGAGTAGCAGGCCCCTGGGTTATCATTTGTCACCCCCTCCCCCCTCCCTCCCAGAGACAGCATGGCCCCAGATGAGAACCCATGCAGAGCCAAGGAGCCTCCAGAACAGCCTCAGACATCTCAGTGATTTAAAAATATATTAATTTAAAAGAAAATTGCAGCCTGAATGACCTGTTGATTGAAATCACCTTGGCCTTGATCGAGCAAGCAGTTCTACCTGGCTTCCTCTCCTGCCTGGTCCCACTGGGTACCAACTGGGAGGAGCAACACTAAATCCAAGCAGCAGCTTCACTGAGAAAGACACTCCTAAAAGGAAATCATTAGGTGTCCACCTGGAGATGTAGACACTGACAGACATCCCTGCAGCCTCATTATGCCAACAGAAGAGCCCTGGATGGAGGAGGGCCAGACAGGGATGCACCTCCTCAAAGATGGGCTCCTTCCCAGCAGCTGAAGCAATGCTTTGCATCACTCCTATTGCAGTCACTGCTTTGGACTTACAGAACAACAGAGATGCTGAAAGTGTTCTATGGCTCGCACCAAATGCGTGGGCTCTGCAGGATGGAGGCAGGGACAGCACCGTGCTGGGATCCCACTAACACTGTGCACCAGCGTGTCATACACAGGGAGCACAAAGGGAACCGTGCTCAGACATCACTCCTTCGTGCTCCGTACATCAACTCTCTATCTTTTCATCAGCAATCGCAGACAGATTTTCTCAGTGTGAGAACTGCCATGAAAATTGAATGATTGTACTGCAAACATTCTTTTCTCCTTGATGCCCCCCTCTCATTGTGCTGCCTTTGATTTTATTAATCTGTTATCATTAATATCCTGAAGGCAAGAGAAAAAAAATTAGAATAGCAGCTTTTACTTCCTGCAATGGCTTCTGCTCAAATTTTTCTATATTGAAGAAGGAATTGTCTCTAACAGCACTCATTTTTGGGGACAAGCTCCTTAGTGCTCCCCTTCTCCTCCAGGAACTTGGCCACATGCCTAGGAGGCTCCTGCAGTGCCAGGGCAGATGCTGGCTGGTACCTGGCCCCAGCAACAATGCCACTGCACCACACAGAGCCTAGAGCTGAGTATAAAGGCCATTCCTACCCATAGCATACACACTTGTAATGACTAAAATGCAGCAAGGCACCAGTACGTAGCTCCAGGACACAAATCACTTCCCAAGCTCCCACACTCATCACCACATAACACTGTGGGCCCTCAGTGGGGAGGGCACAGAGGGACCATCCCGTTCCCACCCCACACCCTGGGAGTTCCTGGTGACAGGAGCAGCACAAGCAGCGCTTCCAGCCACTGCCAGGTCTTTATTTTAATGGTGAGATGTGTGCAGTAATAGCACATGTGGGATTATTGATGTTCACTTTGTACTTGCCTGTAAAATGCACTGACACAGTATATTGCATGGTCAATAGGTCTTTAGGGTTTTTTCAGCAGTATTAAATATCATTCCAAGCGATACCCTGTGAGCTACTCCCAGGATAGGGCACAAGGAGGGGTGCAGGGAGCAACTGCACAGCTCCAGCATGCAGGCAAGGCTCTGGAGGCAAGGTTAGGGTGGGGGGGTTGGGTGGGGGAAGGGGAGGTTCCTGTAGGCTCACAACCAGTTTCACAGCAGGGAGTGCACAAACACAACCACCAGCATTCAAGAGCTTGCTGCAGCAGGCAGGCCCTGAAATGAGGCTTTGCCCCTTGGCACCCTATTAGGGCACTCCTTCTGCAGTTTCTTGCAGTTTGGGAGGCCAGGAGGAGTATTTGATTATCCAATTTGAAATACAGCCCTCTGAAGAACCCTCCCTATTGAAGAAACCATAAAAAGAAAATCTTTCCTAATGTCACTCTTTCCTCCCTGTTCTTTAGGAGCCTGTGAACGCTGCCATTCATCACCCGTGTGACACTTTCATAATGTAGTCCCAGATAATGGCACACCTTCCAACTCCCCAGAATTGGCTGTCAGAGCAATCAAAGGAGACAAGTGCGAGATGCTAGAGTGGGGCTCCTCTCTGGGTATGGACCTACAGACACAGCTTAGCTCTGCCTTGAAGGACAGCAGGCAGGCAGCACCTGAGAGCACAGGGCCATGCAGCAGCATCACACCCCAATACCCCCCACCAGCTCTACAAGTACAGATCACTGTGCAAACAGCAGCCCTGCCCCTTCACTACGCCACAGCTCTGCCCATCAGCACCAATTCTGCAATCTAGTTAGCCACCAAAACATACCTGCCTAAAGGAACAACGTCTTCAAAACTTATTTTACAGCTGCTGCAAGGAGCTCCTGGCTGCAGAAAGCCAAGCTGTGAGTCCAGAAGCCTAGCACAGAGATCAGAGCTAAACCTCCACACACAGCATCACCCACTCTACAGATAGGGCTGGAATCTGCCAGGTGCTCAAAGCTGGCAGCTGGCACCCCTGTGTAGAAACACCTGGCAACACAAAACCAAGGACAGCCCCTATGAAAGAGTCAAGGCCACAACTCATTGCCCTTCATTCTTAAATCTCTTAGGTTCATCCAGAGCAAAAACAACACCAGGAACACCTTGCCTATAGCAGCAGTCACTGCTCATACAAACAATCAAGGTTTGAGTTTCAGATATTCAGTCATCCTCCTACTAAATCCCCAGCTTTTAAAAAGAGTTCACAGCACTTAAACACTCTTCCTCCATACAGACCAAAGAAAGTACACAGCACTCACCTGGAATCTTCCCCCCCCCAAAGCAAGCAGAGCTCAGCACAGCACCTCACAGCCAAACTCAGCCCTGCTTGCCAGGGCTACACATATACCTGTGCTCTAAAGCTTTAGTCAACCCTGCTGCTGCTAATTAAGGTTGTAATCAGGAATTGCCTTCTTGTAATCAGGAATTGCCTTCAGCTGGGGGGAGTTGGGGAGGGGTGAGGTAGCACAGCTCTGTTTGCTGGGCACAGCACGCTTGGATGGGAAGGGAAAGTGAATGCTGTCTGCTTGGGTGCCTTATCTTTGTCTTTAAATAAATACGATTTTGTCAGGTTTATGAAAAATAATATAGCATGTTATTTTTCATAAGCCTGACTGATATCTCCATTTCCCATGGTTCAACTTAGGCCATAAACATGACCCTGCTTGAGTGATTTCACCTTCCCCATTGAACAGAGAACCTCAGCAGCACTCAGACCAAGGCCCTGACTGATTATTGACAAATTAAAAATATAAGCTATTGACCAGACACTGAGATAGAGTCCCTGAGCCGGCGCCCGGAATCTAAATGAGGTTATTGAAGTTGTGCGGATCGATAGCGCAGTTATAGCACAGAGAGCAGGTGGATGGCTGCATACATAATGTGGAGGGGAGAGGGCTGGGTGCTTAAGTAAATAGTTGTTCAAATTAACAAGGATGCTCTGAGATGCATTCCTCTGCTTACAGCATAATGACTTTCTGAAGTCAGAAAAAAAATGCACCAGGCCAGTGAGCGGCAGGGCAGCAGTTCAACCTCTGAGCCTCTGCTCAGGTGCAGGAGAGACGGAGATGGGGTCTGAATGGTGGGGACAGTCACCCCCAGGCCGATGTTCTCTGCTGTGGGAGGAAGGAGAGGCTGCAGATCCTTCTCTGCATGGCACTGCCTGGTCCTAGTGACCTCTCTCCATCCGTATCCCCACTGTGCTGCTCCAGGCCCTGCAAGTCCTCCTTGCAGACATCAGAAGACAGAAGGTCTGGGGCATTATCAGATGGGCACAGCTGGTCCCATCTGCTGCTTGCTCAGCAGTGAGAGTGTGTGGTGTCCCGGAACGGGTTGCTCATGTCATTGCCAGCTAGCAGGAGGGATTCTGTGGGAACACAGCTGGAGGACCACGGGCACAGCTGAAATCCTGTGGGGCACAGCTGGAAGACTGGGGCACAGCTGGTGGCACTGCAGGGGGCAGGGCTGCAGCTCTCCCCTAGGGCAGGTTAGGAAGCACTAGGCTGTGCACTAGGGCTTTTTGCCTGGAGTTGAATAGTTTCACCTTCCTTTTTGCTGCATTTTCAGGTGAGACATTGGGAAATCATCCTCCTCACAGGTTCTGATGTTGCACCGATGGGGGGTTCTCTGGGTGATATGAAGGTGAGGGCCAGGTGTGAGCCATGCCACTTGGAAATGCCATGCCTCCCTCTCTGGGCAGGGCTCCCATGTGAGACCCAGGACACGTTGTGACCCTCCTGAGCCCCCTGTGCAGCAGCAAACCCTCCTGTGCTGGACATTCAGCGCCCAGCAGCAAGGAGCTCAGTAGGCAGTGTGCATGGCTGTGCCCCTTGCTCTCATGGCGCTGCAGAGATCCTTTGTTTGCTAGTTAAGTGATTTCTTGGCTCTCCTGCTAATGCTTGCTGGCATTTATATTGCTTTAATCAATATTAATTATCTTTTGTCCCGAACCAACAAAAAAACCCACTTCTTTTATTTCCTTCCCACCAGTTTGACACCCCGCAGGATGTGTGCCTATCCCTACTCCTCCCCATCCCCAGCATTTCCCTTTCCCCACTGCTCTCCAGCCCCAGCACTGAGCCCAATTGCTGCATGGCAAGAGTTAAGCACTCCACTCGGAAGCAGCATCATTTATCGGCACAACCGGCGCACAGCAAGCCCTGCCCTCTGGGGAAGGCACTGCTCAGAGCTGCCTGCGTGTTTGAAAACACTCCTGTCACCCAGCAGGCTGCGGCAGCACAGCGGCTTTCCCAGTGCTGCCTGATGGATGGGGTCAGAGCCCAGCAGCGGGCTGTGAGGAGGATGCTCCTTCAGCCGCCGTGCGCCACAATGGGCACTGACAGCACCTGTGCCAACCTGTGTTATTGCATGGCTCAGTGTCAGGGCCAGCAGCCGCTCATCCCACTGGTGATGTGCCCGTGCAGTCCCTGCAGGGTCATGCAGGCAGCAGCTATTGACAGCAGTGCTGCACGGAGGGTAGTACGGCTTCAGCAGCCACTGCTGTGCAGCACTGTGCTGCAGCTCCAGCGCCGAGATGAGGTTGGAGCAGGGAGCAGCTACTAACAGATTCATTAAACTTGCTCCAGAGCAGCTATAAAAAATCAATTTAGTTCACCAGGCGGCTTTGAACCAGTGCCAGTGGCAGGGAGCAGCTCACAGCTGAGAGCTCTCCAGCCCTGAAGTGCCACTGTGATATGGCCGGGGCTGAAGCACAGCAGCGTTGGAGCACACAAATGTGGTGGTGCAGGCACACGTGGGGCCTGGTGCTCCTCTCCCAGGAGTGAGCTCCAGCTCTGGTGCTGGCCTTGGCCCCATCACCAGCCCTGCCTGCAGTGGTGGAGTAGTGACAGCTCTTAGTGAGGCCCTGTGCTTGTCCTCCCATACAAATGCCCTTTTGTATCCCCCTCAGGCCATGCAGGCAGCACTGGGCAGGACTGCACGCAGCACTCGCAGTAGCATTTGTATTCACAAGAGTTCCCTTCTATTCAACTTTACTTGTAAATGTGTTTCTTAAGTTTCTTTTCTCCTTCTGAAAATTTTCCTATGGTGAAAAATAATGCAAGGCACTGGCGAGATGGAGCAAGTGACTTCCATCTCAATGACACGTTTAATGTGCCTGTGAATGGAAAGTCTTGCTCATTCTGGTCCCGTCTTTTGCATTCGGCTGCTTGGAATTTAGCAGGGCAATCATTAAAGCTGAGCGATGTGGAGGAAGGAGCGCAGGAGCTCGATCCCAGATGGTGACACTGGGATGCGGCCCTTCCCAGTGCATCAATCCGTGGGAAAAGTCTTATACCCACGAGGAAACTGCAGAGCACAAAAAATCACATCTGTGGAGAAAATGCAGAGATGCCCACGGGAGTGCTGGTGGCCGTGAGAAAAGCCTGAGAACCCCTATGGCATTGCCACCAAGCCCACCCCGCCCCGAGCCTCAGCAGAGTTATTGAACAAACAGTTCTGGAAGAACGCAATTGTCGCTGTGGGTTACTCTTAAGCAGATGATTTGCAGGTCAAGGCTGACACTGGTGGGGTGATTCTGCCGCTAATTAGCTTGGTTTTCAGCTCTTCTGCTTTTTTTTTTTCTCTGTTTACATAATTAATTCTGTGAATTTTGTATTCTCACTTAAACTCACTTTTTTTTTATAGAGCAATCACTACTAAAAAATGAATTTTTTATAAGTTTGCCTTTGTTACTTTAAATTTTTTATAAACTTCTTACCCTAAAGGAATATTTCTTATAGCTAGCAATAAAGTATGTTAATTTCATTTGAAAAGGGAAATGTAAGTTTGTATTTTATTAAACACACACACCACCCATATATCTGCACGCGCAGTGCGCTTGGTGCTGAGTTATGTGCAGGAAAACCAAGAGATGGGTGGGAAGGCAGGGCACTGGGCTGGGGCTGGGTGGGAGATTCTGGAGGATACCATGAAGGAGGTCATAGGGGAGAATATAGAGGAGGCCATGGGAGTGGTAATGAGGGATGAGGGGAGGATATGGGGGAGGCTATGGGGGAGGTCATGGGGGGAGGCTATTAGAGCAGCCATGGGAGTGGTCATGGGAGGAGGATAAAGAGGAAGCCATGGGGGAGATCCTGAGGGGAGGATATAGGGGAGGCCATGGGGGTGTTCATCAGAGACAATACGGGGGAGGCTACTGGGGAGGCTATGGGGGAGGTCATGGGGGAGATTATGGAAGATATGGAGGAAGCCATGGGAAAGGCCATGGGGGAGGATATGGGTGATGCTTTGGACGAGGCCACTGCAGGAGGCTCTGCCACTGTGGGCTGTAACGCTGTGTAAATGATCATCTTTTGCCTTTGCCACAAAAATCTGTATCTCTTGAAATGAAGATTTTTTTTTTTTTTTCACTTTGAAAATATTGCATATTTTTATTCCTTCATTTGCATAGCATTTGAGATCGTCAGCTCAATACACTCAATACATAACGTGGAGAGTGTGCAGAATCACTGGAACACGCATAACACAAAGCTTGTGCTACCTGGGGAGGCTGCAGCCCCAGTAACAGGGTATTACTGCATCATAAAGCACAAACTACTGAAGGAGATGAAGAATGTTTTCCCCTTTGGACAAGTAACCAGCAATGCTCTGACATGTCCTCAGGTGAAGGCTGCTTGTCTGAAACTATAAAACGCAAGAGCAAGCGGAGGGCAATCGGCAGTGACACAGACACAGACGTTCTCCCTCGCAAGGCACCAGCATAAACGCACATCAGTGCGGTCAGATGCAGTTCCTGGCTGGCCACTGTGGTCACACAGGCACCCCATCTGCCCTGTAAATTAAGTGCTCTTTGCAGTTTTCATAGGATCATAGAATTATAGAAACATTAAAGTTGGAGAAGGCTTCTACATCAAGTCCAGCCATCAGCCCATCACCACCACGCCCACTCATAGAATCATGGAACAATTAAGGTTGGAAAAGACCTCCAAGATCACCAAGTCCAACCACCAACCCATTCCCACCATTCCCACTAACCGTGTCCCCAAGCGTCACAACTCCAAAGTTCTTGAATACCTCCAGGGACGGTGACCCCACTACTTCTCTGGGCAGCCTGTGCCAATGCCACTACTCTTCCGCCCCACTGATGAATGCTTCCCACACCAAACCCAGAGCCCGTGCTAATGACAAATGTTTTACGGAAGGAATCACCAGGGTCAGCCCAATGAAGGTGACATATGAGCATTCAGCCCCGTTTGGGCTACTCCAAGACAAATCGATGGACCGCTGGGTCTCCAGGCTAATAAATAATAACAATCATAAAAATAAAATATAGCTAATAGTCCTGCAGCACATTCATAGGATGCATCCCTCAGACCTAATAAAGGCTTTGCTCTCAAGCTTAATTAAAAGCGATAGCGAATAAACCTTCCCTCATGTCTGACCCAAGGTCACAAGTGGTTTGTGCCACAGGACTTGGGCCATCCCCATGGGTTGGTACCCAGTCCAGGGGCAGCGAGAATGTTTCACAGTGCTGTCCCACAGCAGTAATTCATCCTCATTATTTCCTCGGTTAGAGTACGCATTAATGACCCTCATATTAACGCAGAGCGATATCACTTGTTACCATATGAACCAGATTGCTCATTAATACCCTGTAAATTGTAACAAGATGCTCCTTGGCTGCTAAGTATCATTGTGTGCTTAGAGTCTGCCCCATGCATGCCATAGGACCCAGCAGATGCTGGTAGCCCTAGGGCTGCCCTGCAAGGACAGCTGTGGGATTGTCCCTGCACCTTGATGGGGTGAGGAGCCCTGGGGCTGTCCCCTTCGTGGAGCTGTGGTCTCAGCTTGCGGTGCCCATTGGCTGCTCTCACTTGGTCCCCTGAGCCATCCTTTACAACAAAATCTCATGCCAAGGTGTGTGCCAGCAAGGAGCCTGCTGCTTTGGTGTCCCAAGGGCAGAGGCTGGCTTTATTGTCCCCAAGGGCAGACACCTGCTTCTTTATTGTCCCCAGGGCACACACTGCTGATTTGGACAACACTCCCCAAGCCGCTACTCCTGATGGAAGGACACCTCTCAGCCAGCTCAAAACCAGCACCTGCCTCGTTTGAATCCTTCCTGCTTTGATGAGTTCAGATCTTTATTAGCACAAGGCGTTTTTAATCTCTTATCTATAGCATTTTGTTTTCCCTTTCATCACGCGAGGTGGGCTCAGCCGGGAGGGCACAGCGCAGCTCCCTCCCACTGCTCCTTTGTAGCTCAATACTCTCACATAGTAATGTTCAATTATTCGTTACACAGTGTCTAATATTTTCTATAGTAAACGGAGTTTTATTATCAGTTAATGTATTGATGAAAGAGCATGAGTTAGTCGATTGAATATGTAATAAATACAGACATATACTTGAACTATCGATTACTTCAGTTGCTTACGTGAAGTATTGATATAAAGTGTGCAGATTTGCCCTCGGACTGTTGAGTCATGACACACCAGCCACCATTTTTAATAATAAAAAGTGACTATTTTTAAACACTTCACAAGAAAAAATCCATTTGCTTAATGGGTTTGTGCCTATCACTGGGAGCCTATCACTGCTCCCATGGAGGCAGAGGAAGGCGAATGGTGCCAGAGCCCAGGCAGGTCCCAGGTGGTGATGCTACTTGTGATTTCCTGAGTGATCTGGAAAAAGGAAGCGTCAATGTTGTTAGGCCAAAGACAGTTCTTTCTAAATGCACTTTGAAAGAAGAAAAACCCGCAGTATCCATCCTGCAAAAACCCGCTATGCCTACCAGCAAAACGCAGCCTTCCCATCACACCTGCTGAAATGGGATAAGCAATCTGAGAGGGCTTTGTGGCAGAGGTGGAGATGTGCTGGATGCTTTGTCCCCCAGCCAGCAGTGCTGAGGGCTGCTTCCAAGTTGCTCTGAATTTCTCTGCGTGTTTAAACCTGGCCCAAGTTGAGAATCATAGTCCATCACATCCCACAGGCTGCGGGGCTGAGCTCAGCTGCAGCACTGTCTGTGTGTACTCTCTCAGTTTGCAGCAAATTTAAATTTATATTTAAATCACTTTCTTGACATTTAAGATTAGTAACAGTTCTTAGCAATTACCTCTGGATAAGAGTGCATGTGTGCAGTTAGCTCCGGTGATCTGCAGCAACCTGCTAAGCGTGTTTACTGATTTGCGGAAAAAAAAGAGGGAGAATAATGAACTGAAAAACTGTGAGGAAGAAAACTCATTGTCTGGTGATGTCAGAATTAAATTCGGCCACAGCTGTGCTGAGGCATAGCTCCTACCTCCTGCAAACACTCCCGGGACACCATCGGCCACCTCTCTTCTGGTCCCATTGGTTCGCCATAGACAGAGGCAACCTGGAGTGACGGGTACAGATGTCCTGGCGGTGTGTAAGGGCAGGGGGTGGGCAGTGCCCTGGGAGGAGGCCTCCCCAGAGCAGGGTGTTCCCAGGTTACATCCCTGTTACACCCCCGTGTAAGGGAGCTCTCAGCAGAAAGAGGACCCGAGCTCTTGAAATGTGATCTCACCCCGCACTCGGTACACAGCTGCCCTTGTCTTTATTAAGAGCCCTTCTCTATTCTGCAGCTCTTGTGTTTCTTCAGCCACCCCATTCCAACCCCGACTCCTCCAGGGAGCAGCTCAGCTCATGCCTAACCCCATCCCAGGGCGGATCGCTTACAGCCGCCACGAATGGCCCCATTGACGGAGCCCTTTCAGCAGAGCAATGTGATCCTCAGCCCATGACTTTCCCAGTCCATTCACAACCCTCTTTAGGCATCCCCCCTCATTAAAGAGTCACTGCTGTCTTCTGCTTTACCTTCACCAAGCACTGCAGAAGGGATTGTTACACTGTATGGAATTTCTTCTACACAACGGCCTGCGACCAGATGGCTCTATGGAGCGCATCCTTTTGTAAGACACGGCTTTGTTAAGAGGTTCACCACAGTCTGAAGTGTTATGGCAACACCAAAACCTCACAGCAGGACACCTGCAGTCTGCCCAGACAGCATCACACCTCTAAGAACAGAAGCAGGACCCATGTGTTGTATAGCCTGAACGTTAATTGTTGGAGCCAACGAATTTGCCTATTTCTGCAGTTCTGGCTATCTACATTGAGCAGTTTGTCTCCACGAGTGAAAATCCTCGAGTCCTTTTCTATCAAATAGATTCTGGGACCTGGGAAATCAGAGAGCAAGAGATGTTCATACAGAGCACTATCACCGTAGCGGAGCCACAAACATCCCTCTGATAGGTGAGAAAGGCTTTGTCCTGGGTGGTGCCAGGAGTTCAGAACTGTGGTTTATCACCAATCTGTACTTCTAGAAGCTGTGATGAAAGTTCTCTGCCCAACGAACCTGGGACCACAAGGAGCCTCTAGTAAAAGAGGGTCATTTTTTCCTTATTTTTGAAGGGAGAATGGCTTGAGTTAGATAGAAAGGAAATCATTTTAGAAGTTTTGCCAATCTTTTTCTCTACTTTTCAAAGAAAATATTCCGGTTCCCACTGAGCAGGTCAATACCTCAGTAGTGCTCTGCGTTGCTGCCTGATCTGCAAGGAGGGCTATGGAATTATCCTCACATCTGGGGCAAAAATAAATATTTAATCGTGGTAATGGCCGTAATTTGCATTCAAATGTTTTTCAGAGTAAGAATTCTTCACTAAATGGCACCAAAGGCTTTTGAGAATGATGAACTCATGCGAGAGCGTTGCTTT
Organism: Meleagris gallopavo; assembly: GCF_905368555.1. Taxonomy (NCBI): domain Eukaryota; kingdom Metazoa; phylum Chordata; class Aves; order Galliformes; family Phasianidae; genus Meleagris; species Meleagris gallopavo. The sequence goes on from NC_139420.1 coordinate 7,322,098, forward strand.
CTATTCCCCGGAATGTCATCATCAGAAAAATGGCTAAATTTAGCAAAAAAGAAAAAAAAAAAGAAAAAAATAGCAAAAAGAAAAAATCTATTTTCTCAGTTGTAATAAATACAGTGTGTAGTAAAAAGGAGCATACTTCAGCTGTAAGTGGGGTATTGTTATTTGATATGTGGGAGAAAAAACAGAAACCTAATAAGACATTTTTATACATAAAAAAAAAAAAAAATCATGTAATCCTGGCGCATTATACATGCTGTACTTATTCATGGTCTATCCATGGGCAGATATTTATTATTATACACAGCCATCCGTTATGCGAGGAGATGCAGATCTGAGCTTTCGTGTGGAAAAACTCAGGGCACATCCCTCGCTTGGAGAGGATCCTGCTGTTATCCACCCACCTAACTGTGCAGCCCCTCCTCTGGCTGTGCTGCTGCTGGCACTGGGTGACCCAGTGCTTCCTGCACACACGGGGCTGCCCCGTGGGACAACATCACCACTGAGACACAGCTCTGACCTCGAGGCCCAATCGCTGCCCCATGCGCTGGGTACCCGGTGCTGCACCCCATGGTGCTCAGTGCTGTGCTGTGCCTGCACCCAACCACAAGACTTCTCAGGCACTCTGAAATCCCACGCCCCATTATTCTTTCCCAGACAGTGTCTTATCTTTCTGAGCACCATTGAAAGCAACAAAGAGAGCACATCCTTTTAGTTTTGCCAGCTTTCCAATACTTTTTTTTTTCCCCCCAATATCCTTTCAGTCCTGAACACTGGCTGCCGTATGTCTGTTCTTGTGTGGAGATAATCCCATGACTTGATTTTCAAGTACATTTAGTGTCTAGACAGGGCATTGTAGTCCTTTGTCCTTCCCCTGTGGTTCCCTTACTGATTTCTGCAGCCCTCCAGCGTGGGCACCACCCAAACACAAAATAGTTGGTGCTGCAGCCCCCTACGTCCCACCTTCCAGCAGAGCCCAAGCACTGCCATCCTACAACAGTTCCCTCCATTACTTATCAAAAATGGCCAAAAAACAAAAGAGGTCAGAATGGGTATGGAAATTACCATGGAGGAGGATAAAGAAAGGGCCAAGCAGTGACCATGGCATGGTCATGGGCACTTACCCCTGGGACGTGCCCTCGAGCCGCTGCCTGCACTCAGGTTCTGAGACAACCTGGGGGTACAGCACAGCCCCTCAAGGACTTCCCTGTCCCCAAGATCCCCAAAGTCTGCAAGGTCCCCATGAGGACCCCGAGGTCTCCCCGAGGTCCCCAGGCCAAAGATGTCACCTCTCCCCGAGGTCCCCAGTGCCACCCAGGGAGCGGTAAGGAGCAGCAGCCCCACACACCCAGCAGCTCCTTCTCTCCTCACCCATACATCAGAACAACCCAATTAAGTCATTTACAGTGAGGACCTGGAGATGGCAGCAACATATAATCACAAACATAAGCAGTTTTTACATGGTAATTATAAATTCTATTTTTTTATCAGTGCAACACAGACAGAAGATTATTTTATGCTTGATATCATTCTAATTTTTGATCCATTTTTCCCCCCAACTTAAAAAGGATTAAGATTGGGCTTCTGGTAATAATTTTGGATATGCCGACTTCGTAAGTACTACACAGCTTTGTATTAAACCGATTATTAGCTACTTTTGCTTATTGTTAACAGCGCTTCTCTTCTTTGGGCGAACATCTGAGGCGTGTGGAACCAGATGGTTGCAATGGTCAAACCGAAAGGCCAGAATATTTTTTAAGTCTGTTTTAAAATAAAACATACTATTCCTTTAAACTTCATCTGATAAAACAGTCTTGAGGAGATAGGCAACGAGAGAGGAAACACCGTGCCTGGCTTTGATCATTTTCAAAAGGAATTGGCACATGTGATTTTCTAGAAGATGAAGGCACCAGGTGAAACTATTTCATAACCCAAGCCCTTTTCTCTGCCGAAACCAGCATCTGCTTCTCGTTTTCCCTCGGTTTGAAGAGCAGCCCGCCTGACCCCCAGTTTACATCAATTACTGCTTGGTAGCGGCGGACAGCAAAAGGCAGAAGCTTGGAGAGCGGGCAGCCATGGGGCCACGTGTGGTGGTGTGGATGGGGAGGAAGGGACGCGTATATGAGGGCACAAGGATGCGTGTGGAGTGGTTGTGAATGAGGCTTCATTCTCCTCCTTTCTTGTTATCACAGTGTTCATCCTCGCACCCATCGAATGATTCACTCGCTTTCCCACCACCCAATGCAGTGTGCATAGAAATGGGTGGGAGGGCTGGCAAATGGAGAATGGTTCCAAGCAGTCCCCTTGTCCCCCCTTTGCCCACATGTTCATGCATGCAACCGCCTCCATCTGCAGAGCCCCAGCAGAGATTGAGGCATTGAGGACATCGCTGCCATGTGCGCTGTGTCCAGCAACGTGTCCATCACCATGTCTGGTACCATGTACAAGAGCATATCCAGAATCATGGCCAGCAGTATAACCAGCACTGTGTCAGGCACTGCACCCAGCACTGTGTCCATCACCATGTCTGGCACCAAGTACAGCACTGTATATGACACTGGGTCCAGCACCGTGTTCAGCCCATGTTTCCAACCCCTTGTCCAGCATCACTCTGCCCCACTCCACCACCCTTCTGCCACAAAGACGAGCACAACAAACCAAAACTCCTGTGCGTGCAGAGAACTCTTAGGCCAAAACTCATGGCTAAAGCCAGCCCTGTCTCATCTGGCTGTGTGGTGGTGATGTGCCAACCACCAATGGACAGCATCGTTGCGTAAAATCCAGATATTATCAAAGACAATAATAATTATAACTAGTACCATAACAGCTGAAAATAATAAAAGTAATTCTCCCTGTTTGGTGCCAGTAGGGAACAAGTGTAGAGTGAATGAGTTCATGGTTAGGAATCAAAGATTTACAATCTAGGAGTAATTTCTTATCCACACGAATCAGTAAATCACAGGTAATTATTGCAGACAAAACTAGGCAGGTTCATCTTACCAGATCAGTTAAGAATAGCCAGAATAATCACACTGTCTCTAGAGTCAATAAACAGTGCTGGAGCTGGGGCCAAAAGGGCCCACGTTTCCCAAGTGCTCACTTCCCCATAGCTCCTCCTGCTCTGGTCATTCCCTGCTGGGGGCAGTTACACACCTGGTATGCCCTCATAGATCAATGCCCACCTGAAGCAATCACAGCATCACTCCGATGCTGTCGTGGGCAGAATGGGATGGTTGCAGCTCGGGGGAACCACTGGGGATGGGTTACTTCAGACACCACCCAGAGGAGGATGCAATGTTACTCTCCCAATGCTCAGTGCCTCCTGGAAAAAGGATGCGGCGTCATTAAAAATAGAAGCATGAAAGATTATTTACATTTCAAGAATGGCTGAGGTCTTTAAAGAAACTTCCATCATCCTTTAAAGGCTCTTAGTCAAACGCTGTTCATTATTAATGCCTGTTGGCTTTATTTAGCCTATGACTACAATTATATATTTATGAGGTAATCAGCAATTGGAAATTTCCCTGTAATGGTAACTGGAGCTTGGCATCCAAATAAAATGAACACCATTAAGAAAGTATTGCGGTCATTGGGGTGGATCAAGTGTGCTAATAGCCCAACTAACAGCAATTAAGTCAATTAACCATTCAGACATATGCTGCTCAATTTCCCTGCTTAAACAGCCCGGTGCATCTGCGAAATTTGTGGAACTTATTTATGGTGTAAGCGGCTGCTAGTCATTATTAACCAGGGGAAACAGTGAAAATAAGGGAGGCTTGTAAAAAATTAACTACTGCAGCAAAGGGTCTGCTAATTGCCAGTTCCCCTCCCAATAGGGGAAGGTTTTGTTTTGCCAAGTGTTTATTTATTGTCTTTTGAATGTCACTGCGAGCATTTTATGGAGCTACCTCCATAGGTGGATGAGGCAGGTGGATGTTGTGGAACAAACAGCCTGGCCAGAAGCAGTCTGAGGTGGGCAGCACAGTGCTGGGAATGGGAGATGAGCAATGGGATATGGGTGATGGGAGATGGGCAATGGGAGATGGAAGACTGGCATGTGGAGATGGGTGATGGATGCTGGGAGATGAGTGATGGGAGATGGGCAATGGGAGATGGGCACTGGCTGGAGCGAGGCCTCTCCTCTCCCTTTCACTGTTTTGGGTTCTTGTCATCTGTCCAGGAGAGGATGTTCCAAAGTTTTGTTAAGTGCCTGTTTTAATGAACACCATTAAAGTTAACCTAGCCATATAAAATACAGGAGAAATCTCCCATAAATACAGGTAAATAGAGATTGTAAAGATAAATAACAATACCGGTGTGTGAGAAGTGATAATGTACTCTATTTACTGCAGGCCCATAAAAGGCCAGTAAAAGATACTGCGCCTTTAATGACTTACTTTCTCCATGGCAGCCAGCACTCACAGTTAGCAAGCTAAGGATGCAGTGACACAAAAAAGCTTACAGATAATTAAATATTGATTTTTGTTTTCTAATCCTATATAAAAATTGTCCTGGGTCTCCCAATGGTAGTTTCATCTCACTAGGACACAGGGAGTGCTATTAACCCTGTTTGGTTTCAAGCTGTTGCAGAACAAATAAACTGGGGCCTGGAGAACCCAGGCAGCTGCCAGCACCCCCCACAAGCACCGTGCCCAGGCAAACAGCCTGGTTGTGGTTGGAGCTGTATCCCTTCCATGAGGGATCCATCAGCCCTGTCTCTCTGCCCCCTATCCTTGCCCCACAGAGCACCACTGGGTGCATGCTGACAGCTCGTGGGTGTTCTGCAATGAGCAAAAAGGTATTAAAGTAATAACCTCTGAGTCTGCCACGCATGATGTTCTCTATCACTATTGGGAAAGCAATTGCCTCCAGCAAAGATCTATTTCCTAAGTTGCTTATTTACAAACATGCGGTAAGTACTGTGTACACAGTATGAAATGGAATAAACCCCACCATTATACAATAGAGCCACTCATTCACAAAATGAAGCAAGGGGCTTCCTTTCCCAGCTATCTTTTCAAAACCACCATGCAGCACAACTCGCACTGTTTGCAGACCTCAGGATGTTAGTAAATCACGTTGCTTTGCATAATTCCTGTCCTTGGGTACACTGTGCCTTGTCTGAAAGAGGAGAACATCTATTCCCATCACTTCTCCAGTGCTGTGCGTAAAAATGAAGCCGTCGCTTTAACGTGCTGGATGGGTCTGATTGAAGGGAAAACAGCAAAACATCCTCCTGAAAAGCTGCATGCACCATTTGCTTAGAAATCTTATTTTTACTTTTTTTTTAATTTGATTTTATTTTTATTGCACAAAGCCTGTAGGCTCAATATTTTCCATGCCAAGTATAAGCAGTTCACCATGTACTCTAAGTCCCTGCTCAGCCAGGCATGGATGTGAAAAGTAAGGACTGAAGCGTGCCCTAACTCTGTGCTGACCGCAAGCACTTGGGGCAGGGGGCTGAGGTCTCCTCCAGATGCTGTACAGCCCCCCCTGCCCCGCTCCCCTCACCCCAGCTCCCAGCTGAGCGCTGTGTGGCTGCAGAGAGCTCAGGGAGGGCTGGGGAGACAGAGCAGCAGCCCCTGCGTGCTGCATCTGAACCTGAGCAGATAACCACAGATCTTTTGTGGTTGTCTGACTCTTTCTCTGCTCATCCTCTGGGGGTTCCCGACCTCATTTGCAAGCGGTGCAAGCTAACTGCTGCGCTCCTGCAGGAGGCTCCATGGGAAGCAGCCCGCACCGAGACTGCTGTGCTGTGCTGTGCTGTGCTGTGCTGTGCTGTGCTGGGGGTGCTGCTGCCTGAGCTCGCCAGTGCCCCTTCCCTGCCTCCCCCCACCAAAACCAGGCTCTTCATGGAGTCTGGATCAACACCTGCCCTGTGTTACAACACCTTCTGCCAAAGCCCCAACACTTGGTCTGCCATTGGCTCTGCCTGCCTGCCCCAAAAACTTCGGGTTCTTTTGATCAAGACAACCAAGTCCTTCCTGAAGGGATGTAGCGAGCCCTGTTCCTACAAATGTCTCCTCCTTACCCAAGGAGGAGTGGTTGGCAAGTGAGGAGGAACGCTGGGAGTAGCTCTGCATGCAGCCCCCACCTTCTCTGCAGGGGATATGTGCAGGAGTGCAGGAGAGAAGCACCAGGCACAGGAACATCACCTGCCCAGAGATCATACTTAGGCACCAAATCGACAGTGTGGAGCAGGTGGCACTGAATCCTCAAGCATGAGGTCAGCACTGCATGGCAGCACCCACTGACCCTACCAGATCGAGATGGTGGCACCCAGCTGTCCCCTAGGATGTCCCTGTGCCACAGCCCTGGAGTGCTTAGTGTGTGGGGCACCTTCAGGCACTGCCAGCAGGATCCACTGATTGAGACTCAAAAGAAATTCTTGGAGGCCAGCAGGATGCCAGGCCGAAGCAGAACAGCAGCAGGTTTGAGACTACAGACGCGTTCGTCAGAGCTGATGAATGCTGGCTTGTCAAGCCTTCCCATTTCAGACCCTGGATTGCCTTTAAAGTTTGCCAAGTCACTTTTCAGCATTTGTGTGGGCAGAAGGAGACGTGCAATTAAGCTGCAATTGCTGCACTGAAGCCGAATACTTTCAAGTTTGTTATTTCCTCAGAAATGACAAAATGCTGGTACCGAGACAAGGAACAGGACGGGCACTGCTGTTGCAAAACTACTCAGCGCAGGGAACACGTTTGTCCAAAAACTGATCTGGCTTTTACTGAAGAATGAAGACGTGTACATCAAGAGCTGCTTTAGTATCGGAGAAGCAGGCTGGGGAACTGGGAGCCACAGTTACAAGCAGCATCAGAGCACTGGGAGGTGGGGGGACACAGGCAGCAGTCATCATCCAGCACACGTATCCACTGTGGGCACAGCTCTGGCACTGCTCGGTGCAGGGCATGGGCTGTGGCTCAGCAGCACCTGTGAGGAGCCAGGGCACTGATTTCCCAACACCAGAGGGACAGCTTGGTGGGTACCTTCCCCACAAAGTTCTTATTCCTGCACGCATGGCAGCACAGTGCCAGCATTGAAAAGCTTCCTCCTAGGCCATAAAGCACGCCGGCAGCAGGACAGATCGATCTAGAGGCAGTTGGCTGCTGCACTGCGTTAATTTCAGGCTCCTGGCTGAAATGCAGTGAGCACCTCGGCAGGAGACACAGGGCTGAGGAATGGCTCACGAGGAGCCGGCCCAGAGATCGTGATGTTCTCCCAGGAGTAACCAGGCAACAGGAATGGGAGCACCCAGTTGGTGCGGATCCTTGCTAACATATTGCTTCTTAATCAACACTTAAACAAGAAATGCTCTTTTCCGTCTAATGCCTGGGCTCATTTCAGAGCAGCTCGTCATGCCACCCAGTCTGAAAGCAAGAGAGGAACTCTTTCAGAAGGAAACGTTCACCCAAAATACGTGATGTAATCCAACAGTCATTTTCTGCCTTGGTTTTGCTGACTGAGAAAGCTGCGTTTGGTTGCACGCTGCTCTCATGCCAGCTCAGCTTTGCTTCCCACTGCAAAGAGGCAACGAAACCACAGAACAACCAATTAACTTGCATAGACAGCCCAGCACTGGGATGGCACAGGGCACTCCTGGCTGTGCACCTTGCAACCCCTTTCAGCAAAGCTGTTCCCTCTTAGTGCTGCAAGCACTAAGCCAGGCTATGGGGCACAGTGGCATGCAACATGCACATCTTAGGGATGCTGTGTTAGTACACAGAGCCCTGTTCATTTTGTTCATTAACTGGGCCAGCACAAGTGCAGCTGCAGTGGCCGTGAGCACCTTGAGTGGGAGCTCAGGGCGTGGGAACCACACCAGCACTCCCTCTGAGCTCTTTCCACTCTTGCTAGCCAAAAATTTTGAAACCCAAACTCATCTCTTTGGAAACAGTTGTGTTATGGTTGCAAACTTCCCATGGCAACATGTGATTTTGATAAAGTTTAATTTCAAACGAAATTGAAACAAAGTATTTCAACGAAGGCAACACTGTCCCCTTTTTAACATTTTCCAAATGTCACATTTTGATATTTCGCTTTGAAATGTCTTTCCTTTGGGAATTTATACTATTTAAGAAAATGAAGATGAGGTTCGATCTCTTCCCAAACCACGCGACTGAGGGCGGGGATCCCTTCCATGCATGTGGATGCGGCACAGGAGCCTACTTACCCCAGAGGTGGCACTGAGTTTGATGGCAAAGCAAGACAACAAGGGAGGGAGGAGAGGGCACAGTGAGCACAGAGAGGGATTTCTAAGCATCCTGGGGTGTTTTATGCACAGGGCTATGTGGATTGTTGGAGGGCTCCTCTGTATTGGGCAGCAGAAAGAGGCTGTGGCCACTCATGCCTGGGGAATGGGGTCATGGCAGTTCTGTGCAGCCTATTTTAAATCACAGTTTCCAGCAGAGTTGGAGAAGACAAGGACAGGAGGGGGGAGGGGAAGGGGAAAAGTGCCGGGCAAAAAAGAAAATCACAGACAGCAATAAATTCTCCTGCAACGGTCTGAAGAACAAAACGCTTCCTAAGCAAGTTCAGCTAGAAGTATGCGTGCAAAAACCATATGGGCAGTGGGAGTGCGTGGGTGTGCTTGTCAGAGGTGCTGAGCGCCCAGCGCTGCCCGGGTGCAGAAGCATGGCATCTCAGGGCACCCGGCTGGGAGGGGCGAGCGTGGGTGGTGCGTGCATGGCTGTGCACGTATGCGTGCACGTGTCAGCATGTGTACATGTGCATGTGTGTGCATGCATGCGTGCACGGGTGTGCCCCGCTCCAGGCAGCCGTGTGCAGGATGCTGTAGGTGTGCTGGGATGCTGCTCTTTCCAAAGGCTGGTGCCTGGAGCTCCACATGCAGTGCCTGTGCCCGCTGTGTGGGTGGCAGCGCCGGGCTCGTGCCCACGTGGGGTCACCGTGTGCGGCTGCTGATAATGCAGGGCTGGGGGCTGCGTGGAGCGTGATGGGAATAGCGACAGCGCTGCTGCTCCCGAGGGCTGGGAAGGCACGGCTGGAGCTGCAGGCAGCCTGTGAGTGCAGACAGATAAGGGACAGCATTGTGAGCCACGGGATATTTTTAACACATACACTTAAAGAGAAGGTTGTGCCCCGTTCCGATGGTTCGGATAGCAAAGCCTCGCTCCTTGTGATATTTTAAAAGGCTGCAGGAAGGATTAAAATGTAATTCCAAATTCAGATTCATGTCTCCTCTTCAGCTCTTTTAAAGGCCCAGTGGAACTTGTCCTATTTCAGAGGAGCATTTCTCCTCCTCTCCGGCACCTCCAGCGTTGCCTATGCTCGGCAGCCTGTATTTACACCAGGAGTGAGAGAAATGAACACAACAGGAACGTTGGAATGTTTTGCCAGTTCACAATCCGCAAGCCAGCTTTGGTTGCTCCTCGTAGCTTGTTCTGCAGAAGCTGAGTGACTGGTTCAACTTTGCCTTTGGTAACTGAGTTCCCTTTGCAGCCCCCATACAACCCACAACAGCCGCATGCTGCTGCCCAGGCCGAGGCATTGCCCAATTCTCCTCGCAGCAGTATCAGAATCACCCAGGAAGCCAAGGTTCCTTCCGATTTATGCCACCACAACTGAATTTAGCATGTTAATAAATGGCCGGGCCATTAATAAATGGAGAGCTACCGAAGATCATGGACCTCATGACTAGACCAAGGTCATGCAATCACTTCTGCCCCATCGCTTTCCTCGCCTTCACATCCTCCGCACTTCGGTCTTTCTGACGCCAAGCTGGCTATGAAGGGTGTCCACACGGAACCCCACGGAGCTGTGTGTGGGACAGCCCAGCCCCTGCTGCCAGCACTGCAGTGGGGCCGAGCGGTGCCACACTCCTCATGACATGCTTCCCGCGGTGACATCCCCCCCTCCACTCACGGCTCTGGCACTTCTGTCACTCTCGTCCCAAACCATCTGGCTTCTGCAAGCAAATAGAAGTCCTCCTACACAGACCCTCTGCTGAGGGCCGGATCCTTTCCCGGCTGACACCAGCAGCCTCCCACTGACGGCGGCCATCCCCAAGCATCCGACCTGGGCCATTTTCCCCCCAGACGCTGCCTTGGGAAAAAGGGAGCAGGGTCTGGGTCAATAACTGCTGTCAGCAACAAAATATTTCATTCTGACTTCAGATTTTAGAAACTATTAAGAAAGCAAAATGAATTTGAAAATGAATATCTGGCAGTCCGTTCCAATAAGGCCAACAGATAATGCTTTAACCTTGTTAAAATGTGGGGGGTTTATTTCAAAGCAAAAACTTATTAACATAGAAATGTTCCTGCAAAAAAAATAGTTTCAACGTGATATATCTCTGACAGGTAAAAATTGAATTGCAAAACTGTCAACCAGCTGTGTTTAGATCAGGCACCTTAACTAGAATCCAAAGGAATACAAAATAATGGGATTTTGCTTACGCTCAAATTGTCTCTTATGTTTAGAGCCGTGCAAGTAATATGTTCTCAAAACACGTGGTGGGAAAACAAATAAATAAATAAATAAATACATGGGATTTTGACCATTGGTGAATCAGAATGTTCCGAAAAGCAGATTCACAGATGAACAGAGTGACTACGTATGGGAGTTTTCATTTTATTTTTACTCTTCTTATCTTTTTCCCCAGCAATTGAGTTGGTGCCATGGCACTGTGCTACCCCTGTGCCTGGGATGTGGCACCCAGGCTGGTGTCACCAAGCAGTGGATCTGTGCCTCACCCAGGACCGTCCTCACATTTCTTCCCCTCTTCTATTGGTGTCTTTTGATTACAAGCCCGCTTTGAAGAGACACTAATTGTAGCCTGCACACAATGCTTGTAATTATGCCTATTACATTTTGATTCATTTCCATATGTCAACACTACTACAAGGGGGACGCTGGGGGGGGAGCACAGTTTTATAATCGGTTATTGTCTGCAAAAAAATCTGTGCAGCGCGTGAGTGAAGTGTTCTTTGTGGAAATTGAAAATAAGATGATAAATAAAAGTCTTCCTCTGACATCCAGAAAATGGACACTTTAAAATAAATTGCCACTGTTGATCAAGAAGATTGCTAGCTACCTTTTACATTAATGAGGCAAATACTCTTCAAGTCCCTAATAGCAATATGTTTGAGTATGTCATTTCAATAGCTTCTTTCTTAATAAAGCTTGACCCTAATATTCCCTTTGCTGTCAAAGGCATTGTCCTGCCAGACGTATCTGTGAGTTTTAGCTGCTAATCAGAATAAAAAGGGAGAGGCGAGAGTCATGCAAAGGGCCACAGCACCGGGAGCAACGAGGTGCTGCCCCAGCCAAGGTGGGACCCATGAGGATGGATGGGGTCCTGCATCCCCCTCACCCCATGGCTACCAGTGTTTCCAGTGACCCCCGCTGCCTCCAGTGCCCATCTTGGCATCATTACACCCGGTGCCCACCAGGTAGCCCGACCCACTAATTACAGCACTTGCAAAAGTCAAAGAGGAGCTTATTCTTTAGCAATCAATCAATACAAGTTAAAAGGGCATCTTGTTTGTTTCTGTAACAATGCTCTTTAGAAAATTGGGACCTTTTACATTTCCTGGCTGATACGCCATCAGTCATATGCTGCATCAGTCACATCATGTTACGTCTCAAAGCATAATATAACATGATGTGACCAGTGCACTGGGCCAGGGATTTACAAAGAGAAGCACTGAATTCTGTAAGATATTACAGCAGGTTTTTCTTTTTACCAGTCTGAGTTTGAGGATGAAGCAGTCGTCTTTGTGCAGCTGAAAGCTGCACACCTGCACGGTCGTGCAGTGCTGGTGGCTGTGACAAGGGCAGGGACACATGCCCAGAGCAGCACCTACCTCTGTCATACACTGGTGGTCACTGCCTGGTGCCTCGGTGCCCACCTGGGTACAGATGGGTGATCTCAGGGCCGGTACTTCAAAGGAACACATCGGAAGGCTTTGTGAACAAAGCTGTTTCTGGGTTTGTCATATGGATGAATTCCATCTTTCAACTTCCTAAGACACTCCTATTTTAGCAAAGTGAATTTTTAAACTCCGAAACAGCAGAAAAGCCACATTTTCCCTCAAAATAATGGTAGCAGAAAGATTTCCTGGATTGGCACCAAGCTGTATTACATAAAAGAGAGATAACTCAAGCACTGACGAGTCAACAAAGCAGTTGACTTTCCAGTGCCTCCATTTGACCAGAGATTCCGTCCTGCAGACCTCCCTGGTTGAAAGGTGATCTCAGAAGACTGTTATACATGAAGTATAACGTCTGAATTACAATTAACCCCGAGCTTCTCCAAGCCTGGGCGCTCAACCTCCCTAAGCACCTGTCACCAACCACGGCTGCACAAGCCCTCATTTGTGGTTCCTATTGCAGAAGCAGACCCCCAGAGGCACTGCTCGTGGAGGGATGCTGAAGAGCTGAGGAGGCTTCAGGAGCAAAAGGGATGATGTATTCCGTTTTTAATCAGGGCTGTGGAGAATATTCAGGCAGCTGCCCACATAGGGACATAACCTGGATGTAACGCACAGGCTGGTAGAAAAGTTTCTGAGAAGGGAATGTTGTGACTTCTTCCTACAGAGCAGCTAAACAGTAAAAAAGTTAACGATTGGAAGAGTCCTTATTTATTCTGATAAGTTATCATCAGTGTCACCGAGATGAACATTTAGGCAGAACAGCTCCCCTGCCCACACACGGTGTTTGCTTTTTAAAAGTATTGCAAATAGCTCAGTGGCTTTAAATAAATAAATAGCTAATGAGTCACACCAATAGGAATTTAATGTCAAGACGGAGGAAGTGCCTGCTGAGTGCCTAGCCTAGAAAGTTGGTTAGCACTTGTTAACCACCTCGGTGCCACTCCTGTTAGCAGCTCTCCAACAGGACCCAGGGAGGCAGAGCTCCCAGCCAGAAGGCTGGGAACATCAGTGGGGAGGTGACATGGAGCTGGAAGGTGACAACATCCCTCTACTTCATTCAGCTCATCTGATGGAGCTGCAAAGCTCCCCAGTTGCTGAGTAGTCCAGGTCCCCTCTCATCACCCACACCGCTTTGGGACTTCCCATGTACAGCAAGCTGGTTGCTGGGAGAGTGGGCTGAGCTCAGGCAGTCCTGCCTTGTTAAAGAGCTGGGCCTGCTGCTGACCCCAGCTCATGCTGGCAAATCTGCTCCCATCACAAGGCACAGGCTTTTTCTTGTGGAAATCTCATCAGCATAATAAGAGCTTTTTTTTTTTTTACAGCGCTGGTCAATCTGAAAGCCCAGACAGAGATCATTTCAATTGCTTCTCCATCCCCAGTGACCCCACAGTCTGTCCAAAAACGATTCAGTGAGAAGCCAAAGAGAGAAACTCCAGCTCAGCAGCCACACAGTTCCTCTCTCTACCCCCTGCCCTGGGCACTGAGCAGCACAGGAGGGGTCTGCTGTAGGAAACCCAAGGTGCATGGGCAGGAAGGCACCAGAGCTCTGCAGAGGACATCGAGGTATGACGCTGAGCCCTGTGCATAGCAGCTGCCACAGGGGAGCACAGGGTGTTCAGACCCCAGTGCTCCCAGTGCGGGCATTGCCCAGCGCCCGGCGGTGGGGGAGGCAAAGAAGGAATGGAAAAATCATCACACACATTGCACAGATGGAAAGAGTTTACAGCCCTCCTCACTTCCTCATCCTCGTGGTGTAAATTATACGGACAGATGTACAATCTGGGACGTTGTCCAGAATTCCTATTTTTTATATATATTTCTTTTTTTTTTTTTTTTTTTTTTTAAGAAAGAGAGATGCTAAAACAACACTAGCTCTGCCATGTCTTGTCCTTGGCTCTCAGTGTTGGCTACGGGATGGAAGCAGCCAGCACTGCTGGCACGTGGGGAGTGATCCAGATCAGCTCAGGGGCTGCCCGCGGGGCTGCTCACTGCACTCTGGCACAGGGGGACGTGGCACTGCCCGGGCAGGGTCTGTCCGTGCCCACTTGGCCTCTGTAAGCACAAAGCACCAAGGGCACTGCTGCCAGTGCTGGGTTGACCACACTCCCGCACCTGAATGGGAGCAGCTTTTTGGATATTTACTAGATTGCCAGGAACAAGAGGGAGGAGGTGGATGACAACATATTTCCAGCGCTTTGCTTTGCACAGCCATCCTGAAGACAGCATGTGTGTGTCTGCAAAGGGCTCAGTGTGCCTCTCTGTGCTGCTTCCAAACAAGGATCAAGCACATTTTCCAAAGCATATTCTCCCCCGTCAAACGCTGCTCTCACTTTGGAGACTGTCCACGGCTTTGACACTCCTGTGGGTTTTCTACCCACATCCTTGTGCCAAAGATTCCTTGGCGGAGCAGCAGGCTATGCTTGGCTGCTGCTGGGGGGGGGGGTGGGGAGCAGAGCCGCTCACACCCTGCTCTCAGGGACCCAGCCCTGCTGCCAGCAGGTGCCCAGGGACCCTGCACTGTGATGCCCATAGGGGTGACATTCTCCTGCTCCCTGCTGTCCCCCCCCATGGACCCAGCCACAGACTGCACTGAGGAGACGTGAGATTTCCCAGTGCGTTTCCCTTAGAAAACAGTCTGATTGCAGCGAAATACACTTCTCTGTCTGAAAAGTTCTGACTGGCTTTAGGAAAGAGTAAATAGTAATTAAGCAGTGAACTGGACATCATAGAAACGGGTGCGCCAGCAGCATCTCTGCAGGACAGAACTGACAGAAGTGCACATGGCTCTTTCACCACAGCTGCCATCCCAGGGCTGCAAGGTCCTGGAGGACCCAAGGAGGAGAGAGGGGGAGGGACACGTGGGGCAGCACGAGGGCTGAGCACTGAACATGCAGCCCAAGGAAAGCCTGACGCGTGCCAGGAACCAGGGGACAGCAGGTGACAGCCCAGGAGCTTCATGGACACACCACCTGGGCAGCAAGGAGTCACCCCAGGGACCTCTGTGGGCAATTACAGGGAATGAAGACTTTCTTTATGCCTTGCTATAGCAGGGAATCAGAGTTGTTAGTGGGGATTCCCAGGCCTAGTCTGCTCGGCTTTGCTCTTAATGGGGATGGATTTTTAATCTAAACCACCAGAGAACCAGAAAGCAACAAAAAAAAAATTTAAAAATTAAAAATCAGGCTGCAGGTTGGCCTCCCATGCCCCTCTGCAGCACGGCACTAAGCATTCCCACACACTGACCACAATGTTCTCCACTCTCCCTGGGACCTTACCCAGAACTGACTGTTCTGCTCTGCACCCAGGCTCCAGCAGAGCACAAACAAGTTGCTCCAGAGCAGGCAATGAAATCTGAGGCATTTGTGTGTGCTTTGTACTCTAAACAGGAACTGGCCTGCCACCTCAAACTCCATACCAAATCACAAGCAACAGAGCAGAAAACCAAATTATTCTCAGCTGTTACACTGCTTAATTTAATATTTCCAATGAGCTCCTTTTCCTTCTCTTCAAGAATGAAATGCATATTTGTGCTGTGTCACAAAACATTAGATTTTGTCAAGGCAATTCATTTTTCAATGGTAATTTGTAAGTGCGCACCATACCACACACGGTCTGGGGAATTTTATGGCTTCTTTCAGAGGGAAGGAAAATAAGGAGCACTCAAACTAGTGATGAGAGCATGGAAAATAAAAGTGAGGAGAGGTAACAATAACAGGCAGAGCATTCATCTCAGCCAGACAGCTTTCAGAAAGGAGAGCCCATGGAGCCAGCAGTGGCCACGTGCTTTGGGTGCTCCAAGGCCAACGCTGCAAGCGTCGCTGATGGGCGCAGAGCAAGATCCAGCTCTCTGCAGCGTTTCAAACATGGAATGTAATGGGGCATAAAACAGGCTAAATAGCCTCATCAGCTTGATAATAAAGCAAATAGAAGCCAGCCAGCTCCTGGGCTCGTTATCACAGGGAGAACTTTGTTGAAGACAGCGTTTAGGTGGGAAGTTCATCAGAGGAACTGCATGATGAGACAGCGTGCTCCTGTAATTACACCTGTGATTTGAGGCTTGAATTATGTCACCAGTGGGGGCAAGAGGGGACTCAATCTACTGTTTGTCATACTGTATTCACAGGCAGCCAATTAATTAAACTCATGCTGCAGAGACCTCCATGACCAGACCCAAGGAAAAGGAAGGAATTCCCCACCCCAGTGCTGAACTCAGCTTCTCTAGCACTGGTTAGCTTTTCCACCTCTTTGCAGGCATCAGGCATGGAGTGCAGCAGGAAGGGATGCAGCCTGCATGAGCGGATGACAGCAGGGTTTTCCAGCTGGGGGTTTCTGTACTTCTGCCCCACGGACATCACAGGGGAGCTGTGATCCCACAGGTGCTTATTGCTTGGTGAAGCATCAAAGAAAGATAGCACTGCCACGCTCCTGTACCAGAGGACCGTGGGGTCCTTGTGCATCCCAGACCCCCCTGCTGGGCCCTCCCACGTGCCACCCCACACAGCACCCAGTGCCCACGGCGCTCCCTCTGCTCGCCACCTGCACTTTGTGTTTGTGCTCCACTGCGAGCTAATAGCAGGTATCCAGCCTGTCAGGGGCTGACATGTTGTGACACGCCACAGCGTGACAAGTCCTGAGTGATGCCACTAAACGGGATCCTGTTGCATCCGTGCCAGAAAGCACTGAGACTCTCCTGGTTGGTACCACCAGCCGTTCTCCTCCTCCAGCAGGAGATGGGCAGGGCAGCCCGGTGTTGGCACGCATCTAGGTGGCAGAACGCTGCCAGCTTTGTTCTGCACCGTTGGCTGCACATTGCCCTGGGGAGCAGTGCAACACCCAGCAGCCCCACGCACCCATCCCTGCTGCGTGCCGGGCTCCGATGGTGCAGGGAGCTGTTTGCTTCCTCAGTGCCCAACGACCAAGTAAGAGAAGATTTATAGCGTATTTTAAGGTTAATCAGTAAAATCTTTCAGGCAACTAACTGTATAAGCTTCCATTCAAATCGTGTGATTTATAACGCTGAGAAGAAGTGATTGGAAACAGCACAGAGAGCTGCAGGAGGTGGTGTTTGCTCTGAGCCCCCTTGGGCTCAATGGGCACTGCTAAGCTGCACTCATGCTGAGCCACCAGCATCCCCACGGCTTTGTCCCCCACCATCCCTGTTGCCAGCTCACAAATCTGTGGACACGGTGCTTCAGCTTAACAAAGACAGCAACCAGCCTGTGGATGACCACATCCAGTACACTGACCACAGCCAACACATTGACCACAGCCAGACAGAGTTAAACAACGGTTCCAAGCAGAGAGAAAGCAATTATACAACATCTAGACATTCTGTGTGGCTCCTGAGCCACTGAGCTCTTCGGGAGCAGCCAGCGAGGGGACTGCGATAGTCACAAATGGTGTTTATTTGCCTTACTTAAAAATATACGGATTTTCTCTCCAGTTCTGGGGAGGGGGAAAGGTTAATGAATTCCTTCAGAGCCAAGAGATCTTCAGGCCTCTCAGTGGAAACGAGGTCAGAAATCAATGCTGGAGGTGGAGAAGGGAGGCCAGGTTGGAAAATAATGAAAAAGGGGGAAAAAAAAATACATAAATAAAGAGGCAGGGAAAAATGATAAGCTAAACAAATGGCAGGGCAACACTCGCTGAGCTCCCCACAAAGAATATTGAATTATTGTCTATAATTTGGGCTATCGAACCTAAATTAGGGCCTCCAGACTAAAAACCGCTGCATTGTGCGGGGGTACATCGAGGGTCAAACGCTCCTTTGGTTTGCTCATTATTTGCTCTGATACTAGGCTGTCATTAGCAGCAGCAGCACTGAACAAAGCTACATTACAAAGGCAGTACACATCAATGGTGCTAATTAATTGGATTAATGGAAGGGCAGCACAAATTAGGTCTGGCTTGGATAATTTCAATGAAAACTGAATACCAATCCCCAAAGTCATTGGAATATGGATGAGGCAAATTGAGTTAAAATAGAGGAGACTGCTGCATTCATTAGCCCGCCCACCCTCTGAAGTAGTTGTTTAATATGCAAACTATTAATATGCAAATCAGCACAAATGAAAAAAGTGCTTTTTTTTTTTTTTTTTTTTTTTTTTTTTAATTCTCCTGAACACAGGCAGCTGCCTGACGTGAAAGAACTGCGCGTTTCCATGCTGGCAGACGATGGCATTGCAGAGAGGAGCTTTTATCTCAGAAATTCACATCTTGTAGGCTGCGCTGCCCTCGTCCCAGCAGCACGCAGCCTAGGGCATGGAATGGGCTGAGCTCAGCAAAAAAAAAAAAAAAAAAAAATCAGCAATCCTGCCCCAAACCAGGCTGCCAGGCTCAGAGAGCTCTGCACACAAGCTCTTTGAGCAGAGTACGAGCAAAGTGGGCTTGGGAGATGCTCAACCCAACAGCTGGCACCTTGTCCTGCCCCTAGGCCCAGGGCAGGGCCTGTGCTCCCATGTTTGAGGCATGGCCCTCAGGTCAGCGCCTCTCCTGGCTCCAAAGCACCGGTAACTGCTTTGCTTGCTAAGCGGAAAGGCAGCTTTCTCACTGGTTGTAAACCTTCTTGCAGGAGGAAGCCTTTCAGCAGAAGCAAAGCAACATTCAATATCTAGACTGAAGTCCTACATTTGGGCCAGAAACATGAGAAAGAGCACACCAAACCATTTATTGAAGCAAGGCAGCAAGCCTGCCCAATCCTGTAACTAAGGACGGCACTCCAACTCTCCCAGGACCTTCAGGTCTGTGTGGGTCTCAGGCAGAGCTCTGGTAACCAGGCACTGCAGGAGCACCACAAGATCACACAAACGGTTCCTCCCGAGACCATAATCCGAATTGCCTTGGCCAGCATAAGAACAGCTGAGCGTGTGAAGATTAGCAATAATTCCCAACCCATTTCTGACTTCACGGTCCCAGCCCTGTAAATTACAGCTCTATTGTGGTGCTTTCCCAGCGCTGCTGCGGCGCCAATCACCGCCCTCCGACAATTACACAGCAAGTGAAAAACTTCTTAGAAACTGTAATTACACCTAAGAACTGTTTCCCTCTTTGGCTTCCGTTGCCTAGCGGGTGACCCTTCAATGTTGTGACAAACGTGTTGTTTGGAATTATTTTTTCATTTCTAGCTGTTAACCAGACATGTCACCGCTTCAGCTTTTGGCATTTTGTGCTCTGATTTTTCTTCATACTTAAATAAGATTATGCATGTTATCTCACACCCACCAGCTCACCACATGCACGTGCCACTCGGGGCCCACCACTGGCAGCCTCACCCAAGGGCTGATGCAGGCAGATCCGGCTCTGGAGAAACAGGCACACTTGTAGAATCATGAAGGTTGGAAAAGACCTTTAAGATCATCCATTCCAACCACCCACTTACCACCAACATTGCCCACTAGACATGTCCTAAAGTACTACAGCCACCCTTTCCTTAAACAACCCCAGGGATGGTGACCATATCCCTCCCTGGGTAGTCTGTGCCAGTGCCTGACCTCTCTTTCTGACAATGAATTCTTCCTAATATTCCATCCTTTGACTTAATTGAGATTCCCACCTCCAGGGAAGCAGCTCCTTCTTCCCTAGAGAAATGAGCCTTTCACAGCCTAAGCACCCCTTGTCAGAGTAGTGTCAGCAGGACTGGGACAGGGACAGCACTCTATGTTCCTTTTCGAGCTGTTACATTTACACCTTTCCTTTCTTCTGCAGGTTTCTACACTGTGCTCACCACTTGGTTTTCAGTACATCATCAGTGCAGAATACATGTAAGCCCTTTGCACACAATTAAGCCGTTAAATGTCGAAAGAGATGAGGGTTGCTCTTCTCTTCCAGGACATCACCGAGTCCAACACACCATGCCATCAGTCCTGGGGCATTTGGATGTGTGTGAAAGCAGCCCACTAGGAAGTAAATATCTTAGTTCGACCCAACTACAGCACTGCATTGATTTGCTCGGTGCTCCATCCCACCACAGGATGGGCATAGGGTGAACACAGGGGTTCCTTAATGCCACTTTGCAGGAGCACACCCCGCCTTCCCTAACCAAAGTCAGATCAGCTCCTCAGCAGAACAAGCCTGGAGCATGGCAGCTATTTTCTTGGTGATTTCATTGGGTTTGTTTTTCTGTGCATAAGGCGATGTTCCTGTGATCCCTCCAAGACCTGGCAGAGCCTGCGCGCTCTTGTCACCCTGTAACAGCTTCCTGGATTAATGATTCTGCAAAGGGCTAATTCTTAAGAGGGCAATGTCTTTTGCAGGCTGGTATTGATCTTTGTCAGCTTCCCCTTGAAAGAAAGAAAATATTGGCTTATTTACAAAAGGCAGCTTTTTGCTCCTGGCAAGTCAGCCTCAAGATTCACGGCTCCTCATGTCCCTCAGAAATTGGATAGGCTGAGGGGGACTCCTGTAGTGTCAAAATCAAAGTCCTCAAAGTTCACAAAACTGCAGACTTAAATGGCAGGAGAGGATGGGGACTTCTGCCAAGCCAATGGGCAGAGGGTCCCACGCCGCAGAACAAAGCCCATCACAGGGCTGAGCCGGGGAAAGGAGCTGTGCAGAGAGCAGACCCCGTGTCATGCCTGAAATGCTGCAGTTGAGCTCTGGTTTGTGTTCCACGGCAGAAGATAATAGAGGCTTTCAACGGTATGTATGGGATAGATTTTATATGTACGTATTGATATTTGTATAAGAGCAATGTAAAAATGTACAACATTCAAACTGAAAAACAATCTAAATTCCGGAGGAAAAAATAGGAAAACACAAAGAGACACTCTTTGATAAGCAGCATTATACTGAAATGGAAGCATTCCCACCAACCATTTTCCCTTCAGAAGATGGCCCTTGCAGCAGGACAAAGCCGGGCAGCCCTGGTTCCTCCCTGCAGAGGGGCCCGCTGTCACTGAGCAGCACAGGAGGTGTACACGGAGAGCCTGAGCTCTCTCTGCCTCCTCAGAACAGAACCCAAAATATCTGCACAGCAACAACCAAAGGCACGGGGCTGATTTGCAAAGCCATCCCAGAATAGCGCAAATCTGTGTGCATCTGTGCATATGTATAGATACGTACACACACAAATAGAGAGGGAGGCATTTTCGGCTCAGATAAAGGAGGAAACATGAACTACAATGCTAAAAAGAGGCAGGAGGATGCACGGCTACAGAGCACTGCCTGGGGTGCACCCAATGCCCAGTCAGCGCACGCCCTATGGCTGCCCCATGCCTCCTGTGGGCACTATGGCACTCAGCACAGCACAGCCCCACCGATGTCCCCACAGCAGGCACAGGGTTGGGCTGCAAATTCCCCATGGGATGTTTATGGCCAAGCTTGGGGCAGCACCACCAAACACCACATTGCCAGGCCTTGGTGCTCTCCCCATCTGAGGATGCACACCTGAGTGCCTGCCGGGCTGTGCATAGGTTGGCGGTTCTGCACACCCTCAGCCCCCGCTGTGCAATATTATACACTGAATACAAATAAACAAAAAGACGAAAAAGCTCTTCCACCCACCAACTCCTGCTGTGCAGAAGGTGCCAAATCAGATTACAGCGCACAGTTGCCACATTATCCTGTCTCGACTTCACTAACGCTCATTAAGCTTCTAAAATCCTTTTTATGGTGTTTATAACACCTCCAGAGGAGTTTACTGTGTAAATATTATTCTACCATTAAATCCTGCAACAAGGCAACCGTCAACAAGTGGAATTTGTAATGGGCCTGCCGAGAGGGCTCTGCTTGCAGGCTGCAAAGCCTGTGAAGTGAGGCCAACGAAAGCAGCCAAGAACACAGTACGGAGTGATAAAGCACTTCATTTTGATGCTTTAAATCTCCTACCACTTGGGCCTGCTTAATGTAACAGGCCCACTGAGACGTTAGATTTGGGCCTGGAGTCAAATAAGCTACGGGGAGCCACTTACTGAAAGCAGCCTTCCACGTAGCGGAGCATTAGCAGTTTAACCCAGCTAATCTGGCACGGCAGTATAGGAGGGGGTATGAGGGGGGTTACCCCAAAATGGGGCCAAGCCCGGCTCCCAGCATGGGGCGATGAGGATGCGTGGGGCAATGGGACCACGGAGCCGCAGCACAGAGCTCCCTGCTCACCCCACTGCAAACAAAGGCAGGCAGAAAGGAGATGGGCGCATGGAAAAGAGAGAGCAGAAAGCAGAAGGAAGGGGGGGGGGGTCAGGAAGCGGAGAGGAGGGAAGGAGACTCCCTGAAGATCCCGCGGAGTTGGCGAGTGTCAAAATATCAACAGCTGTTCCCAGAGCACAAAATAAACACATTGGAAACGCACGCGCTCTGCAGAGCCGCACTGCCCGCGCCAAGAGCCGCTCTGTTCCCCCGCCAGCCCCGGCACCTGGCTCTGCTGGATGGCAGCTCACGGGGTGTGCCAGCCCTGCTCACTGCCAGGCAGCACCCGGCCAGCCAGACACAGCACCGCCACCCTCTGCTCCAGTAATGGAAAACGAACCCCGAAAGAAGCATAGGGTGATCGATAATGAAAATGCTGAGCACATCGCCGATGCCCAATTGAAGTATTTCAAGTTGCTGTACCCCTTTCTTAAAGCCTCCCCTCCCAGAACAAAGGCAAAATCCCAAACCTGTCCTTAACTGTTAAACACCACTTCGAAATGAAAAATCTCATCTTGAAAAAAGCAATCTGATGCATTGCGAGGTTTTGGGAAATGAAGAGCCTTCCTTCTTTTTGGGGCCAAAGCAGCAGTCGAGCTCAAGCTCTGGTTCAGCAGCAGCCCTCCGCCCTGACCCCTGGTGCTGTGCCAGGCAGCATTGGGGTATCTCAGCACAGAACAGTACGGTTTGGTACAGCATGGCCCCGCAGCTTGGCAACCTGTACTAGCGCAAGAAAGAAGATGACCAAGTTTGGAAATGTTGCTAAATAATTTCTACCAGATGTGTTTCCTTGTTCCTTTGTCAGTGCCTGCACCCACAGGCGGGGCTCCTCAGGTTCAGGGGCTGCTCTCCCCCCACACAGAGCCAGGCAGCACCACAGCAGCTGGGAGCCCATACAGAGTCCATTCCATGAACTTCACATTTCACAAAACCATTTGGAAGAGCAGAAACAAACACTGCAAAGTGCCTGTGAAGGAATACGCTGGAAAGCATTGCTGCAGCTTAGCTAAAACGGATCGGGCTTGACAAAAGCGCTTGGAGTTTATTTTGATTTTGACTTCCAGCAAAATGATCTATCGTGTAAAAATAATACAGAAGACAACAGTTGTGATGCAAAACACAATGCAATATGATAAATAATGAAAATATTGAAATACAAGCTGTTTGCAAATTAAAAATTGAAACAACTTGATACGAGAATGTCACAGAGGGTGTCACAGTGAGCTGAGTGCTTTTCCAGCCTCCCCCCCCAAAACAAAACCCTGCTGCAGAGCTCCAGCACCGGGCCACTGGCACATGGTTTGGCAGCTGCTGGCACCGGAGCACCATGCACCCTCTGCCCCATGGTGTGCCCCCAGCTCTGTGGTGATGGCAAACACACAGATGTGTGAAGGAGCAGCCATTGCCATGGCAATAGAACACAACAGGCAGTGGGTTGGGGACCAGGATGGAACAGGGCAGGGCCCCCCAACCTGCAGGGTTGGATTATGCACTGCCCCAAGCCCCACAGGGCACAGCCCTCTTCCAAAGCCATGTTCAGACACAATAAGATGATGGTAGCATCAGGAAAGGAGGGAAAAATATCTCCTCATGCCTCTCCTAGGAAAATGCAGCTTGATAACTCCCCCCGAAGATGCATATTTTAGCAGCGTTGTCATCCACATATTTATCTTCTCAGTAAGCCCCGAGAAAAGGCCAACACTGTGCACACGCGAGAGCTGCAGCTGGTGCTGCTTCCCGCACGAGTCCACAGCTGTGGGGAGGGCTAAAGGACAGGAGGGGTCTGCCCTGGGCAGGAACCACCACAGTATGTCATCACAGGGGGGTGAACCCACTTATACACAGCCCACCTGTGTCAGAGGTGATGGAGCAGTGCTGCAAAACACACTGCTGTTCACAAGGTTTTGTGGCATGGCACAGCACATAGCATGGCACGGACACTGATATCAAGTGAGGGAACTCCAGGGAGTCATCGAAGGGGCTCTTCTCCAAAATGAGGTCTAGAGGAATCATAGAACCATGAAGGTTGGAAAAGACTTCTAAGATCATCCAGTCCACCTACCACCAATATTGACAAATTATACATCCACCCTTTCCTTAAACACCTCTAGGGATGGTGACCCCACCACTCCCTGGGCAGCCTGTACCAGCACATGACCACTCTTTCTGAGGAAACATTGTTCCTGAATGGGCTCGAGATCTTCCTCAAAAACGGGCATGGAGCTGCAGCTGTGCAGATGGGGTTTGGCAGTACAGGAGGACTGATCTGGGTGTCAGTGCCTGCGTTCCTTTTGGACTGCTTGAAAATACATGCTCCATCCAAGGTGACAAGTAATACTGCAACAGCTCCTATGCAATAAATGGTTTGCACGATAGTGCAACAAGAGGGCAATTGCAAATGCCCTGTGTCCTGATGAGCAAAGACATGATTCTTGGTAAAGGTAGATGGTGGCCCTGCACTGCCTTCCCAGCAGTATCCGTGGGGCACAGGGCCAGCCCCACAGCACAGCTCCCTGCTTCCACAGCAGTCACCAGCACAACCCAAAACAGGCAGCAGCAGCTGGGCAAGATGAGGAGCACTCCTGTGCTGCTACACCATGCTGAAGGATGCACTTGCACGCCACACAGAGCTGCAGGACCCAAAACACCCCAACCTGAGCAGCCAGCGTGTGAGAAAACAACTGGGTGCTGAAGGCACTGCTGCAGATACAGAATGCTAATTAGAGGGTTTCCATCAAAAGGCAGGCTGAGTAAGGTTCCCAATTATCCAGATAGGGATACAGATTTTAATGGGCACCAGCACTCCCAACAAAGCTCTGCATGCTGCTCCTGACACAATCCCATTCAGGCAGCTTTTGTGAGGCTGTGAGGGAGCGGTGCTGGGAACACCACCATGGCTCCAGGCAGAGCATAGGGCTGGAGCAGCTCTGCTTACCAGGATCACGCCCAGCTCACAGCAGCAAGAAGTCTCACCCTGCCTGGTCCCACACACCACAATGCTGCCCTTCAGAACCCGCTGTTGTGTTTCTTCTGCAGTGCTGCAAACACACGCTCAGAGACCTAGCATTCGCACAGAGAAAGCCGCACTCTCACTCACTCAGCTCTCACCGAGGGCACCCTCACCAGCAATGCCTGCACCCGCTGGTGCCAGCAGCACCGTGCCATGGCCGCCCGCAGCCGCCACACGCCGTGACTCAGGCAGCAGGAATGTGGGAGCTCAGCCCCATGCGGCGCTGAAAGCCTTTTAATTCCAGCCTGGTGATGAATGGGTAAGGCCTGAAATGAAATGTTCGGAGGCTCAATGTACCAGGCCTCCCGCTTGTAATTATTTTTGTACAGAATATGTCAAGTGTCGTGCTTCACAAGAACTCGTTTAGCATGCAAACATTTTGTGATTAAGTGAGGCTTACTTAATTAAGCACTTTGTAATGACTCTTAAACCAAAGAGTAGTGGATTAGTGCGTCCTATTTGTGTCTATCATGTTAAAGGCGCGCTAATAACAGGTTGCTGCAGACAATTAGGGTTAGAATACAGAGTGGATGGAGGGAGAACCAGCAGGCATCCAGAGCCCCACCACTCGCTCATGCCCTGATTTAAAGCCACCTCAGCACAGACAAAGCAAATGCATTTTCTGCATGTGCTACTGAGCTGCAGTGCTTTGCATTGCTGAGTGCTATGTACCAGGTTGTTCCTAGGGCCCCACAGCAAGCAGGAGGCTGGATTGGGTGGGCATTATCCCAGGATATGGCCCCCACCCCAGCCAAGACCACAGGTATTCAATTGCCACAACAGCAACCAGCTGGTGATTTGCTCATGGTGGTTTGGAACCATGTTTGCATGCCCACATTGACGACAGAATGGCACAGCCCATGCCCACAGTGCTTTTAGGGCACAGCCTGGGTAGGGGTTCTCACACCAGGAAGAGAGTACAATGGGTGTGGGTCTGTGCCCTGAGCTCACCAACCACCTACATTAGCTCCTGTCACAACAATGGCACTTCTAAGGCAAGGAAGACACACACAACTGTGTGATCATGGAATCATCTGAGTAAGAAGGGACCCACAAAATCACCTAGTCTAACTTCTTTCAACGCACAGGGACACCCACAGCTCCATCAGGTGCTCAGAGAGTCCTATCCCCTGACCTTGGGTGTCTCCAAGGGCAGGGCTCAGCCCTCGGTGCTGGTGAGGCTGCCACCAAGCCTGTCTCCCGACATGGTTTATCTCAGCAATTCTTCGTCACCCTACACCACTCAATCAAATAACAGCTTGCCGTGTCCCTCTCCCTTCAGGGCATCCACTGGGGCCGGAGTTTACCTGATGCTATCACAGTACATCCTGAGCAAGGCACTGCTTGTTGCTTCAGCTCCTGCCCACAGAAGGTGCAAGCCACCTCCCGCGGTCATCTGTGACGTCTCAGAGACACTCCAGGCCACGTTCGAGAACTGACGGGCCGGGGATCCTCCGGAGCCCACGACGGCGGCGCTGCCCCTGCAGGCGAGGACGGCACAGAGCGGCAGCTGCGGGCGCTGCTCTCCGCCGCAGCCCGGAGCCCTTTGTCTCACCGCGGCCGGGAGCACAAAGGCGCTGCCGAACCCGACCCGGGCTCTGGAGGGCGTGCGGTCCCCGCGGCCCGGCCCGGCTCTGGGACCCGGCCAAAGGCAGCACCTGCAACGTCTCCTCGCACCCTTCCCGCGTGCTCGTGCAGAAATACCGATGTGCTGATGGTACAGCCGGAGGGCTGGGAGAAGGGGAGAGGGAGGCTGTTTGCCATGGTAACGGTCCGACAGCGAGCCGGGAGCTGCAGCGTGTTCGGGAAGCAATGCTCAGCCCCTCCTGTTCCCAGCCCCGGGGTGATGCGTTTGTCACAGGTGCTGCCACCACCCCGTACATCGCAAATTATCTCATTACTCCCCACCAACTAATTCATTTAAAGGACTACAGCAAGCAGCACATCAATCCAGAAAGTACAGTGAAGGTGAGAGGCAGAGCTCTAGCTCCATACGTAGCACATACCAGGAGCAGTGTTCTAAAAGTACCAGGCATAGGGCAGTATGGAGCACTCTGAGGACTGCAGAGGCTGAGCTGAGCAACGCTGCTCCCATTGCACACAGTGAGCGCTGGGCCAAAAGCACCCGGGGCTGCACTGAGGCAGGGATGGAGGTGGTGGTCCCTGCAGTTCCTGCTTGGCTTGCTGCAGGAGATGGGAGAGACAGCAAAGGGGAGGACTTAAGGTGCATAGAGAAGTGCTCAGCCAGGCCCTGTCTCACTCCCTTAGTAACAGTGCTATTAAACCCCACGCTAATCCAGTAGGTTCTGCTCCTCTGTTCACTTTTGAAAGTAGAAAAAGTGGGACAGTACTAATCCTGGGAAATCCTTCCCTGTGAACCAAGAAAGAATTCTGAGTTTAACAAATAAACATACTTACCTTCACATGCATGGGCTAACAGAGCTCCAAGCCAGTGGTTGTGTACGTTAGGGCCAATTCTTCTCTGTCCTGAAAAACATGAAACTCCTATCATCTTCCCTGCAATAAGCCAGTGCTACAAGCAAGCAGCGCCCTCAGAGCAGAAGGCAACAGTGCAGCAATGTTAAGGCTCAGAGCTTTGATACCACTCACCCCTTTGCCCCCAGCTCCTGATTTTCAAATGCTCAGAAGACAACAGGTAATAAATCTGGGTATTTTACACTTTTTCATTTCCTCTTACCTCACATTTAATGAGATTTCTCCCTTAACAAAGGTACTATTGAAACTGACTCTTAAACAAGGCCAGACAGGGGCTGGAGCACTCTGGGGATGGGCAGGGGAGGAGGGCTGTAAAAGACTGGGGAGGAAAAGGGACCTCAGGAAACAAGCAGCCTGGCTTTAGTTCAAGATTTGAGGGAAGGTTTAAAAGGGATCTTATTTTATCTCAAGCACATACCCAGCCTGGAAATCATCTCCTCCTTGGCATTACACGGGGCTGAGCCTGGTCTTACAGAGCCCCAAGCACTAGAGATTTACTGCTACAGTGCCCTCAGCTCCTTCAGCACAGGTGAAATTTATACTGCTAAGAGGGACACCAGCTGAATGCCCTTGCAAACATCAGCAGGGGATAAACAGTGGGACTGCCATTAGCATAGTTCAATCACTATTAATTTGCAGTGGATCCCCCCTGAGCTCAGGAAGGAGAGAGGCTGTGCAGCATAGAGGTGTGGGCTGGTAGCATAAGGATGCTACTGGGAGGGAAGGGGGGTAATGGTTTGGTCCTGTGCTGTGTACAGGGGAGAGATATTGCTCATTCCAAACCTGAACCACCCTTGAACACAAACCAGCAGCTTTAACTGAGAACTCCTGAACTTGCACTGTAGCTCTGAACTTGGAGAAGCCAAAACATTCTGCAAAACCTCCAGCTCTGCGAGACTTTCCAAGCCCTCAATGCCTTATGTTTTAGTAGCTGTTGAATTTCAGAAGTTCAGTATTGCAACTGAGGGCGATTAACGAGCAAGGGGAGGGAGGGGATCAAAGCTCCCACTCTTGTGAGCACTCTCAGAGGAAGTTTCAGGTGGAAGTGATGCTTCTCAAGAGGGCTGTGATCACACTGCTCTGTTGGATGCTGCAGTGATGGCTCAGCTCTGCTTGCACTCCCCACTCTCCTTTTGTTCCTGTTGCCATTCTATGGGTACAACTCCTTTTGTTTCTCACAATATTAAAAAGATATAATTAATTAATTGGGATATTTGAGTCTGCTTTCCTACCCTTCATAGAGAAAGGGGCTGGCTGTTGTGCTCTGTCCCATCCCCATTCTGGGTGCTTGTGCCATGGGAGTGATACTTAGCACTGGGAACCAGAGAGCACCCAGTACCTGAAGACACTGCTCCGTAGGGCAGGGAAAAGTCAGCAAACTGAAATGCCAGTGCACCCGAAGGGGAAGAGCAAAGGACAAACACAACTGTGGGAAGGAGCTCTGGTGGCAGAGGCCATCAGCGCAAGTGCAGCGCGGTGCCGACATCTGCTTGCTGTGACGCCGAGCTCGAGCCTGCAGGGCCTGGAAAAATGCAGCACTGTTTTAGTAACTCCAGGCAGTTGGCAGTTTCACTTTAAATTGCAGCGTTAATCAGAAACACATTGTCCATATTGTCAACACTTCGTTTAACCACTTCTATAAATTCGGTATTAGCGTTAAAAAGATTCTGATTTGACGGATGAAATAGTCATCCTCCTGCAAGCCAAACCCAATAAAAGAGCGCTAATAACTTAAGGAAATGAGGCAGAAGATACTTGACAGAGGCACAAATGGGTGAGATTTCCCTTCTTTCGTATCCGCTTATGAAGGAGCTGGCGGAGTCAGAACCGTGCGTGGCAGAGCGCTGCTGGGCCCAGCTTTGGGCACCAACATGGCACTGGGGATGGGATGGTGTCAGAACATCCTCTGTGTGTTTTCCTGGTGAGGGTGGCGCATGCTGTCACTGGACCTGCAGCTTTCAGGTCTTCTGGCTGTGTGCCCCATGCACATCCCCAAGTGGGGTGAGCTCGCGGTGCGTCGACCCACATCTCCTCCACCTCCCCCTATCAGTGCAGCCTTCTAAAAACACTTCTTTTTTTTTTCCTTTTTTTGTGAGCCAGGCCCCAGATTCCAAATCTAATTGCATGAAACGAGAGGCTTTCAGCACTTCTCATCCTACACAAATAGTTTCCATTTTGATTCCCAATCTTCTTGACAAAGTATTTGAAAGTTGTTGTTTTTACTGCAATATGAGTATTAGAAAAAATAGCTCCAGTCAGTGAACTTGGAAGTCATGGAATAATAATCCAACAACACAAGCCTTCTTGGAAAACTCTTCTGAGAATAACAGTGCCCTTGGGCATGTCTAGAGCCTTGTTTATTAAAACAATATAATTTAAGAATTAATGCATTTATAAAGCAGGACTTATTACATAAGAATATTGTGCTTCTTTCATCGTTACAAAGGATCTAGTTTCTAAATGAATGTAACCCATTTTAGAGGTTTTTCTCTTAATCTTATTTGGATTTAGGTAGCTGTTTTTGAGAAAAATATGGAAGATGGGAGAAAAAAAAGGAAACCTTTCCACAAATACTCATGTCAGCCAAACTCTTCACGGGTTCTGCTTCTAAAACTGAAGAATGCAAGAAGAGATCAGAATTAGGGGAAATAAATCACATTCCCAGAAAGCTCTCTATTTGTATTGGAACAGAGTGTGTCCGAGGGAGCAGGGAGATACTGGGGGACTGAGAGTGTTGGGAAGCACTGAAAGCATATCAAGGTTCCAGTTCTGCAAACAGTTATGCAAGTGGCTAATGGATGTACTGGCTGTGCTGCCCGGTCAGTGGTGGTCTGCACGCACCAAGGGCTGAGCACACACTGGCACAGGGACATGGCTGGGTATGGGGACACTGCTGGGTGCCGTGCTGATGCCAGTGCTGATGCTGATGCTTATATCGATGCCAGTGCAATGCCAGCTCCCCAACCCTGGGCTCAGCTTCCTGAAGACCAGGTCCATGCTTCTCAGTGGCTCTTGGCAGGTGGCAGTGGTAGCTACTCCTCCATGGGCATAACCCTGCACTGCCCTACCCATCCACCAGCAACCCGTGGTGGGCACGAAGAGGGGCTCATCTCAAAGTCACTTTTGGTTGGGAAAAGTCTGAGTTTCATAAGCCTTTTCAGTGTGAATTTTTTGCAACTTTTCAAAGTGATATCACTTTGAGGTTTTCCACTGCTTCAGAATTTCTTCCAATTAATGGGAAAAACATTAATGTCCATTTAGGAAAATAACTTTTCCACTACTGACAAACTTCTCCAGCTATGCCTTATGCAGCAGAAGTCGTTCCAGGGGCACTTTGCCCCAAACATCCAGCTATCTTATTTATGCTAATTTTGCTTTTAATAATCCTGGTTGTTTTTCAGTCTCCAGTACCTTCCATCAGGCTCTGGGACAGTTAGCAGACATATAAATAGGGTGTGCTTTAATAGGACTGTAAATGAAATTTATGGTTGCTGTAATTGAAAGCGTTCAGGTCAGGGGATTGTTTCTCAAGCACTTGTGTCTGTTCTTATTTGGAGATTTCACCATTTTGGAAAATTCCTCCCCTTTCAGTTTTTGGGGTCTGGGAATTTCTGTGATCAGCATTGAGAAACTGAGCAGTGTTCTGGCACCCTGCACCTGCTTCTCTTTCATGTGCTGCTGTTCTGCACCTTCAGTTCACTAAACCATCCCCTTCCACAGGACAGAATTCAGCGTATGAGCTGTGTTGTCCCCAGGCCATATATCCCAGGGCTGATATTACAAGCTAGGTTTCTATCTCATAAATTCCCTTTCTTCCCTCCCTTATATATCTGCATCATGTATAATCCAGAATTATCCTTTAATACAACCGGACAAAGCACCTGGGTGAAAACGTGTGAACAACCAAAAAAGAATGGGGGGATTGCACAGACAGCAGCCTTGAGAGCAAGTGGGAGCAGTCAGAGCCCTCATGGTCCTGTGAGCACCTGAGTGTGGGCATGGGAGAACTAACTGGGGGTGGCTTGTGGGGGAGCATAGACTTTTGCCCATGCACACAGTCCTAAGAGGGGGAGATTGTGGTTGGATGTGAGGAAGCAATTCCTCACTCAGAGGGCTGTGACGCCCTGGCAGTGCTGCCCAGAGCTGTGGTGCCCCATCCCTGGAGGTGCCCGAGGCCATGGATGGGCAGCCTGAGCTGGGGGCAGCCGGCACACGGCAGGGCTGAGGGATCTATAAGGCCCCCTCCAACCTCAGCCATTCTGTGATTCCATAATTCTATGATTGTGCCTCATTAAATATTTAATATTTGCTAAAGACTCTGAATTTCAGACAATTTTAAGGCACAACTTCCTCAATTCCAAATATTTTCTTAAGGATCATTTTCAGCACGAGTTCCATCCAGGTTTCAAGCTGGTTTTAATTTCCAAGTTACAAGCTCCGCTGTTATCTTTACCATTCAATACGGCCATTCGTTACCAGGATGGCAGTGTGGTGACTCCATCACTGAGAGTCACCAGCCCTGAGCTGTGCGTGGATACAGGGGATGTGATGCCCACCGTCATCAGTGCTGTGGGGCTGTGGCCAGGTGAGCTGTGGGGATTTGTCAGCGACAGAGTGATAACAGCAGCAATAGTGCACAGCCACCAGGGCTGATGTGTATCTGGCACGGGGCTGAGCGAAGCCCCGGTCGCTGGGAAGCTTTGAGCTTCGGAGCCTCAGAGCCTGAAGGAAATAAAGCCCTTGGTAAAATAAGCGGATCAGATAAGCTGGGAGAAAAATGGAATCGTGCAAAGTAAAAATACCTAATCTAGCTGTTTTTCACCGCATACAAAAAGCAAGAGCTGATCCTAAAAGATACCCGCTGGGTGCATGCTCGCCGGCTCACAGCTCTCTATCTTACTTTTAAGAACATGGAGATCTGAGCTGGGGCCAACGCATCGCACTGTGTGCTGCTCCTAACCAGCACTCGAAGACCTGGAAGCATTTAAGCCCAGGAAACACTAACATTGTATTTTGTGACATTTTAGAGACAATGATCAGTTGGTCCGAATGAATAAATACTGTTCTAGAGCATTGGGTGTGCAGGGAGCTGCTGGAATGCACTGCCTCACAATGGGCAGTGCTGCACTCCAGTGGTCCCCAGCTCAACCGAAGAAAAGAATTGGGTTCACATCACCCTCCCTTAAAAAATAGACTGGCACATTTTTGCTTTATCAAATCCCATTTGCAAAAGACAAAGGCTAAATAATCTGAAAAGGTTATTTTGAAGCAGGGTCACCCTCGCTGCCATAGGTCTAATAAAACAAAACTATAGCCAAATTAGAAACATATTTCATCTAATAGGGGAAAATATAATTGGTGAATCTGTCTGGTGTTTGACCTACAGTATTTATGCTAAATGAAAGTTTAAATATATCACAACGCAGCCTGAGCAAGAAAAGCTGTATTCACTATATCTTCTGTGGTTTGATCCCTTTCCCTTAACCCTTAGCTTCTCACGAAAGCCAACATCAGCATTGCACAGATGCTATGAAGCAAGAGCGATGGCCAAGATCTGCAGAAGTGATGAGTGATTCTGGGTAAGTGCCCGAGGAACCTGGGGAGGGCTGAGGAAGTGCTGTCAGACCTCAGGGCAGACAGAGGACAGTGTGCTCTGCTGCTCCCAACGCTGCAGGGTGGGGTTGGGGTATGGGCACTAAACCCCACTCCTGGCACTGTCCTTGTGGGCACAGGGTGATGCGGGTATGACCTGGATGCAATGAAGATATGAATCCTGTCAGAGCTCCCAGCCCCTCCTCAGCCCCAGTAATTTATGCTCTCCATAAAAGCAAGAGGATCCCCGAGCAAAAGTGATGGATGAAGGAGATTATTAACAAGGATATCATTTTAAGAGAGTCTGTCTATGGGTTCCTCGCAGTTACATAACATTTCATAAATTCCATAACAGATTGCTCCCTGCTCATTAACCTGGCAGCCTCCGGCCCCACTGTGGGGTGCCCATGCCTTGAGTTCTGGGGGGCAGAGCAGGGCCGTGCCAGGTACCCAATCACTGCCATGGCACACGCGTTGCTAAGCCCCACAGCTGGGGAAGGCACCAGAACTATGCTCATCCACCCTTACCACAGAGGGAAGGATTTCTGGTATGGTTTTTGGCACTGCAGTGGAAGCAAGCACAGTTTATCCAGGTCTAGACATCAGCTGCACAAACAGTGCTCAGTGTCAGCACAGCAGGTCTGCGCCCTGTGTCTGCAGTGGGCGGGGAGGCCAGGCTCAGCCCCATGCACCTGGCTGTGCCCCATCGCACAGCACCCAGCAGTTACAGGCACCCAGCTTGCACAGGGCCGTGCTCACAGCACCTCTGCCCTTTGCTGCAGTGCTGCTGCCCCACGAGTCAGATTTTCCCCTGTGCCAGGATGTGTGGGTGCAGCGCTGGGCAGAGCAGAGGAAGCCTTGGCAGGGCTGCTTGGTGCTCCCTCTGACAAGGGACACGTGCCAGTCCCCTGTGTTCCCCAGTACTCATGTGTCTCAGCAAAAAGCGTGCACGCTCAGCCAAAGTTATGCAGCTATGATTCATCCCTTGCAGGAGTTTGGGCTGAAAGCAAAGATCCCAACAACCAAGCGATCCTTTAACCTCCAAACAGGAGGCAAGAGGGATGCACAGAGCCTTCTGCTGATGCACTCAGGGCAGTCGTCATGCACAGGCAGGACAGGCTCTGCCCAACCAGGCATGACTTTCCTTTCTGGAGATGCATAAAAATCCCACAGAGAGCGGCAGAGCCATGACAAGGAGCTGAGGAGATGGACTTAGAATGGGGAGCTTTTTTCCTTTTCTTTTTCTTCTTTTTTTTTTCTTTTTTCTTTTTTTTTTTTCTTAAAGCTTCACGTGGAAGAGAAAGAGGCTAATTAAATTCTTTTGCTGAACGTATTTAGCAAGTCTTTCAGAGAACCGATTGCATTTGGCTGCTGTCCAGCAGCGGGGAGATGGGATTGTGCTGGGTGAAGAGTGGGAGCAGAGCCCGGATGCAGGAGGAAGCACAGTTACTGGCTGACAGGCTCTGGCCTGTCTCAGATGTGCAGGAGAAGTGATAAAGGTGGCCAAGGTGTTCTGAATTCCTAGAGCATGGGGAATCCACTTTAAAGTAGATCCTTGCTCTGCCACATCCTCCAGTGCTTAATTCCCAGTGCGTCCACACACTGTCTCCACTAATAGCTTCGTTAGTGTTTAGGCAGCACCAACCATTCCATGCATCCAAAAATAAACTGCTTGTTGCATCAGCAGCCCCAAGGTCCCTCTCAGAGCAGCACTGATGTTGAAATATACCCAGATTTCCAGCCTCATTCATGTCCAGCAAGCATCAAATGCCTCTGAGCACGGGTGCTCATCTGAGCTGAACTTCAGGCTCCTAGCCAGCCCTGCCTGTCCCAGTGCCACAGGTGAGATGTGGGGGGATGCATGATCACGGGCACTGTTCCTGCTGGAGCTCAGCTGCACAAACACTCCAGGCTCTTGGGGGCACACTACCAGCCTAATGAGCTGCTGCAATGCGTGGGGCTGGGGACAAGACAGCGCGGTGATGGGCTCCCTGCAGCCAGTGGTGAGCCCCTGTCCCACACAGCACCAAAGCTGTCCCTGCACCAAGCCAGCCACCTGGTGAGACGTCAGCCCCTGCAGGGTGCCACATTTACATCTCCTCACCTATTTCCGGGGCAAACTGCCTGATTTTATGATGCCTGACCGGCTCCCTCGGGGATATCATTAGTGGGCAGTTAGTGAACCACAACACCAGGTTCTGCTTTTCCCACAAGGTTCCTGTGAGAAAACCCTCCTCCCTCCCTCCATCAGGGTTATCTTATCTCCCAGCGCTGCCAAACCCAGTCCTTTAACCCCTGCGTGCCAGAGAACCCTGGGGCCAGATCATACTGCACTGGGCATCCACTCACCAGCACAGCCCCCATCCCCATTCCCACCCCTGTCCCCATCCACAGCCACCTTTCCCCACTGCTCAGGCAGCTCCTCAGCTCTCCTGGGCAGCCTCTCCCTCTGATTTCAGCTCTTTGGCATAAGCCATTATTGTGGAAAAAGCGTCTGTCCATGAGTTTAAAATAGAGACGCTGAACACGCACTCTCTGCCTTAACATCCACACAGGCCTGAGGGTTTGCAGCCTCACAGGCACCGTGGCTGCAGACACCCTGCATGCTGAGCATGGCCCTGGGGCTCACACTCCATCACTGGTGCAAGGCATTGCGCTGGGAAAGCCTTAACAGAGAGACAGCTTCATCCCGAGCAGATGGTTCAAATTTGTTGCTAACCCGTATTTATTTAGACTGATAATAACAGGCAGCCCTCCAATCGTGCCGGGAGTTTTTACAATAAACTCCAGCTCACAGTATCAAAAGCAAATCAATTAGCGGGCGCTGTCGGGCCCCACCCCGGGCAGCAGTGCCCGCAGCCTCGTGCAGCGCTGAGCCCTGGTTCCTTCACAGCTCCTTTTAATTTGCTTCAGGGAGAGCTCCAGTGATGCTCACTAAGGGGAGGATTGATTTAGACATGCAGTTTTCTCCACAGACTTCGCAAATGGTTGTAACAAGGTCACAGAGAAAAACAATTTTATCCTCTGATTACTGTAACATGATATGAGCTTGGAACTGCATTTGCCTATTTATTTAGGCGTTGCTTGGCTGGTCCCTGAAGGAAAAGTTCCTGGTGCAGGAACAGGACTGTTCCCACCACCTCCAGCCCCACGCTCAGGTGCTTTGGTGGAGCCCAGGGACATTCCCCATGTCCTTTCCATTGGCCCAAAAGGCAAACCTGAAGAGTGAAACAAGGAAAGAACGTAGCACATCGGCTATTCTTGATCAAGCTGAACTGATACAGAAAGAAATGGATACAGCAGTTGTACACACCTCACTGTGTGAGGATACTCATCCGCAGTCAAATACTGCAAATATGCAGCGGATTGTCAAAATAATGGGAATGTAACAAAGTCACAACATTAAGCCGTATGATTGCAATCAACTCTAATTCCAGCACAGCCACGCTTAAAGGAGATTGTTTTGTCACCAGGCTTTCATGGCCCGATGGCTTTGTAGCACAAGGTTGTTTGGATCGAGTCATTTCTGATGAACATTCATCACAGTGAGGAAATGTCACATTCATTTTATGCTGCGAAAGTTCATAAACTTTCTCAGATACCGCGAGGACTTCCCAGCGGGTGACCTGTTGCCTCGCAGTGATTTACGCCCCGTGGATGGGCTGAGCACACGGTCAGCACTGAGAGCTGCCAGCCGAGCACTAGGAGCAGGGAGCCCTCGGTGCACCACGGCCATGGGGATGCCCCAGGTCCCCTCCACCCCCCTTCTCCAAGGGTTAACGCTCCCGCGCAGCGAGCGGTGGGGGTTCTGCTGACTTTCTGCTCTTACATCATGGCTGTGCTATGAGGCCTGGCAGGGGTCCGCGCTCCGGCGCTGTAGCTCGAGGCCCCGAGCGCTGTGTAATCTTTGGCAGGCAGGGAAGGAGCCTCACACGGGGCCAATGGGGCGTGGGGATGGGGCAGGGGCAGCGCACGCCCTTCCCTCGCTGGAGCTGCAGGGGATCACCCAGAGCTCAGTGTTGGGGTCTCATAGCTCAGGGAAGAATGTGCCAAAAATCCCCCTACAGCTCCTCCAAGTCCTTAACCAGGCTTGGTTCAGTGCTGCACAGCTCTGCATGGCATAGCATGGCACAGTGCAACACGGTATGGCATGGCTCCATGTGGTTCAGCACAGCAAGGCATGGCACAGCACAGCGTGGTTGCTTGGCTCGATACAGCCTGGCTTGGCACAGCAAGGTCACTCCCTAGGATGCCCTTGGTCCATCGGGGCATGCATCGTATCAGGGCCATTTCGAAAGCAACACACATGCCTCCACAGGTCCAGACTATGGGAATGAGCTCACAGAGCAAAACCAGGCAGCTGGAATCAGCTACTCCCTAGAATCATCCATTACCCCATGACAGGAGGGGAAGTCGGGGACATGCTGCTCAGGGGAGGATGAGGCCAGAACCAGAGGGCGGTGCTGAAGGTGAGGCTGCGAGCCGGGAGGCAGCAATTGCATTTCCAGATGCAGAAGCCCTGGGGGCTGCACACCCCTTCCTGCTTTGCTTGCAGGCACCAGGAGCCACAGGAGCTGCATTCTGGGGAGGGAAGGGTGGGCACTGATGGTCACCAGGGCAAGGATTGCTCCTGAGCACCACTGGGGCGTAGGAGGAGAATGAACACCTTATGGGTAATGTTACAGAGGAGATCCAGCTGGGATAAGTTGCAAATGCACCAACAGAAACAGAAGTGGAACTGGAAGAATTAGGAAAATGCGGAACGTGACCAAGAGAAACATAGCTGGGACCAGTGCAGCTGACATGGTTGAGATGTAAGGGAGGAAATATCAAAATCTGGATGAGGTTACAAGGGAAGAAGCAAAAGAGATCTGGGATGAGTCTGCAGTGAAGGATGAAAGCAAAGATTGTTTCCAGCGGCGGTATCACTTCAGGCCATGGAAATGCAGCTGCTCTGTCAGTGACTGCAGCAAAGCTGGGGACCGAGCACCCGTCTGGGGTCCTCCAGAGCACCAAGAGCACTTGGAGACATCCAAGATCCACCATGCACCATGCCATCTCCTCTGGGCACAGGTAGAGGGGCAGGAACAGTGCCACATGCATCCTCCGCTGCAGCATAAAGATCTGAACCTGAGCATAAGTGAAGCAGTGCTCGTTTTTATTTCTCCTGGCAGAAGGTTTTGTCAGATACCCGAGGGAAGCAATAGAAACTTTTGTTGTGTGTTCTAGCTGTGTGAAAAACAAAACAAAAGCACAAATAAAAACACAGACTAGGTATTTGTAAAATATATCTTAGGGTGCAAACTCATGAGGTGACCCAAGAGTCCTTTAGCACCTCTGGGTCTAGAAAGCAGTGAGATCTGTCACAGGTTCACCTATAATTTAGCAAAACAACATTAATTGGAACATGGGAAAATCATCAGCAGCAATGTCTTTTCAAAAGTTACATGTAATAAAACCAGTCCACAGAAAAAATAAGGAGGAGTGTGCATGGGACTAATATTAAATTACCTTGGTTTTACCATATCATAACCAAAGGGAACACGGTGACATCTGGACAAGCTATCAGCAGTATCAGCCCACATGTCGCAGCTGAGGTCAGCACAGCCATCAGAGCCACAGCCAGACTTCCCTGGGCTGGGGGTTGCATTTCCCAGCACCGGGCCCAGACCTCCACAGGAGGAATGGCCACTTCTGTCCCAAAGCACAAGGAGAAGAGGAGGAGCAGGCCACCAAGCTGGAAATAATCCCTAACTAGTTCCTTCTCCTCGAAAAGTAGGTTACTTCCCCATGGCTAACATCACTGTCACCTTATATGTGCCTTAGAAATCCACGGGCTTGATGGATGTAGAGTAAAACTGAAATGAAATGCTGGGTGATAATGGCCTCGCGTGCTGCTCCCCCAGCCCTGCACTGTGCTGCTGGTTCCATGCAGCCTGCAGAGATAGCAGCTCTGCACTGCCCTGCAGCATCCTTGGGGCCATAGCAGCACCAGCGCTGCTGGCATGGGAGGGACGTGGGAGAAGGAGGAAAGGAGTGAGGAGGATGGGGTGCAGTCCATGCTGATGGAAATAAACACATTCCCCCACAGCTGCACAGAAAAATAGCCTCTTCCCACATTCTGCACTCAGGAAGATGGAGAGGTCGGTGTGGTGATGGTGCAATCTCACAGCCAACTCCTCACATCCAGAGCAGCTCGAGGTGCCCCATCCACTTACGTCCTCCAGCAGTAGCTGCAGATGTAACATTGGGAACATAAATAAAAGACAGCCAGAGAATGGGATTTCTTTGGAGGCTGTGAAGCAAAGCGCCTCACCACTAACTCATCAGTTCCTACCAACAAAATCTCCAGTTCGTTTGGCCACTGACCAGCATCACACTGCAAAGGTGATGGCAGTGCCTGGTGCAGCTCATCCTGCATTTGGAATTCTGCGTTGGTTTTTTGATATCCTCTAATTTCTCCATGCTGAGGCAAATTTGTCACACGCATGGGTCTGTTTGATTTCATTAAACAGAATATTTAAGCATAAAAATTGTTTAATCGCCTCGTGTCATTATGAGATGAATTTCATTTTGCATACATTTGCATATTTCATCAGAATTAAGGCTGCTAATATGCAAATGAGAGGCAGGTTGCAGCAGAGGTGTTTATTGTCATAGCTGGAGGCTGCTCCACGCGACGAGCTTTGCAAGGGGCAAGGGAGCAGGCTGGGCCTCACCGAAACGGCTCCGAATTCCTTCAAGTCTCTTTTCTGCTATTTTCTTTTCCCAGCAAGTCACTCTGCAAAAGCACTCTGGGTTGTTAACACGTACCTGCGCTCCCCCACCCCCATGCCTTGCCCACCACTTGGTGGATGAAGGGCACTTACACCCAATTTGTTTTAGAAGCGGGAGAAATGGCGTCTAAAATGCAAAGCCCATGATGAGTGATCAGCGACTTCGACTTGTGTAGAGTAATTAAAGCAAAATGAACTGGTGAGCAGCCATCGCCATCCATCCTGAGCAGGAGCGCTTTCTGCTGACTCCGCACGGAGCTCACAATGCAGACGCACAAAGTGAACCCTCAATAGGGGCTACAGACAATGGTTGAGCAGCACAAAGAAGAGAGCTTATGGGAATTATTATTTTTTTTTTTTTCTTAAAGCTTTTGGAATTAACGTTTAAAGCACAATGAGCTTTTTCAGCACATATTAGTCAGACCAAAAGTTATAGCATCACTTTTCGAAAGAAAATTCTAGAGGCGTCTTCACTGCAAGGCTTGGAGATCAGTACTGCCCGTGTACAGAACATAGGTATCCCTAAACTTATATATTTATAAATGCTAGTTCTGAATGGCCACTCCACAAAGACTAATAAGGGAAGGTAACCTTGCACTCCACATAGCACAATTGCAAAGGAATGCAAATCCCAACGCTATTCTGAGCGTTTCTCTTTGCACAGAGGAAGGAGAATTGGTCCACCTTAAGTCCTTCTGAAAGGCTGAGGCTCAAAGGTATGTATTTGTTTAAAAAAAAAAAAAAAAAAAAAAAAATTGTAGTGATTGCAGAGAAAAGAGAAACCTGAGAGCTTATTCTTGAGCAGTCAGACAGGGTCACCAAAACCAGACTAAATAGTCTGACTGCAGGGCAAAGCGCTGGGGCTGTCTGAAAAATGATCCTCTGGATGGAGGGAATAACAAGAGAGAGGGAAAGGAGGGATGGGTGGGAACACAGAGCCACCAGAACTGTGGGCAGAGGGGAGCACTGCACCTGGCCCCACACGGATGGCTGTGCCCATACCTTACTGTTAACCTCAGCCTTTTTTCCAAACAGCTCCCATATGCTCTGTCTAGAAAGATAGTCCCCAAATGCTCTTGCTGCAGGAAAGGAGCTCCAGTGGGTAACAAGCAAAAACTTTCTTCTTCTCTAGGTGAAGATCTATACCATCCCCTCTTAACAAAACTGCACACTAGAATCTCTCAGAATGAGGAAATCTCTTTCAGAAAAAGCCTAGAGCACATTTAACTTCTTTTGCACTTTACTTTGACCTAGGGAAGTTACCTCAACCTTGTATGGCCTGGCAGCTGGCTTGTAAATTGTGTAGGACCTCCTCCTGTCCAGCTCTTTGCAGGTGAAGTGTATATAAGTATATATATATGTATAAGAAAGGGCACGGATCCCACAGGGCTGTGGGAGAGGCCTTCTGGGGAGAGATTTGAGCTTCTAAGTTCAGAGCATGGCTTAGGTTGGAGAAGAACTTAAAGATCATCCAACCCCCTGCTGCAGGCTGGGTGCCCCCCATCCGTTCAGGCTGCCCAGGGCCCCATGCATGCAGCATCCATCCATTGCATGCAGCAATCTTGAGAAATCAGGGCATCCCATGGAATCCCACTATGTCTGTGCCCCAGAGGTCACCTGTGGGGAGTGGGGTGCTCTCCATGAGGAACACGGGCAGCTTTGAAAGGCTCTGGTTCAGCAGATGACTGAGTAAACACATGGCACTCGCCAGATATTGGGCAAGCAAGAGGCAAGCGTTCAATTCTTTTAACTTATGACTGCATTTAATTACTGCTTTTTCCTCTCCTCATAAGCTGCATATGGGATTAATAATAACTCTGAATCAGATTTACTCTCTTATTCTTCAAAAAAAGAGCAGAGCAGTAAAAATGAGCAAAGGAAGCCCTTATGATGTGAGATAGCCGTGTTTAGGGTTAAGCTGCTCTCTCACACGGGCTTCCCCAGCACTGGGACCTCAC
This sequence comes from Meleagris gallopavo, assembly GCF_905368555.1. Lineage (NCBI taxonomy): Eukaryota > Metazoa > Chordata > Aves > Galliformes > Phasianidae > Meleagris > Meleagris gallopavo. Next base: position 7,363,940 of record NC_139420.1, read on the forward strand.
AGTGGGGCTCTGCTGCTGCCCTCCTGAGCCCCAAAACCAACCACTAAGGCTGCACGAGGCATAGCAGCGATGCACACAGCCCATGAGCATTGCATGGCTCATCATCGTGGGCTCTTTATCTGGGCATGCCAGCGGACGCAGAGCTCAGGGACGCTTAAATAATGGGAAAATTTAATTCAAGAAACCCAAACGGTGTGCTCTGCCGTGTCTGACTGTTTACCTGCTAATGTTTGCCAACTGCTATCTCATTAGCTGTACAGGAAGTATAATTGATATTTCTGTGGAGAGATGACACTTGTGCCTCTGCTGAAACTGGAAGGCTTTCTCAGTGCTTCATATCACTTCTGTTTGCCGCTTCCCATAAGTGATACTGCCTCATTTTGGGAAGGAATCCAAGAAATAAGAGCTTACCAGAGAGGCCTCTTGGAAGTACGGGCAGCTTTATGTTAGCCTGGGAGCTCCCTTGGACACAAATCTTCCGCAGGAAAGAGCGGATTCTACGCTGTTTGCAAAAGGGCCACAAATGGGAAATAAAATGTTTGTGTAGCTCTTTAATGTGAAAAACATCCATTTTAAAGCTCGGATTCTGCATCTGGGCTCAGTGAGGCTGAGCAGGCAGCAGCACGAGGCCAACCTGGGGGAGACAGAAGCTGAGGTTGGGGGTGTCCAGCAGCCAGCAGCCCATGTGTCTACGCCCAGAGCTGGTCCTGCTCTGCCCTCCCTTCCCATAGACACTCCACGTCCCCACCAGCAGGCTGGGGTAGCCATGTAGGAAAGAAGCAGGATTCCCATCGGCAGAAGGAAGCAAGGGTCAGGAGAGAGTGCACTTGGAGGAGCCATTCTCAGCTGCTCCCAAGCTTTAATTCAGCTGGTATTTCTGTCTGCAGCAAGAGCTATCCCCGCCGGACACACTGCAAGCCTATAGGAAGGAAGAATTTCTGGTTTGTGGCTCTGTGTCCTTATGTCTTCCTCCTCTTTATTTTATTCTGAGCAAATATTGAGCTCTTCTAAATAGAGGAAGTCCACATGGGGCATTGCTGGGTGTTCGGGATGCTGTGAAAAATGGCTTTGCTGACACAGCCGCTTCCTCTCTTCTCCCTGCAGTGATAGCCTTCTGGCATCATTTCTTGCCACAAAGCGCCTTTCCCTCTCTTCTGAGACCTGCATACAGTTCACATCTAACAAGACATTCTTTCCCTGGGATAAAATCTCTTGAAATCTGATCCACGAACACATCTAAACAGTTGTGCTAACAGGTAACTCAGAGATATGGAAATGTAAATGATTCTCCAATCAATAAAGATAATTACAGTGAGAGATAGACTGACATGCAGTATCTCAAGGCTTTTTGCCTTGTCTACTGAGCTCCCCAGTGGCACCACAGACACTGGTGAATGTATTTCTGAGGCTGTGGCTGGGGAGAATTGTTTCCTGCAAAAGGAGCACAAGTGACACTGCCATGCTAACAATGCACGCTGCAGCTGGAGCCAAACTTCTCCAGCATTACTTTGCTCTCTTCCTACCTTTTAAAAGATGTCACTAATGTTGTCCTATTGGCACTGGGTTTCAGCAGACTGAACACAAACTGCTGTCAACTTCTGCACAACTTGGAAGGAGACAGAGGTTCATTTCATTTTTCCCCTCGGGTTGTTAACTGACAACAAACACCTTGTCTGCACACCTCTGGAAGGGCTGACAGGGCAGACCCCCACAACTGAGTACTGAGGATTTCCCAAGGATCTGGTACTTCCCAGTGTGGCCAGCAGATCTCCCTCCTGCTGCTAGCATGTGTGTACAACTGTGCAGAAAAGTCTCAGATGGGAACAGTGGAGAGTTACCAAACCCCAACAGCTCTGTTTGAATCATGAGTGTCTTGAGCTGTGCAGCCCCTCCTGCCCCTTCTGCCTGCACTCCCCACAAGCTCAGCAGCCTTCCAGCTCAACTCGTGCTTGTGATTCCTGGAATCCTTTGTGAAGAAAACTTCATCTTCTGTCCAGCATTTGGCTGGATGGTCTTCACGGGTTAGAGGAACTTTTAAACATTCTCAACAAAGTTCACGTTGATTGAACTAGTGAAATAATTCCTGGTGCAAGCTCTAAGAAGGACCTTTTAAACTTTCGTGCTTGAAGCTCTGCCCATTGCACAAGGCACGACAGACACTTGCAAGGTCATCTCCCTGTCTGCATTCAGCTCCTTTAAAAACACGTCTGACAGCTTTGATGCAACCCAAAACCCAGTGCCTATCTTCCTCTATGGCATTAGTTTAAATATATGTATGTATCTATAGATATACTTGGAGAGGAATGAAGCTGTGACTATGGTGGCTAAGGTCATGCCATTCAGGGTGGCTGAGGTCACACCATCTGACACATGTCAGATGAAAAGCTCAGGCAAGAATATTCAGCGACCGCTCCGCACAGTTTTTCATCCATGTGCAGAGGGAATAACGGCTCTCACCAGCGCTGGTCCAGGCCTCCCCGCCGGCAGGTCAGGGCAACGTGTGTTTCAAGTCATACATGGAATATCTATTCACCTTTAACAAATGCAGCGCACATGAAAATGCCCAACTTTGCTCTCCCTTTCTTCCTGCTCACAGTTGGATATAAGGGAGGAAGAGAGGAGATTGCTTCTACCCATCCACGTTCTCCATATGGGATGAGGGGTGCTCCCGAGGCTCGCTTGCCACGAGCGCAGACCTTGCTGTACCGGGCTGGCTTCTGCTTCACGGGTGCTGGGGTCGGCCCTGGTGATGCGCCGGGTGCTGAGCAGCGTGATCCTGTCTTGCTCCCGGCTGCAGCACGTTCACTGCTCCGATGTGCTCATAGCACCACGATAGCAACTGATGGCACCGAGCCGCACCGCCGCGCGCACCAGGCTTGCACTATTTCTGACTGCAAAGTACAGATGGCTCCAGGGTGGCTTTTCTTGGCACCTCCCTGCGAAACCTAGAGAGGGCATCTGCTGAGCACAACTGCTCCGACAGAGCCGATTCCTCGCCCTCTCCCCCCGGGTGCTCCCATCTGGATAGCCCGCTGACCTCCCGCGCCGCGCTGCGCTGGGTTAAACTCGCTCGCTTTAGTTATGTACTTCCAACAGCTTCAGGCAACAAATGTATTTCATGCGCGGTCCTCCTGTACCTCTCCTTGATGTTCTAAAGCAATGAGAAAGAAGTGTTAAATTTGTTCTTGGCTACTTTTCCTTGCAACTCCCAAAGGCACCGGTTACAAACTGAATCAGTTATCAGCTAGTTAGGCTGGCAGTTCCCGAAGGTACCGCATGAATACTGATAGGGACCCATGCATTATTCAGTGCGAAGAGCAGAGGAAAATGAGCAACACGTCCAAAACAAGAACAGCAGTGGCAGTAAGGGAATAATTAGCGAGCTGTCACTTGTCCCTGTCAGTATTCCCTCCCTTAACACATGAGGGAAAATAATAAAAAAGGGTAAGATCATCTTGCAAGCTCTGCTCTTAAATATGCAGCTGGTAGGTTAAAATACAATGATAAAGGGGAGAGGATAGAGAGCTCTGATACAGTTTTCAAAAGATATGGCCTCCATTTCCATGGAGACTATATGGTTTTTATTTTTTTAATCCCACAGGCATCGGGTTATACAGTCAGCCCCTGCCTTAAATATCAGCCCATGTGCAACAGCACGAAGGGACGTGGCTCTAACACGGGGGCTTATCCCAGGGAAAATATTTAGGGTTTTTTTCCTCCCTTTCTACAAAACACAACTGAAGCCGAGTATGGTTCAGAGACACCAGGCGCACTGCAATTGGCTCTGCTGAGCAAGTCTGCAGCCCAGCACCCAATGCATCCCTCTGGGGATGGGAATGTCCAAGAGGATAGACCAGAAAACTTCCATCCAGTAGGTCTTGGGTTAAATTATTAATGAATTAATGAGCTTGTGAACTGATGAGAATGAAGCTCTTATGCTGGAATCTATTAAACAGTCTCCAGGGTTGCTCCTGAAGAATAAGAGAGCTGTGCTGCCTAGGGTTGGCAGTGCTGGGGGAGGTGGTGCCCACGCCCAGTGCAGCTGGGGCAAACTGACTGCAGAACCTCCACTGCAACAGCAGCAAAGTGCAGTGCCGTGCATTGCCAGTGCCACCTGCATTGTGTTCTGTCTGCACAGTGTGACATGCAGCGCTCACCAATGCTGTGCGGAGCTCCGGGCACTGGAGGTTGCTGCCCTGCAGATCCTTGGGCTCCTCCTGCCTCCGCTCTATCACTGCATGCAGCAGCCCTGGAGATCTCTGGCACTGCTTCGCTCGTTCCGTGTGGGGCGGGATTTGTGCGATGCAAAGAGAAACTGTATTCGTGGCAATGTTAGCAGCAACTTCCCTAAAATATCTGACACGGATCCCTCAGAGCAATCTGCCACATCGTGGTGAAGCCGTAGGATCGATCGGAGCAGGTCTCTCAGCACACAGCCCAATACAGAGCTGAAAATGTCAACATTCGGCATCTCACAAGGAAAACAACCACAGGGATCATCCACGAGGGAGTGTAATGTTTAGAAAAGCTATGAAAGAGCCGAGGTTATTCCTGAGATCTGCAGCATTTACGTCACTGAAGATCCTTTTCCCCGTTTCTCTGCCCTGATTCCCTGCAAGGAAGGAAAGAGGCAGCACAGCGTTGCAGGCAGTGGCTCCGCAGGGCAGTGTGCAGGAGGCTCAGAGACCCTGCTTAGGGAATGAGGGTGGGAAAAGGCAGGAAAGACATTGAGGGCTGCAAGTGCCTGCAGGTAGCTGCTGCCCAGCTTCCAGGAGGGGCTCCTCAACCTCTTCTGCTCCAGGAGGATGGCTTCTGTGAAGTCACTTTCTCTTGGGAGGGACATTTAAATTACAATTCCCTTCTTCTTCCCTAGAAGTATTGCGCTGCCTTTCCGTGCTTCCAAATAGTATCCAGTTATCCAGGGATAAAACACTCCATATGTAATTTCATGCTACGAAAGTGCATCCAAAGCAAAATGTTTTTATTTTAGGTCTTTATAAGCACTTTCCAACTAATCCTTGCCCAGACTCTGACATGCCGTGGTATCTGGTCCCAGATTTGCACAAGTTACTGCATTTGAGTGACACAGGATGCTGTAGATAGTCCTCTATTTAACTCTTATTCCAACAGAAATTTACAGGAAGATTTTTGTTCATCAGATATCTCCCTTGATGTCCTCAAACTGTTGTCCGGGTGGCCATTTTCTACCACAAGCACTGTGTGTTGTTCTAGGTCCCCAGATAATGTTTTTTACCTCACAAAGCTTATGTGCGTTGGCAGAAACACACCGGGGAAATTTCACATCAACTAAACAAGCATCTTCGCTGGCATGTGCCCGTATTTCCACATAAGCACCCACAAGCTCCTCAGCCTCCCTTGCTGAATGAGATCTCCAGCACAGATGAATGTTCACAGGAAAGAACTCGGAAGAGCTGTGATTGTCAGGAGGAGGCGTGTGTGTTCTGCAGTGCTGCCCCTAAGCACAGCCAGCTCCAGGTAATGCTTTCCAAGCGCCTGAGACAGGTGGGGAAAGCAACTCCCCATTGACATGGGACCACCACCGATGGAATATTGGTGTTGGGTTCCATGGCACGAGTTACACTGGTTTACTCAGCAGGAATCATAGAACGGCTTATGTTGGAGTGGACCTTAGAGATAACTCACTCTCAAGTCCCTGTCATAGGGCGGTTGAGCTCATGCTGCCTAGGACCCCATCCATGGCCTCAGGCACCTCCAGGAATGGGGCACCCACAACCCTCTCCAGGCAACCTGTTCTGTCCTTGACCTCAACGGAGCAATGCTGGCTTTTAACCAGCCCAAAGCAGGTAAGCTATCTTTTCCCTAAACACCAAAATCCAAATTCTAAGGGTAAAAGAGATTCCTGCCCTGCTCCCACTGATTCACGTTGCCCAGCCCTTTGCATTCAATACCATCCCTTTTCCTTCCCATGCTTCCACGCTGCGCTGGCAGCACAGACGGGCCTGGCTTTGCTGACGGCATCATTATTGCTGTCACATCCGCGGTGCTGACAGGCCGTGGTGAGCCTGCGAGCCTTATGTTCTGCCGCTTCCGCGCATCCTGGTGCTCAATCGCAGACCTTTGTTTTCCTCCCACTGGATGCAGCCACGGTCTGACTGCGAGAGGACACGCAACTGAGCCAGCAGAGAGCAAACCCACTTGGCACGGAGCATCCCTCGTTGCTCTGCTGAGGAGGCTGTGTGTCAATCGATGGCTAACAATTATGATCAATGTCAACAGGAAAAAACAAAGGAATACCGCTCAGCAGCTCCATGGATAGGGAGCAGCACAGGAGCACAGCACCAGCAGAGGGATGGGGCCCTTCTCCGCCCTCTGGACTCCACCAGGTTGCAGTCACTGAGACGCTCAGAGCCCCACATGAGCTAAGAGCTGGCAGAACCCTGTAATGAATGCAGCTCTGATGCACCCAGTGTGCCATCAGAGAGATGCAAGAGCATTGCAGAAGAATGCTCGATGCCCTCTGTCACTCATTGCCACAAATAATGCTCCTCTCCGCTGTCACCCAGCGCTCATAGGATGCTGAATTAAACAGCATGGCTTTTGATGCTGCTGAAGTAACTGTTGTATTAATTATCCATGGCATTTGCACACACGCCTTACACGCTAGGAAAGGTGCGCTTCCCCCAGACAGCTGCACGCATCACACTCACCCCCACCCCTCCGCATCACATCGCTGGGCCTTCCAGGATGCACCGTGCCTCCTTGCTCACGTATTGTTTATTAATGAACCAAACCTTGAAAGTAGGAGCTCTTTGCCAGAGGTTATTTTTACTACCACGTTAGTTAAGGCTGAGGGTATTATTTTACATGCCGATGAATAATTTATTTGCCATTAAAAAACTTATCCTGCAACAATAAGCAGCAGTGGCTGTCCATTCCCTGCACAGCCACGAGCACGTGGGGTGCAGAATTTCTTCCATTCCATGCTTGCTGCAAAGCTGTGCAGGAAGTAATGTCTTCAATGACTCTGTAAAATAAAACGTCCGCAGTGGTGGAGTTCTCATCAGGTGTGGCTAACTTTGCAAGTTTATAGCGTTAAAAAGAATTAACGCTAATTGAGTTACCACCTTTTGTGCTGTTTTTTCCCCCTAGGTTCTCCACATCTGTTGGTTATTTATCGCACACCAGCACTCGATCCTTATGAAACGCCACGCGTGACTTCTCCTTGCACTATAGGCCATGTGCTATCGGTAGAAGATTTAACTTGTTAATAGAGCAAAGCTAGAACAAAGCTCCATCATTTCATATGAGCTTTCCCAGCCTGATTGTGTTTATTTAGAAAGCAGCTAAGACACAGGCATGTGGGGCTATAAATCAGCAGAAAATCAAATGCTAACATGTAAATAAATTGCAAATCAGCTGAGAAATTGGTTTCATTTTGAGACGATAAAGCATATTTCTCCTGTACTGATTTTATAAGGTGCCCCTTAAGAATTGTAATATTTCTGCGTGGTAATGATAAACATTAGCGAGTTGCTTTAGAAATGAAAAAATGGCAACCCTGTGGGGATTTGAAAAACATATGCACTTCAAATTTGAAAATCCAATTTAACTGTCCATTATATGGAGAATAAAAAAAAAGGTAAGGATAGGATAATTTTGCAGTTACACAGCATTTGACTAAATCTGATTCAGGGATGACAGCTACACTTTAAAAGCTACATGTCTGAATGTAAGGAGACAGCAAATCATTTATTTATGATTGTAATCTAGCTCCTGTCTAACAAGTTAACAACTGTGCAGAGTGCTCCCTGAGTGGAGGCAGCCTGTGTAGGCTTGTCAGTTAGCACTTTTTAAAACACTTTTCATAGAATTTCTGTTAAAAAAAAAAAATATATATATATATAAAATAAAATAAAAGAGACAAAAGAGAGTCCCTGTCAAATTTACCAAAACAAGCAGATGTTACAATTTCAAAAGTTTGAAGAAACAAATCCCGCTCCTGATGTCACGCAGAGGGGCAGAGCAAGGAAAGGTGAGCATGGCATGATGGGCTGTGAGGGGCTCTGGGGGTGTGAGGAGCACCAGGCTGTCCCCAGCTGTCCCCTGGTGGTGACACCCAGCTCTGGGCTCTGATACCCATGTCCATGGCACCACATGGATAGCAGTGTCATAATGGCTGTATCCACCCACGTCTATGCACCTTGGCCTTGGGAAGGCCTCACACCCAAGTGGGGTTGCAAAAACTTGTAGGAAAGCTAAACTGCTGGAACAGGTATGATGAATCATAGAGTCACGAAGGTTGGAAAAGACCTCTAAGATCACCTTGTCCAACAATCCAACTACTGCCAATACTGCCCACAAGACACGTCCCAAAGTACTACAGCCACCCTTTCCTTAATCACCTCCAGGGACAGTGACCCTCCCACTCCCACCAGTCTGTGCCAGTGCCTGACTGCATTTCTGAGAAGACATTTTTCCTAGTATGTAACCTGAGCTACAAACAGACAACATTTAGCCAAGAGCTCTATTGTGGTATAGGTCATCTTCTATCTGTGTCATGTATCCTCTTATCTTTCATTCTCTTGCTACCAAAGGTTGAGGAGGTGAGCAGTGAGCCACCAGGTTTTCCCAAAGGGTAACACAACCACCATCCTGGAAACACCAGTTCAACCTCCAGCAGTAGCCTCAAAGCAAATCAAGCATTGGGAGTTATTGGGAAAGCAAAGCACCCAAGGGAAGGTGCTGGATGCTGCAGACACTGTTATCTGCAGCCTGCATTAGCCTGACCCACCTCACCACAGAGAAGGTGACGGAAGGAAGATGCACAGCAGGAGCACAGGAACCATCTGCTCCCACTGGCTGCAGTGCACAGGGACACCCACAGCTCCATCAGTGCTCACAGTCCCGTCCCCTGAGCGTGGCTGTGTGCAGGGATGGGGCACCACCACCTCTCTGGGCACTGCCAGTGCCTCATTACCCTTAGGGTAAAAACTTCTTCCTTATATCCAATCTGAATCTCCCTTCTTTTAGCTTGAAACTACTTCGCCTTGTCCTATCACGCAGATCCTGCTAAATGGTCTGTCCTTTCCTTCTTAAAGCCCTTTTACATGCTGAAGAGTCACTCTCAGCTCTCCCTGGAGCCTGCTCCTCTCCATGCTGCACAGCCCCAGCTCTCAGTCTGTCCTCACAGGAGAGCTATTCCATTCTGTGGATCATCATTGTGGCTCTCCTCTGGACACACAACAGTTCCATGTCTCTTCTGTGCTGAGGACTCCACACCCAGATGCAGTTCTCCAGGTGAGGTCTTGCAGGCAGCAAGCAGGATGGGGCCCAGCAGAACCGTGAGCTTACTTCATGGGGATGAAGAACACTGGGTGTTCTGGAAGTGACAATTTGCACAGGTTTAGAAAAATAGCAGCCAAATTAGCAGCAGAAATATCCATCAGGCATCCACTCATAGACAATATTTCTGTCTCTGAAAGCTCTCCAGCCATAAATCTCTGGAGGTTAATAGACCATTCAATGAAGCATCGTTGTTCACTGCTCTGATTATTTGATACTGTGCAAACCACCTTCCTCCTGAGGAGAGGAAAGCTGCTTCTTGCAGCAAGGTGGCTGTGCATGTGTGTGCTACATCCTTCCCTTCTGCTTGCAGAAAGCCTCCCCTATACTGGCTGCCTCTCCTATAGGGCTCAAAGCCATCCTGCAGGTGTGCAGCACAGCTCCAGGTGTGGCTGCCTGGGAGCAGACCCCGTGGACCCTGTTTTGTTTATTGTAGTTTGGAACCACAAGCGACCAAACTAAAGAGAGGAAGTTAGAGATGGTGGTTGTCAGATGCTATCACCCTCACACCCTCTGCTGAATGCTAATAAGTGGAAGTAAACAGAAGGAATGTCTGCGTGTTCATTTATCTTGGATTAGGTCGGTCACTGAAAATATGCGGTTCTGCTTTTTGAGATAAAATAATTCCTTTTGGATCAAAAACACTTTTTGTAATTTGCAATTTTCCCTCTTTTGACTTAAGGAGAAGAAAGTCCTGGCAGAGCTGTAGCTACATGGGTAAGCCTGGCTTTTAAGTGATATTGCACCGATAAGAAAATACTTAGAATACGGTCTGCAAATAGCCATCAGCAGGGACTTCTGGAAACCAAACAGATGAGTGGAACAGTCGGTGCTGTGCTGTTCCTGCTCTCTTTCTGGCTGCTCACTGCACTGGTCATGCTTGGGTTGGGAAGGCAGTGCCTATGGTGTTGCTGGAATCAGATGAGAAGCAGGAGTGTTCCGGATGCTGAAGGAGTCCACCCCACTTGAGGGCAGGAGAAGAGAATCTCAGAAATCAATCATTTAATTAGGATCACTGAGGTCTTTGATAATTGCCGTTTTCCCTCCCTGTGTCCTCATGCTTTCTGTGCTTCAACAGAACAGCAGCAACAAAAATGTTATTACAGTGTTTTTGAAAATGAACCATTGGTTCCTATCATGTCATCGCACGGAGGGGACGCATCCCTGCCGGTAATTACACAGCAGAGAGGCTGGAACTATCTGCATGGCTGACTGACAGCTCCAGCTAAGTAAACAGCTCCTTCTGCGAGTGCTGGCAGCCTGGACAGAGGCTGGGCTTGGCTGCAGCTTGGCAGCAAAAGCCAGGAGGCCGTGGAAAATGGCACTGTTAAAGCAGCCAGCAATCTGTGGGGTCTTCAGAACCTTATCATCCATGCGAGTCAACAACTGTGCTAAATTGAAATTGTAGAGTTGATTAAACGACATATTTAAGGCCCCATAAAAGAAAGCAAGCAAGGCAGGAAGGGAGAGGTGCGCGCGGGGGGAGCGGGCGGAGGGTTTATCTCACCGCGAGCAGCAGGCTCAGCCACTGATCTAATCAAATTATTCAGCATTAAAAAACTGCCAAGGCATTCCAGTGCTGCAGCTTCCAGAGGCCCAGCTGGGATCAAATGCTAATCAACATCTCCGCGATATTTATTCCCACTGTCAGTCTGGTACGTGTTTGTTTTCCGAGCGCTGCATACTAAACTGAAGGATCGAGATGAATCGGCGGAGATGGGAGGTGATGAGCCGACGGGCTGAGCATGGGGAGGTGGCACCGATGGGGACAGGGAGGGATGGGTGGAAACCCCAGGGTGCTCCCTCGCTCTTCCCAGCAGCTCAGTGCCTGTAGTGCTGCTGGGATGGGTGCTCGCATTGCCTGGCACTGCGCTGTTGGTGGCGTGGCCAAGGGACAGCCAGCACCTGGTGCAAACCCTCCAGGTCCTCCTTAAGCAATAGCCACCGGAGCGCCCAGAGACTAATTAATTTCCTTTTTGTTTTTCAGAGTTTCATTTTTAAATTACAGTCTTCCCTCCTCTCTAATAAATACTCAACAATTAAAGCTTTTTTTCCCCCCTCCGACATGCGATTCCAGCATCTCTGTGTCCCACCTCCTGTCACCTTCCCTGCCATAAACAGATTCGTAAAAACTGCTTTTGACGCCCCAGCTGCCATTAGCCACTTAAAATCCCATAATTATCATCCTATCATGGGCCTGTTAACGAGCAGTAAAAATAAGGCCATTGAATATGGTAATTTATTCGTAAATTAGCCTAATGAGAATAGGTTTCAGACACTGTTTACTTTCTAGCTGCCTGTTTCGGTGCGCACAGGCTGCTGGCACTGGGATGGAGCTGCTGCCGGCACCGGTACCCATCCGGAGGAGAAAGCAGCAGGAAGCTGAGCACTACAGAAACAGCTTAGAGGGGAAATCTGAAGGTGTTTTTTGAAGCAGGCAGGGCCTGAGCTGAACAGCAGTGAGAGCAGCAGTGACCACTCAGGTGCCTTTCCCACTGCCCCATCACATCCCTTGCCCAGTGCACCTTGGGTCCCTAACAGTTGGTGAGTGCCCCTTTGTACAAGCAAAGAGATAACAATTCTGCACAATGCTTCACGTGCAGCACACCAAAGCCACAGGAATGACTGCATCTGCCCCACGTTCACTTGGGGAGGAGAGATGGTGCATGGGGCAGAAGCTGAGTTATTGACAGGGGCTTGGGGCAGAGGACAGGGACTGGGAACTGCCCCTGGGGACGGGGTTGCTGACCTGAGCATGGAGACATCAGTGCTCTGCCAGTGCACTCAACACGGTGCAGCAATAAGGGTGCTTTGATGGCCAACCACCAGCAGATGCCACAGCCACTGCTCAGAGTTTAAATGCCCGCAGTCCAGGCCAGGAGGAGGAAGAGGAGTCCCAAGCTGACTGCACTGAATCCAAAGCCAACAGGCCCAGGCACTTTGGCACCTGGGCAGGTTGTTTTTTCCTAAGCTCCATCTTTACAAACAGTTATTCTCAGGCAGTGGAGTGGTAATAAACCTTGAGTGAATGAGGATGAGAGGTCCTTTCAGGGAAGAGGTGAAGAGCTCTTGACTATGAGCCTTTCACCCTCTGGAGTATTTTCATTTCTAGGCTGGCTAAAAGCCAGGAAATAAATCTGTACAGCCAGAGCGTCTCCACCACACCATTCAGGCAGAGCGCAGCCCCCAGGCACCACCACCACCCCATTCCCATCCCCACAGGGTCAGCGCTCCAAGCCCCCAGATCTTATCTGAACCAAGGGTCCCATCAGTTGTCCCAGCTGTCTGTGCCCAACTGCTCCTTCGGTCAGGTGGTGGCTGCAGACATTGCACTCCACTGAGGCTGTGCCTTTCCAGCTCCTAATTTAATTACAGCTTGTTTCTTTACTAATTATAATGCTCAAATCAAAGATGAGCTTAAGGCCACAGTTGCAGGGAGGCTGGTGGCTGTCTCCGCTTTACTAGGATGGCCCCGTTATAATTTCAGTTCCTTCTGATGGAAATTATAAACACTTTATGTCAAACCACTTCCCAGCAGTTCTCACAGTGTGAAAACTATTGAGGTCAGGAGATGCACACAACCTACCCATCAGCTCAAGTATATTCCTCAAACACTGACATGCAGTCTAACTGCGGGGAGGTCACCTCTGCAAGGAGCAATCCTTCCAGCCACTGAGCAAGTACCAAATTCCAGCGCCGGAAAATAATCATGTGGAACAGGTTGAAAATGCCCCCTAGATAACAAATGGTTAACAAAAGCAGCCACTTCCACCCAGCATAAGTAGGGACATAATCATTGTAAATAAGTTAACCTATTAATATGCAGTAATAAAAGAAGCATACCTCATAGCTCAACACAGCAAACACTAGTATTGAACTTGGAACAACCTCATCTGCAAAAGCTGTGCCAGAGGTAAAAGGTGCAGTATGAGAAGGTGCAGCTCCCAGCCAAGCAGAGCCACAGATGCCTGCTGGATTGGGAAGTACATGCTGCCTCCCCCCCCTCCTCTTGTAATTTTGATTCAGAAGGGATCAACCCAGGTACGAGGCTTCCTTTTTGTGCCTTCCTCCAATCCTCCTATCTCCTCTGCAAACACACACCACTGCTCAGGAGTAACAGTGCTTGTAGTGCATCACGCTACAAGCATGTGTGAATGTAGTTCATTGGCAAGACAGAGACAGGCCACCTTTGCTGTTGATTTCATTATGAACTTGTTCCCTGTTATCAACATACTCCTGTAATTCCAGGAAATTGTCTTACACATACACAGGTGGAAAAACAAAGAATCGCAACACAACAGAAAGCACAGCAACGACAGCAGAGCAACAAAGTCCCAAGCTACAGCAAGTGAAACCTTGCTCAAACGCAACAGCCATGAACACAAAAACAAGGGAAAGCACCTGCTTACCTTCAAAAGGCCACAGGTACACAGAAACCACCAGCAAGATCCCCCACCTCCACTGCCAACCCTTAAATGAGGTCTGGGAAGGGCTGGCTCCTGGCTCCTCCCCTTTCAATCACTCAGGTGCATTGCATACACCTGAGCTCCCCTGGGTTGGGCCTGCCTTCCCACCAGGTGCTCAATCACTGGTTCAAGCCTTGATTTAGCATTTCTGCTACAAGCATACTCCAAACAATGAGATTTTCTGTTTAGAAGCAAATAAACAAAGAGAGATTTGTAGAAAATGCTTTCAGAGATGGCCTGCAATGGGCAGTGAGCTCCCAGCTGCCTCCCAAGGAAACCTCAGCTGCCCAAGCAGCGCTCACAGCCCCCACGTGCAACCAAGTGTTTGTGCACGTGGGACCCTCCACTGGGATGATGGGGGTTCTCCACTGGGATGACTGGGTCAGTCTGTCAGCACAGCGGGGGCTCTACATTTGAATGGCTGATTCTCCTCTGGGATGATGGAGGTTCCCCACGGGGATGATGGAGGGGGCTCTCCATTGGGATGATGGAAGCTCCCCATCAATATGGCGGGGACTTTCCATTGGGATGGATGGGGCTCTCCATTGGAATGGTGGGATGATGGAGGCTCCCCATCAGTACGGCGGGGATTCTTCATTGGGATGGATGGGCTCTCCATTGGGATCAAAGGGGTTCTCAAGCAGCCTGACAGGGGCTCCCAGCCCACCTCCAGTCCTTTGTGGCGCAGCATCCCTCCGCTGAGGAGCAGTGGCATGCTTCACAGCTCGGCATTTGGCAGCGATCCAGCCTCAAATGAATGCATGCAAATACATGGATCTTAGATCATTTACTTATCACATATGGGCCTATTTGCAAGTTTGTAGCAGAAGTAGCATATTTTGTAGATTTGGGGGGGTGCTTTTCTGTTTCCAGGCATTTTTTTCATCTTTCCAGTTATCAATCATTAAGCCAACTCTGGAAAAAGGAGAAAACACAGCCTTGTCCCTTTGCCACAACACGTGTGTCCAGTGTCACAACACCCCTGCATAAATGCAGGTTCTCTGGGGCAGCTAACCCAAGAGCAGCCCTCAACCACATTTTTGTGAAGATGTTTCACTTGAAAACAAAGATTTTTCCCGTTTTCTTTTTTTCTGTCTTAAGTGTCTGCGATTTTTTTCCTCTACTCTTTTACAAAAAGGGGCCCCTATCCTAAAGCAGACTGTAGGAACGAAAGAGAAGCTGAGCAGCGCTCAGGAAGAAATCACTTTGTCCCCCCCTCCCTCTTGAGCTGAATCTTTCCCTGCAGTGGGTGGGCAGTTTCTGAAAAGCTGTTTGAAGAAAGTCTTGAGTCGCCCCTGCTCATTCCAGGCTCTTGCCAAAATTAACAGATTTATGGCACAGTGTTTAGTTTGAATCAAGTTTTAAAAATGTAATTTACAAGAGAGACATTTTTTCCTTGCTCAGACATGTTATTTGCCCATTAATATGCACCACGATTTCAGATGCCTAATGACTGTTCAAATCTCTTCCTGCTCGTATAAAACGTTGCTGTTGTTGTTGTGATTAAGGGCGATGCATCGCTTGGCAATGCAAATACCCTGGAGCCATGGAAGGACAATTAATTCCTGAAAGAAGGGAATGCTCTGAGGCCGGGTGAAGGGCTGGGTAAGGGGCACTGGGCAGAGCGGTGTGCCATGACCCGATCGTGACACACTGCCCACCATCAACCCAGTGCTGCGTCCAGACGTGGGGCTGCCCCTGCTTCCTGCGGGTGACATGGAGGGCTGGGAAAGGATGAAAGGATGGAAGCACCGATCCTGACCCCCTGGACTCCTCATCTCCCATCACTCCAGCCCAGCATGGCTGCGTTTCTCCCAGCATCTTCAATATGACTAACCAGGCAGAAACCTCCTTCTGATGGCTGGATGCGAGCTGCTATCACCGCTGTTTGAATGCCCTTACATATATTGACATTTTGGTACAAAGGTTAATTATAACTGGTTATTCTTAAATGAAACCACAAACACCCTTTTCCCCGTGTTTTATTACTTTATAACTCACCATATAAACCTGATTCCTATAACCATAAAACAAAGCTGAAACGAGTTGGACATGTACCAGTGAGGAGAAAAAGAAATAGCCGGAGGGGCCTCTCAGCTGTGCAGTAATGTATATCCATGTGGATTTCTGCGTCTCCTACTCTCACAGAAACTTAATATTCCAATCAGCTACTGAGCTACTGCATTAAGAGCCAGCGAGCGCATCAGTGCCCCTATAGCTGAGGGAATATTACTCACCGGGTCATGGTCGGCTGAGTAAAATACAACCCTCATATATCATCATAACTGCCAGCAAATGACAATTATAATTGAGACGGCAATAACTAGGAAAGAGTTCTTTAATTTAACATCCAATTATTACAAGTTATCACTCCTTAATAAATGTAATATAACAGACAATCAATGTTGCATGCGACGGGCCAGGCTGCATTGGGATGGGAAATTTATATCCTGGGGAAAAAATACTGTGTGTGTGGGTTCTGCTTTTAAAAGTCTGCAGTGGTTGTGATAAGTGTAGCAAGAACTCGAGCTATAAATAGCTGGCTGCCATTGCCACATTTGCATATGTACAATAGCTCTAGGCCAAGGGGAGAAAAAAAAGATTACTTCTCCCCTGTGTAGTAAAATAAGAACAACAATAGAAAGCAAAGCGTGTAGTGTGAGCGCTCCTTCCCGGCTCCGGCTCAAATGAGTGCTTGAAAAGGAAAGCGCAGCGAAACCTGATAAAAATCACCCTAATAGCAAAGGACGTGATTCTGATCAGCTTCAAAGAGGGATCGCAGCGAGCAAGCTATTTAAACCTTCGTGCAATCGGATCATTTGGGTATTAATGTTTTTTTGCCTGTGCCCTTTCCGTGCGTTTTCATGGCGGAATAAGCCGTGCATTTTAATTGCAGCTTGTAACGCTGGCGGGCTGGTGGGGAAGGAAGGGGACATTGCAGGGTGGGCATGGGAGCCCCGGATGGTGAAGAAGTCTTTGTGTGCTGCCCACAAGTGCCCAACCCTCCTGGCCCCGCGGCACAGGGGTGATGCTACTTCCCCATGCCACAGTACCGCTGCCATACATGGGAGAATGGCGCTTGGTTGGGAGGGAGGGAAGGAGGGCTGTAACTTTTTTATTTTTACCCTGAAATTAAGTTTTCCATGAAATCGGGTTCATATTCTTTTTGTTGTGTCCATCGCTGCAGAAAGCATCTGCTCTCATACAATTGCGGCATGGTTTGAGTTGGAAGGGACCCATTGCCCTACAATGAAGCAACAGCTCGATGTCTCCCAAAGTCTCAAGCTTTAATGACCAAAAAGTTCCTTTTCTTCTATCCTTTACTCCAAAGCTTCATGAAGGAGGAACCCCACTGGCAGAAGGGGTGGACGGAACCAGAGCAAACCTGAGCAGACCCCTCTGGGCTGTCCTGTGCATGAGCTGCCTGCTGCCACGGGGCTCCATTCCTTTGTCTCTGCACGGAGCGGAGCGGCAGTAAATTGGAGAGGCTGGTTTGTTTGGTCGCTGGGTTTTTGTTGGGCGTGTGGTGGCTTTTTTTTTTTTTAAACTGACTGATTGGCTGACATCTATTTCCAAGGAGATCATTGACAGGGAGAGAATACACAGTTTACTCAACCACAGTGGAATACAGAGCCATTTGCATTGAAAAGAAAAAAAAATAATTCTACTTGAAATGCATGTACACGTCAGAAACACTTGACATATAAAGTACAAATAACACCGCTTTGAATCTGTAGCATTTATTGTACTGCACGTGCTACACAAATAAAATACATAATTACTAGACAGGCACAGATAAATTATCATCTTAAAAATTTCACTTTTTTATCACATCCCATTTGCAACCTGGAAGTTTTGCAGCAATAGCCCGTATTTTCTGGTGTCTTAGGGAAGCAGAAGGCGCTGGCGGGTCCTGATTCTGAGAGGTCTCAGCTCCTGCCTTGTACTTACCTTGTCGGGATCATCATCTCTGCTTGTGAGTTTAACCACAAAGCGTTTTTAATAACGGATCTTAATACAAATTAAAGCAATTTTGCTTTTTTTCTTCTTTTATTAAATTGCTTTTAAGTAGTAAAACACAAACTGCATTTAAACCCACTAGTAATTACCATCTCTTTTCAAGTTTTGCTCGTCTTCCAATTAGGCATGTGTTTGTCGGCATGCAGCAGACGAGCCACGTGCCTGCGGAACGCTCAGGACAGTGTCACGGCTTGAGGTGATGTCACAGCACAGCGTGATGTCACAGCATGGTGTGATGTCACAGCGCAGGGTGGCATTGGCTATCAGAAAAGCTGCCACCAAAGGATGCTTTGCCAGCCTTGCCCTTGCACGTGGCAAGCTGAGAGACACTTTTCCATGATTAACGGGATGTGGAAAAAGCAGTGACATGAGAAAAAGAGCTGCTGCCTGACCAAGGTTGCCAGACGTGGTGTCAGGGCACGGTGACAGCGCTGATACCTGCGGCGGTGCTAATAATCATGGGCTCAAACTGCTGGGGACCCCCAGGTCTCCAAACACAAATGAAGCCCTGCACAGCTTACCATTTTTATAAGACAAACGTATCTAAGTGCTTGTAAGAAACAATAAGGGAGGAAAAAATATATTGATCGTTACTGCTGCCGGAGTGAGGTCGATGTGTGCCAGGGCTATGCATGCTGCTGGGAGATGCTGAGCCTCGTGTGGATCCTGTTGGTGCCTTGCCTTTGATGGGCAGGCTGCAGGAGGGGCTCGCAGTCAGAGCTCTCTCCTCCCGGTGCTTCAGCAGCGATGCGGTTAAACGCTGCATAAGGTTTCCTCCTCCCCAGCTCCCCCCAAAACTGGAGTAACATCTTAAGCAGAAGCACCAGACGAACAAGATAAAGGCAAAGCCCTTCTGCAGGAGGATTTGTCTTTCGAATCTAGATTAGCAATTGGTGTTTGGGGAAGATGGGACCGTAATCTGATTGAATAAGGGGAGTTTGTGATATCAATCTCCTTGAATCCCATTGTCTTTGTGCTGCTTTGTAAATTAATATTCATTTTCATCTCTGTGTTCATGCTGAATCTCTCGTGCTCCTTGTCTCTCCTTCTTTGATGAATTGCAGTCCTACGTATTGGATGTTGCACACCCAGAATTGCATCATACCGTGTCTCTTAACTCTGTGTGTGTGCAAAGACCGAGCACTGTGGCTATGGGGCAGGCACTGTCCCAGCCCTGAGCCCTGCACAGTTCACTGCTGGCAGCACTTACCCCAAAATTCAATTTTTTCCCCTTCCCGTAGAGCATTGCATCTTGTTCAATCCTTCCCCTGTCACACAAGCTCCAGCACTGTTTCAATTGGATTCCAAAAATAACCTCTTTATTCACACGGCTCATGCTATTATATCGTAGTACAGCTCGGGCAGGCGAGGGGTCATTCCATTATCCAGGAACGAGATAACTGAGTATTAGGGCAGCCAGGCTCTTTGACTCTGTGCCCTGTGGTAATGGGCCTTTTTTAAGGGCATTAACCAATGTTTCTACTTAGGTATTTGACAAGAGTAAAGGTAACATTGCCATTTAATCCTCCCTTTTCTTTTCTTTTTTTTTTTTATCCCCACCTATAGACAGCGCTCACACATCCACTTCTCTTCAAGTGTTCAAACTTCAGCTCAGCATCGCTGAGCTCTCCACATCCTCCCCTGGAGGCTGCGGCTCCCATTTGGATGAGACCCCCACTGTCCCCTTGGTAAGGGCACAGCCTGTGCCATACCTAAAGTTATGCTCAAGGATTTTCCATCTCACTTTCCCCTGTGCAATTCCTGGTAGCGCTGCCTTCAGCCCCTATTCACACTGAGGAAACTTTCTTTGGATGGATGAGAAACTGCCTAGGGAAACCAGGAGGCTCTAAAGCTATCCCATCTCACTGCCTCATGTCAGTCAGGGAGCACAAGTGGCAGGTCAGGCTTCTTGCTGAGTTGGTGGCCATTAGGATCGGGCACTGGCAGGTGCAGAGCCCAGTGTCAGCATCCCCCTGCAGCCTTGGGGCACATGGTTCTGGCAGCTGGCAGCACCCACCAGCCTCCAGCCAGAGAAGCTGGCAGCCAAAGGGCTCGTAATGCCCCCACCTCCCCTCTTTAGGAGTATCTAAATGTATCTACCAAAGATCGTGGCTTAATTGATTGATTAATAACAGAAACTCTAATTGAATCCTCCCAGCTTGTACATAAGATGTCTTAATGTTAGAGCCTAGGGAGTAAGTGCACAGCATGGAAGTATGAAGTGTGGCACAACCAGTAACACTTTCAATTTAAAAGTCAATCTCATTATACGAGAAGCTGTTTTCTCTATCCCTCTGGAAAGGCAACAGCAATCTCCCATCTTCTCCCTACCAGAGCCACACGGTTTGTTAGTGTCTGTGGGAGATGCAAATACGAGCTTTTTTTTATTTGTTCCCACTGCTGCATATCTGAGCAGTTCAGTAAATATTCATGAGGCTGCCATTGTAGGAGCTCTGAAAACTACAGAAAATATGCCCTCCGAGGTGACATGTAATTTGGCACTTCCCGCATGGAGAGGCAAAGGATGCAGCCAGAGCAGAAATATCCCAATAATTAAATACCTTGCTACAAGCTAATCTTTTCTGTTTCTCATTAAACATGAGACACCTCAAACCTTTTCCATATGGAGAAGCCCCATAATGCAGAAGTTAGCTTGAAAGGGTAGATCTGCACATGCCATCCAGTGGACCAGACAGTATCTAGGCTAGGAACATCTGGAATTTCTTCCCAGAGTCTCATTTTATGGACACAATGCCTCTCACCATGGACAATGGAATCCCTTTGAATCAGAACAGGCACTCACACATGGTGTGTCCCATGTTTTCCTTGCCTGCAAAGCCTCTTGGGTTATTTCCCCTTCTGAGCCAGACAATCCTGGTTTGTGCTTCCAGACATGCCTTGTGCTAAAGAATGGCTGAGTTCATGCTCTAGGATGGCTACGACATGCTCTCTCCCTCCTGCAGCTCTCTGGTCCCCACCATCTGGTATGTGCCAGGAAAACAGCAATACCAACAACAAAACACTCCTTCATGTGTTCTCCATGTCCTGCCACCGTTCTTCGGCTTGGTTTCTAAAACTCCAAGTCTCACAAGACAGGTCTTCCATCTTGAGCCAAGGATGCAACCCTGGCTGCTGCCTCTCATCAAGTCCATGGGCCACTCCATGTTGTCCTCTGCCCCAAGGAGCAGATTGGGGATCAATTTCCAGCCTTTCCCTCACGTTCACCTTTTTTTCCCTTCTATCTGAGTGCTTTCCTTTTGCAGGTCTGCCTTTTCTGGACAGCTCTACTGCAATCCAAAGGATGGGTGTCCAGAGTCATGCAGACAAAATGTTGGATTGGACCACTTCATTAAGGAGGTTAATGACCCATTAAAGTGGAACACTTCCAGGCATTCGCCCTTGGACACCTGCCTACGGGATCCCTGGGGCAGTGTTGCTGCAGGAGGATCACTGCATAAGGATGGGCTCTTAACAGAGCCCACCTGGCCCCATGGTTTGGGGACAATGGGTGCTCTGTACTTGGTGCACCCAGGTCCTGCACAGCTGGGGCAGAAGGCAACACAGAGCAATGCAGTAATGCCATGCAGTGTGAGATGGCTCTAGAGGATACCTGTTTGAATCCCATCTATGTGTGTATAACATCCCCTTTATAGATCTGCCAGCCAAACAGTGTCCTGCCTGCTGCTCATCCTGCTTCCTTTAACTACACCACCACTGGCATGTCGGTGTCATTCACACTGTAATCTCATAGGTATCTGTTTCCTATTTGGATCCCACCTGTCAGAGCACCTCTTTCCACTGGCAGTATGGGTACTGAATGACCTTCAGCCAGCGAGTGGTTATAGCCTTAAGACAACACAATTAAACATGTTTTATTGCTTAACACACTGTGTCAGGAGCCTTAGTTGTGTTTTTGTTCCAGTCTTCTATCGTTTTCAGAAATGCCTGGAACTGTGACAGCTCAAAGCGCCGGTGCACTTCTGCTCCCAGGTAATCAATAGAAGGCCTCAAGGTATCTCACGCTTCTGTCAAATATGGGATTTTTAGCATGAAAGCGTTTTCAAGACTTTTTTGGTCACTGCAAAGCTCCCAACTCTCCTGCTCTTGTAGCGATCAGGGCAAGGACATTGGGCTGCCATGAAACGGAACGGCCCGAGCCATGGGATGGGGGCTCTGGATGCACTGGGGTGGGCAGATGGGATGGATGGACGGACGGACGGATGGATGGATGGATGGATGGATGGATGGATGGATGGAGAGGATAGGATGAGTGGGATAGGGCAGTGCTGAGCCAGGGTCCCTTGGGGTTGGATGCTGCTGCGTGGGGATGATTGCAACCTCCAGGGAAGAAGTGAGCAAATGGACAAGGGACACTTTTGGCCCCGTGCACACTGTCACCAAATGTCCCCCCTCCAGTACTGTCCCAAAGCACAGTGTGAAATGAGGCACGTGGAAGGCTGCAGGGCTGGGGCAGGCAGGAAGAACACCGCTTTATTAGTGGAGATATTCCTGTTTTCTTCAGCTTCTGGGTTGTTGTTTGGGTTTTGTCTGTTTTCTGTTGTTTTTTTTTTTCAAGGATCCTTGTGAACTGGATCCCAGTAGCAATTTACCTGTTTTTCAGAAAAATGCCTGTGTTCGCAGGAGCATCATGCCTGGATGAAATGTTACTTTCTTTCGGTAGAAAAACTGTCTTTTCACTTTAGAAAATTATTCCAGGTTAAAATTAAATATTTATGTACTTCCAGTCTCGCAAAGCTTGTTTTCACTCAGATTAAGACAACTCTCCAACATTACCCCATCCATACCATCATGGCTTTGGCTCCTGCTGCATCTTCCAGCACACAGCTTGAACTCCCCTCTTCAGCCCTCCACCAAGTTGAAACAGCTACAGCAGACATTTTGAATCATATCTGATTTTTTGTTGTTGTTAAGAGTCCATTTTCATCCCATGGCTCCTGTGAATTATCCCTGATTATTTCTTAGCTACATGCTCTGGGCCTTGTGCTTTGTGCAAACTTTTTAATAGATCCTTTCTCAAACCACCTCACATTTGTGTACAAATGACTGCTCATTTCCTCAGCCCTTCTCCCATTGCCTTTTACAGCTGTTGTCATTAATAGTTTCAACTGCATTTAAATTGTCTTGGTTTGTCTGTGAATTGCATTGGTCAAGGAGCAGTTGTTTGGCACATCCATCATTTCTGTCTCAGTCTAACCTCCAAGGTGTCCTTTGTTGCCACCAGGAAAGGTTTTTTTAGCACCCAGCAGAGATCTGTCGAGCCTGTGCTGAGGTGTGAGGTCTGCACACATAGGGCAGCTCCCACAGGACTGAGCACCTTTTGGGGCTGACCAAATTGTTTTCCTATCCCTCCTCCAGAGAGGTTTTTTCTGCTTCTGTACAAATCTCTCTGAGTGAAATGATGCTTGCTCTATGCACAGATCTGATGGGAGTTTTGTTTGCAGAACCCAGAACAAACTAACCAAAAAGAAAGAGAAAAAGAAAAAGAAAATGAAAAAGAAAGAGAAAAAGAAAAAGAAGAAGAAAAAGAAGAAGAAAAAGAAAAAGAAAAAGAAAAAGAAAAAGAAAAAGAAAAAGAAAAAGAAAAAGAAAAAGAAAAAGAAAAAGAAAAAGAAAAAGAAAAAGAAAAAGAAAAAGAAAAAGAAAAAGAAAAAGAAAAAAAAAATTGCAATTGCTAATTAGGCTGAGATCGTGCAATGCTTTTCTTTATGGTTTCCTGATGGCAGAAGGACTGTCTCACCCAAAGGAGGAGCCTCTTCCCAGCCCTGCACTATGCCAGCTGTCCCACAGGCAATGGGAGAGGCAAGGAGTATTTTCTCATTAAGGCTTTTGCATCAGAAGTATTCCTGGATCAGATTCACTGCAGCAATGTTGGGCTATGTGCAGTCTGAAACTGTTTGCATGTGAAGAATTTCTTCTGGAGCTACCACGGCTCCTTTGCTGCTGTGGACCACAGTGGCCTGGAGGGAAGGCAGGAGAGCATGCTGCATGGGCAGCCTGCATGGAGAGCATGCATGGACAGTGTGCATAGAGAGCCTGCATGCAAAGCCTGCATGGAGAGCATGCATGAAGAGCCTGCATGGACAGACTACATGGACAGACTGCATGGAGAGCATGCACAGAGAGCTGCAGGGAGAGCTGCTGAACACCCTCCTCCCCTTCGGGGCTGCAATTTCTTTCCTCCACCTGGTTTTCCTGAAGAGCAGAGCTCAGCAGCTGGAGGCAGCTGTGCTGATGGCAGTGCCCTGCTCCTAATGATGCCAGTGGAGTGCTGCTTGGGATGAGGTTTCTGCAGTGCTGCACACCCACGCCTGCTGCTGCCGGTGCATGGCGAAGCTCTTCCTTCCCTCCTCTGCTCTCCTCAGGTTGGAGCAGCTCCATGTGCCTGGCAGAAAGCAGCACAGGGAGGCCACGAGGAGAAGCAGCCATCGCCCTTGATTGGAGAATCCTGACACAAATGGCACAAGAAAAACAAATAGGGAGGGAAATGAACAAATTATACCAATAATTGGTTTAAAAAATGCATCAAAGAAAAATGATATCCAATAATACTGCTGGTTCCTAATGAATGTGTGTGTAATAAAATCAGGCTGTTTGGGCCGCGGTTAGCCCTGCACTTCACATCCCCAGATTAAAAATGGAACATCTGTGATGATTTAATTTACATGTTAATAACAAACAGGCCTCCAGAAACCAACGAATAAATGCCTTTTATTGCCGGCGTATCTTTTCCACTGCAGCTTGAATGAAAACTCTGGTAATTAATTGTTTTAAGCGATTCTATTAAAAAGTGTCTGGAAGTGCTGTGTGCCGAATGTTTATGTGGGCAGGCAGATGAGAGGAATACAGACGAGGAAGCAGGCTGCTAATTATGTGCCTTTTTAAAATTCACTGCCTTACAGACATGGGATACTTTCAAACGTGGAAGTCGACCTGGGCGCATTGTGTTTTCCCCACTGTTATTTCCAGCTGAAAAGTTTGCAATTTAAAATAAACGGTGCATCCTGATGGGCATCTCTGTGTTCTGGGAAGGGAAAGCCAGCTCTCAAAGCATTGGGGCCAGAGGGAACATTCAGGTGCTCTCTGCTCTGGGAGCTGAAGTAAAACACCTGCAGTGTCAAAAGGGTCATTCTGAAACTCTTTCATTCTTCAGGCTGTGCAAAATTCAAGAGGAAGGTTTGGGTAGAAGAAAGGACAGTTAGTCCTCTTCTCCCTGGCAAACAACATTTAGGACTCATTGGCAGCAATCTCTCCTTTGCCTTGTGCAAAGCTCTGTGTTCCCAGGATGGAGCGATGCTGTGCAGCAGGGCTCAGTGCTGGGAGCATCCCCTTCACTCTGGCTGAGGATCTGTGCAGAACAGCACACAGCCGGAGGTGCCCAGTGCAGCAGTCACCCATTGCCAAATGCCAAAGGAGTTGCTGTAAGAGCTGCACTTACAGCCATAGAGGTACTTCTGTCTGAATTGCTGCTGCCCTGCAGTGGGCTGGCTGCAGCGCTGCGGCTGCCTGTGTCAGAGCTGCCCAGATCCAAGATGGGGATATCTGGGAAAAGCACCACAGCCCCAGGAAATCCTGCGTTGGGCTGAGGCCTGAGAGTAGTGAGCCGGCCAGGTGAGCAGGGCTATGGACTGCTGGGACTACGGGGCCAAGGAGAGGTGCTGCAGCACCATCACTCCCTGCTGCCAGGGGGAACTACGGGTGTTCTTCATCCCTTTCACCTCCCCCGCTTTTATGCTTGTATTTAAGGAAAGTAAGCAGAAGGCTAAAGAAACCAAGACATCACTATTTCCAACAGTGGCTAAGTGTCAGGATGGTCACAGCACAAGAGCAGCACAAGTGGCACTGAGGCTCAGGGGCAGTGCCACCATTGACAGTGCCCAATGGCCTCATGTAGGACGTACAGACGGACGGAAACCAGCAACACTTGGTCCAGCCTGGCCACCCCCTGCAGGTGGGCAGCGAGGGTGAGAGGCGGATGCACACAGTTATTTATGGCGCAGGGCAGGAGGACAATGCTTCCCAACTAAAAATTGCACCGAAACCAAAGCATAAATTTCAGCTGACAGCAGGCAGGCAGGGAGGTAGAGAGGGAGGAAGCTGAGAGGGCTGCAACGTTTCTGTTGCTGTTTGCTATTAAAAGACAGGGGCAAGGGAGACAGAAAAAAAATATCTGTAAGGTGTGGGATTACACATTTCTTGGAGTAATTACATCCACAACTCTGCTCGAGTGACAGGGAGCTCCCCATCATCACCGCCAAAGATGCCACAGACTAATGGGCTCTAATGAGAAGGGAAGACTCTCTCCATCCCTCTCTGCCTTTCGTGCTACAGTTGTTCAGAGCCCGGAGCTGCCCTCTTCTCTGGGGGTGTGTGGCATTCAGAGGGTCCTCCACCCTTTTGTTTTGCACATGAAAAGCTCTCCTTTCCCTGAATGCCACCACACGAGGTCCTTCAGCACACCTTTGGGCTCCATATGCACAGCACTGAGATTGGATGGGTAGGAAACCACCGTCTCCATGGGGAAGGCACCTGGGAGCGTTTAGTGGGGTCCCTCTGCAGGTTGGGGATGCCTTTCCTCCCTCCTCGCTGCTCGCTCTCCTTGTGCTCTGCTCAGCCCCACGGTGGCTGCTCCCCGGGGGCTGAGGCAGCTTTTGTGAAAGTTTCTTCCCCAAAAAAGGAACAAGAGGAAAGCTGTGTAAACAAGAAGAGCGAGAAGGGAGGCAGGGAAGCAATTCCCTTAGAGGTGACGGGATGGAGGCTGCCATGCCCTCCTGGTGCCATCGGATGCAGTGTGGGTCTGATCTCCTCCCCATAGGTGGCATGAGTGGCTCCATCCCTGTGGCAGAGAAAAGCTGAGAGCCACTTGTCAGCTCTGCAGTCAGTCAATATTTCATTGAACTTTGTTTTCCCTATTTAGTACAATTAAAATCCCAAGGAGAAGTCTTGTATAAATCAAAGTTCTTTTAAAGTGTACCACGCAGACACACATATCGGTGCCACTGCACAGCGTGTGCCAGTAAAAAATATGCAACCCCCTTTGGCAACACAAGCAGAAATAAGCAATTTAGGATCTTAAAAGATAAAAGATAATAAAAGTAATTAAGATAATTAACCACCCTGAAGAGAGAAGAATTTACTGCTGTAAATTTTGTACTTAGTTTTAGATGGCAATATCGCAGCTGCCACTCCGCTTAATATACAGCACATCAAAGCGTGCTGCCTGCGCCGCTGCCGCTGGCTATGAGGGACTCACTGCTGCATGGCTGTTGGTGGCCACAGCACCGAGCCTTGCACAGCCTTGCCACAGCCCAGCCCCAGCCATGTACCTGCAGCTGGGACACTGAGTGCTGCCAGGCGCGGACCGCATGGCCAGGCATCAGGGCATGGCTGTTTCCAAGCTTCAGCTTCTCTGATGTCCAACAGGTTTGCACCTTGGGAAGCCTGATGCTGAGCCAACATAGAGACACAGCTCAGCTTAGACCTGGGTGCATGGTGCACTGTGCACGGTGTATGATGCATGATGCGTGGTGTGCGGAGCATGGTTCAGGCAGAGCAGGCACTGTGTCCCGCTCCCCTCACTGCACAGCCAGGCATGGTCAGAGCATTCCCCATTGGCCCCAGAGCTTTTCATGGGCAAACTATGGAATGATGATGTGTCTCTGCAAAGCTGGGCTGGCTCCACGCTCCCCTTCTTGCTGGTGAAGATGTGGCACTGCAGCACACCCAGAGCTGGCACCAGGTGAGCACTGCTCCTCTCATCATCCATTTGCAGGGTTTCCAAACAAGTGTGCTGTCTCATGCTGGCTGTCATGCTGTAGACGAACCACCTGTGAGCATCCCAACGGAACCAAAACACTCCTTGAAATTCTCCACTGCCTCCCAAGCTCGGCTGCTGCTGCGCTTTAGTGAGTGCACATCATGCTGCTGGTGCTGCCTTGTTATTTCCCCCTCTCCCCATCCGTCTGTATCCATCTGTTGCGACCTAGCTCCAGTAACAAGCTTTGCAGGATGACAAGCATTTGTACCTCCATGTTAAAGCAGTGCCCAAAGGGAGCACAGCCAGGCTAGGACTGCTGGCCATGTTGGTGAACAAACCCTCCTCTTCTTCATCTGCTTTCTGTAGCCTTCTGCTCTCTTCAGTTTCACCCTGAGATGCTGAACAAAAGCAGTCACAGGAGTCATCCCGCACATGTGTGCAGAGATCACCAAGGGCCAGCATCACCTTTGCTCTTCTCTGTCTGCCTCTTTGCAAGAAAATTCTTTGACTAAACAAATTCCAGCAATCCCATTCTCCTTCCTGACACCAGGCCCTTGCAGCGTGCGCTGTTTCTCTGCAGCATCAGCCAAGGCAAACCAGCCCCAGCAGTTCTGGAGCTGGGGCAGCAGCTCTTTGCATCTTCTTATTCATTCTGCCTAATTCTACATGCTTCAGCACCAAGCAACATGCAGGCATTCACCTTTTTTTCTCTCATCTATAAACACCTCAGCAACATTTCTGCATTCCTACCCTGCTGCCCATCCTTCTTTCCCCTTTCAGCCCACTGACTGTGTCTCTGCTTCACCCACCTGGCAGTGCTGGGTGTTCCACGCCTGTGGGGCAGGAGCTGAGCTGGAAGAAGTCCAGAAAAGAGTTGGGAGCAATTAGACAAGTCTGTCCAGCAAGCACAGACGTGGGAAGAGGAAGCAAAACAAGGGCTGTGAGGAGAGGACAGTAAGATCCAGCTTGGTTTTAGCTTCATTTTCTAATGAAATGCAATTTAGGTGATCGGGCTGTCCATACCTGTCGGTATCTGGCTACATGTCTGCTGTGATAACTTCTTAATCTCTTGGCAGATTTCAACCCAATCTGACAGAAGTGTGGGATAATGACATTCCTCAAAGCTGCACAAATGGCTCCTGCCTGGGGGAAGGTTCCATCCTCACCCCTGCCCCTGGTTGGGCCGCTGTGGGCACAGCTGGATCTGGGCAAATAGCAGCAGTGCTCATACTCACACCCACATGCCATAGAGCTGGGTGTGGGGCTGAGCTGGGCGGTGCAGTGGATGACAGGGAATGGCAGCACAGAGTGCAGTGCACATGGCACAGTTATCCCAGTCCCAGCCCTCTCCGCTGGGCATCACCAACCTGACAGCAACTCACTGTATATATGCACAGAACGCTTGTTTGCCACAGGAAACCAAATCCCAGGTCACCTCCCCCATGTTTGCCATCCATTAACGCAATTCATTGCACTGTAAATCCCCACGGTTGGCAGTCCCCGTGGATGGGATGGACACCACCAGTCTTCCGCTGCAGGCAGAGCTCACCCTGACCAGGAGCAGCTGGGCTGAGTTTGTTTGAGCACAGTGCTGTGAGGTCTGGGAGCAAACCCTGCTCAGGCGGAAGAGGACAAGGTTGTGCAAGAGACCCTTTGTGCCCCCAGAGCAGCGGCTCTGCACAGTTCCTGCATGCTGTAAATAGCAGCAAGGGGAAGATGCACTGCCATTAATAACACACGAGCACACATCTGCGTCTTGGTTTTCCTCTCTAGAGTGCTCACACCTGCAGTGTGTGCCCCATGGTAAGAGGACAGGGCAAGCACAGCCCCTGCCCTGAGCCACAGCACTGGGCACCCAGCACCAGCTGCAAACCGGCATCGCTTCCTCTACTCCCATAAATCACAGCATTTAGAGACAGAATCAGCCCAGATGCTCTGATGTGAAGCAAAACTTTGGGGGGAAAAGAAAAAAGAAAAAAAAGAATGTGTGTTTACCAGAAAACGGTTAGAAAGAGCTGGTAAATGAGGGGAAAAGGCATCGAGCAAGTGTTTGTGAATCTTGCTAAAATTCTGCAGCCATCTCATCAAGAAGCTGCAAAGCACCTGCTGAATGCTAACAGAGCTTTTGTAAGGTTGTCCTGCATTTCCAAAATGGAGAGGAAGAAAACTCATAAAATGTCTCTTCTTTTATAATTAAAAAAAAAAAAAAAGGAAGGAAGAAAAAGAAAATCAAAATTTACTTTATGAAATCAGAAGTTGCTTTTACATGACAGAAGAACTCTGAAGGAAAAATTGTTTACCACTTGTGTCAGTCATTTTTAAAACGTTCGGTAATTCCTGCACTGAGAAACAGCTCCGAATAAAAATAGATAAAAGCATTAAAAAAAAAAAAAGAGAGAGAGAAAGAAACGTGCTCTTGAAATCACCCCTTTACATACTACTGCAGAGGAAATCGCTGCTCGTGGCACAGCATTCTCCCAGCCCGGCTGTGGGCTGCCTGCACTGCTTGTATGGGTGATGCTGAGCATCGCCCCTCAGCTCCTGCAGAAAACAGACAGTGCCGGAGCCTCTCATCTCCCCTTCAAGCCCTCTCCAGTTTGGAGCTGATGGGAAAGTGTGAGCGCCTGGACTGTGCGCACAGCAATCCCTGCCACCTGGAGCCTCCTCGTTTCTTTCAAAATGCAACCTTTGAGTATTCTCCTCATCATTTCTCAAATCCTTTTGTAACCGCCTGTTGTTCGGCACAAGGAGCTCTCAGGAGCTGGGTTGAAGTTTCATTCAACCATCAAACGGCAGCGAGCGGTGCAGGAGGGGACGGCATGGTGGCACTGCCCTCAGGACCCCAGCCAGCGGGTCACCTCACTGCCACTGCCAAGTGATCATGGCATTTACAGCCCTGCGAGCCACGGAACTCTTTGACTGTGATTTGGGCTTTTACATCACTTGGGTGGTTTGGGAAAAGTCCCTCGAGCAGCTCCTGCTGAGCCCCTGAGTCTTCAGGGTTGTGATACACAGCATGAGCCAAGCCAGCCCTGAGTGCTGCACTCCCATTTATCCTTTGCACTGTATTTGTCCAACAGAGCTCCTTGCAGGGGAACTTGAGAAGGAGGAGTCAAGCAAAAAAAAAAAAAAAAAAAAAAAAAAAAATTAAAAAAAAAAAAAGGAGAAGAAAGAAAACAGCAGAAAAATCAGTTTATTTTATTCCAGAGTGACAAACGTATTTTGAAATGAAATCCAGAAGTGTTACCAATGAGCCTTTGTTTGCTCTCGCACAAAAGTCCCCGGCTGGGGCCGGGTGGTGAGGAGCACGGGAGGAGGAGAGGAGGAGGAGGAGGAGGAGAGGAGGAGGAGAGGAGGAGGAGGGCAGAGCTGCTGAGGCCCTTCTCAGCTGCATTCCAAGGGGCTTTCTGAAAAGAATGAAGTGTTGAGCGTTTGCCAAATAAAGGAGGGGGGCAAAGGTTGCTATTTATCCCAGAAAAGTAGCCAACATTATGTCTATTGATGGGAAGGAACCTGAAGAATTGTGGGAAGGAAGAAAGTTGCTTCGGCTGCCAATCACAGGCCCACATTTCCATGAAATGCCAATCATAATTAAAAGGAATGTGGCAGTTCAGGAAGGTCACAGCAGTGAGGATCTCTCTGAATAAACACAAGGTCCCAATTGAAAGCCACTCCAAAGGCTTCGGGTGATAAAAACGCCAACATCTACACCGATCGTTGTTGTTGTCGGGCACCCGGAGAGCTTCCTCTTGTCCCCAGTGCCAGGATTGCCCTTGCTCTGTGCCATTTGCTGACACTTGTTGGGGCACACAGTGTGCAGTAATCTGTAGCGTGATGGGAGGAGTACCAGCAGTAATGCCAGTGGTAATTCTGCTGCAACCATGCAAATCCTCGTGCATTTTTTTCCAGCTTTTTTTCAGCACCATGCACGCACTTCCTTTCCCCCAAAATGCTATTCAACACCTGAGGTATTGCAGAGGAAACCTCTTTTGCATCCAATCTTTTACACGAGAACCGAAACATTTGGTTCTGGTGTGCTCTAACAGACCCTGCCAAGCTGCAGGGTAGTGAGCGCTTACATACTGCTCCCAGTACTCACTGTCACCCAGTTCCAGCGCGTGCACATGTTGGAGGCCAGCACATACCAACGGCCTGGACAAAAAGGAAGCATGTAAGCAGTGAGCCAGACACTGTGCAAGACACAGCAATGCAAGACATAGCAATGCTTGATATAGCAATGCTTGACACAGCCAGCAGTACTCCCCTGCCCTTGCAGACATCACAGTCAGGCTGCTCGCGTGTAGGCAGTGACATTCGCAGCAGACAGCAGCACAGCTCCTTGCTGTGTGCCTGCTGTGGGCTCTCCCATCATCCCCATCCCCGGAGGCCACATCCAGTGCTGGCCATGCTCTGTGCTGCAGCTCCTGAGCACCGCCCCGAGCTCTGTGCCCCATTCCCAGCACCATTCCTGCACATGGTGCTGCCGGGCTGCTGGGAGCAGTTGACACGCAGTGGTAATGCGATGTGACTTCCAGCCCAGCGCTGCCTGCTGCAACATGCTCCCCTTCAGCCTGGCATAGAGGCGCGATATTTCACTCAGTGCCTTCAGAGCTTTTTTGTTCAAAGTGTATTTAAAAATTCAGTGTCTCACGGTCTCCACGGAGTTGCAGCTTTAGAGGCAGAAATGAAACCTCCAACACGTCTTTAACAGAAAGAGTGATAAGGCACAAATGTGAGGCAAACACTGTGTTCCCCCCAGGCAGGGCGTACCTGGGCAGGGATTTCCCAGTCCAGTGGCACCATGAGCACCCACAAGACTCCATGCCAGGCCCATCCGTCACATCCTGATGTGTAATTAGGAGCTCCGTCTCACCGTTCGCCTTGCACCTCGGCGGGGCCGGGGAAGATAAGCTCTATGACATACACATGATAGAGTACAAATAGTGTCTGTCGCATGATGTATAGAGCCATCTGCGCAGCGCTGCGCTCCCTCTCCCTCCCTCTCACTCACTCCCGTTCCCTCTTTCTCTTTCTGTGTTCATTTACTCCAGTCAAATGCTGAGCGTGTGCCTGACGATGTCTCGTTTGACGGCGTGTCAGCAGCACCGTGGCCCCATGCCCACAGCCACCAGCCACAGGGTTCCCTGTGCCTCGTGGTACGGACGATGAGCGCTGTGCTGTGCCCCAAAGCTGCTTTGCTCATTATTCCTGAGGTTCATTAAGCCAGAGAGAAGCAGGAACTGCGCCTCATGCAGGACCAAGGACACCACGTCACACTCCAGGGCCACCATGGAGCACAGAGCCAGTGGCGCAGCATGAAGCATGCATGGCCACGGGTGCCAATCCACATGGAAGACCCCGGCAGCACAGAGAGCCCCAGCCCCACTGCTTTGCCTGCTGGCGCCCAGCCGGCCCTGCACAAACCCTCTGCAGCAAGCACATTTTCAGAGGATGCTGTAATCTCCTACACTGCCCTCCCTAATCCCTGGGGAGGTTTCACTTCGCTCCTCCCCACAGCAAACCCGTAACAGCCCTCTGCCTTCCCACAGATGGGAGCTTTTAGGGAACTCTGAGAGCATAACAGGATCCCACTGCCGTCAGCCTCACGCGGAACCCAACTGAAGGCAGTGGGGCAGCAGTGGGGCAGAACCAGCCGCATGCATGCTCCCCTCACCCCCTCCCAGCAAACCTCCCTGGGCAGAGCCGTGTGCCTGCACTGTGTGTGCGTCAAAGCCGCATGCATCTGCACTTCCCCACTCTGCTCTGCCTCGGAGGTGCCAGAAATGGCGCTCGGATAATCAATACCAGCAGCGCTCGGGTTTACAAATTGCATATCATTCATGCAAATGGGGAATGATGAAAAATAGCACTTAAGTGCCCTTTGTGCATTGACAGCTGGAAAAGTTTGCCCTTTTCTTAGTGTTAGTTAAGGCTAACATTAAAATACTCTCTGTGTTCTTGGTGCCTGTTCAATATATTTTATATAAGTTTAATAAAAAAAATTGCTAAGATCATTGGAAGGGTAAATAACTGCCATGCTGACATTGCTTCTATTTAAATCAGCTACACACTGCGTGCGTACATCGTTTGCATAAAACAATATTCAAGTAGGGTGATTTTAATGTTCTGTGCTATTTCTGACTCTCTCTGGATTGCTGTTTGCATATATTTGCATACCCTAGGAGAATTAAACTAGGAGTATGTAAATGAGCGAGCAGGCTCAGTGGTGGAGGAGTTTCTCGGTTCCACAAAGCAGCCTTCCCCAGCTTCCCCTGCTGCCAGGCGGCCTCCAGCCTCGCGGCCAGGTCGGGCTCAGCGGCCCCTGCAGACAATGCAGCGATTGTCAGTGGGGCGCGGGGCGGCTGCACGGCACAGCACGGCCAAGGCACAACTCCCACACCCCCAGCCCTGCACCTCCAGCCCCAAACACCGCGCGGGACCCAGCTTGCTGCCTTGCTTCCCCCAGGATTCAGCTCTGGCTCGCAGCAGTGGGTTAGGAGAAAAGGCAGGCGTGCGTTGGGCTGCGGCACAGCATGCCCGCTCCTTGGCGTTACCTCAAGGCGGGGACAAAAGGGGCGACGAGAGCTGTTGCTACAAGGGCTGAGCAAACCAGTTCCCGTCAGAATAAATCAGCATCCCTCCTGCTGGACTGGGCTGTCCCCACGCCCCCACTCTCCGCATATGGCACAGCGCTGCAAAACTCTGGGGCAGCTCTGCAGCCCCAGGGCCCTGCTGAGACACCAAGGTTCAAAAATCACAAACAAAGGCTCCTTCGGCGTTCCTTGCCCTTCCCAGAGGCACGAGGGTGGTGGGAACGATTTTCAGCGCCGTGTGATGAATCTCCAAGAGGCCACATGGGGGCTTAATTAAGCAGCCTGGTGAAGTCTCAAATTTTCCTACTGATAATTGCAGAGCAGCCTGCCTCCCCGCTGGCACAGCTGAGGAAGCATAGCAAGGGGCTTGACCACAGCAGGGCCGCTGCTGCATGGCGCCAGCTGGAAGCCCTCGGAGAGCAGGAACTGCGAAACACCACGCTGCACTGCAAAGCACTGCAGTGCTCAAGGAAAGGGTGGCCATGCCCCACGACTACCTATGCACTGAGGAAGGTGGCTGCCCTGCTCAGAGCCCTGGCACCTGCTCTCCCTTGGGCTGTATCCCAAGGAATTGAGCTTCTGGTCGCCCTGATTATTTAAAGGCTATTTGATGATGATTTCTTCTGATCACAGAAAGCAGTACCCCAGTGCAGCCCACTGATGGGTGCTCGCCTGACAAGAAAGCTATCAGCTGGGCTCAGAAAAGTGACACCTGGAATGCAGAGAGGTTGGATCTGAGTGAAGACAGGACTCAAGTCTCCCAGCTTCTCCTGAGAACTACAGCTCACGCAGCCACTGCCCCAGCACAGCAGAAAGCCACAGCTTCCCCTAGATACAGCTGCCACTGTTTTATAACGCAATGCTATGTATTCCATTTTTGTGTGCAGCCAGAGACCCATGAGTACTGAAGATCAAGAAGTATTCATGCCTGTATGGAGAAGTGCCACAGTGCCCTGCCAGGTGCCCAGAGCCAAATCCCCTAGACCCCCCTGACACTACCCATCCTTCTCTCCCACCATTCCTTCATCCATCCATCCATCCATCCCACAGTCTCTCCATCCATCCATTCATTGCTCCATCCATACATCCTTTGTAAGGGCAAACCAAACACAGCAGCTGCTAGCTGGGACACAAATGAGAATGCAGCAATCCCAGTATAGAGGAGGGTCCTCAGCAGCCTGGGGAAGGCGAGGAACACACATCCTGCTGCTCTGCCCCACACTCATGTTTTGCAGAAGACGAGTCTGTGGCCAACTTCCCGGTAGGCGCACATCCTCTTGCAGAAGCATTCTTCTCAATAATTAAAGAGATATTGGCTTGTTGAGCTGGAGAGATCATCACTGTGGAAGGAGTGGTAATAACTTCCCACCACAAAAGGACTTTCATTCTCCTGCTGATCGTGACTTGGCTTTACTGTAAATTAAACACATCCTCACTGGCACCTGAAGGTTAAGGGGGATTTTCCTGCACTAAATCAAAGCGGACACCGGTTTCTTCTGCAGGAAGAATCTGAACTGGCTTAAAAGGTCAAACAGTTCGACACAGGATTTGGGTGGTTGTTTAAGGTCATCAGGCAGCCTGCTCTTGTCAATACATCAATTATTAACAAGTCATTGGAGTTCAAGTGATTTAGTCTTTTCTTTTTTTCCATTCCGTTAACAGGATTAGCGAACAGCAAATAAAAATGATGGTGGAGGTGAGCAAAGCAGGCCAGCTCAGCCAGACCAGCACGTGCAGGGTCCCCACATCACCCCACACCCCTCTGCCTGCACAGGGCTGCTCTGAGACTAGGTGAGGGATCGATTAACACTGAACAAGCCAAGAAAATCTATTTTGTTTGCCCCATTGCTGCAATGGCAGCAGCGCTGTGGTCAGGGTTGGGGTACACCTGGATGGGCGCTGCAGGGAGCGCAGCACCTCTCACAAGGATGCTCCTTGTAGGTGGGCACACTTTGCAGCTCGTATCTTCTTGTGATGTTATTAGTCTTTCATGTCTAAGTCAGACACAGCCATCAAAACCAAAGAACTGAACGGACTGAAGCAACTAATAAGAAAAAAAAAAATAATGAATGTTTCCTAGAAGTTTCAACACGCTTAAGAGAAAAAAAAACAATCAAAAAAAAAAACAGAAGGGAAACTTTATATTAAAGCAGTCTTTTTATCACATCAAAATTTTAAGATGTCTTTGTCCTGCATTCATTTTAACAAATGTGTCTTCACAGTTCACATCATCACTGTTCTTGGACTAATTAAATGTACACATACATTTTTAAGTGTTCGCTTTACTTCAGTACTCTCAGTTTCAGTTTTATTCAAGAGCTTGTTTAACACCTTGCACAAAGAAAGCCCTTTGAAATTCCTTCCAGAAAATGCCATACATTAAAGAGTGAAAACAGCTTCTCAAGCACACAAAACTACACTGGTACCAGCACACAGATGCAGGAATGAGCACAGGGCAAAACATCAGATAACAGACTTAAGTTGCATCAGGGAATGCTTAGATTGGATATTAGGAACAAATTCTTCTCCAAAAGAGCAGCGAGGCTTCGGCACAGGCTGCCCTGGGTCATCATCCCCAGAGGTATTCATGGAATGTGTAGATGTGGCACTTGGGGACACAGGCAGTGGGCATGGTGGGGGTGGGCTGGTGTTGGACCCGGGATCTGAGTGGGCTTTTCGAATCTGAATGATTCCATAAGCCTGTGTTTCTAAACCACAAGGCCTAGCGCTGCTCTTTAGACAACTCACTCTAACTCATTTCTGCTCCTTCCTGGAGCTGTTGCTGCTACAAGGGCCACGATGCGGTGTCAGCAGCCTCCAACCAACTTCATTTGGATTGGTGTTGGCTTGAAACCTCCACAGAGCACTGTAGTAGTGGCCGTCCACCCCCACTGCCACTAAGCAGAGGATAAGGAGCAGCTGGCTGCCCCAAAAGCAGCAGCTCACAGCCCCAAATGCCCTCTCCCTCTTGGAGATAACCCCTCTGGTCCGTAGAATTATTTGTTTGAAATACAACGCTGGAACTTGTCAGGAGACTTTTTGCAGCATATTGTTTTAAAGAAGACATTCAATTACCTCAGCTGCAATGCTTCACTGTGCTCTGATGATCTACTAAGGGAAAAATAACTAATATGTAGCATGTTGTGTCATAGACAATTATAGAGAACATCGCTTTTAAGGAAACAAGACTTGTGCCCAATTGCGCGGGATTTATTAAGTTTGCTGTTTTACAGCAACATGGCAAACTAAGGGAGGGGAACACATTTGCATTTCTTTCTGCAAAATCTTTGCTACTTTTCCCCCTCCCTGATTAAAAGCTAAGGAGCTGGTAGGGCTACAAATGATGGAGATAAACATCTCAACAGACACGTTATTATTTCCTCCTTTAGTTTTACACAGCGTGAGATTCTTATGTGGAAACAAAGTGATTTGGCTATAGATTTATAGAGGGAGCAAATGATTCAGTCCTACATGATGGAGCATATCATGCATATTTTGTGCCTTAGCTCGTGGGCATATTCAGCTCTGCACACAAGACTGATGGAAGGGAGGCAAGAGGGAGAAGAGCTTGGGAAATGTGACATTATGCACAAGAGGAAATGCTGCTAGGATTTCACAGCTCCTTTGGCGAACAATGTGACTGAGAAATGCACTTACCGGAAAGGATAACTTAATTCATCTACCATACAGCAAGCATCTAGGAAGCCAGGCAGCAGGCAGAGGGGCCAGGAGAGTGCAGCAGTGGCACCAAACATGTTGGCAATGCCAACTCAGCCCTTCCTGCCCCTCTGCCTCACACTAATACCCAGAGACTGTGCTTCCTCGATGACCAGGTTATTAATCAAACTGTTAGGGCAGTTCTTAGTAATGTTTTTTATTTGAATGCCAATCTCTACACACACAGTGGAAGACCCCCAACTCCAAGGATCTTATAGTTTAAGACCTTGATCCTGGAGACTTATGGATGTGCTTCATTTTAAACATGTGATTAAAACCATTGACTCCGGCACTTAAAATTTGGCATGCACGTAACTGTTCAGGGCTTTGGCTGACAACTGGAGTTCAATGGAGATGCTGATATGCTTTATCAGAAAACATAACAGCGCATCCATGAGAGGTACCCACAGAGTCACCCAGAAGTAGAGCAAGAAATGCTGTTTGGTTTTTTTTTTTCCCCACCCCAGAAAGGGGAGTCTGAGAGCAGGGATGCGCTCTTCCAGTCAGAAGGATCCAAATCTGATGGGGTTCAGTGCAGTGGGCATTTCTGTAAGCACTTGGATGGGAGACATGAGGGAGCTTATGGGGTATGATTGATGAGTGATTTACAGTCCTCACTAGAAAAGCAAGAGAGGACTAAAAAACAATGAATAAGTCTTCCTGGAATTCAAAATTCCCACCGAATGCATTTATCTTTTCCATTTGCTATAAATGGGCTGGGAGCAGGATAGCATTATTTCTCCATTGCTGGAAAGAGGAGGGCAGCCTTCACACCACCCACCGCCGCGATAAACAATGTTCTCATGAGCCCATTGCTATTTATAGAAGCAATCCTATTTCTCACATATTTGCCTCTCGGTTACTGAGCAAGGGCACTTTCACGGCCCTGATGGATCTGAGCACATTCAGACACTAATCCCAGGGGAGGGATGCCATTCCAGGGATGCATTGCTCTGTCACTGGATAAACCATTACCTGTTACAAGCAGGCTTCTCCCGAGCACCCCACAATGCTGGGTGCAATTCTGTAGCCAAAGCACATTAATAGCACAGGTACAATGCATGCATCTCCCTGCTCTTCTCACCTATACTGAAGGAGTGGGAAAGGACAAGGGGGGGGATGGAAAAGGTTGGGAAAGGATTTCACAGGATGAATGATCTGCTTTCTGCCAAGAACTCAGGCACATCCAATAACCTCAAGCAGAGAAAATCTCAGCCTGAATTAAAGGCTCTGCTGGTCTGAATTCTCCTAAACATTCTGTGCTGGTTGCAAACACTCCAATTTCAGTCTCATTTGCTATCTCACTGTAACATCTCCCAAGGCAATGTCCTTACTTGCTCTGAGGTGCTGTAGCCGAAAACCAGCTGATGTTTGGGGGAAGATGTGCCAGCTAAAAGGCAAAAACAGCAAACTGTCTCTAGCAACAGGGATGCTGCCTGCACGCAAAGCAGCAGCTGATCTGCTGCCTCTCCACAGGAAACAGCCCCCAGGTAAAACACCAGCACCCTGCCAGGGCCATCACTGCCTGCCTGCCCCTGGGACCAGCAGGGGCACCGAGCCCACCCACCTCCACCTCATGTCAGAAGAGGGAGAAAAAAAGGCAAACACCAGACCTCAAAAGAGAGATCTGAATGGCTCACCACCAGCACACTGCCATGGAAAGGTGGCAAGAACCAAACCAAACCAATACTTCACAGGGCTCTTTGCTCTTTTTCTTTATTTATTCACAAAAATCTTCTGCCTGGGATGGGAACAAAATGCACCCTCCTGGCCCAGGCGATTCATTGTTGCGCTTTGCTTGTCTTGTTTGCCTTAATGTGATATGCAAATCCCAGCACAAGGGAATGCAGTGTGCTTTCCCTCTGTAAATTTCTCTTGCCTAGACCCAGGATCCCACCCTCAGCAGGCAGCCCAGGAGAACCCTTCAGTTACAGCTGCCATAAAAAAAGAAGCAACCACCACAGCTCCTCAGGACATGGGCACCATCTTGTGTTTCCCAGGGCTGTCTTGCACAAGCTGTCTCAGCATTCCCTGAGTCTGCAGTTTGGATGTAAGAAGGCATTTTGCCCAGGTCAAATCAATGGTCTATTTCACCTGCAGGGGCAGAGATCTCATACCTTAGAAACTAGCAATAAAAAAAAATTCACAGCTGCAATACCACACACAGGATGAGGGGAGCAGGAGCAGCCCCTTGTCTGGGACAATGGCCCTACAAGAAAGAGTGGCTCCTAATAACAGTATGCATACAGGCATATCACTGATTAAAGGGCCAGTGCTGCCGCAGGCTCCTGCGCTAGGGATGCTCAGCCCCATGGCTGGGATGTGAGCAGGAGCACTACATTTCTGCTGAGAGCGGGAAAGGGGACTCCAGAAGTGTCAGATCCATCTGACACTAGGAAAATTCTTATAAATAAAATAGTTCCTATAAAATCTGTATGAGATCTCTACAGTCCATCTAATATAGCCTGTAATAAAGGAGAGACATAGTAACGACAGCCAGAAACACCATCTTGGAGCAAGAAATCTTATTTTAAGAAGTATAAAAAGAAAAGTCATTTACTTTATATTAACATTTTAAAAGCGTGTAAGCGATGAGGGGGAAGTACATTACTGACATTTGGGGTGATTCAGTGCAGCATAGGCAGCCCAGCAGTGCAGGCAGTGCTTCTACGCTCTGGCTCTGGGCAGATCCTGGCTCCAGGCAGCCACTGGTACACCAGAGCCCAGCATTTATGGATTGAACACTAAGAACTGGTTATGGGAAGAGCTAATGTTGCTGTGGGTGAGAGCCAAAATTCACATTTACATTTTCTACTATCTTTATGCAAACTGGAGTCATTGCACTACCAAACAAACCATAAAATTACAGAATGGCTGAGATTGGAGGAGGCCTTATGTAACACCCAGCCCTGCTGTGTGCTGGCTGCCCACAGCTCAGGCTGCTCAGGGCCCATCCATGGCCTCAGGCACCTCCAGGGATGGGGACCCACAGCTCTGGGCAGCACTGCCAGGGCCTCACTGCCCTCTGAGAGAGGAATTGCCTCTTAACATCCAACATCAAACTTCTCTCTTTCAGTTTAAAGCCATGCCCCTTGTCCTATCACTATCAAACTGTGTGAAAAGTCACCCCCATCCTGCTTGTAAGCCTTCTCCAGTCTGAACAGCCCAACTCCCTCAGCCTTTCTCTATAGGAGAGGTTCTCCAGCACACTGAGCATCTTCACGTCTATAACACTAAAACGCAATGGAAAGTACAACAATAACAGTGGGGTGGCAAAGTCTTTGGCCTTAACAAAAAGAGGACAAACTCAAAAGCAGTAGCCATGGATGTAGAAAAAAAGGAGAAGAAAAAAAAAAAAAAAAAGCTGGTTACCTTTAGAAAGCCTCAGGTAGGCAGGGAACTCCAGCAAGAAACCCTTTTTTCCACTGCCAGCCCTTAAATGAAGTATGGGAAGGGGTGGATCCTGGCCCCACTCCTTTCAGTCACTCAGGTACATTGCATGCACCTGAGCTCCCCTGGGTTGGCCCTGCCTTCCCACCAGGTGCTCAATCATTGGTTCAGGCCATGACTTAGCATTTCTGCTACAATGGCCCTCCTCTGGACCCATTCCAGCAGCCCCGCATCCATCCTGTGCTGGAAGCCCAGGCCTGGACAAGACACCTGGAAACCAAGATACTCAGTTTTTCTTTCATAATGTCTGGAATAGGGCAGCCAGTAATTACACTCAATTCTACACAGATGTGTATTCAGCTCTCATAAGGCATGCCTCACCTGTTCAAACCTTTGTCATTGAAGCATCTAGAGCATGAAACCCAATTAAAGATAAACCTCTTGCTGTTACAATGGAATAGGTACAAGAATTAGCACTTAAGCTGCATTAGCAGGAGGCATGTGTAATGATGATGCACCCAAATTTGTCTTTGCCGATTACTCAGGGCAAGCAGAGGATAGCTTTCCTTTCTGGGGTCATTATCTATCAAGCGCTGTGCCTGCTGCCCACCCTGCTGCAAGTCAAGTGTTCAAGGTCATCAGCCATTGGGAAAAAGGGGAATTGTGCCTGGGGGGACTGCTGCAGGGGGGTTGCTGAAGGACCATTGGGTCAGGGCTGCAGGTGCCAGCAGCTCCCTGTCGAGCACCTGCCTTCATCATAAGAAATAATTCTCAGCTCATCCACTTTGCCTCCAAAGCACTCTGTAAGCAGTGACTGAGCCATTCTGCCCCCTGGCAAGAGAGGTTAATATTATTCACTCCAGTGTGCGGAGAAGGATGCAGAACCATGCAGAGGTTATGGGCCAGATAACCAAAACTGGCTTTTAGTTCCGGGCACTTTCATTTTAAAGCATCCGACCTCTGCGATACCTTCTGTCTGATTTTCAAACACCTTCAGCAGCTCCTGCTTTCATCACCCTCAAACACAGAGGAACACAGCACTAAAGGCAGCAAAGACATCCTCGGCCAGAGCCTCGGCGAGAACCATTGATGTGGCTCTGGGCAGCCTGGTCTGGTGGTTGGCAACCCTGTCCGTATCGGGGGGTGAAACTAGATTATC
Organism: Meleagris gallopavo; assembly: GCF_905368555.1. Taxonomy (NCBI): domain Eukaryota; kingdom Metazoa; phylum Chordata; class Aves; order Galliformes; family Phasianidae; genus Meleagris; species Meleagris gallopavo. Next base: position 7,406,384 of record NC_139420.1, read on the forward strand.
TCTATGGTCCTTTTCAACCCAGACCATTCTATGATTCTATGATTCTGTGACTGACATCTTTGGGCTCATGGTCCCACATCCCCATGGTTCTTGAACAGCTCCAGGGATGGTGACCACAGCATCTCCCTGGGCAGCCCATGCCAATGCCCATCTGCTCTTTGAGACAAGAGTGCTGGCCGATCTGAGAAGCTGTTAACGCCTGAGGAATGCATTCAGGAAAATGTATACGCAGAGATCTCCTACAATGGGAATAACCTTCCCGTGCGCCAGGCTACAGAGACTGTTCCTTGACTGTAATTGGGGACCTGGTAATTAGATGATGGCAAAATGTACCAGAAGCTCAGTTTTCATTCTGTGGTCCAAATTACAAACCATCATATTTTGAAAGTGATGCTGACATTCCTCAGCCAGGAGGCTTTGCCAAAAACAACTCGAGCAAGGCTTGTCTTGGCACAAAATCAAACTCAGGGCCTCAGCAGCGAAACTGAAAACATTTACACAGCTGGACCCAAATCACCCTATTTTCTAAAGAGTTTGTCAGAGCCTGAAGCTCTTGGTGTATTTCTGCCTGTTTTAAAGAATCCTGTGTTCTTGCAATCTACCAGCTATCCACATATAGGAAATAAAATACACTGGAAAAAGTGGGTGGTCTTTCTATTAAAGTCCAAAAAAATAATCCGGCAAAGCCTCATGAGGATAATGAGAACGAGCTCAATATTTACCCTCTCTATCGATAGACGTGCCAGACGTATTATATTTGCATATATAGATATGGAAACCTCATCATTTTGCCGTATGTATGTAATGGCTAATAAATGCATTAGCAAACCGCTAATGAAAACAAATTGAAGCCAATGTCACAAATTACGACAGTGTGAGGAATTGCCTTTCTGCATTTTTTCCTAGCTAAATGTCCTGCCTGTATTTTTTTATTACATCAGTCGTACACATTGCTCATGCATTATGCATCGGTCACTAGCACCAGGGTAAATAGTGCTGGGTCTCTGGAGCACCATGTGCACCCCAACCGTGTGCATCCTTGCCTCCACCAACCTTCCCACCTCAGCAGTGTCCCTACAGAGTTTGGCCCCTCTTCTCTTCCTGCGTGCTGCCTGAATTTCTCCTATTCACCAGCAAATACTCTTATGCGCTGAGACATAACGCAGAGCTGTCTTTGGAGAGGGTGAGATTGCTGTAAGATACGATGGCAGTAGCTCTTGGTTTCACAGCATGCTCACTCTTGGACAGAATGGGGGATGTGACAATTACAGAACTAACCTCGTTTGGCTCCGAGTCGCTACATGTGTTGGTTACCATACCCCAGAACTCGGCGGTGCGCTCGCTCACTGCTATCCAGGTGCTGCACAAGCACAGGGCGAATAAACCAGTCCCTGCCCCAGGAAATGTGGTTTCTTCTTATAGCCGAGATAATTAACAGACTGTTTGACAGGAATCCCTCTTAAAAACCCCTCCTATGCTCGGCTGTGATTGCTACCAGAAGACATGGAGGAGCCATTTTTCATAGCTTAACTTGAATTTTTGTGGCTACGTGGGGACCTCAAAATCTGGCAAAATTAATTTTTTAATGCAAAACCTTTTAAGTAAAAATACTTGTAATTGCAACCTAAAGCAAAGTGGGATCTGTGAATGGCTCTCTGATTAATTCTTCTGCCAGGCTGGTCTTTTCTCTCTGTTCTACTGAACAAGCGTACACATATTATTGGGATTAATGCTGCATAATACATAATTAATGAAACTGCATAAATATGCAGATTTGCGATTGCAGATTGACTGCCGCGGCTATATCCCCGAACACTATGGTAACTGATTGGATGTTCATTATTACCATATTTAAAACTGTTTCCCCGTGAACATGTGCAAACAAATAACTCCAAAAGGGAAAGCTGTATTGTTTCCGGCACGAAGGAGATTCTCTCCGCAGTCACAGGGAAGGGTGAGCGTATCTGCCAGATACAGCCACTCAGGATTAGTCAGAGCTGCCCACGCTCCCTGCAGAGGGGCTTGGGCAGAGAATGAAGTGAAAAAAAATGCTCTGGACTGGTGGCCTGCCTTCACCCCAGACCTGCATTTCCACAGGTTTCTGGGATGAAGGCTGTGAACAAAATCCTCTATGCAAAATTGCCTTGCGCTCCTCCTCCTCCATCGTGGCACGGAGACAAAAAAACAGAGTGGGCTTTGGGCTACAAAACCCTTACGCTTGGAAAGTGTCAAAGAGTGCCCCTAGAGCAGGGACAGATGGGGAGTGGAGCATCCCCTGCACCTACACCTGCCCTGCCCTAGGGTAAAAAGAGGGAACCTTGGTCCAAGAAACAGCTATATCTAGTGGTGGGAATTTTGTGTTGGTGTCATGAAGAAGACACGAGAGGATGGGCAGGGTGGCAGGAGGGTGTAAAACCCCATGGGGAATTCATGTGCTATAGCAGCCGTGGGCACCACCAGCAAGAAAGGCTCTGGAAAACAAGAGCTTTCTGGGTGCCTCTTTGGACCTTTGGGATGGCCATAGGCAGTGAGTAAACAGACATCCCCAGGTGTCCTCCACTACACACCAGCTGTTACTGCTGGGACTCACTAGACAGGGCTGAGTGTGTTCAAATCTGACCAGGGGTTTCTCCCTACATTTTGCTAAGGGATAAATGAGGTTTCCTTGGATGATCTCCAGTCCATGCTGCAGCCATGGGCATCCCCTGACACAGCAGAGTATCAGCTCAGGGTCCGTGGGTGATGGAGCAAGCTCAGAGCTCCTGCGGTGTGTTTCAGGTGTCTCTGAAGCAGAAGCAGATGATTTGCTTCCTTTTGTGCTATTTGCACTACTGAGAATGTGGAGATTTATTGCATGATGATTCAAACATTCAGATCTCACACAGGGAACGCGATCTGTTGATCTCAGAGTTCTGCCCATGGAGGACTGCGAGCCTTGCTCCCATTTTTCACACCTACAGGATCAAATACTTACTCAGAGAAAAGGAAAATCTTCCCCAGGAGGTAGATGGGGAATGTTTCCACTTTAAAGTACAAGTTTCCTATGGATATCGTCAGATGTTTGTTGAAGTGGAATAAATGAAGGTGTGAGTGTGTGCTGCTCTAGGAAGGCTGAGAATTGCAGCTCTGAGAACTAGAACAAGAAAGCACAGGAGAACATGTTTGGTGTTTTTAACCCAAGTTAGGCTTAATTTTTCCATTGTAGAGCAAAATGTACTTGGTAATGAATTAACCTGACAGATTTCATGATGAAATATGAATCTGCTATTTTGCCTTCTACTTCCCTTCTAAGAGAACGGCTGCACCTTGCTTATTCGTTAAATCACTCTTACTGCGGGTGCTGCAAACAGCCCTTTCCTTCTGAAGAACACAGCACAGCCCAAACACGGCTGCAGTTTGACCCACGCTTTGGGAATATCTGAGAATTGGCTCAGAGCCAGAGCTGGGCCCTCCCAGCCCATCAGTCACCACGTGTCATCAGTGTACAAGTGAGAGATGAGACCTCAGAAAGAGAGGAGGGGACAAGTGACCTTAATTGGTCTACCGTTATTGATAGACCAACTTGTCTTCATGATGCAAATCACCCTATAAATAAAAGTAAAACAACTACGGGAAGCAATTTGCTGCTTTGTTACAGTCAAAGTAGACCCAAAATGAAATCAAGCCACAGCAGCAGACATTCAGTGGGGCTCTCCAAGAGCCTCCATGTGGCCAAAGGCAGGAGTGAACCAACCAGCCATGGGACAAGGGCCATGGGCACACACAGAGCTGGGGGCAGGATCACTCCCCACAGTATGGCAGGATACAGCAAGAACACAGCAGAGGAAGCACACAGGAGGAACTGGGGATTTTGTTTGCTTGTGGTGGGGAAATAAAAAGCTTTTCTTTCTTTTTCTTTTTCTTTTTTTTTTTCTTTTTTTTTTTTTCTTTTTTTTTTGTCAACTAAGTTACAGCTTTTCTCAAAACATTGGAAATCACAGAGATTTCCTTCAAGCCCCAAAGGAGGACTTTTAAGTGCTTCGTTTCAAGGAGCTGCTTCTTTTCTCTTTGCTTTCTTTGCTTTCTCTTTTTTTCCCCCTTGTGTTTGTTTTCAAACCTGTCGGAAAGCGCTAATATCTCCGAGCTCTGTGTTGTTGTTGTTGTTTTGCTCCCAATCCATTCCTCTGCTGGTTTTGAACACGGTGGCAGTTCGGCGCGAGGCCCTGGGAGGCTGCGAGCAGCAGGACTCGATCACAGCGCTGGCTGCCGCGCCGGGCGAGCTGCGCTGGCTTTGAAGCTGCCACTTTAAATTCATGCAGATGGGTTCTCGCTTTTGTTTCTTCAGGAAGTTATGAAACACTTTGTGAAGCAACATCAATGGGAATAATAAGGCCGGCTCCCCCCGGAGCGCGGCCCCAGCCCCGCGCCACGCTGCCCGCAGATGGCAGGAGCCATCCCACCGTGCGCCCCGGCTCCTCCAGCTCAGGCCCTTTATCTGGGCTCTTTCTCCCCACCCCTACCCCAATAACTTGTATCGCCCACACTTAGCCCCCCGAGGGCCACGGTGCCTGTCTTGGAAGTGTGAGGAGATGGAAAATACACAACTTCACGGGCAGTTTTTTCCAGGCAGTCATTCCGCTCCCTCCCAGCAGCCTGAGTCTCATTTCCATGGTGCACGTCTCGCTTCTGCCTGTAGCCTTTGGCTCCCATTCCGCCCTTCTGCAGACCCGACGCCCTCGGCTCCTGGTGCTTTCTCCCCAGGAAGGTGCTTCAGGATTTAAGGAAGGCGTTCATTCTTCTTCCTGACCTCGTGAGCTCATAGTCTCTTTTCCTGTAGCTCATTTTCTTCATCTCATAAACAATTTTGTGGCTTTCTTTGACACCCTCCACATCCCCTTAGAAACACTAACTCCAGAACCGTGGGCAATATCCCAGTGCCCATCTCGGCGGTGCAGTACAACTTAACTGTGCTATAAAACCATTTCACCACTCCTACTCACTAATCCTTCTATACATCCACCGAATGAATTGGCTCTTTGTCACAAGATCAGGGAAGTGTGCCTGTGACTTCTGTCCATCGCAACACTCCAATGCTTGTCAAAGTCATCGGGGAATGCCGTACCACCTCCTCCAGCAGCGTAAATATTATTTTAGTACATATGATTTGTATGATTTCATAGTTATTTATATCATTTTGAAGGATGCATTCATCTTCAGTGGTGCGTGTACTTCTTCCAACTCCAGCAGGGCTGAGCCACCCCTCACCATATCCTATATCTGCACTCACAGGCACAGAGCATCTTCTCCTGAGCGCTTCTACTTCAGACTTTTTCTTCCAAACATGAAAATTCTATGAACTTTATAGACAGATATTTCCTCTGTAATTAAACCTTCTCTTGTGTCTGCCACAGGGAACACAAACTGGCAATGTTTTTTTTCCACTGGTAAGAACAGCATGGACACTGTATAGGGATTTATAAAGAGAGCTGGTGCAAACCTGTGCTGCACAGAGGTGTGGTTATGTAGTGCAGATTGTATGAGTGCCTGTTACCTTTTCCACTTGTGGAACGTATGAGGAAAAGCAGGATTGTGCCAGAGCGACAGCTCCTGCCGAGCCCGGCGTCAATACCACTCCAGACCCAGCTGTATTTTCTCTGTTAATATTTGATTTCTATTCACTTCTATTAGACAAATGCCTGTGGCATCGATAAGAGATCAATCCCCTTGCATGAGGCACCGCACACGCTGTAAAACAAGGTAACCCGTGCTGCAAATTGCTTACAGGGCAGTAGCAGACGAGAAGGAGTGCACACATCAGCACTGCAACTCATTGCTGCACCCAACGCCTCCTGTGAGCTGCAGAGAGGACACCAGCAGCATGCAAAGACCCCAGCATCCTCCTGGCCACATACCCACAGCTGTGAGGACACAGTGACCCAGTGCCAAGTGCCACCGGGATGCTCTGCAGGGCTCGCCAAGGCCACTCTTCCTCTCTGGCCCTTTGAAGTGTGCTCAGATGGAGCAGTGTTGCCCAGTCTTTGTAATAACCATTAGGAAATTACTTCTATGTCAGGCACAGGTTTTCCTTCATGCATTTGGGATTTTTCTTGCAACACAGCTCACCATCCATTATTTGTTGTGGCGTGTTTGCTGCCTTGCAGCAGGAGCTGGCAGCAGCCAGACAAGCTGTCCCTGGCGCTCCCACTGGGAATGAGTGTGGTCAGGGTGGCTTCAGCATCACTGCCAGGAGGAGCTGTGTCCAGGTCGTACAGCACGTGGTCAGCAAAAAGTGCTAACTTTGGGTATAGGACGTGCTGCCTTACACCATCTGTGCTGTTTGCACTCTGAGCTGCAGCACTCTGGGCTGCCCAAAATCCAGTGCCAGCATCACAGCCAGCCCGCTGCTGGGAGAGCAGAGATAAAACTAGGGTGGGGGGAAGAGGATAATTACATTAACTGAAACAATGTGCTACATTTTAAACATTAGAAACTTATGCCTCTAAATGGTAAGTACCTGATGCAGCCGAGGAGAAGAGGGGAAGCTGAAGCAACGGTTAAACAATGCACAAGGAGTCTGCTGGGCCTGTTTTGTATTAAAGCCATTTGGAGACAGAGTTTGCTCCTCTTACAGCTGGCCACACTTGCTCAAAGAGAATAAGAAAGTTTTTGTTTTTTAAAAAAGATGTGTAATGGGTTTCTTATGTACCAGAAAAGAAAAGCTCTCTGAGCTGGATCACCTATTTTCTTGTCAAAAGACTTTGGACAAAACCTAATCATGAATAAAATACCTCGTGATTTTTCAAAGGGTTCTTTCATTTGAAGTCAGCTTTTCCAAAATGGAATGCAGGGCCTGGGTAATGCAGAGCAGGGATGGAAGTTTGCATGCCAGAAGCCACCAGGGCCTCCTGCCACCGTCGGGCACCAGCTCCCAGTGCTCCCAGTGCTCCCAGTGCTCCCAGTGCTCCCAGTGGTGCCCAGCTCTTGCCCAGCCCCAGCATATGGCCATTCCTGTTCCCAGGGTGGGACACTGGGCACAGTGTCTGTTTGGCAGCATGCGGATCTGGGATGGAGCAAAAGCTGCTTTCTCAGTTTGACAATTGCAGCAGAAAGGAAAAAGAAGCTTTCTGTGGTTGCTCCCTGGAGCACTTCAAGTGAAAGTTCACCCTCTGTAGGGCTTCAGGGGGTAATGGGTGAAGACCTGAGAACTGCCCATGAGAGCCCAACCATGCAATTACACCTGCACCCACATTCCTAAGCAGAGGGCTCTATCTGACTACAGCAAGTGATGCTTCAAGTCAATTTGAAAGACAATGACCCTGGGGTACTGAGAACATGGCAATGTATTGCTGAGAAAGCCATGATCTGCTGTACCCCAGAACGTTGAGCTGGGAACAACAGGGCTTCCCAGCAGAGCACCCCACAACCAATGACCTCAGCCTGCAGGCAGCACCCTGCCTCTGCTCCATCATTGTCCCCCAGCCCTGCTGGGGCTCTGGGCATGCAGCACTCACAAGGGATCACAGGATCATAATTCGTTATGGTTAGAAAAGACCTCTAGGATCCCCAGGCCCAACTCCACCTGACCCCCCACCACGACTACAAACCATGTCCCTCAGTGCCACATGCATGTTTCTTGAACCTCCAGAGATGGTGACACCACTGCCTCCATGGACAGCCTGCACCAATGCATCACCATTCTAACACTGTTCCAACACCTCCCCACATTTGGGATGAGAGACCACAGGCCGCAGTGTGTTCTCACCATCTCCCCCGAGCTCTGGGCCTCACACTTCCCTAAATTGAGCAAACATGGATGCAGCTTCCTGCCTGCTGCTTCGTTTTCTTGGCCCTCACTGGTTGTTTATGGATAGAGAAGAATTCCAATCCTTTGTCATGGATCCCATCATAGCAAGGACCACTGGAATTTTAATTGTCCAACAGCTCTAATAGGTGTAATAGCCTAGTGTGTTACATATGCATTAATTAAGTAACACTGCATTTAGCTCCAAATCATGCGGAAGGCGCGTGCTGTGTTTGCACAGACATAAATATCTTCTCAGTTAGAGCCCAGGCTAATCACCCTGCTCTCCTTGCATTGCAGCGTTCTCATCCCAGGCAAAACAAGTGCCTCCATAATGCACAGCACACCTGTGCTGGGCAGAGCTGGGCACAGCCACGTGCTCTCAGGATGGAATATGGCCCTAAGAACTAGAGCAGCTCTTCAGTGCCTGTGCACTTCAGCACAGGGCAAGCATTCTACGTTGACTCATTGCCCATTACCCCATTGAACCACCAAACTGCCTGGCAATCTGGTTGGCCTTTACTTGCTACCCAAATTTTTCAGCCCTGCTCTTTCGCTGCAAATGCATTTCAGCTTTGCCAAAGCTGTAAATACAGTGTTGTGTGCAAGCGTAAGGGAAAAGAGGAGACAAAAAGATACAGTATGGTGAATATAATATATTCTCATCTTGATCCACTGGGAACTTCCATGCATTTAGATGAGAACAGAACACAAGCTCATCAATGGAAGCTCCTTGTTCCAAACCCAGTATTTTTACTTTTTACTTTGCTGCTTTAGTGCAACCTGATTCTAAAACAAAATGAGAAGTTGGAATAACATGTTGGATGAGCCCTGATATACGAGCTGGCCAAATATTTGGAAGAGTATTCGCTTTCACCAGGCAACGTTATGCTCTGTGGATTAATTATACAGAATATGGTCCTGACTTCGGTTTGGACGATTAAAGCTATGCTGGAATTCCAGAGGATTACTTAAATGTGCGGCATTAGTGAAGGTAAAACATCTTCAATATCCCCTTCCTGCAGCCTCCATCTCCTTTATAGCAATATGCAAATTAGTGCTAAGTATTAATCTGCAGAGGTTCCAGGAGCAGGGCTCCTTTCCCTGAAGAGTACTGGGAGGTTTGGGGGGAGAGGGGGAGGACTTTTTTAAAGAGAAATAAAGAGCTGAAAGAAATCTCCTATGTTTGTCAAACAATAACTAGATACGAACTATACCTTGCACAGGTTTTAGTCCTGGAGAAAATATCTGGATGCGGGCAAAGTAAGTGCGATATGTAATTAAGAAATGATTTCTTGAGATCTTCCTTAAAACATGTCTGAGTACAAACCTAGAATTTGCATAAATAACTTATGCCTTTCACTTTTTCCTCGTGGAAAACACACAAGGCTGCCTCTCGCTTTCCGATTTTCAGACCCTCCCCGGCTTGGAGAGGAGGATTTGCCATATTACACTATTCTTTCCAATTGTAATCAGCCTTAAATCTGAATAAAAGCAGCAAATGGCTGACTAGCACTCAGGGCTTCCCTCCCTCCCCTGCCCCCCATGGAAGCAGCAGCAGCGATAGCATTGAATCAGACTGGGAAAGACATGACTGCAGCTCTCAGCTTTCATTAGTATTCATGGAGCATCCGACTCCAGAGAGGATTAATAGACTCTGATGCCTAATATCCTGGAGAACAATTAATTTGCCCACAGTTTTGTCATGGTTGAAAGTCAAATGCTGGAACAGATCGATGCACTGAGCTGCAAGTTGAACACTGCAACCTTCTGCTGGAGCTGAATTTTAATTTTCCCATCATCATTTCCCCCCGTTCCCAGCACACCAGTTTTCTAATAGATCTAAAAGCCTCTTACCTTCTTCCATCGCATGTTGGTCTTCATAACAAAAGTCTATGTTGATTGTTCAAATATGAGAGCCTCGTATTGCTCTCCATTATGGGATTAGAGATGTTCCAGGCCCCTTGTGTTTTGACCTTTTCCTGTCTCATTTCTGTTTAAATTGTACAAAAAAGGCTAACCTTTTGTAATTAAAATCAAAACAGAACAGAGGAGTAAACTCTTTTTTTGCTAATAATCATTCTGGATTTGGGTTTCCATCTTGACAGAAATAGCTGTGCGGGTGTTTGCCCAAGACCAGCCAATAGAGGCGGTAAGAACACGTGGCTGCCACGGAGCTCGTGGACTCAGCAGCAATTCCCAGTGTGAGACCAAGAGCAGCAAACCCAAATCAAAGCCTCACCGTCCCAGTTCTCCCAGTGGAAGCGAGAAGGTCTCACTCTTGCACATTGAGGGGCCAACACAGGACCCGACTCTGTGCTGCTGCGAGTGGACTGAGTGCCCCAAGCTTGGCGTGCCATCCTTTGGCCTGGGAGGGAGCTGCCTCACCAACCTCAGTGCTCTGCTAAGGGTGGGCACAGGGCATGCTTTTTCCCAGGAAAAAAAAAAGGTGGGCTTAATGGGTTAAGGCCGGGTTGGCATGAATCTCTCCTAGCTATTGTGCTGTTCCTTCAGCGTTGCTGGTGTCCAGGCTTTTGTGGTTTAATTACAGTCTGTTCCAAATGGTCTTAGCCAACAGATCAATAGATCAAGAACATTAGAATTGTTAATTTGAATGGGTGATTTGAATTTAAGTGCAACTTCAATTTAATCATTTTAAAAATGAGAGAGCGTGCAAGGGCCCTTCTTACTCTGCTCTACCGAAGGAGCAGCTCTGATGGCCCATAGGGATCACAGAACTCTCTGACATGCACATTTCCCTTCCGTGAGGAGTTAAGCCCCATGAGCTGCTGGATCATGACAAAAGTGGTGGTTTTAGCCGCCTTTCCTACAAGCATGGTAATCCCAAATCCAACAGTGATTAACTTGGACTCAAAGCTCTGCTGCAGAAATTAATTCTAAATCAGGGTCCCGGAGCCTTGTCTCACTGAACACTTTACAATGCTAATTGGTGATGACTTTATGAGCACGCATAATAATGTCCCACTTGCCTCAAATTTCCCAGTTCGCCCAGAGATTCTGCCTGCAGTGGGCACAACCCAGCTCTTCCCATGAGCAAAAGCAGCACAGGGGAGGCCTCATGGGGCATGAAGAGCACAGGGATTCCGAAATCAGTGCCAATGTTCATGGAGGATTCCTTCAGTTCACATCCCTGCCACGCACAGGACATGTCCATGGACAAACCTGAGTGCACTGCATCCCAGCAGATCCCACTTTTCCATTGACTGCCAGGTGCTGGGAAGGTCAACAAGGATATATAAGCTAATATTCTTTCTGAAATGCTCGCTGATGCCTTTAGCCCTGCACAAGTACGCTCCAATCTTTGTTTTTTTTCTGCCAGCACAATTGTGCTGTAGCCATCCCGTCTAATTGCCATCGTTCCTGAATGCAGCTTTGCGCTCAGAGCCTGAGCACAAGGAGAGTGAGGGATAGAAAGGTGTTTCATTTGCACCTGTGTTTCTGCTCTGCTTTACCACAGCTACCAGCGGCTTTGTTTGGGAGGATGCATTTGTTCAGCCTGGCACTGTTTCAATAGGACACCTGGGCAGCTTCTGAGCCAGGTCTCCATCAGCACCGTGTCTGAGGTTGGCAACCAGAGCGGTGTCCAGAGAGCAAGTGTTAAAAAAGGCAAAAGATAGAGTGAGTGCCCACAGCTCAGCTCTCAAACTGAGTTGCTGCTTTCTTTCCTTCTTTCTTTCTTTGACAGCAAAAACCAAAATGTTATTCTCAGTGCTGTTTTCTTGGCCTATGCATCAGCCTGAATGACAAGCACTGACTGCATCCTGAGCACAATCTGAAGGCAGCCCAGGGAACCCACCCAGATGGTGTTCAGAAGCGTCTCTGAGCAGAACGGGCTCTGCTCGATGCAGGAATTTCACAGCAGGAACAAAGGGAACTTTGCAAACAGAGCTTTCAAACGGAAGTCATTTCATCCAGCATGCCTGCAGGAAACGTGAATCCATCTTCCAGCACAATCAAACGCAGAGCTGTGCATGGGCATAATTATTAGAGGAATGATGGCAACAGTAAAGGAGCTCATCAGTCAGAAAGCTACATAATTTCTAAACTGTCTCTTATGCTGTACCACCTGGATTTAAAGTAACATTCTCAGACAAGATTAATGAATCTGCTTACCGAACAGGCCCGTACTAACGCATGCAAGAGAAGGGACCACTGCAAACAGCAGATGTGACTTCCCTGCTCCGTGCTGTGACCGATGCGTGTGTCCAACCCCTCTGCACAGTGCCAGCGGTCCTATGCCCCTCCTGGGCAGTTCTCACCTGCAGAGGCAGCTGGCATTGGGGAAAACCTTTGTTTGCTTTGGGGGCCTCTTTTCACAATCAGTGCTTTTTGGTGCAGAACTCAGAGCATTGATGGAGGGTGCTGGGCAGCCAGCCCTGCCCTGCCACCAGCACCGAGCAGGACATGAGCGATTGCAACGGGAAGGAAACCTGTGAGCCTGCCAACAGGCAGCTCCAACCCCACTGCACAAATAGCCCAGAGCAGAAAGGGAAACCAGCTCCTGTGGTTGCAGGTTTGCTGCAGATGTTGGATAGCTGCACTCAGCTGCATGTGAGAGCTGCATGTCCATGGCGGTTTCCTGGAGCACTTTCTGTTTCACGAGGCTTCCTCAAAACCCAAGCAAGATTCTCCGTGAATATATAAGGCTTTCCTCTTTTAAGTATTTTGCTTTTGTGAAGCATGGAGCATCATCCTGGGGAGTTTGTTCTGAGGGAGGAGAGGGATTAAAAACTTCAAAGCGGAGTTCTCCCCTGTGACAAGTTCTTGAGAGGAAGCCCTGTCCAAGAGCAATCACATCTCTTCAGTAAGGGAAAAGCTGTGCCACCAGAATCCTGCTGGGCCCCAGGGGCTGATGCAGAGGAGGATGCTTTTGGCTGCAGGGAACACAGCATCCCAAGGTGCCAAAGCCCTGCAAGCAGGAGGGCTTCTCCTGCAGTTGGGGAAATGCCAGCAGAAGCGTATACTATTTGAGGAAGGCAGAAAAGGAGTGGAAAGGCTTTCAAAGAACTAAAAGGTCAATGTGGGATGGGTGGAGAGATGACAACTGGATGCAGCTGAGAAAAATTCCAATGGCCTTCTGGTGAGAAAGATCCTTTTCCGTGGGGAAAGGTCCCACCACGCTGCTGCTGTGGGGCACACTGGGGTGAGGGCAGCACAGCACACTGAGAGCAGCTGCTGAACCACCCCAGTCCTGCAGCTGCCCACAAGATTCCCTTCCCTCAGCCCCACATCACAGTGCCTACACCAGAACAGCCAGTAGTAAGGGCGCTGATGTTTCCCTGTTTTTGATTGTCTGGAGTAGGTTAACATGTAAGAACACTGCCCAGGATGGGTCAGAAGCGACCCCAGTGCCAAAAGGGAAAATGCTTCTCGTTCCCTCTGGCTTGACAATAGCTCTAAGTCTCACAGGAGCCTTGTCGGTGCAGAAGAGAGCTTCTCACTATGTTACTATTGCACGGCAACTTTAAGATCCACAGAACTGTAGGGGTTGGAAGGGACCTCTGGAGATCATCGAATCCAACCCTCCTGCTACAACAGGATCCCTACAGTCGGTCACAGAGGGCTATGCCCAGATGGGCCTCCTGCATCCATCCCGAGATCACACAGCCCTTTGGGACAGTCTCCAAAACACTGCTGGACACAACGGGCTCCTCTAAAACACTTCATTAAGAACAACATCATTGGCTGTTAAGTTCACTGATTAATCAAAGAAAACGATGCCAGCTTCTAATGGCTGACTGCGGGAACGGTGGGGAAATGTTTATTGCCTTCTGGTGACTGCGTGGCTGAGCTCTACGCATTCAGCATCAATGCAGTAAATAAATTGCAGAGGAGGAACTGTGGGGATGCAAACACCCCACACAGGGTTCTGAGGGCTGTCTGTGGGTAATGGCTCTCTGGCTCAGCCTACCGCATCCGAGGTGGGACAGATAATGAATGCACTTCAGTGATGAACTCTCTTTGACACCTCTGCTTTCGCGCTTCCAGAGGAAAATGAAAGTAAATCCGTTCTGATTTCTGCTGAATTCACTCCTCACCTCTGGGTGGTGTTTTAGAAATCAAAAGTAAATCCGTTATTTTGCTTCTTGTCTAAGGACTTGGAACCTTTCACAGATGATAAGGCCACTTATAAGTGAATGGATTTGTATTTAAACCTCCCGGCTGTATGTTTTTCATGCATTTTAAGTACTGGCAATAGGATAAGTAAATGCACAGATTAAGCAAGCAAGTACATTCATACATACCCAGATAACAAAAGGAGAAGAAAAGTAAATGTATCCATCCCTGTGTTCTGATCATTCCAGCTGGGGCGGGTTTCTCTCCAAAATACTCTTGTAAAAACCTCCCAGTGCTCTCAGCCCCCTCTCTTCCCTGGAAGAACCTTCATAAATTTCACCTGCATCTCATTTGTCAGGGCTGGGTATGAAGAAAGAAGAGATGTTCCTCTTCCACCCGGTGTGACATTCAACCACACTCTGGGCTTAGTCTTCATTCATGGTGTAATTCCATTTCCCTTCTGAATTATGTACTCTCAGTAGCCTGCCTTGTGCATAAAAGATCCATGATGGGGAGCCACATCATTCATTTTTTTTCTCATGAGCAGGTGCAAAATATAATGTCCCTGATTTTCAAGATCTGATTAAACTGTCATAGATATGGAGCAACCTCAATAACTCCTAGCATCCAAGAAGGGCTGCTTATTACAGCACAGCACCCTCAGATGCTATCGATAAGAATCTCTCAGCATTTCAATTACAAATCCCTATTTTCAGGATTTGTTTATTTAAATTGGATGAATTTGGTGCTTGGAAAGTCAGTACCTATCAGCAGAGGGCTACAGCCAGCAGCACACACACCCCAGGGCACAGCACACCCCATGACTCCATTTAGGGGGCGGGGGAGTTCTGGTAACAGGGGATGCCGAGAAGGCAGAGATACTGAATGCCTTCTTTACTTCCATCTTCAGTGAAAAGGCTCTCCCTCAGGTTTCCCACACCCTGGAGGTTAGTGAGAGGGTCTGGGGAATGGGAGACTTCCCTTTAGTCAGGAAAGAGGACGTGCGTGAGTCCCTAGGCAGTACTAAGGTCCACAAGTCCATGGGACCTGATGGGGTGCATCCACGTGTGCTGAGGGAGCTGGCGGAGGTCATTGCCGAACCGCTCTCCATCATTTTTGAGAGGTCTTGGATAACAGGGGAGGTCCCTGAAGACTGGAGGATAGCCAATATCACTCCGGTCTTCAAAAAGGGCAAGAAGGAAGATCCGGGTAATTATAGGCCTGTCAGCCTCACCTCCGTCCCTGGAAAGGTGATGGAACAGCTTGTGCTGGATACCATCTCCAGACAACTGGGAGAAAAGGAGGTTATCAGGAGTAGTCAGCATGGGTTCACCAAGGGGAGGTCGTGCTTGACCAACCTGGTGGCCTTCTATGATGCTGTCACATGCTGGGTGGATGGGGGAAGAGCGGTAGATGTAATCTACCTTGATTTTAGAAAGGCATTTGATACTGTCTCCCACGACATCCTTATAACAAAGCTGAGGAAGTGTGGGATAGACGAGTGGACAGTGAGGTGGGTTGAGAACTGGCTGAGTGGCAGAGCGCAGAGGGTCGTCGTTGGTGGTGCAGAGTCTGGCTGGAGACCTGTAACCATGGGTGTCCCCCAGGGGTCTGTGCTGGGTCCTGTCTTGTTCAGCATCTTCATCAATGACCTTGATGAGGGGATAGTAGCCACCCTCAGCAAGTTTGCTGATGATACGAAGTTGGGAGGATTGGCTGACACGCCTGAAGGCTGTGCTGCCATTCAGCGAGACCTGGACAGGCTGGAGAGCTGGGCAGTAAGAAACCGGATGAGGTTTAACAAAAGCAAGCGTAGGGTCTTACACCTAGGGAGGAATAATTGCATGCACCAATACAGGCTGGGGGATGAGCTGCTGGAGAGGAGCTCTGCAGAGAGGGACCTGGGCGTCCTGGTGGACGACAGGTTGGCCATGAGCCAGCAGTGTGCCCACGTGGCCAAAAAGGCCAATGGCATTCTGGGGTGCATTAAGAAGAGCGTGTCCAGCAGGTCGAGGGAGGTGATCCTCCCCCTCTACTCTGCCCTGGTAAGGCCTCATCTGGAGTACTGTGTCCAGTTCTGGGCTCCCCAGTACAAAAAAGACAGGGATCTCTTGGAAAGAGTCCAGCGGAGGGCCACAAAGATGGTGAAGGGCCTGGAGCATCTCCCCTATGAAGAAAGGCTAAGTGAACTGGGTCTGTTTAGCCTTGAGAAAAAGACAACTGAGAGGGGACCTGATCCAGGTTTATAAATATCTGAGGTGTGGCAGCCATAGCAGTGAGGCCAGTCTCTTTTCAGTGGTACGTGGAGACAGGACGAGGGGAAACGGACATCAGCTGCAGCACAGGAAGTTTCGCACGACTGTGCGTAAGAACTTCTTCATGGTGAGGTGACGGAGCACTGGAACAGGCTGCCCAGGGAGGTTGTGGAGTCTCCTTCTCTGGAGATATTCAAGTCTCGCCTGGACGCCTACCTGTGCGACCTGGTGTAGGGAACCTGCTTTGGCAGGGGGTTGGTCTCGATGATCTCTAGAGGTCCCTTCCAGCCCCTACAATTCTGTGATTGCAACGCTCTGCAACTTTGCTGGGGCTGCTCAGGGCTTCAACCTGCTTCAAACATCTTATTTTTCACTCCTGAAGCTTCTTGGGTCACTTGGGTTAGAAGTGGAACTTTCTATGTATTGGGGAAGAATCTGAGAGGTGGTGGTGCCCCATCCCTGCAGACACCCAGGGTCAGGGGACGGGGCTGTGAGCACTGCTGGAGCTGCTGGTGTCCCTGTGCACTGTAGGCAGTGGGAACAGACAGCTTTTGGAGGTCCCTTCCAACTCAAACTATTCTGTGGTTCTATGATGTGACAGTGGGGCCCAACGAGCAGCACATGGGAGGGAGGGATAAAGCAGAGGGACTGCAGAGTGCTGCAGAACTGTGCAGTCAGCTCCAGTTTTCTGATGCTTTTCTTTTATAAAGCTGTTTCCAATATTGTAATTGAATGCTTAACTGTTACACTGATGGAATAAATTAGACTGAATCTTTTATCCCAAAATCTTCTCTATAAGAAAGAGACATCTGAGGGGCTGGCACGCTGACAGGTATTCCTCTCCTTTAGGGCAGGCGGGGGGCACAGATGTCCCCAGGCTGACGCCAGCCGGCACAAGGTGACGTTGCTCTGGCGCAAACGCATCCCTCACCCATCAGTCTGGCAGGGCACAGCATGACACAGTATGGCATGGCATGACATGGCACAGCATGATACACAATGGCATGGCATAGTATGGCACAGCATGGTGTGGCACTATGATACATTGCCATGCCGTAAACCTCCCAAACCATAGGGCAGCACTGCAACAAAACAAAGGCAAGCTGATATGACGTGCCCTTGCTTGATATTCAAAGGTAGACCTGCCAGAGTTGCAGCTAAAGTAAAAGTTCATTCAAATTAGCAATCAGCACAAATGATTGCTCTTCCATTCCCTTCCCTGCACTGAAAGAGGAGCTCCAGCCTCCCTGCACATAAACAGCAAACACACACTCGGCATCTGATACCAAAGAAGGCTCCCAACACCATGAAAAGAACAGGGAGAAGGTACTGCAGAGTGGGAGCTGCCATCTGGGCTTGCATCTGTGAGTGTTTGGCAAGGCACATATGGAGGATCCTTTTCTCCGCCTCATTTTTGGCCCTGGAAATGCAGGAATTGGGGAAAAGCAGCAGCTCTGCCTGGGGCTGCTCAGGACAACCTGGTGACCTCAAATGCGTGCTTCCTCCCCCCCCAGTCACAGGTGCTGGGGAGCCAAATGTGTCTGAAAAATAAGTAGGAAACAACAACGGCACAGGAACACCTGAGAGTTCTCCTTTCCAAGGCAGATAATTTTTGGCTCTGTGCAGGACAAATCCTGAGCATTTTCATTTTCTCTTTTCCTATTCAGTCCTGACACAGTTAGGATCTGGGGGGGCTTTGTTGCACTTATTTCCTGGTACTGAAGAGAAACACTCCTGCAAGCAGCAAAGAAAGAACAGCAGCAGAGTGGCAGTGTGCATAAGATCTCCTAAATACACCCACAGACCAGCAATAGCAAGCCAGAACAAAGGTCTCCACTGTCTCCTTCTGCCCCACCAACAAGAAGGAAAGCAGAAACAGCTCTGAAGAGACCACAGGAGAATACTTTCAACCCACACTACACAGTAGCTATCGGGCACTTGGGGCTTCCACAGGGACACACAGCCATTCCTCTGCATTAGGAAGCCACGTGTCCAACCTTCACTGCCTGAGTTTATCTCCTGCTGGTCCTGCTCTGGGTGACAGTGGATGTGCTAACTGCCAGCTTCCCTGCATGAGGAGCTGCTTTCCCTAACCTCCTGCTGCTGAACTCCCAGGGCTTTTGTCATCTCCTCAGTACAAGTACAGGGAAATGAGGGAGAAAACCTCTACACCCAACCCACTGCATTCAACTCAACCCACTGTACTCAACTCGGCCCCTTGCATCCAACATGCAGCATACTCAGCATCAAAAATAAAATAAAATAAAATAAAATAGAATAAACTACAAAGCCTCAGGGAAGCAAAAGTCTGAGCAAGTGAAAGCAGAAGTCTCAGGGGTGATGGTGACACAAACCTGAAAGGGAGTTGGTGCCTTTTGGTCACTATGGTCACTCCTGAGCTCCAGGCAGAGAGGAACACATGGAACAGCAGTGCTGATGTGAGAGGGGCAGCAACCAACCCCCATGAGGGTACAGAGGGCTCTCCTCATACCCAGACGACCTGCAGGAGGGATGTTGAGCTCATGGCCCCCACCCCCACGCTGTGCTCCCATTCCCATCTGCAAAGCAGAGACCCACACATCACAAGACACGCTCGCATAGGTGTGAGGACACCACTCATGCCCAGCAGACAGGGAAGAGGAGGTCTGCAGATAGCAAAATTATTACTTTTTTCCTTCTTTTAAATCAGGTTAATTATTTATTCATGCACAAAACACAGGTTATTGTTTGCTAAACAAATCTGTGCACCAGTCTGTGTGCATTGCTCCTTATGTGCCATGCACCCTGCTTCAAAACAAGCCCTGTCTGCCTCCGTTCCTCACTCCATCACTGCTCCCTCAAAGAGCCCTGTCCCATCCCCAGCACCAGAAGAGCAGAACTCCCAGCGGGGGACAAGGAGAGCGCTGCCTTCCACTCCCACAGCTCTGCTGCATGAAATGATTTCAAAAACAAATTCAGGAGCAGCGGCACGAGGAGCCAAGGCATAAAACTAAAGCCTCACAGGGTTTTGTTATCGCAACACCACACTGTTAAGTGTCCTAAGCAATCTTTTTTTTAAGGAAAACAAGTCTTTAGAAACAGAGGTGACCCCAGAAGTGATAAGTGAAGAGGTGCACCTGAAAGTCTGTTATCAGCTATTTGTGCCTGGCTCTGCCTCAGATTTCTCATTTCGATGTGACGGCAGCTGAAAATTGGATAGATACTGACTTCACCTCAAACAAGACTTTCTCTTTTTGTCTTCAAGGGCAACTTAAGTGCTTTACCCTCCGAGGTCGTGGCGAATCGCAGGATGCTGGAAGAGGAGCATTCAGGAGGGACTCACAGAGCGGTTGTGTGGCATATTTTGATAATTAAACTACAAAGTAAAGCGAGCGTGAGGGAGCTGGAAAAAGCACCAGTTGTTCTGATATCAGCCGTCACCGAGCGTTCTCCCTGCTGATCAAAAGCAGGTTTAATCCTTGCACCATGTCCTGCCCTCCAAGCTGCCCCAGTCGTGGGCACGCACTCACCCACAGGCTTTGGTGCCAGGGAGATGGGGAGGGGGTCAGGGCTGCTTCAGGAGGGGAGAGGGCCTGAGGGAGGTGCTGAGGGTGAGGCAATGTGGGAAGCAGGGGATGTGATGAGAAGAGTGGGTGCTGGGGCTGACCCCGTGTGTCAGCTGCCTCCCAGAGTGGCATTTCAATTCCCCAGAAAAAGCCTTGAGGCGGCTGTGCTCAGGGATACGTGTTCTTATCAGCTTCATCTTATTCCAGACGGCAGTTCCTAAGAAACATGGACAAAGGTACGAACGTCTTCCTGGCTGCTGCGGCAGAGCTTCGCAGCGTGCCCTGTTAAAATGTGGAAATAATGCCCTGGAATTGTTTGCTGCACCACTTGTGTGCCTGGTGCAAGCCTGCTGGGTCGGATGGGTCCAGCGTGTGGCAGAGCACGCTGTGTGTCAGCAAACCCAGCCACTCACATGCAGTGCATCTGCAAACCCAACAGCCACACAGCAGCACGTCCAGCCAAGCTCTTGGAATGAGCAATCTAATTCTTTAGGAAACAGCAGAATAAATATTCCAAAGCTTCCCTAAACATGAGCATAGAATCATAGAATGGCCTGGGTTGAAAAGGACCACAAAGATCATCCAGTTCCAACCCCCTGCTATGTGCTACGCGGTTGCAGGGTCACCAACCAGCAGCCCAGGCTGCCCAGAGCCACATCCAGCCTGGCCTTGAATGCCTCCAGGGATGGGGCATCCACAACCTCCTTGGGCAACCTGTTCCAGTGCCTCACCACCCGCAGCATCTTTGACTCACATAAGCAACACAATTCAAACAGAACCACAGAGACACCTACACACATCTATCCCACTTATCTCAGTCACTCCATCAGCCAAACCCAGATGGTCTTCCCTCCATTCCTCATGCTTCACCAAGAGCCACACGGTGCAACCTCACCTCCTGCTGTGGCCTCATGGTGAGCGGGTGGCATTGAGAGCAGCTGGGACTCTCTCCCTCCTCCTTTCTGAAACCATTCCCAACAGAATACTTCTGGAGGAACAGCCCTTCCAGGAAACCTGTTTACTTTTCAAACTCCGGTTGCCATAACAACACAATACAACTATTTAGATGAAATCTCTTTCTCCCCCTTTCTCAGCTTGTGCTCTGTGGTAGGAGCACAGCTTCTGAATCAACGCTTTTTTTTTTTTTCCAGTGAATAGTTTTGTCTGTTTTTTTTTATATAAACACACATCAGACAGAATGTGTGAACCTCAGCCAAGCTGAGTTCTACAGACCCATCCTCTGCAAGCACAAATGGTGCAAAGCCCCACGGGACTGACAGCCACAATGGGCTGAATACAGAAGGCTCCAAAACACGGTGGCACTGTGGAAATCCAGCCCCATCCAGTCACATTCTGCCACATCCAATCCATGCTATCCAGCTGCATCACGTCCCATTCCACTGCATTCCACTTCATCCCACCCCGTTTTGCCATCACCTTGCTCACAGTGTTCAGAGACAAGCACAGAGCTATCAAGATGATACTTGAGAAGTGTTTCCCAACTGTATGTACAGAGTTTGAAACAGCATCAAGCTCAGCTGTGCTCCATCCTGCAGGACTGGCCACAAACTGGAGCAAAGCCCTCCAGCCTCACTTCGTTTCATGAGTTGTTTATTTTGTTCTGATATTTCCAAGGGTTGTCTTTTTTTTTTCCCCCCCTTTACTACCAACAACTGCCACATTACTAATAAAAGGAAAAGTTCACAGAATAAACTTCAGTGCATTAATTATTGAGGGATATAATCCAAATTTATTTAATGAATTAATAATAAGTCATGGGGGTATTTTAATAATGAAATACTTCTAGTTGTGTTTCAATAATTATGGCTGGCTTTCATAATTACACTGCTGCAGTGAAAATAAAATCAAAATCAATTAGGTGGCAGCAGTTCTGTCCCAGGAGTGCCCTGTGCAACTGTATCTAGATCAGGTTTAAAGAGATGCCATGAAAATCAATGTTGGTTTAAGCTTCTGCACACCATTGGTTCCCCAGAAGGAAATCAGGGTCCCCATGCAGAGCTGCTTGGGGACGTGAGAGGAGTGATTCTCCTTGGATGGAACACAGTCTCACTGCCCTGTGCTCCTTGAACAGGTGGGGGGCAACCAGCCCAGAGAGAGGGGATGGAACTGGGTGGGCTTTAAGGCTCCCTCCAATCTAAGCCATTCTATGATTCTCACACAGCTCCTCCAGGCAGCACTTAGCTTGCCTGAGGACAACGGTCCCTCAGCACTGACCCGAAGGGCAGATGAAGTGTTTGCATCTCCCTCCCATCCTGGGGAGCCTCCATCCCACCCCATGGCTCAGCCGCCGAGCTCTGACAGCAGCTGCATTTCTTTAACCTTTTTCATTTTGAGGAGGAGTGTTTGGGACTGGAAGGATCTCCCAGCTCACCCTGCTGAGGAAAGTTGTCATTCCCAGCAGCTGGGATTCGTCCCAAAGGCCACGGAACACCACAGCTCAGCTGGAGGGACAGCACAGTCCTTCAGCTGCTCCCAAAGGAACATCCCTATCCCCATCCTTCCCTACAGGGTTCTGTGAGTCCCTACAGCAGCCAGGTGGCATCAGCACCCTGCCACTGCCCCACAGCAGGCACAACGCAGAGCTCAGGTTTGGTGCAAGGGACTTTGGGGTGCACTTCTGTTTCACTCTGTTTGTTTTGTTCCCACCCCCCCGAGGCACACCCCACCTGCAGGCTCCCCCTGCACCACGCTGAGGATGCAGCTATCTCATCCCCCCTACCTCTGTGTGACAACAGACACAGAAATGGCCCGGAAGCAGCCATGACAGAGGGCAGCCCAAAAGAAGAAAGGACAGAGATTCTCAGCACCAAAGATCCAAAGCCTTAAAACAGGAAAGGGAAAAATGCAAGCAAAACATCAGGGCAAAGTACTCATAAGCAGGAGGTCAATCGGGCAATAGAATAATTTATCTAGAGATGTCATCACTGAAGGCTGGGCCACAAATGAGAGCTGACACTCAGGGAAGGGGGGAAGAGGGGCTCTGGTGAAGACACGAGGACAAAACACAGCAGTGCCATGCCCTGATGCCATGGACGTCACAGCTTGTAGGTGCTCAACTTTTGATCATAAACTGAACATAACGCACTGTGCTTTCTGGCAGAGATCATTCCTAAGCAAATACTCATAACTGTCCTCTCTGCAGCACAGCTCACTGTTGTGCTTTAATTACAGCCACAGCCAGGAAGTGCTGCTGAAAGTGTGGCCCAATAGCAATCCTATGGGAAACTGCATCAGAAATCAGCCTTAAACACTTCAAACGGAGCCCTTGCTTTACCAGTTTTCACAGTTAAGCACAGCACATCCTAAATATTCACACTGAATAACTCACATACTTCTGCAAACAAAAAACAGTGGCTAGTTAAGCACAAGTGGGCTTCAGTTTCTGAGTCTATATTTGTTATTTTAAAACAGTCCCCACAATTATACTCTAGCACATCAGTTATTACTTCACTGTGTGCTGCTTTGAGCATCTGCTGTTCAAACCATCATGCCTATCCACTAAATTACCAGCGCTTCTTCTAGCTCCTAGCTTAAGATGAAGTCCTACAAGAAGATCTGATGCAAGATTATGAATACATCAGTAACAATCAGAAAAATCAATGCAATGGAATGGCGTTGTGGGACATGTAATGACAGGGGAACTAGCACAATAGAAGAGTGTTACAAAAGAAAAGTGCTCACCTGTCTCTGAAGACCGAGGCTTGCAAAGGAAACTCCACCAAGGCAGGATCTCCACCCAAAGACCCCTTCTCTAGGGGGGGTCAGCCCTCAGATGAGGTCTAAGAGGTGCAGCCAGGCTCCACCCCTTCTGATCACACATGAATTGCCTTCACCTGTGCTCCCAGGGCTGACCCAGTCCTTTCCCCAGGTGCCCAATCAGTGCTTCAGGCCAGGACTCAACAGTTCCCATATAACACTGTACGCAAACACTGTGCTGCCACACAGCTATGGGTGCTGCCTGGGCCTACAGCTGCTGGAAGCAATGCTTGGGTGTGAAGGCTCCTGTTCTGCAGAAACCTGCACTGTCCCCTGGTGCTGGTATCACAGCTCGGTGCACCCCATGCTGCTCAACCCAGGGGTAGAAAGCAGTATTTTCTTATGCCCATCTAGCTCAGCTTTTCCATTTGGTCTTGCCGCAATCGGTTGTCCTTAAATAGACTGAAGTGCTGTTCAGTAGGTCAATCCATTTCATCAAGTCGTTCAGCTTGACCTTTTGCAATGCACAGCAGTGCAATTTACACTGCAAGTTAGAGTGCCACTACGCATCACACTCATCCAATTTCTAGCCAGGAGAAAATGAGGGAGGGTAGGAGTGGCAGCAGATTGCTCTAACCGCTGATTAGCGCTCGGGCCCTCGTTACAGACCGGGAGGTGAAGTGCCCTCAGAACAGAGCAACGCTTTGGGAATGAAGCAACAGCTCAGCCCTCACCTGTGGTGCTGAGAGCCCTCAAGCTCAGCGCGGTGATGTGCAGCACCCATAGGCACTGCGTCCCCAAAGCCACCTGCTCTGCTCCTCCTTCACCACCACCGTGCTGGAAGGGGTCCGTGTACCGATAATGGATGCACTTTTAACTTGCAAATGTGACACAAACTTCCCTCAGGAACGTCTAATTCACATTTTAAGTAACAAAAGGGCTCAAATCCCTTTCTTGCCTACTTAGTCATGCTGCATTTAGTATAAGCGAGATGAAATGCTAAGCTTGGGGAAGATCAGAGAGAAATTGTATGATTTCCACATTATAGGATAATTCCATGGCTGACTTACCCAAACGCTTGAGATGAGAGACTGCACTCAGGCAACACTCACAGTGCAGAGCTGAACCCTGCAGCCAAAGCAGGACAGGGCAACGGGGTAGCAGGGGGACCAAGCACCTTAATGCCCCATCACTGCCACCACCAGCTGACATCCCCTGAAAGCCACCAGTCTGAGCCCTCAGCCCAGCACCATAGGAAGCCCACTGCACCCCAGGGACACCAGGAGGGCCCTGATGTGTGGGGTAGGGTCCCATGGCCACATGCAACAGACCCTGGGGGCTGTTGGCCACGTGGCCATCGGCCTCTGGAGCCTCCACACGAGAGACACTCATAGCCACTTATCTCCCAGCCCAGTGCAATTTAATTATCAACTTGGAAGCTATCCAGCAAAGCATAAAAAGTCGCCCCATTCCAGTTGTTTAGGTATATCATTGCCCCGCTAATTGAGTTTGATGGGAATTTCAAGAGGATTTTACAATATTTTCCTTAAGTGCTGTTATGTTTAACTCTTTCCTGATTTGGTGTCAGTGGTGACAGGAGTGGCAGAAGGGGTATCCCTGCAGTGTCAGCCAGCCACTGCGGGTGGCATCTGGGGAAGTGTCTGGAGGGGCTGGAACCTCCCACTGGGGACCAAGCAGTGTGCAGTGGCTCACAGCCAATCCCAGCACCACCTGTGTGCTGTGAGCAAGGATTTTCCGTGACATCAGACACAGCCATCAATTCGGGTAATGCAACACAGCACAGGGGGGGGGGGGGGGGGGGGGAGGGGAGCGTGAAGCCTTCGTAACCAAACAACTCACAGACAATGCTCCCAACTCACCCCAAATCACTCCACCTCCAGGAGACGTTCGCCCCGTTTCGGTGCTCAGATAACTCGGAGAGCCCCGGTTGTAACCAGAGAGCCCCGATCCTTATCTCTGCAGAGCAGAAGCTGTGGGAAGCAGAGGAATAAAGGGTGCTTTGTGAGGGTGGCATCGTTCCCATGCAGCCCCGCAGCAACCAAACAACACGGGGGGGTCATTGCCTTGCTCACAGTGAGGGCAATGCTGGTGACACTTCTCTTCCCGCACTGAGAGCGGCTGCAGAGACGCACGCAGTCCTTGCTGGCAGCAGCCTCTCCATTTCGTGTTTGAATGATGCTGCCACAAACATTTATTGTCACAAAAGAGGTTATTCAAACACAAGCAATTAGGCAACTATATTAGCATATTTTTCATTGTAATAATACAACAAAGGGTATATTCCTCCCAGTGAACGTATTTATAGGCTTTCGGAGCTAATATTTGTTTAAATGATTAATATGTTTTTCAAATACATGTGACAAGTGTGGCAGAAATATTTTTATCTCTGCAAACAATGTTCTGAAAGGCGAGAGCTCTGAGCCTCCAGGAGGGCTGCTTTCCAGGTTCAACAGAGTTTTTCAAGACACACAAATTAAATTTTTATCATAACGAATTCCAAGAGAAGGGCTTTCTGCAAAGAACGTTGAGTGCAGATTGAGGCTGCGGGACCTCCATGCCACCCTGTCACCCTCCTGCACTGCACGTCTGCAACAAGCCTTTGCCTTATCTCTGCTTAGATGGCTGTCTTCATTCCAAGTGCACACAGTGCTCTCACGCTGATAAGAAAGCCCTGATCTATTGATAGCTAAAAGCAAGGCTCACAACAGACCATGCGCCACACGTTTTTAAGCAGCACTGTGTTTTCACGGAGCAGCCTTCCTGCTAAGGGATGCAGGCTTTATCCAGAACCCTGGCTGTGCATGGCAGTGGCTGTGCCCACATCACACACCGCTTTTGCTGTTCAGTGTCCTAGACAAGCAAACCCCTCAAACCAGCAATCTGCAAACTTCCTCTCTGTCCTTGCTTTGACAACAAGGGAGAAGCAAGTTCAAGAAGCTCGATTTGGAAGCGTCTGAAACGGAGAGGTGCTGTCTGGGGAAGCAGAGCTACGGGGCAGCGGCACTGAGCCCCAGTGCTAAAACTGGTCAGAGTGGGACAGGAGCAAAGGGGTGGAACCTGAGCAGGGCACTTTGCAGTGCTGCCGGTTGGTTCATCCCCTCCACAGAAGTTCAGAAAAGTTATGAATAAGGCTCTGAGCTGCAGCTGCTACCCAGGCAGCTCTGCCAGTGCAGGTTGTTGACTCTCCGTCTGCCCATTACCTCGTGTCCTGCTGCTGTGCCGGGCCGCCTCCCACCCTGCAGTGTCTCTCCAAACATTCAAACCTCGTTGTTTTTTTGTTTTTTTTTTTCCACTGACAAAGTCTGTGTCCTTAGCAGCTTTCTAGAGCTGGAGAAAAAAGGCTGACATTAATAGAAGAGTGTAATACACCTATGATCAATATCACGAGTGAAATCTCAGCCTGTGATTTTGCTGCCAATTCCACTCATCCCACTCCTTTCCTTCCAAATGACAACTGAGACGGTATTTACATTGTACTCAGCTGCGCGAGGAAGTGGAGCCTAAGGAGGAATATACTACCACCACCTGTGGAACCAAAATAGCACTCGTGCAGAGGAAGCTGGGCTGCTGGGCTGCAGGCTCTGCTTAGGAACAGTGAACTCTGCCGAGGTTTCAGGACTGGGTCCCACATCAGTGTGGCTGCACCAAACTGTGGCCCGGATGTTTGCCCTGCTTTTGAGCCACAGTTCCAACCCGCAGGGTTTAAATTCAGGGCTGTGAATGAAAAACCCATCCATGGCCTTGAGCACTCCCAAGGATGGGGCACCCACAGCTCTGGGCAGCACTGCCAGGACCTCAGCACCCTCTGAGTGAAGAATTTCCTCCCGACATCCAACCTCAATCTCCCTTCTTTTAGTTTAAAGCCATTCCCCCATGTGCTATCAAACTGTTCTTGTGGAACACACTGCCACTATGGCTTTCACTTGGCCTCCACCTAAGGCTCTAAATCAGAATTTACCACCTGTAAGTTCGGGTAGAACCCTTCCAACATCCACCACCTCGCAGCCACACTGGAAATGTGGGTTTCTGCCATTTCTATGCCTGTAGCAAGAGCAGGCTCACAGATATATTCGTGACCTTGGATTCTTTTGGAAATTCTCTAAATAAAGGCTTAAAAATGCATGGTTTTGCTCAAGATCACCCTGTTTGTGTTGGTTTGAGGCCAAAATCCATGAAAAAATAGCATGTATGCCAAAAAAATCAATTTTATATAATAAATACAGATCATTTGGATGTTTCTTGCCAAAAACAATGCAAACATATACATCCTTCACGATTCTTATCAGAGCGCAGCTGAATCTTTAATACACTCTTCTGACAAGCTCCTAACAGGCAAGAACATGCTGTTTAACTACCACTGATCAATGGTTAAAGTTTCTTCATTTCCACCCACTCCAATGGCTTTTAACAGCCAGAATTGTGAAATTCGGGTTATTGCAAGAAATAACAAACCAAATATCAAAGGCTCATTCAAAGCGAAAGCCTGTGTTTGACGAAGAAATAGAGGATCTGCTAGCTAAAAACTGTGTGCCTTTGGCATCACAGACATTGCTGGATGTCACTGGAAAATGCTTCCCCGGAGCAGCTGCGCTGAGCCCCACACTCCCAAGCATCCTGTGAATTTGGGGCACACACACAAAGCAGGGCCCGAGCATCCTGCTCCCTTTTGTAGGAACACAAACATGTTGCTGCAAATAGTTTAAATTCCCTATTACGGCCTGGGTGGAATAAATAAAATATTCCATCTGCCTAATGTGACATGCAGATCAGACCCCTGTGGGTAATACCAGAGTTTGCAAAGGTGCATATGGGATGCTACAGCAAATCTAATATATGTAGAGGAGGTTGTTTTATTTTTTAAAATAACCTTTATGTTATCCATGTTATAAATTATGTAAGAAGGCACCACTGAGAACATGGTACTCATGCTCACGTGTGCACACAGGGAGAAGGCAGCGCTCAGCCCTACAGCACGACGCCAGGTTCCATTATACAGAGGAGCTGGAGGTATAGGACACTCCTTCTGATCATTCAGATCATCCACAGATGCTCAGAGAGAATGCAAACGTAACTCCTCAAGCAGCAGCTTTTTGTGTGCTCACAGAAAGCACAGCCTGTGCTGCACTCTCTTTTCTCCTTCTCTTTCAAAGCACCGCCAATAGTGGGAGAGGCTGCATTTTGCAAGCAAAGTTTGCAGGAACTATAAGAGAGCATGTTAACTGCTGGTGGCGGTGCCTAATGAAGTGTGTTTGAAATATTGAAGTATATGATAAAACATTATGTAAATTAAATTCATTGATAGCTCTGCTACGAAATCGTTCTGGTAGCAGAATAGTAGATAAACACGGAGCTCAGGCGGTGTCATTTATTCATCCTTAAAATGGTTCCAAGTTCCCAGCGATTCATTATCATTCAGCAGAAAACAACTAAACTTGAAGGAACAGCTCTCAGGCTCTGCAAATACTGAGGTCTGATGATGCTTTCCCTCTCACTAGGTCAGGCCCTCCTCTGTCCTTTGTGGAGTCACTGGCTGTGGTTGCCTTCACCGTGCACAGGCTTCACCATGCGCCCCAAGCCCTGCAGCACAGCCTGCATCTCCCCCAGGGCAATGGGTGGCAGCCATGGGAGAGAACAGCAGAGCCAGGCAGAGACAGCAGCCCTGGGGGTGCGAGGGGTTAACGCCAGCACTGCCGCCAGCCAAGCGTGCTGGGAAGGAGACAACCCGCTGCTCTGCAACTAATTTTACAGCTTACCTCCTATCAAATGTCCCGGGCCCCCCTCAAAAACCCTCTTTGAGAGGTGCTCTCCCAGCCCGTTGGAAAACCCGTGGCGTGTTGTGATTGGCACCGCCGCTGCCAGACGGTGGGAGTTATAAATAAACATCTCTGCGGGGCCTGGAAAAGTCCAGCTCACTGCCGGCCCCGCCACAGCTTTCAGAGCTCCTCTCCACAGGCCGGGCCCTCGCTGGAGCCCCTCCATTGCATGACATAAGCCCCGAACAGGACATGACTGCATGTGTGCGAACAACTCGTGTTACAGAAACAGCGGCTCCTATTCAGTGGGCAAATTGCTGCGAGCTCTCAAAAGGCCCCTTTCTCTCCTGGCCTCTCCGCTTGAAAAGCCGAGGGGCAAGGAGCTGCAATTTGCATCATCGGGGACAAAGACAACTCAAATCCTCACACCCGTTTCTCCTTGGTGCAGGAGCCAATAGTGCAGGGGGGGAACAGCGACAAACGCACACCTCAAGGTCTCCTCCATCCTTCTGCAGGGACATGGTGCCCTATGGAACAGCTCCAGGACAGAGATGCTCCCACGGCACTGCCCTGTCCCACACCCCAGTGTCACGGTGCCAGCGCCCACCATTGGGCAGAGCCCAGCTGATGAATGGCATGTGCTGCACCACATTGGTGATCGATGGCAGCCATACTTCACCAAATGCTGCTGCTCCCATGATGTGTTATTGCAATACATCATTGGCGTGGCGGGCGGCAGGACCACGAATCCGGCAGGTGCCCTTCATCAGGGCATTTAACTCTCCAGCGCTCAGCTTTTTTCTCTCCCCAGGAAACAAAGGCTGTGTGTGCAGTGTGGGCTGGGAGGTTCCCCTAGCACTCCATCCATGGCAGCAGCAGGTTCTGCAGGAGCAGTGCAGGCTCCAACACATGGTGAGAAGATCAGCCCATCTCTCCGGCTGTCACTTCTCCCTACGTTTTAGAAGTCACCACTGGTTTATTAATCTTACTATACCTTCCTTGCATGGGAAGGGAAGGTGCCTTTTAAAGAGGCAGACTCTTTTACAGGACAAGTTCTCCCACAGTCATGCGTGGTCAGCTGATCCCACACCACATCCACACACACAGGCAGCGCTCAATGGCTGTGCCCAGCACGTTGGCAGCATTCCCTGCTGCCCCTTCAGCATGCACAGCACCAACCAAAGCCAACCCCACTCCTTCCAGCACAGCTGATGAATTCTGAGCACCCCACAAGGCAGAGTAACTTTGGCTGATACTGAATTTTATGTCTCACACTGCGTGTCAAGGCAGAAGAGAAGGGACTGGTGCCACACAGTAACAATTCAATTACTTGCTACAGATGCTAGCGAGAGCTGTTCTCATTTTAATGCCACAGAGTAACTCATTTCATGCTGGAATTGCAAAGCACTCAGTAGTCCCACACACACACACGGCCCCTGGAGACTCTCCTTCAATTAATAATCAGTAACATTCACTGCTCCAACAAGTGAAATGATTTCTGCATATTCAAAGAGGATGGGTTTTGCCAGCGAGGCAGTGCATCCCTGACACTGGCACTCGGTCAACCATCAGCTCTGCAAGGCACACTCAGCCTGCCCCAGTGATCCTCACCAACCAGAACTCAGTGTGGCCCTGCGCTCATCTGGTGCCTGCTAGGTATCATTCCCACAGCAAAGAACTGTTGGCCAAGTAGGTTACACCGCTCTGGATAGATGGCTTGGAAATGAACGGCGTGAGCAGAGTGGCAGATTTGGAAGCTGCAGCTTCTCTCTGGTAAGAGGATTTGCTACTCAGTATTTATAACTGCAATTAGGTTGCTTTTGTAATACGCAGAAGAAACCAAAAACTGGCACAGAAATGAATGTTTACGTCGTGGGAAAATTTCATTGCGCATCTGTGGGCATCCAGTTTCTTTTAAAAAGTTCATCCGATCTTTGTCACGCGCTTTGTCATTCGTTTTTGTGCACAACCCGTTGTGCGTCCATTGCTGGCACTTAGACCTGAAACTTGTGATTTTAAGTGGTGGAGTTTGCCAGGTGTACGTTTGCAGTCCTATTTTTTAGAGGGCGGAAGCCTACACTGCAGCAATACCAGAGCACAGCTGGCATCAGCAATGCCTCTGCCTCCAGCACATCCAGGCTGGGTGCTCCTGAGCAGCCGTGCTGAACAGGGGCTTGGAGCAGATTCACTGAGATCTGAGATCCTCCCTGATGGACCAAGCTCATTGCCGTAGGCTCCCCCTGGTCCCAGAGCCAGCAACCAGCGCCAGCCTGGAGCAGGAATCTCACACTCAGTGCTCATAGCATCAGGAGCACAGGAACAAGGGACGCAGCAACAAATCGCCCATGAGGTCAGGCTGGATGCCAGCCGGGCAGGCTGCAGACACGGAGCGGCAGGGGATGCCTCCCAGCACGCATTGTCCGTGGGCAGTGCTCATGCCAAGTGCCACGGCGAGCCGGGAATAGGTCATTCATGCTTGAGCTGAAATCCCAGTCACATTATATCACTTACAGCTAATTAGCGGGCTCCAGGCACAATGCAGCAAGACACTGTTTCTTGCAGAAATGGATAACTCAGGGCAGCCCTCAGCACAACGTTTGTTAAATCCTGCAGGAGCGGAGGCAGCATTCATCTCCCTTCCTCCCTTCTCCACACTAAACCGCACGCAAGGCTCGGATATGAACCACCTAACACAGGCTAAACCCAACAAGTGATAGGTTATGCTGGAAGACTGCAGGAAACCATTCCCAGAAGAAAGGCGGCATTGATCCGCAGGGGCAGGGTACCTTTTTTCACCCACATTCACAACGCTGGGTTCCTGAGGGCTTCTGGATGTCCAGGCAGCAACAGAAGCATTCGTGTGTAACTTCCCTTGAAGACAACCAAGCGGCACTGCCTCCAGCAGTGGGAGCTCGTGCAGCTACAGCAAAGCACCACACTCATGCCACTATCAGGCAGCTGCTTCGGGCACCTGGGGGACGGGGAGCTCCTCACTTGGCTTGCCGTGGCTGTGGGGGACCACGGCTGTGGTGATGGCAGTGGTGGAGCTCGTGTCGGTGACAGTGGTGTTGATGTTGTGGTGGTCATTGTGGCTGTGGTGACGGTTGTAGTGGTGATGATGATGGCTGTGGTGATGGTTGCAGTGGTGGGGGTGGTGGGTGGTGGAGATGGTTGTGTTGGTGGTGGTGATAGTGGGTAGTGATGGTTGCGGTAGTGTCCCCTTCTGCTTGATTGCCCTGCCTCCCACCAGGCAATGCACGCCAGCAGCAGAACTGAACTGTTTGTGCATGGAGAGCAGATAGAAAGGTCAGTCTCCCTGCAACTTGTAAACATTTTAACATTTCCACAAGTTTCCTGGCTGTGTTTTCCTACCAAGGAGCCACAGAACAAACACGCTCTGTTAGGCTTCGTTTAATGTAGGTAGTATTGATCAAAACCTTTTTCTTTTCTTTTTTGATTTTATATCATCTATTATTATTATTAATGTCAATATGGATTATTTGCCAGAAACAATAGATCCTTTTTTTTTTTTCTTTTTTAGCCAAACGTAGAGCTCCTGTAGATAGTTCAGTTCTAACAAAGCTTCATGGGGGATTATTTTAGAAAAGATTCTGCTTGCTTTAATGCACATTAGTGCAAGCTGTGTAGCCACTTCTCAGCACACTAAATTTTCTCCATGCATTTAAGAGGGTGTTTCCTTGGAGAGGTGCTGCGTTGAGCAATTTACCTCATTACTTGCAAAATCACCCTTTTACTCAACAATAAGATCTCCCACCCGTTCCTAGGGCTGGCCCGTGCTTCGGTCAAAAAGTTCACTCATTTGTTCACTTCACTGCCTGTGCAAGTGAGAAATGCTCTATTTTTACATAAGTTATTTCTGCACAGCCTTTAATACCCGACTGAAAGGCAGCACTCTTGCAGAAGCCAGGCGTGCTGGGCGCTTAGTGAAGCACAGGATTGTGTCGGGCTTGGGCAGAAGAAGAAAGTTCAGGGCTGAAACGCTGAGCACAAGGAGCCTGCAGGTCGTTGGTGCTGCTGGGGGTAGGAGCCCACCCGCACTCTCCTGGCAAAATGTTCTGCCAGTATGAACCTCCTAGCACGGTGCTCTGGGAAAACCCGAAGAAATGAGCAAAAAAAGCCATTTTGGAGGCTGAGGCTATTTTGAGAGCTGGTGGATTATATTGTAATGCGGACCGAGTGCCAAAATATACTGTGCTTGGGGGTATGTAAACTAATTCCCCCCAAAATCTTGGGACTTTATTCCACTGTCCTGTCCCTCCGTCTGACACAGAGCCAAGCCCTGCACAGCCCAAGCACTGCAGCCTATTAGAGATTTTGCTCTAAGCAGCTTGAGAGTGTTTATTTGGTGTGCAAAGAAGATTGGAGCTGGGAAAAGCACAAAAAGGATTATTCTGTTTATCACTCAGCTTTCCCTGGCCAATCTCTATTCATGGAAAAAGTCATTTACTCGGGTTATCCACAGGCTTTGCTCGCCAGAAAGTGCTGAAAGCCCTGAAAATTAAAGAGATGCAGAATGGATTGGCACCATGTAAGGCACTTAGGAGCATCTGACACCCCGGAATATATACGCTGAATTGAGGCTTTTTCAATCCCAACTTTCCCCTGCTAATAAGAAACTGTCCAAGTCCCAGCACGCGCCAGCTAAACCCCTCCATAGGCCAAGCAACAATGAGATGGATTGTCACATCTGGGAGGTTGTTTTTTTGAGAGGAAAATTAGAAACCAAAACATCAGATTGAGATAATGAGCCTTTCATTAAATCTTTTCTCTAGCTTTTTGCTTTGTATATAGTTTGCAAATGCCATCTGATTTTATTTCTGTCGGAGCGAGGGCAAACCAGGAATCCGCTGGGCTCACTGCAATCATTACAGCAGCTACACAAACCAAGTGGTAGCAGCCCTCAGCCTCAGCCCGCAGCACTCAGTGCCTCCTCCAAGCACACAGCCTGCCCCAGCACAGCAGCAAAGGAAGAGATGTGCAGATACGAGCCTGTAGGAGAATGCCTCCGCAGACTGCTTGGCATTGGTTCTGCTAAGAAAACTGATTTGGGGAACCTTGTACTGAGCCAGACTGAGGAGGGCCCGAGGGTTGGCTTTGCTCTGCTGGTCCGTGTTCTGTCCCACCACTCTGCTGGATGAGAACTCGGGCGCTGAGCTCAATGGGGCTGGAGCTGCCCCACGGGCTGCTGGTCTGCGCCGTCGGGCCGCCCTGAAAAGAGAGATTGTTTCTGGAAAAAAATAAATATTCAATAACTCTACAATTTCAAATAATTCAGAGCTCCGCTATTTTCCATGCATTATGAAAATAACGTCGAGGGGAAAAGGTATGTAATACGTTTCCTATTTCCTGTTTCTGCAGCCCTGCATGTGCCCCGGGGGATCGGCACAAGTGGAATTATCTATCCGCTGGCTAGGAGCGTTCATTTCAAGCCAAAAGCACCAACAAAGTATGAACTAATCCCTACATTGAGCTAGGGAAGTGTGGGATCGCGGGCCAAGGGCTGAAAAATGAGGCAATTTTCCCCATTTCAGAAAGTGACTAAAATCCCTCTGCTCTTCTCAGCACAAACGCATTCTGTTCCACCTCAAACCACTTCAAGAGGGGATCGCCAGCCCTGAGAGCAGGCACTGTCCTGCTCAGGGCTTCTGCGTGGGGGAGAGGGGATGCTCAGATGTTGTGCCATTATCTGTGATGTTCGGAACAGCTGGGAGAGCTGCGCTAAGTGCATTAAAAAGCATGAAATGCCAGAGCCAGTGCAGCAGATCCACTGCTCACAAAGGCATTATTTGCATTTCCGAAGAACTAAAAAAAAAAAAAAAAACATACAAAAAAGTGTACATTGAAATACATGGTTTTCTGCCCCTTCCAGTTTACCGACCTGCAAACCAACAAAATGCATCTGGTAAAGAAAAAGATTAGTGAAAGACTCATTATTTCAACCTGACATTTGGGTTTCTAATTTTCTGCTCAAAATTAACCAACAAATTGTATCTCTTCTTTTTATGAGCACCACATAGAGGAGAAAATCAGTATAAAAGACACCTTTTCCATACTTATCATAGAATCATAGAATGGCCTGGGTTGAAAAGGAGCACAATGCTCATCCAGTTCCAACCCCCTGCTGTGTGCAGGGTCGCCAACCAGCAGCCCAGGCTGCCCAGAGCCACATCCAGCCTGGCCTTGAATGCCTGCAGGGATGGGGCATCCACAGCCTCCTTGGGCAACTTTTCAATATCAATCTCAGTATCTCATCAACAAAAGTCCTGCTCGCAACTTGCTTACAAGCAGTAAACCACCTCTGTTTCTTAGCACGAAGATTTGCAGGATGTTCATTAGAATCTGAGCTCTTCCCCAATTAACCGCGTGTCTTAAGAGAGGGAAGCTTCCCATGCTTGATGGTTCCTTCTAATGGCAGCACAATAAGCTGCTGGCAGGAGCGGGCTCAGCCTGCTGAGCACAGAGCAGAGCGCACAGAGCTGCATCCCATCACACCTCCAGCCCCAATGCTCCCACTGCTGCTGCAGCTTCAGAGCTCACGGGGCTGCAGCAGCTCCGAGGAGAGAGAGAGAAATCGGAGAAATGCAGAACATGCTCCAACAGATCGACTCCCTCCCCCGGCCCCTTCTGCCCAGTCTCCCATTTTCTTATTCTCCCCCCTCCCTTTTTTTCCTTCACTTTAATCTTCCAATGGAGGTACTTGGCTTGGATAAAGGCTCAGCCCAGGCCAAGTTCTGAAGCTTTTCAGACTCCAGACTTTCCTCTGTAGTCCTGTCTGAAGAAGAAGGAGGAAAAAAAAAGAGGAAAAAAAAAAAAAAAAAAGAAAGAAAAAAAAGAAAAAGAAAACAGCTAAAGATTTTCCAGTGGGAAGAGAGTATTTTCCCTTCTCCCATAACTTAGACACAGCCAAAGGAATTTTTCTCAAGCTTGAAAACAATTCACCTTCAGGCAAACAACAAGCATGGAAAATTTAAGCCCAGCAGGTGAATGTTTGGGAAAATTTTTAGCCTATAGAAATTCTCATGTAACCTTAACTATAGGGGTCGCTGTATGGCATTGAACCATTATGCAGCGCCCTCCTCCACGCTGCTGGCTGTCGTCAGCTTTCCCAAGGAGAGCTACAAGTATTGGCATAAGAAAATATGATCCTGGGGGGAAAAAGAATGCAAACTCTTCTCTTGCAAGCACTGTGCATTGCTCAGAACCCTTTCGGTGCCTCTGGGGCAGTGCCAGCAGCTTGTGGCTGTGCCATGTCGGTGCCACACGGGGATGGGGACGTCACCTGGCAGCCTCCATGCCCTGGACCACACAGGAATTCATGCAGGTCACAAATTCGGTTATGCTGAGCAGCTTCGACTGGGTGTATATATTTAAGTTAATCAGAAACAACTGAGCCACCAGGAGACTAATTCCAGCTCTGCTAACTAGCCACTCCGGGACCATTCCTGGGGAGGCTGAAGCGCTTCCTTTCAGCCTGGTGGACGTGAGTCTAAGCAAACATCCCTTGAAAAAGCAAGCAAGCCAAATACCTCCTCGACACGGCTGTAACTCTGCACTCGCACAGCAGTCCCACCGTGTCCCCTCAGTGCTGCGCAGCACTGTCACCCCGCTGGTCCTGTACACATAACCTAAGAAAGATGGAGTGGTATTCTTCCCCTCACCTCTTCCTCTCGCTCCCCTCTAGAAGGAGGAACTGCTTAGCGGGCAGTTCAGCACAGCAGCCGGCCAGCTCCATCTGGAGAGGTTCATCTGCAGCAGCTAAGGGGAAAGGGTGCAGATCCTTGAGCTGCAGAGCTCAGCTAAGAGTCCCTGGTGGGAGAGCCACTGATCAAACCATGCACGGTGTTTCTGAGTCCTTACATCAACCATTCTCTTCACTGTGGCTTCTCCTGCACAGAGGGAATGACAGATTTTGGCCGAATGAGGGGAGTTTCGCCACTATTCAGTGCTAACAACAAGCAGCTCTTCCCATAGCGCTGCTCAGACTGCAGCCTGCAAGTGAGCACGTGCCCCAGGGTCCCAAGCCCAGCCATGGGGCACCGCCTGCAGCATCTGCTGCTGACCTGCACCCACCAAGCAGCCCTGCTCATCTGCCAGAGAGCAAACAAACACCAGAGGTGATCGATGGCTCCCTTTGGAAAACACTAATCACTTCGCTGTAGTGCATTTAGCAAAGCAGAGTGTGCATCAATCCCAGCAGCTGCCTTCAATCACAGCGGAGTTTAACTCCACCAGTTTAAGGGACTGCTATTAACCATCATCTGGTAGACGACGTGCCCTTATTGTAGTCAACATCCATTTAGAGCTGAGGGACAGCAGCACTCCTCATTGTCTCGCAGTGCTCCAGGCCTGGGGACAGCGGCTGGATGTCGTTGGTGCCGGGAGGGCGATGTTTTGAAAATACCACCGGCGATATTTTTATACAACAGTGACATCATGAACGTAGGAGGCCCTTTTTACATTTTCAAACATAAACTGAACCACCAAAGATAGAAGATGAGCAAACCTACGAGCATCTGAGCACTTGGGATCTCACAGATTCCTATCCTCATGTTCTGGGCAGCGTTCCCAGGCATCGCCTCATTGCAATGCACGGGGATGGCATTATAGGGAAGGAACCGCTCCCTGCTGCCGTCCTCTTTCCCCTGGGCTTTACAGGGGCACCAGAGCAGCCAGCACAATGAGGGGAGGGAGAGCTTGTCCAAAGGGAGCCAGCGCATCAAGCATTACTGTCTGGAGACAGCAGAGCTAGCAGGGAGATCAGCCCACGAGCTCCTGGATGGAGAGCAGCCTGGGAGCCAGACCAGGCTGCCATAGAATCATAGAATAGCCTGGGTTGAAAAAGACCATAATGATCATCTAGTTTCAACCCCCCTGCCATAGGCAGAGTCGCCAGCTACTAGACCGGGCTGCCCAGAGCCCTGTGGGAGCTGCTCACCATACCCACATCCAACAGCAGCCACCAGCTGCCAAGCATAGAGGAGCTGTAGTTGGAAAGGAAAATAAATGGGAACCAAATGGAGGGATGGCTACTTGGAGCAGGCCGGACTGGTGTGCCGAGAGCTTGAAATGCACTACACTTTAATTACAGCTCTTACCAATCAGGCGGTAATTACTGGTATCCTTCCTGTAGCCTACAATTGCCTAATCTTGTTATTTGAGAACCATCAAGATTTAAACAGCTGAAGAGCTGTGCCTCCTTCTCCGAAAGGCTTCACTTGGCCGTGACACTGACTGTTTAATCTGGAAACATTGCGTGACAATGTGCATTAGCTCTGCATCTCCAGCTCCTCTGCACAGGGCAGGGACCAAAGCTGCCCCACAAGCAGCACCACCAGCATCTCCCTGGAACCCAGCTCAGATGAGGTGTCTGCTCCCTGCTGTTTGCCAAAGTGAGGAGGCTGTACACCCCCACTAGAGGCTCGGGCAGCAAACCTTCCCAGAGAGGTGGTGGTATCCCATCGCTGGAGACACCCAAGGGCAGGGGATGGGGCTGTGAGCACTGATGGAGCTTTGGGTGCCCCTGTTCCCCTCACCAAGTGGCCTTCGGGAGTCCCTTCCAACTCAAACAGTACTGAGATTCTATGATTCAATCAGAAATCCACCTCTAAGCCTCGTAAGAACAGATCAAACCTTCACATCCAACCATTTATTTTGGTTTCTCAGCATCGGAGGCTCCTGTTATTAAAATAATACCTGCTAAGCTCTGTTATCCTCAGGATAGCATCGAGCAGAGCTGCTTATTGTGAGTGCTCACCTCTTTTCACACCTACAGAGTCTCAGTCAAGCAACATAAAGAATAAATTATGCCAAAAAACATCATGTATAGCATTCCCTTTACAGAGGTATGCTCACCCTCCAACATGCAGTGTCCCCTGGGCACCCTTCAAGGACTGAGCCCAGTCCAGGAGGACCCTGATCTGCTGTGCCCAGGGCAGAAGGGCCACGGCTGGTTGTGAGTCTTCCAACTAAACCCAAGCACAGACTGCTGTCACAGTTACTGATGAGATCTGAAAAAAAGCCCTTTCACTTTGGTGGCATCTGAGAATTAATGCATTGTGGAAATGCTGATTTTATCTCCATAGCATCCTTCCCTGCATACTTGTGTTACATATCAGCCTGGGAAGCAACTACGGAGATGTTGTCAGCAGCGTTCGTCTCCAAGGAAAGCTTGAAATTACTGTGATAATACTACAGATACTTAAGGACTTTATTTCCTGAGCAGTACTAATTACACAGGGATGCAGAATGCGAGGAGCCTCCATGTGCGAGGAGGATAAGATTTAGGTGCTGCCGGGGGAAGACAGGCACTAGTGGCCATGAGCACTGAGCTCACCCCGGGGTGGTCTGTGCATGAGGACCCTCCTGGCAGAGCAATGACTTCCATCTGTGCCCAGCCAGCAGCGCTGGCAGCACAGCTCAGGGCCGTTCCAGTGGAGATCTAAAGGCACACACTGAACTCGGGGTGAGCCCAGCCCAAGGGGAAGGGGCTGAGCTCGCCACCAAGCACCAACTCCATTCTGTTCCAGCAGGGCTGGGGCTTGTGCCTGGCTGCAGACAGTGGGGCCAGGGCACAGCACATATCTTGTTGCACCATCCCCACGAAAGGGACAGCAACCTCTGACAGCTGAGCACAGTAACCCTTTAATCCATTGCAGAGCTCGTCTGTCAGAGCTCCAATGCCCATGGGGAGGTATCAGTAACAAAACGCAGGAAAGAGAAATGCGAGTGGAAAATGCTTGGCTTTTTGTCTCCTCGCTCACTAGGAACACAACAGTTCTTGTTTTGTGTCCGTTTTGCTGGCAGGGGGATCTCCCTGTGACCATGCATAGCTGCGCCCCTCCTATGGCCCCCCAGGACCCGCATCGCAGGGGGCATCACAAGAAGCAAGGGGAGAGGACAGAGCCCAGTTTCTGGATGACTGAATAGAGCGGTCAGCAGCTGCAGGAGGCTAGCAGGCTCCTCTGGCCCCTTCCCCTCCTAAAGCAGAGCAATCCATGCGGCTGAGAGCGGGAGATGGAGGCTGTGCTTCCCCCGCGTGTAATCTGCGGATTACGTCTTGTATAACGGGATTACTGGGGGCTGCAGAACGGCAGCGAGCAGCATCCAAATCACACAGCGAAACAGGAGGGAAACCTGCAGGAATGTCCTGCACAGTGAGAGTGCAAAGACGTCCTCGTAAGATCGCGTTTAGATTTTCAGATCAGATTTTCTGTAATGCAGAACATACTTATGGCCCGTGTCCCTTGCTGGGCAGCTGCTGGTTTTCAGTGTGGAGGAATTGGCAAGATCTTTTCACCAGGTGAAAT
This sequence comes from Meleagris gallopavo, assembly GCF_905368555.1. Lineage (NCBI taxonomy): Eukaryota > Metazoa > Chordata > Aves > Galliformes > Phasianidae > Meleagris > Meleagris gallopavo. The sequence goes on from NC_139420.1 coordinate 7,446,860, forward strand.
AAATAGAGTGCTGGGCCCCAGATAGGATTACGGTTTGTTTTCTTTAGGTGTATAGAATCCGCGGGAAAGCTGAGCCCAAACGGAAACTCAACTCCTAAAGAATTTGGCCTATACCGGCCAGCTTCTGTCTGCCTGCCAGGCGTGCTCTCCTTGCCTGCATTTTGCTCTTTATCTTTTAAGAGGCTTTGTTCGCAGCATATCAAGCTGCTCTTTGTGTGCCACAGGGACCCGGTCCTCTTTTCAAATTTCGGCAGATGATAAAGTTACAGGGCTCTACCTGCAGAAAGGCACTCAGAACACTTTCCTGGGCATTGCCAGGGAACCCTTCCCCAGCACAACGCAGACCAAAGCCAACTCCCTGCAATTCCAGGGCCTGAGCTTGGCTGGGGGAGGCACGACCTGGCAGCCCCTCGCCCAAGTCTGAATCCCATTTCTGTTGCTAACGTGTTTTCCTCCTTATTGACTTCATCTTTAGTCCCACAAGGGCTGTAAAAATCCTGCAGTATCTCACATGGGAAGAAAATGTACGAGGTGCACACTGTTTTCTGCCTCTGCCTTAAAAACTCTGCGATGCTGGCTCAAATTAACACCAGAGACAAAGACAAGTGCAGCCCCAGCAAGCAGAGTGCTGCATTTAGGTTTAGGTGTTTGCTGCACGTCTATGCTCTCTCGCTCCTCTTTGTTTCTCCGGTGAGCAGCTTGCATTTGCAGCAAAGCCTTGGCTGTAGTATGCTGGAGTCCCAAACCAGCCCCCCACAGCCAATCATGGAATCACTGAGGTTGGAGGGGATCTCAGAGATCCCCCAGCCCTGCCGTGTGCTGCCTGCCCCCATTTCAGGCTGCCCAGGGCCCATCCATGGCCTCGGGCACCTCCAGGGATGGAGCACCACAGCTCTGGGCAGCACTGCCAGGGCCTCACTGCCCTCTGAGTGAGGAATTTCTTCCTGATATCCAATCTCAAACTTTCCTCTTTTAGTTTAAAGCCATTCCCCCACGTTCTATCACTATCAGATCATGTAAAAAGTCAGTTCCTATCCTGCTTGTAAGTACCCTTCCAGTATGGGAAGGCTGCAATGCTCTTGAAGCCACACTGCATCAGGAGTGGGACCAGGATTGTCTTTGTCCCCATCCCTGTCCCATCCACTCTCACAACAGGGGAGCAGACTTTGCTCTTAATTTAAAACGCATTCTTTAAAATTCTTTAGGGAATATCAAGGGGAACTTCACACAGAAAAAGCATGCATTTCTCTGTAGAAATGCTTACACTTCATAGTTAACACACAGTTTATTTTTTTCATCTCATGATGCTCTTTGCCCAGGTCCCTTTTATTTGGATGAGGAAAGCAGCGCCGTGCACAGGTCGGGAAAACAGGGGAGGCAGTGACCTAACAAACACCTGGACAGAAATATGTCCCAGTAATCAAGTAGACCGTGATGTCCTGAGGTCTCTTTGAATGCCAGGTACAGGAGCAGCACCATGTCAGCCCCCACTCAAAGTGCCCAGGGGGGTTGCCTTGCTGCAGACGCAGCATAGCAGCAGCAGAAAATGGATCTGCAGCCTCAGCCACCCAGCTGCAGTCAAGGTCCCTTAGAGTGGGTGTGCAAGAAGGATCTGAGGAATAACTCTGGGCTTATTCCAGCTCCTTCTGTTTCCTCTTCCCTCCCAGAGCAACACCCAGACAGCACAGTCAGCGAGCGAGGGGCCTTGGCATTGGGTTCTCCCAATTGGTTGACCCCACACTGAGCACCAAAGGACTGCATTTCCAATGGGAAACAAGTGTGTTTGTTGCCCTCTCCCTGTGAATTGCTGCCTTGCTTCTGCTGAAAAATTCACATAAATTTGACCATACTCTAGCTAAAAAACAATCTGCTCTAGAGCTGTTGGATTACAGCTTTCTGAGCACTGGGAAGCAGAAGATGATGGGATGGGAAGCATCCATCTGATGGGGGTGGGTGATGGCAGACCACTGCTCCCAGCCTGCAGGAGCTGATGGAGGAGCTGGTGCCCCCACAGCCATCATCCCACAGCCAGCAGAGCTGTGAACCTCAATGCTTGAGTACACAAAGTCTGTGCAGAAATGATCAGATCATTACATCCCAGGGAACTCCCACCAAAGCAGCTGAAATCATTTAAACACTCAGAGCACATTCAAGGGGGTGGGGTGGGGGGGAAGCCCTTGGTTCTAAATATATGCCTTTGAAGGTACCTTGTTATTTAAACAACTATTGCAAAACAGGGCTTGCTTTTAGCTGCTCTTAGAGGGAAAGCTGGTTGTGGGCACGGAGTCACCACCCAGGTATTTTAATTGCAAATCCTGGCATGTTTTATAGATGTCAGGAGAGTATCTTTTTACGTAGGCTCCAAGGATTACAATAAGATCCATCATCTTTAATACAAACCCAGTGACGGCACGTAAGTCCCACCCTGCCAATGCCGAGAATGGGAGGACACCATTTAACATCTCCCACCTCCCAGAGGCAGCAGCGCAGTGTGGGGATTTTCATGGCTCTCTGATGGGATGCACCATTCTGCATCACAGCAGCTGGGCCACGCTGAGCAGCTAAAACTCCAGCCCAGGCTGACATAAACCCATGGGAAGGCTGCAGCAGGGCAGGACTGAAGCACATTTTGCAGCAGGTGGGTTGTCCCCCTGTGCCAGCACACACTGCCAGCAGGCACAGTCCTGCTGTCAGCCTCCAGCCATCCCCTACCACCCCTGCAGGGCTGCTGCTCGTGCACATCGCTAGGCTTTAGCTCAGCTTTCATTCTGTTGTCAGTACAAATAGGGGAGTCCCAAGTGTGCCTCAACCCGAACGCGAGATTCCCAATGGCAAGGAGCCCGGCCGTCAGCAGGGGCAGCATGTCCCACTTGGCCTGACGTGACCGCTGCATAAACGCTGCAACCTGCTCCAGTGCTTATTCCAGCAATCCCAGGGGCACAATCTTTCCTGAAAAGTGTGTCAGTCGGCGCTCAGACACAGGTCCTGCTTCCTGCCTTGGAAAGCTCACGCAGAGAAGCGGGCAGCGCTGCTGCGCCTGTGCCAGCCCTGGCACTGGAAATAGTAGTATTCTCTAGAGGAAGACCTCCCACCCTTTGTGGACTGGCTCATCCAGAAATTCTCATGTGTGGGGACAACACTGTGCTTTTCAGGCACCTTCTTGTACTTCAGACCTCGTGAGCATTCCCACTTCTGTGGCAGAGTGCCTGAAGACAGGAGCGTTGAAAAAGCCCCAAAGCTCCCTGGCACCTGCATACATAAAGCACTAATAAACAAGGACGCAGCCTGCAGGGCAGCCACAAACACAGCACAACAAGAAAGTGGCCGTGTAAGAGTACAAAAGCGTCATAAATACTCTCCCACTGCCAAAGGACCTCTTCAGTCTTTTACTAAATCTCATCACAGGAACAATTTACAAGCCAATAATGCTGAACAACTCCATTCCAAACTCTGTGTTAAGCTTTATTTCAGGCTTTCACACTTTATCATGTTAGCACCTCCCGGCTGGCACTGGACTAATGCATGCCAAGTTCAGTAAGCGGTATAATGGAGCGGGGTTTGTCTCTACATCTGAAGGTCTTCCAGTCAGGAAAAATAGCATGCTCACAGGCACCCGAATTGCAGAACAGCTTTTGTGTGCCCTTCCCAGGTGAATGCCTTGCGATGGAGAATTAGAGCTATATAAAACATGCTCTTTTGATGTTTAGTTAAGCTATTTTTCCTCATCGATAGAGCAGACTAGTGCTGGTGAGGGGAGAGGCTGGCACTGTGGGCCTGGGGTGCTCCCTCTGCAGGGGAGTAAGTTCTGTGTGCGCCAGCATTGGTCATTGGCCAAGAACCTAAAACATGACATGGGAATTGACATGCTGTAGACCGTGGAAAAAGACTCTCATAGACTGAGTTGGAGAAGGGAACTTAATGCAATTATCTTAAATTAATAAGAGAAGAGCGTTCCTCTTTGGAGGTCATCTCCATTAACTAATGCAATCCTATTCCGTCCTAATGTAATTGTGTAAGCATTGTGACTTCCATCCAAGAGCTGGGGCTCATTACAAGAACAATGCCACTCTGTTATGCTCAGTGTCACGTCGTCAGGGTTCTTCTTAGCTTGCACACCGATACCTGGGAGCTGGGAGACCCAGGTTGCAAATGTTCCCTAAATAATGGAGAGATGTAAAAGGAGATGGCTCCCAGAGGACGGCTCGTAGGTACCAAAAGGGGTCTTTCTGTGCACATAGCAGCATGGTGTACACATTCCCCAAGCCCAACCGCTCACTGCTTTCCCCTGACTTCAAAATGCAGCAGTATTCCACCACCCCTCTCTACTGCCAAGTTTGTTATTAGCTTTCACAATTACGAGCATACAGCAAACATATACAGCAATCTTCAGCGGCTCGCCCTGAGAGAACATGTTACCAATGGCTGCTTAATTCAAATTGCAGCTTCTTTAGAAAATACTTCTACAAACATTGACACTCCAAAGGAAAAAAAAGCTCTCTTTAGCCTTTTATAAGCCAGGAGTTTATTTTGTTAATATTTTTCTGCATGGCGTGTTTTAAATGAGAACATTCTGAAAGTAAATTGGCAGAGTATTTATTGCTGTTTATTTCTGAGCAGCTATAAGCCAATAATAATAGAGAATCCTCTGCGAGTGAAAACTAAATTCCTTTCAGTTAAAACGCTCGGCGCAAAGACCGAAGCTGCATTTTGTCAAGCAGATGCAGAGTGTCACCTTATAACGCCCATGCTAATGGAGTAATAGGATTGGAGCTGCGGCGAGCTACCCAGATCATTACGATAATCCCAGCCTAGAGAAAACAATTCCACACTGAGCATTACTGCTCTGGAGCGCATCCATCCCACGCTGGCCCAGCCACGCCTGCTGCAGGCGCAGGCACTCCAGGGTTAGCGCTTAATCCTCTAACTGCCCACCAATGCTACAAGCATTGGGCAATGCAGAGGTCCGGGTCCTCCCTCGCTCTGAACCCTCAGTGCGGTGCTGCCCCAGGGCTGCTCCTGTTTGCAGGGGTGCCTTCCTGCCCGCGGGGCTCAGAGCTCTACCCGAGCCTGAAGCAGTGTGATCCCTTCTCAGCCCCAAGAGTTAAAGGAGCAGGCGGCCAAACCGCAGGCTGCAGCTCGGTCTGACCCAAGATAATTAAGAACAGGACTCGTGATGATGGTGTGAAGGAAGGGGAAGAAGCAAAGCAATGAGAGGACACGGGGGAATGGTTTTAAACTGAGACAGGGGAGGTTTAGGTTAGATATTAGGAGGAAGTTTTTCACCCAGAGAGTGGTGACACACTGGAACAGGTTGCCCAAGGAGGTTGTGGATGCCCCATCCCTGGAGACATTTGAGGCCAGGCTGGATGTGGTTCTGGGCAGCCTGGTCTGCTGGTTGGTGACCCTGCACACAGCAGGGGGTTGAAACTGGATGAGCATTGTGCTCCTTTTCAACCCAGGCCATTCTATGATTGTATGATTTCAATTTATGACCATCTTGGAGAGTCTGGCAGTTGCTGGCATTGCTGGTCAGATGCAAAGCACTGTACTGTGATTCCCCCAACACGCACCCAGAAAGACTGCTTCTACAAAACACGAAGGCTGAGGAAGGAAGGATGCCAAACCGCTAAAAAAACAAACCCTGCTGGTGAGAGGAATCCCAGAAGCGTCTGGAATCTGCTCATGAAGCTGGGCAGCTCGCTGCCCATCTGCTCTTCTGGGCCTCTCCGTTCACACACTCCTTTTTCCATTATTTCACAAATTAGAAATTGCAACAGTCTCCCTCCAGATCTGAAGTGAGCCCACTCAGCTGGTGGCTTGGTGAGCAGTGCGAGTGTCTCCCCTCCACCCTACCAGAGCCCAGCCACGCTGCCCTCACCCAGCCCCATGCACAGCCCACAGAGGACCATCCCTCTCCAAGAGGTGAACAACTGAGCTCACATGCTGGGTGAAACCTTACTGTAGGGCTCCAGGCTGGCCCAGTCCGTTCCCCTGAGACACTGAGGGTGCTCCATCCCTGGAGTTGCCCAAGGCCATGGATGGGTGCTGGACAGCCTGAGCTGGAGGGCAGCCAGCACATGGCAGAGGTGGGGTTGGGTCATCTTTAAGGACACCTCCAACCTCAGCCATTCAGTGATTCTCCTTCAGAGCAGGGTCAAACCCAGTCAGATTCCTCCCCAAGGAAAGGAAGCACCGGGTGCCTCCATCTGCATGTACACTGTGTCCACGACAGCCTCTACCTGCATCCCACAGTGCTGTGGTCAAAGGCAGCACCAGCTCCCAGCTGGAGTTCTGATCCCATTTCCTAAATTGCAGGCTTTTTACTTTGTGCATGCCACAGGGCAATTACTAAAGGAAAAATCCTTTTATCCAGAATACAGTACTTTGTTAATCTGATTACTTGTTAATTGCTCCAATTTAACTGAAACATGTGGTTGAGCTTTACATTTTAACCACTGATGCTCTGTTAGAGCTTTGGTTTGAGGTTCCCTAAGAACTGCCCCATGGCTGCACAGCTGAGCTCTCCTCCTTGCAACCCTGCATGCTGGGGCTGTCCAAGCTCAGAGGCCTCCAATCCCAGGCTCTGAATATGCTTTTACCACATGGGGACATGGACCTCATGGGCAGATTTATGCTGGGCTGTTCCTGCACACTCATTTTTGAATAGAAATTATAAGTTTCTATGAAGAATGCTTTCCAGCTGTTGACACAAGATGTTATTACTGAAGCTGGAAAATGCAGTGCTTGTATGACCACTCCTTATCTTTATTACTTCCTCAAAGCATGAAGAAACTTAGTTAAACTCATTTTTAACAATGCCACAGGCGGCAGTGGGAGGCTTTCCCACTCCTGACAGACCTGGCTAATTTCTCATTGCAATGAGCTGAATTTTCCCTCGTGTCCAGAGGAACGAAGGCCTCAGGACCACAATTCTTTGGTGGTATCCTGCGGAGCCATTCCAGCTCCTGCTGACCCTGACCTCCAGCTGCTGAGCTGGAGAGAGCTATCTCTGCCAGTTTGCACTGGTGCCTCCAACAGCCTGTTCCCTGCCCCAGGGTCCAGTTCTGGCCCTGCATACCCATCTCCTGAAGGCAATGCCAGCAGGTGCCCGCTTCTACTGGTTGCAGAGATGTCAGCAAGGGCAGGCGTGCTGCGTCCTGCTCTGAAGCAGTCCAATGGATCAAGGACTCACAGTCTTCGCAGAGATGTGGTGGCTGCCCCATCCCTACCAAAGGTCAGGTTGGACAGGACTCAGAACACCTGGTTGAGCTGGAGATATTCCTGATCACTGCAGGGGAGTTGGACAAGATGACATTTAAGGGACTCTTCCAACTCCCTGACACCCCTTGGCACAGCACAATGGGAACACAGCAAAACAGACAGCTCCCAGCACAGCACTACGGGCACCTCATGCAAAGGCTCAAAGCACAGTGCCCAGGCTCTGGGCAGGGGACCCTGTACCTGCAGAACATCAAACCCAGCAAAACACTTCCATGTGCGCCTTCCTGCTCCGAGCACATCAGTCATGCTGGATTAATCCATTGGCCAGCATGAATGCTGCTGTCCCCACAAGTGTTCTTTCATGTTTGCCTACACTCTCAATGTCATCACACAAAATCAAGAGTAATTATGAACACATACCAGTCCCCCCCTCCCCCCCTTGCTTCTGTTCCTCAACATCTGGTTTCCACAACATCTCAGGGGTGCTGGGAGCTGCAGCCATGTGCACAGACTTCGGCACAGCTCTGCCAAGAGCTAACCCCGTTCCCTCCTCCGCTTCTCCCACTAATTTTTCATTTTGATCAGTGATCAGCACTGAACAGGCTTTAATTCCTCAGCCCGGGATTCCTCCCAGGCTTATTGCTGGCTATTCTGGCAACAAGGAGAAAGTACATTGTGGGGAGGCAGCGCTGATCACATTCATCCTGGTATTACCCATAGCACTGCCCCACATACTCCAGCTGAGCACGGGCTGCCCCACATCCACACTGACCTGTCTGTAATGAGTGGCTGCAGCCCCAACCTGTCACAGAAATGGTGCCTTGCTGAGTAATGACAATACCTAAAATGGCCATCACTCCTGGACAGTGTGTCATGCAAAATTCATATCTGAACTGACTGATGCTCTGCTCTGGTATTTCACCTGAAATCATGGCTCGTGGGATGGGATCTGGCAGACTGAGACAGGGATGGGCTGCGACAGGAGACTGGGAGGGCTCAGGGTTCTGACTAAGCACAAAACGAGATGGGTGAGAGTTGGGGAGTGAAGCAGGGGGGGGCTGCAACCTGCAGAGCCTGTGAGAGCTCACGCAAAGGGCCAGAGCTGCCCATGCTCAGCCCTTCTGACACCCAAAGTCAGCCCTGGGTGAATCAGCTCTGGCCCTGCCCTTTAGGAACAAAGCTTGGGTGGTGTCACTATGGTGCCAGGGAGCGCCGGTGTCATGACACCACCAACGGGGACATGCCATGACAGCAATACCTAAAACAACACTGCTGAGAGCAGAGATGCCAGCCCCTACCTGGCCCGGCCACATCACTGCCCTTCTGACCAGCACAGCACAAGTGTTTGGGTTCTTTCAGCCCACTGGAAGTTTGACACTCATGCAATGCTAATTTCGAATATCGGTGGGGTCCTGTGCCTTCTGCTAACTGCAGGGCTCTGGGGGAAGAAAGCACTGCAGGGACGTCTGATCAGGGCATTGCACCGCTCCCTGCAGAAAGTCCCTTGAAGCTCCTGTAGGTCAAGCACAGGCTCTCTCCTTGGCATCCCAAAAACAAAACAAGCCCAGTCGGAGGCTTGCTCCAGGTCACTCAGCACAGCACAGCACTGCCCTCTCACTACCAGAGGTTATCAAACCTCGAATTGGAAAATAACAGATGCATCGAACACTCCTTGAAACTGTTTGAAACTCTTCATGTTTATGTTTGCAATATAAAAAAAAAAAAAAAAAAAAAAAAGAACAGGTGCTGGCAATTTAACTAATCAGGTACCATCTAAATCTCCTCCGAATGGACTCTTTGCAGTATGCTCCAATGGCTGCTTGGCCATCCAACAGCCAGCAATTATGCAGACATCCTGATTCACATGGTACTTATTACTGGCACAAGATGTGCTGTAATCCTGTAATTTTTACTGAGGCCTGGAACTTGCTGTATCAGCTTTTTGGGCCTCTTGTGCAGATGATTTTCCTTTACTGCCCTCTCAGCCATGAAGTGGGAAGGGACACCAGAAAAGTCCCTGCTGCAGTGCCCCACTATGGGCACCATTGGCTTCCACTGGGCATGGGAAGTACTGATTGTGTTCAAAACCAAGGGAAAAAGCAGAAAAATCTATTAGACATCATACATTTAACCAATTCTGACTTGACCGGAATCCAATAAAATGCAGTTCATACAACATTTTTATTGCTAATTGGTTTGACTCTTAAAATTTAAATGCATGAAGTTACTTTAATGACAGGCAGAGTGGACCTTGTTAACCTTTAAAAGGGCCTTAATTCATTTATATACTCCTAAAATGCTTTGCTCTTCTTTGGTGCACGGCCCCTGCTGCCTTGGCCAGCTGCCGGGTGTGTCAGCAGTGCATCCCTTGGCACGGGCTGCTCGCACACAGTGCAGGCTCAGCTCCCAGCAGCTCCAGCCAGAGCCACACAGATAGCAGCTGGGTGCCCTCTCCAGGCTGCACAGGAGGAGATGAGGGTCCAGCAGAGCCCCAGCTCCTGTGTGCAGCCTGCCCTGGACGCACAGTTCCACACCGGGCTTCCATCCAAGTCTCTCTTCCAACCATAAAAGCCATGTGAAGCAGAAGCTCTGCCAGCTCCAGCGGCTTTACTCTGTTCTGAAACCCCAGACAGTGCCTTAGCCTGCCTTGTGGGCATCAATAAAATCCTCTGAGTCACCACAATCCGACCACAGGGCTGAAAGACAGCTCTCCAGAAGCACAGGTCCTGCTCTGGAGCAGCATCCCGATGTCTCACCACGCACTGACCGTGCACGCGTGACCCCAACCCAGAAGGGCGGTTGGGAGCAGTCAACACTGACTGCTGCCCTTGGCCAGGCTGAACAGGAGTGCAGCCAAGTGTACATCCCATCTCACCAGCGCCAGCAGCCCTCAGCTCTGCTGCCTGGCATGGTCGTGCCACCACCCACGGTGTTCTCACCGCATCCCAGGGACCCCAGTAGCACAGGTCCCCATGTGTCACACATTGCCAAATGGTTTCTATTTAAATGCAAATTTTGACTTTTCGTTCAGGAGCCAGTGAAAGTTTTTCACGCTGGAATGAGGGTCACGATAATAATTTATCCACAGGCCTCTTTCTACAATTACTATTTGTACAAGAGAAGTGTTTATACTTCCGAGGCTGGGAGAGGCTTCGTCAGAGCAAAGGAGTACCGTTGCCATCACAGCCTCACTCTGCTTCTCTCCTTCCCCCTTCTGTACCAAAAGCATCCAGCCACAGCTCAGATGTCAGGCAGATGCCTGAGCACACTGGGACAGGGCTCAGAACAGAAGCTGCCCCTGGCCCACAAAACCCACCCCAAACCAGCAAAAGGCACCCAGAGCCGGGGTCACATCCCTTCTCTAATGTGAATTAGTCTGAGCACTAAATGAGTTCAGACTTAATTGTAAGCATTTTCTGTTAACTAAGCAAGAAATCTTATAATAACACAATAAGGTGCCATTTCACAGCATCCAAATGGAGCAATAAGCTAGTGCCTCATTTGTATGTATTTTTTTTTCCACAGTGATTGCTGACGCTGCTGCTTTTAATATATTCACATTGGCACAGCCATTTGCATTCAGATGCAATTATGAGTTAGAAACTCCCTCCTTTCTGCAAGCTCCAGAAAGGGAGAATTTCAGCCCAGAGACACGTTGCTGTTCGTTTTGTGGGGTCTAATTAAGGAGTCTGCTCTGGCAGTAATCGAATTCCTATTGTTACCAAAGGGAGCGTCCTGCAAAGAAAAAGATTAAACGAAACCAAGCCTTTAAAATTCTTCCTTTCCCCCTCTCTCCCCTATTTCTTATTGATCTCGAGCAGAAATAGTTGTTTCCTATGCAAATAATGACCCACTGGGGACACAGTCCCAAAGACACACGAAGCCAGGGAAGAGTTGCCATCTGCAGACCCCAATACTCTGTGGTCAAGCTGCTCCAGCACTGATGTTCCCCCTCCCTCTTTGTGGAGATGCTGCAGGCAGGCCAGCTGTATGAAAAACACAAAACTGCAAACACAAATCCTGGCGCTCTGCCTAGAGCGTGGCCCTCCCCTATCCCACAAGTTGCAGCTGTCCCCTGACCCCTCTTGCTCAGCTCTTCTCTCTCCCCCAAACTCACAAAGCCAGGGGGATTCCCACAGCCCTGAAGGCAGTCTGCAGCCCCCTGCATGGTCCTCATGATGGCCATCCCTCACCCTTTGCTGTGCATCACCCTACGCATGTGCTGGGATGCAGTCACGTCCGTGTCCCCATCACACGGTTCTCTGCCATGGGCTCTATTGACAACATGCCATAAAGAGAGATGGGCAGGCAGCACATCCATGCTAGCTCCCTGCTTGCTGGCTGAGGAAGGAAAGCACCGCAGAGAGCAGAGAAAACAAAATAAAGAAACAAAGAGAAGCTGGACCTGTGGCAAGGGACTCGGTTGCCAGCCCAGGATGCTGGGATGGCCCATAGCAGTGAGCACAATCTTGGCCATACCAAAATCCGCCTGAGCTAAGGAGAACCCAGCAGCAGTGCAAGACCATGGGCGGTGCCCAGAACAGGGCTCTGAGCAGCACACAGCCCCGCAGGCAGTGGAAGAGGCACGGGCAGGAGAATGAGATGGTGTAATTACTGCAGCACCTGAAATCTCATAGAGTGCCATGTAGATTACCTCCTCCCAACAGGCTGGAGCTTTGGTTTATAGTTTACACCAGCATATATCGAATTAACCTCCGAGAAAAAGGTTAAACTATCAATCATGAGCTGCAGTTTAAAGAACTGCGTTCCCTGTGATATATGGCACTGGCAGGCACATCAGAACTAAGCAAAAGACTGCTTAAAAGTAACTGGGGATAATGGGCCTGGCTCCTTATGGAGATAGATGTGCAGTGTGTTGACTTTAATATGCTGCATAAATGAGACCCCGGTGTGGAAATATTGCATCACAATGTAAAACAATTTCCTCTATTCAAACAACCTCTAAGTAGACTCCTATCTAACATTCGTCAGGTGGCTCGGCCAGCACCGCCTGCCTTTGGCCATGGGCAAGGGGCACAGGGACCCCATGGCAATGTGCAGGAGCTGGCACCCGCCTGGACCCAGCCCCGTGTTACAGAGGGCTTCTATTAGCTGCACATGTGTAGAGCAGCAGGGCTGTAATTTGAAGACATGTAACACAGATTGTTTACATTTTTGCAATCCTGGATAGTTATGCACTGAATTTCCCTATTGGAAAGAAAAACTGCATGAGTGGGGAATGCGGGGAAGGGGGAGGTTTCTCCCCCCCAGAGCAGGGGGATGTGGCACAGCTGGGATGCAGCAGCAGCCATGCACCACAGCTCAGCAGTAGGACTGCAGCCAGCATACAGTTATGAGCCAAAGGGGGCAGAGGGGCTCAGGACTGGCCCCCCACACTCATTGCAATGCAGCACAGCCACGTTATACAGCCCAATGTCACGCAGCCCCATCACTCTGCAGATGTGGTGGCTCTCAGGGCCCCATGGGCATCACCTCAAGGTTTACCGCACCACACGAGTTCCTGACACAGCAGTGGTGACCATGGAGCCAGCCTCATGCCAGTGAAATGATTCTGCCATCAGGGACATGGAGGCCTTGGAGGTGCCCAAGGCCATGGATGGGCCCTGGGCAGGCTCATCTGGTTGGAGGGGGCAACCAGCCCACAGCAGAGGGTTGGAACTGGGTGATCTTTAAGATCCCCTCCAACCTCAGCCATTCTACAATTCCATGATTCAGTGACACAAAGTTGAGTTCTAATTGCAAGAAGTATGACTGCTAGGTTTGGGCAAAGCCACCCATCCGCCACGTCTGTAGTGTTGTAAGAATTACGGTCAGATGCTCTCCAGCAAAGGTAGCGGCCTTTATCTTACACCATCTAAACTGCAATAACGGGATCGAAATCACAGCTTTGGGCAGGGAATGGCAGCACGTTGAGGACAACACCTGCATGACCAAGAGAGAGCAGTGACCCCCAGGCAGCCCTGTGCAGGTGGGCACCCGCTGCTGGTGGGCCGAGAGCTCACTGTGCTCCGAGCCTACAGAAAGCCTCGGCTGGGGCTGCTGCTTTACCTAACGCTCTGTCTCAGGGAGAAGAAAAGGTCAGGGAGACTTTGGAAATAAAAATGTTTCCATCTCAGTTGAGAAAAAGTCCAGATGGGTGAGCAAAGTTTAGAAAAGGGAAAGAATTGAGCGAGCAAGCAATACTGTGAGAAGCTGATAAGAGGAGCTCTAGCGGGAGAATAGGGGAGCCTTGTCTATCAGCCTATTAAAGGCTATTCTTACAAGTTTTTTTTTTTTTCCTTTTCATTAATACGCAGGGTGAATAGAACATTGAATAAAAATCAGTACTTACTGCACAATTGTAGGATTGAAAGGTAACTGTCAACAGAAGGATTGGGGTGACAAAAGGGGCCATTTCAGTGCTTAGCAAATGATTTTCGGCTTGTCATTTCAATAGGCCGTGTTTTTCAGAGATTGTGTTTTTTTGAATAGCGTTTATTACCATGCTTTTTAAAAATTTCGTGTTGTCTCTTCGCAGGCACCATTCATTTGCAGATGCAGTATTCCTTTTCGGTTGTCAGAGGGATACTGCTTTAGAAAAATAAAGTACAGTCGTCCAGTGAGAAAAAGGATTCTCTTGTGAAGCTAATGGCTGCGAGAACAACAGTGGGGCAGCTCCTACCTTCTTGCCAGGCTGACCCACTTTCTCCCACTGTTCTTTATTCATGACCGAGAGGGCCACGGGCTCTCTCCGTTTCAAATCGCAAGGAGATGCTGAGTAAGATAAAACTTTTTTTAACCAGAGTCCCACTTCCTTCGAGCAGGAGATCCTCAGCTACCAATAGGCCTCCTATCTCTCTCCGACAGACGAGAGGTCCAATTCTGCAGTCTTTATTCAGACGAAATCCCATTTACCTCAAAGGGGGCTTTGCTTGAATGAGCAGTGGGCAATTAATGCTCAGGCCTTACAAAAGAGATACGTGGGGTGTTTAACGCATTGTGCGTATGCCCAAGAGGAGAAGCTAAATGACAAAGTTTTACGCTTATCTAGTTTAAATAAAATCTTTGAAAGCTTCTGTTGGTTTAATCAAAATGATCATGTTCATTGCGACATAATTGCTCGCATAGGTCCAGAATTTGCATGACACTGTATACTGTGCAACAGCAGTTAAAAGGACTTGCATTAGGATTTCATATCATTTTAACAAAAACCACCATTTTTGGCACCCTGGGCTCCTAAGTAGAGAGTAATCTAGAATTAGTGAGAAATAGATTTCATGGCTTTAAGTCACTTTATAGTGTGCAGGTCTTGAACCCTGATCTTTTGTAAATTGAACCACTTGTGAAAAAACAAAGGCCTCTAATCCTTTTAAACTGCCACTGCACATCCCTGGCCCAGTGCCCTTGAGAAGTGATTTAAATGGCATTGAGTATGGCAGTTCAAAACATACTCAAATCTGTTAAGAGCCTGATATCTATGAAGGGAATGGAAGCAGGGGAAAAAAAGCTAATTAAAAGTATTGATGAGTCTGCCGCAGAGAATAATATCCTTCAGTCCTCTGAAAATCACCCTAAGCACAATCGGTCCTGCAGTGGGGAACAGGGGAGAGTGGTTTGCTTTTTGCCATAGAACCAAGTCAGGTAAACAGGCACAGTAAGCTTATGGGACAGCTCTGTGCCCCTAAGGATGCCAGTTCCATATCCTTTGGGACACCAGCTCCAAGCCCTTTTAGGATGCAGACTCCACATACATCGGGATGCCTGCACCATGCCCTTGGACATCTCCATGCCCATTGGGATGCCAACAGTGTATCCCCCAGGACAACAGCTCCAATGGCCTTTGGGATGCCAGCTCCATGCCTGTAAGGATGCCAGATCCCCAGGAAGCTCACAGCCTCATGCCACCCTGTACCCACACAGAGCACCAGCCATGCCACCAGCAGTGATCCCAATAGGTTTTTCAAAGCTCACTGGCACATGCAACCTCTATTTGCAATGCTTTGTTACCAGCTGCTAATGCTTTGCTCCATAAACGTAGAGCTGCAGTTGATTAGGCGCAAAGACTTCCAATCCTGCTGGGGGAAGAAAAGAAATGCAGCACCCACAGCTGAGCCAACAAACACTGCCTGACTGCCTGTGTCTGGTCAGTGTCTCCTCACAGCACACGGGAATTAGCAAGATCAGGTGTAAACATGCACACGTCAGTAGGATGTGTCCTGCTTTTGTCTCTGCCGAGGGAAACACTCTCTATCTGGAGACTCCAGATGAAGTGCAGATTTCATAGCAAGCAGTGATCTCTTAATTATAGATTTAACCAAGTACTCGGAGACCATTTTCCCCTGGATTTGCAGCTGTCTGGGCTGGGAGCTGGGTTCATCCTTCACTTTTCTCCCTGTTCAACCAGGCTGCATGCCTGCCTCTAGCTGCAGAACCCTTTGCTGGAACCCAAAGATGAGTTGGGCTGCAGCAGGACCCCTCACTTTGCATGGGCCTGCTCCTGCAGCGCAGCAACGGGCTGCTGGGAAAACCATTTTTCCTCTTTCCTCCAAACGCAAGACATTGCTTCTGAACTCTCTCAGGTGACCTGGAGCTTTCCGTGTTAGATAAACATTACTAATTCAAAAGCACTTTTCTTTTCAACAGCCAGAATTAAATCAGAACTCTTTTCCGAGGAGCTGCAGCAATAACGGGTGCGTTAATGAGGATTATCCTTCCTGCCAGCCCCGAGGAACAGCTGATAAATCAATAGACCCATCCCAGCGTGCTCCCCCACGCCCCAATGCACTGGGGAGAGGTGCAGCTGCTGCCATCCCCATGGGCCCCCCCCCCCCTCCACGACCCTGTCCCACCACCTGCACCCAACTGCAGAGCCCCACACAAAGCCATCCCCACCACAGCACTCACTGAGCTGGCAGCCAGCAGGAACAAAATGTTCCATTCCCTCAGCAATAGCAGAAAAACAATTTGAAAAACTTTTTTTTTTAAAAAAAAAAGTAAAATAAAAAAGAACCAACGAATCCCACTGTTCTTTAACAAACCTGCTGGCTGTTCCTCTCCCAGGGGAAGGCCTGAGACAAGGATCTCTGCAGCAAAAATGCCTGACTCGGTGTTTAAAGTGCCCTTGTTAGCTCTGCCTTGATGGCTGTCTTGAGAATCACAGATCCCACCGATATTTAAGGCCATATAATTTGCTTATCTCCTTGTACACTCTTAAACAGCTCCCAAAGAAGGAGACAGGCTGTTCCCTTGCACACACTTTTGTTTCAGTCTGACATTCAGGTTATGGCACAGGGACATGGGGACGGCACAGGTGACCCCACCCATATCACACCATGCCCTTCCATTTCCCTATGGCACACAAGTGATGGGAGCACGGCTGCCACCAGCATGCAGCCTCTGTCTAAGCACCATGGGTCACAGTGGGTGACTTCACCTTTCCCAGCACAGACGGCATGTCCTGGTTTAGGGGAAGCCCTGGCATCCACAGCTCTTGGGAGATAGAATTGGTTCCTGCTCCACTGCCGCAAACCCGTGCTTGGCTGGAATTTTCCAAGGGTTTTCCCAGCTATCAGGATGCTTTGCTGTGCCCTGATCCCTCATGTCATCTGTATGTCCATCCTCACATGGTACCACCCCCACCATGCTTGCTCTGCCTCAGACAAGAAGTCGTAGTGCTGAGGGGCTGTCCCAGAATCACAAAACAACAGAGTTGTAGGGGTTGGAAGGGACCTCTGGGAAGCAGAACGTGGAAACACAAGTTCAACAAGGAAACAGTGAAAAGAAGATATCAGCAAATGCAATAGATGCTGACTGCCTTAGGGTAACACATAGGGGAATCCCAGAACAGGAGGCACAATGTCCTGAAGTCCTGGAAGGTCAAGTGGGAACTCCATGCAGCAGCACAGGGATTCACTGTGCGACTGCCCTAAATCTCACCCAGACCCACGGTGAGCCCAGGCACAGTGCCTGCAATGAGCAGGTGGTGTTAGAACACTGCTGCGTGGGCTCGGACAGGAAGGCAGGCTGCACTGCTACTGCCCAGGAGCTGGGCAGGGCTGAGTGGTCAGACTTCAATCACAGGCTCAGCACGAAACAAGGTGTGGGCCAAAGTGCAGCTCCACGAGGTGCTGCGCCAAGAGGGACTCGGTGCCAGCTGCAGACACTCTGGCAAACAAGCCCCCCGCAGCTCCAATTATGAGACTTCTCTTATACCACTGTCTCTAAACATTGGCTTCTGACTGCAGTGCCTTATGCCAAATTGTAATCACCCTCATTCTACTAATGGTCACAAGGCTCAGAGTCCAAACGTGATACAATAATCACCGAGGAGGAGAGGCACACTTCGGTGCTGCGCTGTATAGGGAACCGCAGCATATGTCACCATGCTGTGATTACCTCACAGGATCTGTTAAAACAAAAAAACAACACTTTTCCTGTTCAGACTCGAAAATGATCATAAATTCAAACGCATTTTGCAGCTCTCTGTGAGGAGGATGCTCCAGCACACGGCAGCAGGCAGCGACCCACAGCCCCGACTGCTGATTTAAAGCTTATTAAAATAGACTACGTCGAGATAAAATGCCAGGAATAAAACGAAATATGACCAGATCGAGTGTGACTTGGCTTATTGAGTTTGTTTCCTATCTTTTTATAACGGCTATAAAAACAAACAGCTCTCACTTGACTAAAGAAATCGCTGAGTTCCTCCGCTCGCTCCGGCGCATCCAGATGTGAGCACATGGCTCAGAGGTGCCCTCTGCATGGGTTCATCCCACAGTATTCACAGCCCCACAAGTGCCCTGGTGGGATGTGGCACCACACAGCACCCACGTGTTACCCGTGTCCCACTGAGAAGTGGCTGCAGTGTAATTGAATAAAGGAGCAAGCAGGAGAGCTTGAGCAGCTGTGGGAGAGGAGGAGGAGCCCGAGGCAAAATTTATTTCTGTCAACTGGTGGTCTATTTCCCTGATACCATTTCCTTGTATACAGATAAGGAGTTATCTTAAATGACCATGTCTTTTTCAATTTGTACTTAACAGTCAGTCCCATTTTCCTTATATGATACTATCACAGCAGGATGAAAAATGCATTACAATAATCCCTGAGGATCTTCATATATCAATATCAAATGGTCTGAAATTGACCTGTTATAAAAACCAGCCTTTCAAGTCAGAAAAAACTTAAATAAAAAAAGCAAATTTCAGAGCGTGCAGCATGCTCCATAACCCAAATACTCAGGCACAAAGAGCAACGTTTCCAGAATACTTAATGAAAACAAACCTTCAACATCTATGTTAAAAAAAAAAAAGAAATATTCCGACTATTGATACATCTGCTTAATGTTTGCTGCACCTCAGAGGAATGCTAATCCTCTGGGCTGGATCCACACGTAAGCAGCCAAATGAGGCAGATCCGGTGGCCCCAGCATACCCTCAGCTGTGGTTTTCTGACCCCCAGGAGGAGGATAGGAGGGGGGGAACCCCCTGGTGCTGGCCTGGCCCCACGCACGCGGGCCAAGTCCGAGCAAAGTCAAGGTGGGAGAGGCATGCTGCTGAAGGGATGCCGACAGCACCTACCCCCATGGGGGAGGACCCAGAACCCCATGCCCCAGCAGCAGGGCTTTGGGACAGCTGGGCTGCATGCACCTGAATGTGGGTCGCAGCTGCAGGTGGGTTGCATGCAGAGCATTTGGGCTGTGTATGGTTCCTGATGAGAGCAGCCTCTAAAGCAAGAGGCACAGGAGGACTTAAGTAATGCTAGATCAGGACCCCTTATTAATTAATAAACAGGAGTGCAAGCTAAAAGCATTACATCTACCACCACTAAATGCACAGTTAAAAGCCCAATAATAACCTGTGTTTATAATATATTCCAAGCGCTCTCTTTTCTCTGAAGTGCATGTGATATGACACCATCTACCTGCTGCAGCATGCAATTAAAATTAAGTAGCAGCTCAGCCTGTGATGAATCCCATGTGAAACACCGCACAGCAGCATCACCTGGCAGATCAACTCCTTTGTCACTATGTGCAGCAGGATGCGTGTGCTCATCACCAACCCAGCTTTGCTGGGATTGATGGCATGGCATTGTGCTCTCATGCACTGGAAGAAGAGCTTAGTACCACACTGCATGGCTCTCTGCTCATCTTTTTAATGGCACCTAGAGCTTCCTAAACCACTTGGAAATCAAGGCACATTTTGCTTCAGCTGGGTTTCCTCCGCCATCATAAAGAGCACGCCGTGTTCACTGCACACAAACTCACATGATGCTGCTCAACAAGCTCAATTACCATGAGCGAACATGCAAAGTAGATAGTAGCAGGCACACGGCCACTTAGATGCCTATTCATTTGCATACGCAAACACTCATTTCCAATGCAAAATGTGATTTACAGAAAATGGACATCTAAATCGAAGTGCCCACAAATCTGCTTGCACCAGCCATGGTAATGGCTTTGCCTCTGCTGCACACAATATTGACATATATGCTAAATTACTATCAGCACTGTTGATGAAAAGTGCTGTAAAATGGCCAGGCATAATTATTTTTACAGCTAAGGGGATTCATTAGCATTCATTAATTTTTAAAAGAGCCCTTTGGAGTGAGTCGGCAGTACGAGCTCCCCTGCCCCAGCATCTCCCCCACAGAGCAGGACTGCCCAGCTCCTTCCCACCTCGCAGAAGAGCAATTCCCTGCAACTGTAATATGCTCATGGCAGCTCCAAGGATACCATTTCAGAAGATTACAAGGACAGCATCCCTGACAGACCCTGGTGCTTCCTGTTTGGCAAAGGCACAATAAATGAGGAAGAGACATCTCTGCGGTCTTTCAGTGCTATGTTAGGACTCTTTAGCTTCCCCATGTTCGATCACATTTAAAACAACAGCAGGATACGAAACACAATCACTTGTGTAAGACTTCTGTAGCCAGATAGGCCTCTAAGGCCACGCTATTTTTCAGCGCAGAAGACACCATTAGCTCTGCATTTGCACCAGCAGCGAACAAGAGCCTACGTGATGCACCCCTCAAAACCTGCACCAGTGGACCACTGTCACCACAGCTGAACCCACCCACCCCTCACTTTGCTCACATCCACCGTTGGGTCTCCATAAACGTTGACCAAGCATCAATGCAGGCCTACACAAAGCCTCGCAGTCACCTGCTGGTTTGATGTGCAGCACAGGCAGGCGGCACATGGAAAGGGTTAAAAGAAAATGTTACACTAAAAGAAATCTTTCTACAAGTATAAAAAAAAAAAGCAAAATGATTGTAAATTCCACCAGGGGAATTCTGCCATGAATATGCTTCACCTTTCGCAGAATCTCCCGCCCTGCCTCAGAGGATAACTGACCTTTGGAGAAAAATAATGAAAAGAAGAAATTCCTTGGAGAAAATAATGTGGCCAGGCCTCAGTAATGAGATCTGCTCCCTTTATGTTGCTATGACAACCACAGTCATTTTATAATACAAAATACATGAATGGGAAAGAGGGCCATCTCCTCTCACCGAGCTGCTCGGCACCCCCGGCCCTCGCACTTCTGGCAGGGCAGCAGCACATTGTGGTCGGTTTGAGCTTGGCTTCACCTCTTTTTAGTGCATACACAATCAAGAAATCCTATTCCTTCCTTCAGATGCTTTAATTACCACTCATTAACTTATCTCTGGGGCTGCAGCCAGGCACATGGCCCCAGCACAGTCCTGCAGGCCAGGTGCTCAGCAAGGACCAGTGGGGAGCAGGGTTTCCCCATACAGATACTTTTCCCCATCACAAAACACAGGGACATCAGTGGAACTCAAAAGCTGAGTGCCACGGTCATGGTCTTCTTTGCTGGTCCCCCACTCCCTGCTCACTTTTCCACACTTCTCCCATCGGGGCAGTGCACCAGAATTACACCTGAGTTATGGCAACCCCTGCTATCAGTACAAGCTGGGGGATGGAGAGGATAAAGTGCAGATCTGCTGAAAAGGACTTGGTGGTAATGGTGGATGGATTTAGATTGGATATAAGGAAGAAGTTTTTACTTTGACAGCAATGAGACACTGGCATGGGTTGCCCAGAGAGGTGGTGGTGCCCCATCCCTGCAGACTCCTGCAGCTGCTGCTCACAGAAGGCAGGATTCCAAAGCAGTGCAAATACAAAGGTGATCCCTAACACTGCCCTGCTGAACAGAAAAAGGGGTTCACTCCTGCAGCTCCAGTACAGTGACAGAGCAGCATGCATAGTGGAATGGGATGAGCACCTGAATGCACATCCCAGGCTTTCTAGAGGAAGCCACCCTCCATGGCACACAGTGCTCCCAGCTCACCTCCAGTCTCTTTCAAATGACAGTGGGATCACAGCTGCTAGGACTGAAGGCCCAAAAGCAGAGCAGGAGATGGAAATGGAGAAGTCAAGGGCAAACTAAGTGTGGGTTTTCAGTTAATCCAGAGCCTGAGAGCGTTTCCTGTTATCCAGGTGGTCTGGTGGGGGACCTCTACTGCACAGTCAGCAGAACTGCTGGGCAAGCTGGGAGAGTGTAGGGAAAAAATCCTAAACAGAGGTGCACAAATGAGAAAAACAGTCAGAAAAATGAGAGAAGCCTGAAGGATGAGGAAAGAGGAGGCCAAGACACCAGGAGAACAAGCAGCTCAGACCCATGCTGCCATACAACTCAGCCAAGCAGCAACACAGATGGTGTGCTGGAGCTGCCCACCACCGGGAGAAAGGGAGGTGATATTTGTGGCCCTCCCTACTGTACTTTCACAGTGACGTTTCCCTAAGAACAGAGACTAGCAGAGACAAAGAGCCGCAGAAGTTGTGAGTAATATCCAGGCTACACTAATGTCAGTTGCAGTTTTCCACCTGAGATAGATACTCGCAGGACACAGGTTTCTGGATTAACGCCTCGCAGGATGGAAGCTCAGATGGGGGTCTGCCTCTCCTGCTGCACCATTTAGCCAGGGTTCTGAATCTCCTTGCGAAGGTCCAAAACCCTCTTTCCATGCTAAAACACATTCACTTGTCCCTGGTGACTAATCTGGGGAGTACGGAAAGATTTCTGTAGCCATCTAACTACCCAAGCAAGCCAGAAAGGTACTGACAATACTACTATATCAGGACAACTCCAAGCCCCTGGTAGCCAGAGTAAAATGCAAGTTGCCCTCTGACTGGTGCCTTCCTTGTACACAGAATTTGCATGTGGCAGCAAAGTTTGCCTTATATCAAATACCAATGCAAAGGGTAATTTAAATTTTTTTATGCAAATGTTCAGTAGTATGGAACAGTAATAAATCTGGGAAACCACTGGAAAGATGTTTAAGAGGACATACAAATTCTGGTCACACATCAGCAATTAGGAATCCCAAGAAGGAGAAAGCACCTGTCTTGGCCTTTATTGAATATTATTCTCAATTAGAATATTCATCATATACACAAGACAATTCCTTCATTCAAACTTCCATAGGCATGTTCAAATTACATCATATCTGCAAAACAGAGAGATGGAAGTTATCATAACCTGTCTCTGAACAAAGCATTATTGAAACTATAAATGGTCCTGTCTGAAGCTTGCTGGAGTGCAGAAGCCTGACAGATGCTGCACAGAAATATGACTGGCTGGGTGATGCCTTCTGAAAACAGCTTGCAGGAAAATGATCCCATTATGACTGAGGCTTTCCAGCAGCAGCCATGAATACCTAGCAGGAAAGGCAGCTCGATGTGGAGAGGCACACAGCATAGCAAGCAAGGGGACTCTGGGGGTGTTGCTGGTCACCCCACTGGTGACACAGGGAGGTCTCCAGGCGCACTGCCATGGGCTCTCCCCATCCAGGAGCCCTTAAGTGGGCAGTCGTAAGTTCACGCTGGTTGGGACTGGAATTGCAAGCTTACCCTGCCCTGCTCTATTTGGTGTTCACAAAGCCACACTCAGGGCAGAGCATGTGCCTCTGTGTGCAAGGTTAGAGCACTGAGGTTACTCTTTGCCTGGGGCTACCCCGTGCACAGCACTGGGAGCAGAGCTTCATCTCAGAACCGCTGCTGCCCCCATCTCTTCCCAGTGATGCCAGTCAGGCTGCCAGGTGTTTTCTGATAACAGATCATACATTTAAGGCCACAGGGATCCTCACGCTCACCTGGCCTGTGTTCAGCAGGAGATCAGACCTGAGGGCTTTTCTGTGTCAGTCCCTGATACAAATTCCATGTCTGTGCAGAGGAGTTCTGTCTAAACTTCAAGCAACATCTCTCATCATCCACATCAGCTCAGAGCCTCCCCTCAGCTCCCACTGCACTGCCCACAGCCCCACAACATGCGGGCAGCAGATCCACACCCAGCATCACATTCCTGCCCCATCACCACTATGGCTTTGTCATGTACCAACCAGACACAAACCCTCAGAGGAAAAGGAGCTTTGGGTTACATTCACAATAGCTTGGTTTTAGTGCTTTTTCTAACTGTCAGCTGACAAACCTCCTGCAGTGCATCTCACTCTCATCATGCTTTGCAAATTCTGGCACAAGCTCTTCTCCACTGGAATGTTCTCACTGCACCTAAGAGTACACACAGTTATTGTTAACAGTCCAGGGAGGATTTCATCCTGCTCTTTAGGAATGCTCGAGTTCATACGCTATCTGTCTCCAGAAAGGTCCCATCCCCAAAAGCAATGATGCTGCTATTGAAATATTGCACCAGCAGCACAAGTCCCCTGGTGCTTCCCTGGGCCACTCACATTCCTCTCCACCCCACCTACATGAGCACAGCCTGCTGCAGAGCTGTGCAATATTCGTGAGAGAATATTTGTGCAATATTCTCAGCACAGTGGCTCTTCCATTGGGTTGTCAAAGCACAAAAATGCTTTTAGATGGAGTGCAGTTCCTTCTAATATGGGGAGAAAAAAAAAAAAGTTTTATGCAAGAAGCTTGGTGCTCCCAAACTTAAAGATGCACTGTACTAAGTGTAAAATGCAATCATTTCAGTCTTAAAATATATCTTCTCCTACTACCAGGGAAGATAAGAGAAACTAACAACATTTAGGGGTAGGAAGCCCCAGGGATGAGGGACCATGTGTGGATTGAGTATGGGGATGATGTTCCTACACCTACCTAGAAGGAGAGAGGGAATAGGTTGGACTTGGTGATCAGAGAGCTCTTTTCCAACCTTAATGTTTCTCTGACCCGTGTGTCTACACCCCAACAACAGTGCCTGCCAATGATGCCACCAATGCCACAGCCCAGCAGGGAGCCCTGGGCACAATGCTGTGATCCCAGCCCATCCCACTGATCTTCCCAGTCCTTTTCAACCATCACCTCTCACCACAGTTCAGCTGGCTTCTGCAGAAATAAAAGGTATTGAGAAAAATCAATGGTAATTCATTGTATCCTATGATTTTTAAAGGCAATTAAGGCTAAGACAAGGTAAGAGGTTAGCAAAATCTCTCATTCTTTAATATATTGTATTTTCTCATTAATTCTCTAATCTTGTGACAAATTCTCCCAGGCAGAGGGCCAGCTTCCTGCCCACTTGAACTCTCCCTGAGTTATGAATGAAGCAGGTAATGCTTCAGCCCACTAACGAGCAGCCCCAGCAGCACAGAAAGGAAGGAATGCTGGGCAAACCACTGCAGCACAGGACCTAAAACAAGACTCACTTAGCCCTGGCTGCAGCCCCCTGGCACAGGCAACATAGGGCTCCCCAAGCCAGGAGCTGCAGCCCCCCCAGAGGGCGGATCACCTGAAATTATTGCTAATTAGGGATAACTTGAAACGAGAACACATCACACTTCTGCTAATCGCCAGCATTTCTGCGTAACGCCTGGAAAATCAAAATTATTAATGAAGAAGTTATTTCAGAATTCAGAGTTTAATTCTGCAAACTCTGGATAACAGCAGTCAGACTTGCCAGCTAATTTTCACATCGTAACATCAGAACCCTTTAATTAATAGGGAACTAATTAGAAAACTCATACCTAAAAGCAGCCTGAGCTCAGCTGCAGAGCTCTGCAGGCAGCACAGGGGCAGCAGCTGTGGGATTGGGCTCTGGAGGGCAAATTCCCAGTCTGTTTTTAAGCTGGTTTCAAGTCAGACACTGTTGGGATGCCTCAGCACGAGGCCTCTCTTGGAAACACTGTGCAATGCCTCCTTCCCTCCTCCAAAACAAGGGTGAGTGCCTGAGCCCCACGTGGGGCAGACAATGTTAACAACCCAAGTATTTACCTGCTTTGTTCGGGCTCCTACCTATTAGGAATATTTTCCATCTCTCCACCGAACTAGGCAGAGTTTTCCCTAAAAACAGCAAATATTATGGCCTTCCATTCCACAGAAATTTATTACTATAGAGTAAAAATGCTACTGTATTCCAAACATTGGCAAGAAAGCTGGGAGCCTCCAGTCCTGCCAGCTCTTAATAAGATACACATTGAAGCTGCATGTTGCTTGCAAGTTGTATGTTTATTTAAACAAGAATTTCCAAGTGTTTGGGGACAGAGGTTGCTACAACAACTTCTTATCATTAAAAACAATGGTGCTGAAACTTTCAGGAAGGAAAATTACAAATGGAGTCACTCTGCAGAATAAATCACTGATAAACTTTCAGCACAACTGAAATTAACTCAGAAAGAAAGTCAGGCTGGATCTTTGCTCGCTCCTAATGGATGTGCACAGTCCCAGGATGGTTTGGGACCTATTATGAGATGAAGTGATTTATTTGGGGATTTCAAATGCTTTAAATACAACTTTCCCTTAGTCTCTGAATTACACACTCTTCTAGCGGAGCTGGAGATAGAACTCTTTGTCTCAGCAATCCTACAAGCTCAGGAACATTACCCAAACTTTTTCACTCACCCACCTTTAGGACCATCTTCTACGCCTTCCAAAAACAATACACAGAGAAGGGTGCTCAGAGGCCAATATTCACTTTTGAAGTGATGATCAATGGAGCTTCCCAGCTTAATTGTGCCAAGGGGTACTGTCACACAGTTAAAATACTACACATGCACAAAGTCAGCTAAAGGAACTCAAGGAACACAAGATCAAGATCTTTCAAGTCAGGAAACAGCCTGCTTGCCAGACTGTCCATTCCAGCCTCATTCTGACTCCTGACAGCACCCAGACACTGAACAAGAAAGGTGAATGCAGCATCAGGGTCTCCTGGTCCTGCCATGACATCCAGCAGGGGACCCCCAGTTCCACAGTGAGAACCACAGGGGGTCCAGTGAGGTGCACTGAAAGCTGCAGAGGGACCACAGAGCAGACTGGTGTATGGGAAATCAGCAACGATGTAATAGGCAGCAGCATCTCAGCCCACTAGCATGTTGGAAAAGAGCTCACAGATATGAATCCTTTGAGTTCAGAGCCACGGGAAGGCTACAGAGCTAGTGACTGCTGGCCTCAGCTTCTCCACACAGCACCAAATGCCAGAGCCCCACAACACAGTATGCTGCCAGGACCCTCTGCCCAAATGCCAGCAAGGCAAGGAACGATGGGTTGGGCATCCCACCATCAATGTGAGGGCATCCCCAGCACAGGGCCAGCCCACATCACACATCCAGCTCCACTGCAGGGAGGGCGATAAGCAGCCCTTCACTTCCGTGCCTAGAAAGCTGCTGGGGCTTGGTAAATATAAGGAGACACTAAATATTATTTTTGGTAAGGATTTTCATATGAAAAAAGTAAAACACCATAAATCAAGCACAATGCTACAATCAGCACATACTTGTGAATAAATGCATCCTGTAGTACATTTCAGCATAAATTATAGCCATTTGATTTAGGCTTTGCTGCACAAAGCCATATTATTTAAATTCAGCCAGAATTGAGTCCACTCACATTGCAGCACATTTATAAAACAGATCCATGATTATTGTCATAAACTCCTGAGAACTGGCTGTTGAGTTATTTTGCCACATCATCATCTCTAGTAAACAAGACTTATTTTACATTTCTCTTTTCTTTCCCGACAATCGGCCACAAAACGCTCCGCAGAATCAATGCCGAGGTTAGGGCTGGATTTTCTCCAGCAAGTGTGAAATAATACCTATACAAAGGATGGTACATGAAGCTTTAAGCTCTTTGCAGGACACTGAGTGATGACATTCCCCATGCACATCCCACCGATACAGCAGTGCAGTGCCACTCGTCCCTACATTCACACTTTGCATTTCTCCTCCAGTTCGCAAACTTTTAAGAAATTAATCCCGTCACTTCAACAAGTGTAACAACTAAATTATCATCTTTACGTGATTAAAGTCCTCCGCTGCGTCTTTTCTTGGCAAACATTGCACGCACATAATTTTACTAAACGCAATAAACCAACCATAGAACTATTAATTTTAGCATGGTATTCATAACAATTAGAAACGCATGAACCTTAAAATGATAAAAACTGAAATGAATACCAAAATAGTATGAAACACAAGAATCCAGCTTCTCAAGCCAGGGAAAGGGTGTTACTGTTTCATAGCTCCATAGGCATCTCAAGACAGAACACAACTGCTGGGGAGACCCCTGGGGTGGATTTGGGCTCTCCCCACTGCTCCTCAGGAAGGTGATGGTGGTGCTGCATGGGGGCACAACCCCCACACTCATCAGGGCCACAGGATCCGCACTCAAAGAGGCTCCCCTGGCTCCTCAAGCTGCCCAGCACACGGCTTGCAGAGACCCCAAGATTGCCCCCCTTTGCTCCAAAGAATGGTAGGAGTGAGAAGTTTTATTTTCTTTTATTTTGCAACCGATCTCCTTTTCCAGGGAAGAAGGAAAAGAAAAGCAGCACAAAAAAAAAACCCTAGACATTAAGAATTTGATCGAAAGCCAAAAACAACCTTTGGTATCAAGGCATTCTTGAGCTGCTTTGTTTATAGATACCAAAATACACACACCATCCCACACTGCTGTAACCACTTAGAGCATAAAACACTTCCATAAAGAGCAGCCCGTTGTTACAAATCACACACACTGCTGCATTTCCTAGGTAATAAACACCAGGGAGCGAGAGGCAAGGCTCTCCACCAGATGATAAGGGAAAAGCCATTGTTCCTGGGGCTGGGAGGGCCCGGAGCCCACCACGCGCCAGCTTGCTTTTCTTGGAGCGTCCTCCTTCAGAGAATTCCACCCGGACTGGACTTCTCTGCATTTCCTTTCCCATTATCGCCGATTGCCAAAATATTTGCGCAGTGATGGAATCTGCCTGCCAGAACGAGAGCAGGAGGAGGGAGCTTGGCTTCAGCCTGACCCCGAGTCAGGAGAGGTTCTGGGTCTCCGTCATGAACTACTGCCGTGGAGCTGGCAGCAGCCCAAGGCTGCCTAATGAGAGCAGCCCAGCGGGTGCCTCCCTCCCACCAGCCCCCAGCATGGGCTACAGGGATCCGATGGAAGCTGCAAGAATGTTTCCACTTTGCCAGAGCACACTAGGAAAACTTTTTGGAGAACGTATATGATTTTTTGCTAAGTGCCTCCAGATCGATGCCCACAAGCAGGAAAAACTAACGAAAGAGCTGTGCAGAAGGGCACAGAGGAGACCAGTGAGATAAACAGGAAAGAATTGGAAATTTCCAGGGCATTGTTGTTTGAACCTCAAGACAGAACATTCTGATCTACTTTTTACTGTTTTGATGTTACATTTCGTGTTTTAAAACACTCTGTGCCTTTTTTTTTTTTTTTAAACAGAGAAGCTGCAAAGACGTCAAAAGAATTCAAATGCATCGACTGCTATTTATTTGGCTGCCCTGCAGTATTTCTGATCAGCAGCGTTGCTATTGGGATAGAAGACATTCGAAGCAAGGCACCCACCCCGAGGCTCTGAGCTGCCCGAGGACACCATGGGGCAGAGCTCTGCTGCAAACGTGTCCTGGACACTCACGATGCTTCTGGCAACAGCCACGGCCTAAATATTTGTTGAGGAGGAGCGAGTGTCTTTGTCTCTCAGGACAGAGAGACTTTTCTTCTGCATCTGCTCAGACAGTTATACGTCTTTGTTGCTGCCAGTTGGAAGCTGCAGCGTGCAGACCAGGCCCTCCCAGAGCAGAATGAATTGGAATTTGGGCAGAGGAGCACATTGCTGAGCCCAGGTCCTTGCTGCCAGCCCACGCTCACTGCGTCCCCACCAGCACCCCATAGCCTTGCCACTACGCACTGCTGGGGAGCTGCATCCTCCTGAGCGCAGTGCCCACTGCCCCTCCAGGGAACAAAGCTGCTCTGTGCTGACACTCACAGCACCTGAACCACAGC
The DNA here is from genome assembly GCF_905368555.1 of Meleagris gallopavo. Taxonomy (NCBI): domain Eukaryota; kingdom Metazoa; phylum Chordata; class Aves; order Galliformes; family Phasianidae; genus Meleagris; species Meleagris gallopavo. Next base: position 7,476,276 of record NC_139420.1, read on the forward strand.
AGGAGAAATGGTTTTTAAACTAAGAGAAAGAAGATTTACATTGAACACAGGGAAGACTTTTTTTTTTTTTTAAAACACTGAGGCTCTGCACAGGGTGCCCAGAGAGGTGGTGGTGCCCCATCCCTGCACACAGCCACGGTCAGGGGACGGGGCTCCGAGCACTGCTGGAGCTGTGGGTGTCCCTGTGCACTGCAGGCAGTGGGAACAGATGGCCTTTGGAGGTCCCTTCCAACTCCAACCATTAAGTGATTCTAAACTGAGCACTTCATACCTCCAGCACCCTGAGAGCATTATACAAGCTTCGGTCCCAGTTCACATCTTCAGTCAAAGGGTATTTCACTGCCACACTTAAGGAGGGAAGATCAGATTTTTTCACCTATTTAAACAGTTGTCTTAGGAAGTATTGTCATGCCCTCAGGACCATGCATTAATGGATTACTACCACTCTTAGGGAAAACGTGAGAGGGTGCCCTACACCCTCTAATATAGTCTCTGCAAACAGCACTCCAGGCCCTCAGGATGGAGAATAGGATGCTACAAAGCTGGCTTTACCCAGCTTTCACATACTAGGGGGAGGAAAAAAAAAAAAAAGCAGGCTTCTCAAAGACAGGCAGCCCCAAGAAGACATCCCACCACCAACCAGCCAACCCCCACCTCGTCTGATGTGCTGTCAGTGTGCGAGCTCCTCGTGCAGCAGGGCAGGATGTGACAAGTATTTGTGCATTCTGCACTCCGGCCGGTTTTGCTTTTTATTGTCTAGCCCTTCAAGCAGATATCTGAGCTGTCAAAACATAAGGTCTCCTGATGATAAAAATACTCCACAAAAGAGCTCCGGTGTGAGATGCCTGGGGAGGCTTCAGCACACTGCGGGTCAGTGCTGTCCCAGGTCCCTCCCCAGAGCTGCGCCAAACAATTAGTCTCAAGTGAAAATCAACCACAGAAGTTCATTTTTTTTTCCCCCCCTTCCACTTCCACAGATCACCTTCTGCTCCGAACATGGAAACCATATGGCAGACAGGTCCTATCCCCTGCCAAGAAATTCCTGCTTGATGAGATCCCTGTAGCTATCACTGAGGCTACACGGGCTTCCAACGAGGGAGTTCAGCTCTGCCGCAGACAAACTCTCCAAGCAACCTGGGAGGAAGAGCAGGAGCCGAGGTGCCAGAAGTTGTGCTATAGCTGTTGCCTGTTGAGAGTAATTGCCCTCAGAGGGAGCACTGTCACACTTATATCTTCATCCCCAGCCCTCCGGCAGATGGGGGCTGTGGATTCACCATGCTCTGCTGCCACAGCAGTGAGACACCTCTGGGCAGGGTGGGACCCAACTGCAGGCATCCCATCCTTTATCTGAGGATGGATGGAAGGCACAGAGGTCACTCCCCTGCACTGAAAAAGGCAGATGTTCTACTGATGTATACGGCCCAGGCTCTGGAAATACTGAGAACTTCACCATCCTGACAACTCGTGAATCAATCACACACAAACAGGTTTATAGAAAAACAGTTTCCCAAATTCAGTCACATACTGAGGAGCTCCGTTGAACACTGAACAAATCCACCCAGTGATCTAAGCTAGGAATGGACAACTGCAAGAAGCAGAGAAGTGGAACCCAAATCCCCCAAAGTTTTGGGCAGTTGGGGCAGAGCCCCACACAGCCAGACTTTATGGAGACCTTGAGTCCTGCTGGGATACAGGCACCACTTCCCACACTATGTTTTCTCCCAGAACCAGTGCTGATGTGGAAAGAAGTAAGGTGAATGGAGTGTCTTCACAGCCCACCTGGTGAAATGGACAGAGGCTATCAGGGGATCAATGCTGCCGCACAGAGTGCTGCCTCTTACCTCACCCACATCTTGTTCCATTAGCCAGCAAGAAAATGATATGCAAATACAAGTGTTGGCACGAAGGAAGCACCAACTAAAGCAACAACAAAGGAAGAAACAGCCTTGCCACAGACACATCCCAGTGCAAGCCATGCCTTGCTATTGCCAGCTTGGGCTGATGGGAGCAGGGCTCAAACCCAGGGGCAGACCACCTCCCTCACATTCCCTATCCCCGCATCATTAGGCTGGGCTGGTGTCCGAGACAATGTCACCTGCCTGTGGGGACACCAGCAGCCCCGGGCACAGAGCCCTCCCCAGCTCTCACTGAAGGGGCCATCAGGTCGGGTTCACCAGAGAGCTGGAAAGAAGAAAAAAAAAAATCAATGAAAGCACTGCAGTCAAAACAGTTTCTGGCAGAGCTCGCACCATCCTGAAGTGAATATTACTCGGGACTAAATTGTTTTCCTTATCTAGCAGTTTGTCCTGAGGAGCTGGACTTAGCCTCCCAGCGAACCCAATAAGTCTTTCGGTTTGACTGGAAACTCCACATTTTTCCTTTTTAGAAAAATGTCACAGACATTCCTCCATTTCATTACTCTTCACTGCTTCTCCTTTCCCTCCTATTAAAGCACTAGCAAGGGGAGGCTTCAGTAAGAGCCAGCTCGAAGCTGGACACCAGCCCAGACTGTCTGGACATGGCTCAACACTGGAAAGACCTATTGTTTTGCTTGGCAGGCTACTGGTATTTTTCCTTATGCCCAGAAAGGCTGCGCCAATTTACAGCCGGTGACCTAGGGAGGGGGAGGAAGAGCCAGACCCAGAGTCCACCCTTTTCCCCTGCAGTAATCTCCATCAGCCGGAGGCACTCACACTCCCTCCCCCAGAGGACAGGGTGCATCATATGGAAAATGAACTCCTGCATGCAGAGCGGCAGCCCCCTCCCTCCTTACGCAGCCCCCCCTCCCCCAGGTACGCTGTGCCCCTCCGGCCCACATCTATCACCCGGCCCAGATCTGACCCTCGCTGAGAAACGGGCCGCAGGTCAGCCCCAACTCCTCCCATCCTCATAGGGATCCCAGCCCCACGGGAGCTCTGGGGGATGCTGAGCACATCCTGCTCCCACCCCGGACCAAATCCCATCAGCACGGTCAACCGATGCTATCTCAGTACTTCCAGAGCCAGGGCAAGCAGGAAGCACAGGGCTGTGGGAAAACTAAACAAGGAAGCTGGCCAAGGTTTCCCACACCAGCAAGCAGGTTTGCTCCCTTCTCATTTAAAGCACTGGGCACTGGGCCTTGCCTTATCACAGGTTCTTTCTTCCAGGCCCTGATATGATCAGTAGCATTCACCATCCTACTGCTCCCAGCATCCCAAGGCCACAGCCCCTCTGCTTGCCACACAGTCAAATCTTCAAATCTCATCCCTACCCCTCACACCATGTCATTCTCACCCAGGTGGCTTAGTGCATTCAACTCCAGGGGCTTTTCATGCAGTTTCCATGACAGGAGGAGAACAGGAGCTCTTCTACTTGAATCAACATCATGAATCTCCTTGCTGCCCATCAGCTGCAGGAACGCAGAGCAAGTGATCTGCACACCATCTCCAGCACCAGCTGGAGCCATGGAGACACTGCCCTGGTGCAGACAGCAGCTCTAACCAAGCTCCCCTTCTGCAAGCAGGGCCACATGGAGCAGCAGGCAGGGAGGGAGCTGGCATCCCAGGTACATGTCTGCCACTATCCCAACCCATCTCAGAATGGCCAGGGTTGGAAGGGACCTCAAGGATCATGAATCTCCAACCCCCCTGCCACATGCAGGGCTGCCAACTTTCCCATTTAATAGTAGACCAGGCTGCCCAGGGCCCCAGCCTCCTTCAGGGGCATCAGAGCAAGGGAAGACTCAAACACTTCCTTCATCAGCAGACTGAGGCTCTCCTCAACTCCTAAATCATCGTGCGCCTTCCTTAAAAAGCAGAGTAGCTTTAATCCCTGAGCCTCAGGGATTGCTCCTGGAGAGCACTTCCCACTGCACCAAGGGAAACGTGGCAGCGCTTTGAAACCTTCCAAATACGTAGCAGAATGGTGACAATAAATACTGATTACTGCTCAAGTTCTGTGCTCCATCCACATTTCCCCAGGCTGCATACAGAAAAGTCTCAAAGGGAGACTCCCATGACCAGAGATATGGGATGGAAATGAAAGGAAGGTGAGTGAAAACAGGGCTAATCAGAGAGGAAATGGCCCTTGTAACCCAGCCAAGTCAAACTCTGATTATCTCATGGATTTAAAGTGCTGCTGAAGCAGGAAAGCTTTAAGAGCACATGCGGTAATTGTCTTGCAAATAGGAAGGCGCTGGGCTTTCCTCCTTTGCTTTGGAAAGGACACAGCAGGATGCAATACATGGCTGTCAGCAGCCGTCATGGCACCCTGCACAAAGCCCACAGCCACCTCTGCTAATCGAGAGTCCCCTGAAGGACGTGCCACCACAACAAGCCCAGCAGCTGCTCTAGAACATCCTGGGGAGGGGGTGCCACTTCAGCATCCCACGTTTTGCTTCTGTAGTCTTTCAAGAGGTGATCACTGTTTCTAGACTAACCACCACCCCGTAGCAGCAGGACAGCAATGCTGCTCCTAGCATTCCCAGCTGGATTTGTTTTGGTACCCCAAGGCATCCCCATGACCATAGGGACTGTCCACCCTCTACTTCAGAGGAGATCCATGCTTCAGTGAAAACCTGCTGAGTGCAAAAGCAGTAAGTTCTGACTGCTCCTCTAATCAGAGCTCCTTCCTGACTCCTGTTCAAAGCATTTTCCAAGGGAGCTGGACGCACTGGCAGCAATCTGCAACAAGGAACGTCAGTGCTGCTAGAGGCAGAGAGCTCCACAAGATGGAAAGCATCAAACACTTCTCATCCTGCTGTGAACTTCCTTACAATGACTCAGTTCTGCCTACAGGGTATGGACAGCCCAGGAGATGCTGCAGAAATGGGATAAATGAGAAAACAGCATAGAAGCCAACAATATCAGGAATGAGAAGAGCCCAGGCTCAGAGAACAAGCCAGGTTCAGTTAACTTCATGGCCCAGAAGCATCTCTCCTGCAGCTGGTTGCACAAACACCAAGGGGTGCATTGGAGGCACAGTTCTTCCCAGCCAGAACACTTCACTGGGAACACAACAGCAGGAGCACAGCTTCCCTACTCACACCCTGTCAGAGCTTTGCACACATCCAACACAGGAGAGCATCTTCCCATTTGCACATGGGAAGGCCCAGGTGTGTCAGTGTTCCAGGAGGTCCGCTGCAGCTTGCAGAAGAGTGACTCACACAAAGGAGTGCTGTAAGTATAATCTTAAGTACACACACAAAAATTGTGATTTTCTACGTAGAAGATCAAATAATCTTTCGGTTACAGCTAATTACACACCCCACAAATACATCAAAGGGAGTGGTGTTGAACCACCCTTTTTCATTGACTTAGAGCTCGCATCAGGATTTCACGCCTGATGCTGTCATATGTTGCATTATCACCTCACCATTATTTACAGATATTGGGCTCCAGGTGTGACTTGAACAACTGGGCAAGAAGCAATGCCAGTGCTGAGTTCTGCCACCAACACAGCACTAACCAGAGACCACACAGCTGGTTGGGAGCATGGATGCAAGGAAGTGCATTTTTTAGGTTCATAGAAACGTGTGCCAGAAGGTATCCCTAAATCACAACACCTCCTCCCCAGTGTGCCACAGGCTTTTGGCCTTAACAGCTTGTCCTCTGTTGAGCTTCTCTGGCCAAAATACCTTGCAGAGAAGCATTCATCTTAGTTTGGAGGTGTCACTTCCCACTGCTGCTCCCCACTCCATCCCCACCCTCAAGGTCACAACCACTCTCCCCAGGACACAGCTGGCACCCACTCAACTACAGACCCACAGGAAGCCTGGCTGATGGATTGCAAAGAATTACAAGAGCTCCGTGCAAATGATTTGTTACCAATTAAGGCGGAAGTCAATTAAGGCAATTGGTACAGGTTAAAAAAAAAAGATGGGCTAAGAAATTCCTAATTGATAGAAAAAAAGGGCAGCCTTCCAGAAGCACCGCATTAACCAGAGGCTGAAGATGCCATGAGGTTTTGTGCATTCATTCTGCTTATGATCAGGTGGAACACCAAACTCCTGCAGCTCACAGCCCACATGTCTGCCTAAAAGACAAATACTGCCATCACTAGATGCTCTGCTTCAGTTTTCTTACATTTTCATTTCCTCCCATTCAACGGGCCAACTCTGTTGGGATTCTGACATCTGTAGGTGAGTCTGCATAACAGAGCACAACCTTCTGCATCCACCCATACATGCAAACAGCACCCAGCACAACAGCCCCAAACATCTACATCCTGAGCCAGAAACATCCCAGAGAGGTGGTGGTGCCCCATCCCTGGGGACACCCAACATCAGTGGATGGGGCTGTGAGCACTGATGGAGCTGAGAGGCGTCCCTATGTGCTGCAGACAGTGGGAATTGGTGGCCTTCAGAGATCCCTTCCGACTCAAACAGTTCTGAGATTCTATTTGTTGGCTGGAAATGCCCTCAGGCAGCAGCAGTCCCACGGGGTTGCCTGGTAGGGCTCACAGCTCACAATGCAGCAGCAGTGGGACAGGGCTGCATGCTTCAATTGGGGCTAATCGCTTGCCCACTATGAAGGATGCCTTCCTTGGTGACATTTTTAACACTGATTTTAAGGAGCGTATTGCCCAGCTGGAAATGAGAGCCTATCAGATGATAGCATACATGGCAGGTCCTGGTCAGTAAGTGGAAAGAATTGGGGTTTATGGCTCAATAAGTCATTGAACTGTCAATTAGATGAGTAGCTTAATTACTCTGCTAGATTTAGCATCCCACCTCTTTTGTAAGATCGTATTCTTTTAATGGCAACACAGCAGTTATGCAAGAGCCTGACAAGTTATGCTTCCTTCCCTTTAATTCAGAATCTGAGCTCAAGCAGATGGGACAGTGCATCTCAAATTCACCAAATTGCTCTTAAAATACAACATGCTTTGGCTTTCCATAGATTACGCCAAATAAACAGCATTACATCAAACCTCTCTTCCATTGGACAGAGGGATTTGCTTTACAGCTGCGAGTCTGAGATAAATGAGATGTACTGGAGACCTCAGACAGAGCCTCACATAATTTCCAAAGCCTTTAAAGTAACCCCTGAAAAGCAAAGCCGTGGCAAAACCTGTCCCACAGCAGAGATCAGCGACATTCCCAGGGTTCAGAAGGAAGAGAGAGCTGCACTTCTGTCGAGGAACTCACTTACAAATCACTGCAATTAACAGCCCACAGCAGGAGAGGTGGATGCTGAAGTGCACGGCTGCTCACAGTCCTTGAAAGCCAGGCAGGAGTGTTTGGCTAAGGAGGTGTTTGCTAGTTTACAAACTAATCATGTATTCACATAAATATTGCCAAAGAGCTGAGATAAACAAAGCCTTTGACATGAAATAGACCAGACATTTCCCATCCTGGTCCAAGTGCAGATTCCTGACAGGCAGCACACAGCAGTGCGACCCAGCAGCAGCACCAGCTCCATGGTGTGAGCATCCCAAAGGCCCCAGTGTGCATGGGAGGGCTGTGGGGAGAGCTGGGCACAGAGCCTGGGGAAAGGAAGGCTATGGGAAGCATTCTGAAGGTATCAGCTGGCAGCAGTCCTGCTCAGCTCTCTGAAGCCACAGAACCTCATGGGTGTCCATGGTGTGCCTGGGCCACACTGAATGAAGAGGCATCACCACAGGCTGCATCTACATAGGTTGCTCTGAATGTATGGAAATAAATAGGAGGCATTACAACAGGCAAAGTGAGCAGCGCAACTGCTTGATAGAGCAAATACTCAGCTTCAAAACACTTTTTCCAACATAGACAACACCATTAGCAGTGTATTTTTGCCAGCTATGAACAAGAGCCTGCATGCCATACTCATAAAACCTACACCAGTGGAGGTGATCACTGTCATCACTGCTGAAACATCACCCGGCCCTCACTGCTCTCACATCCACTGCTGGGTCTCCATAAATACTGACCAAGCATCAATGAGTGTCAATGAGGGCCTTTTTCTTTTTCCTACATGGAGAAATTCCATTCCACACCTTTGCTTTATACACACTTCCATATCAGACACCAGTCTGTCAGACTGCCCCTCTGCTGCCATCTGTCACGCAGCAACAGAAGGGAATGGAATATTAGTGGGAAGGTTCAGCCTCCACTGCTGCACCACCACCATTTGCCTCTGATACCATGGAGCAAAATCATAAAACAAGAGGCATTACTATTGGAGCAGCCCACATAAAATATATCCTGTTCACACATACAGTAGTAGCTGCCACTCTCAGCAAGTTCTCAAGGTGCTCATCAGAGACTTTTGATGAGGTTTTACTTTTCCTGTATTCCATCCTTGCCAATAATTGTTGACAACAGCACACACAGCTCTGACAGCCCTGCGGGTCTCTGGGTTACTCCGCTCTCCAAAAAAAGAAAACTTTAGCAAAAGATTTGGCAACTGCAAATGCATCTTCATCTCACCTTCACTGCTGCGACTTAGGCTGAAAAGTCCACTTTGTAACCAAAAGCAAACCCTTCCTATACACCAAACTGCCTGACCCATAACAGTGACTCCCTCTCTCTCCTCACATTCTACCCACCGCACCTCGACAGTTATAGATCTTCCACACTCATAAAAGATAATCACCCTTCATGGGTGAAGTAGCCTCTACTTATACCACCGCAGCAGGAGGATTGATAGACTGTGCAATTAACACACGGGAGCTGCAGCAGAAGGGCTGGGCACAATCCCCACCACAGGGAGAAGCCGGGATGCAGGCAGTGCTACACCATGTGCAGAGCCTCGAGGCTCAGAGCCCCGATGGGGTCTTTGTCCCAGGTCTGGATGTGCCCCCCCCCCCCCCAACTCTGGACAAGACCCCCACCGTGCACAGCTCCGCAGGGGCGTTATTTACCTTGTTAATTTCGGAGGGAGGCATTTTAATTGCTTTAAATTACCGCTGGAAAAACCGGAGTGGTCAACAATCAATCAGGCTGATTTAGCACCCCGCGCCCACCCGCTGCGAGCCGGCAATCAGCTGCCGCCACCAGATCCATTATTGATGAACTTTGCGGCTCTGCTCATTAGCTGCGAGCGCACAGCTCGACCCCGGTGAGCTGCACACGGTGCCGCTGCTGGAGTTCTTCAAAGAAATCTTCCGAATGCGGCCAAGAAACACCTTTGTTTTAAGGGTGGTGATGCAGTAGCACAGGGTGCCCAGAAAGGTGGTGGTGCCCCATCCCTGCACACAGCCACGCTCAGGGGACGGGGCTCCGAGCACTGCTGGAGCTGTAGGTGTCCCTGTGCACTGCAGGCAGTGGGAACAGATGCCCTTCGGGGGTCCCTTCAACTCAAGTGGCTGTGCACGATGTAGGGTCCCCAGACACAGCCGTGTGCTGAGAACAAAGGCAGAGAGGGAAGGGGGAGCAGCGCAGTTCTGAGCAGGAGCTCCTGCCCGTTCCCTGCCCAGGAGCGCCTCGGTGGCAACGGGCGCTCGTGTGCCATTCATCCGTCAGCCTACTGATCCCATCCTTGATTTTCATGAACATCTTTGATTTTTCATCATAAATTCTCCTTGTTCCTCTACAGAGACTGACAGGGATTGTAAGCACCGAACGAAATGGAGAATATTAAAGTGGCTGCTGTTCTATTGTGCCTGTCAGTTACTTCACTTTAAATGCTGTCTTTATTAATGATAACACCATAACACTTTAGGACCCTCAGCTGAGGCCTTCAAGGACTTCGACTCACTACAGCTTCCCCTCGAAAGCCTTGCCTTTCCCCCAAAAACCTATTATAAGGACCAGGTTTGCTTAAGGTCTGAACTCAGGGTAAAGCAGCTTGGATGCAGCGAGAACCATCCCTGCCCGTGCCTTAACAAGCAGGAGCAGCTCGGATGCTCAGAGCTTGCACAATAACTCCAGCCCACCGCTTATCTCTGCTGTACATCTCTGCTCCTGGGGCTGAGAGCAGGAAGCTGCAAAGCCCTGGGAGGCAAGCGGGAAGGTTTTGCTCGCACCTCAACAACCGTTGTTTATTCAAAGCTATGCAAACTTTGTAGGCTTGGAAACAGGGCCGAAAGCCTTATGCAACCACCTAGGTGAGCCAGTGCAGCCCAGCAGCAGCTGGCAGCGGTCTCACAGCAGGTCAGGGCTCGCGTCGGTCTGTCCAGAGCAAGCAGGTGGTATGAAGCTCAGGACAGAGCCAGCAGCAGGTCCGTGTGCTGAGCATCCCCACGCCTGCAGAGCAGCACTACTTCTGTGATACCACTCGTGTGGTCACACCACTCACCTACTATGCACACCTATGCAGGGAGAGGCTCTTCTGAGGCTGGAGGAAGCAATCTCCGTGCTCACCGACACCCCAGATGCACCCCCACACTCGGGCTGCATGCGACAACTCTGAACGGCCCCCCGCCCCCCACACACAGGGCTGCCACCTGAACAACTTCTACCGACAACAGAAAAGACCGAACCGAAACACAAATACCTTCGGACCCCTCTGCCCCCCGAGGCCTCACGTCAGCACAGATTCCAAGCACCAACACGGCTTCCTGCACCAAGCACAGGGTGCGAGATGCCACCGGAGCACTTCCAACGTGCGGCAGGGCAGGCGGCACACCGCACTGACCCCACGCACGCAGGAGCACCAACAACACGAGCACAACTGCCTCAATCATCACCATTATACTCGCTTCCACAACCATTACGCTTTGATTTGTCCATTGATTTTCAAATCAGCATAGAATCGCTTCCTACCTGCTGCTGTCTTCTCCGTCGCCGCCTCATACCCGCAGCCCCTCCGACTTCTTTGGGGTTAGTGCCCCTTCCCTGGCTCCTGCCTTATAAACCCTCCCTCCCGAAAGCTCTCCTGCCCCATTTAGCACATTAGGGCTTCCTCCTCCAGTAAGAAACCATTGGTTCCAGGGCACAGCTGCTGCCAATTACCACTACTTAACTGGCACATTAAACACATAGTAAGGAATTAGGAGTTTCAGTCTGCACTCTACTTAACAATAACAAAGTCACTTGACCTTTTTTCAGCCACTACAATGGCTGTGTAAGTGACTGCTTGACAAATGCGCTTTGTAATGGTCTCTGTTCTTTCTCATGCGACTGGTGGAACAGTTAATATCTTGAGTCACAGCATTAAGACGAGTGCTCGTGATTAATTTAAGATGTCAATTAATCACCCCAAATGGACTGGTTTGTCATCACTTCCTAATGGGAAGATGTTGATATGTCCCACGGAATCTGCAGCAGGAGCTGAGGCTGCAGCCCTCGCTCGGAGCGTTTCGGAGCCGCGCGTTTGTGTGCAGCGCAGCACCAGCGAGAAATAAAGGAATGAAGGAAATCGGCACATCCCAGCGTTAAATGTTCCTTTTTATTCTCGTTTTAAAAGTAACACCAACCTGGGAAAAGCTCTCCATGTGTTTCTCCTGAAGAGCCGGTATTGATTTTGACTTTAAGCACTGTCCGTGTGCCATCTAATAGGCTTCCAGCCCGGACTCGCTGAACAGCCCAGGTCCTGTTTCCTGTTTGTTGGAATCAAAAGATCGTTAATGTTGAAAAAGACCTCTAACCTAACCCAGTCCAACCATCCACCTACTGCCAATATTGCCCACTAACCCGTGTCCCTAAATACTACACCCACCCTTTCCTTAAAGACCTCCAGGAACGGTGACCCCCCCACCCCCTGGGCAGTCTGTGCCGGTGCCTGATTGCTCTTGTGGAGAAGAAATTCACCCCAATACCCAACCTGAACCTTCCTTGGCATAATGTGAGGCCATTACCTCTTGTCCTATTGCTGTTATCTGGGAGCAGAGGCCAACCCCACCGTCACAACCTCCTTTCAGGGTGCTGTAGGGAGTGATAAGGTCCGCTCTGAGCCTCCTCCAGACTCAACCACCCCATTCCCTCAGCCTGTGCTCCAGAACCCTCACAGCTCCTCTGCCCTTCTCTGGATACGCTCCAGGGCCTCGGTATCTTTCTGGTGGTAGCAAGCCTTAGTTAAGCAAGAAGTCCTTTCTAAGTCACGGAATGTTTTATCCCCATATGCAGATGAATGGGTTCAGGTGGGATTCTCAGGAGCGCCCACGTCTTATGAATATCAATAGACTTGTGCTTCTGGGTCACACACTTGGAAATCCTGCCTCAATTCCTCCTCTCACACAAATTTTCATCAGCAGGGTCCTGCACAGCAGCTTATGCCCAAGTTCACGTGAGAAGAGCAGGTGGGAAAGCAGAGGAAAGGCACACAGTGCGTTGGTGTCAGTGCAGCAGTTACACGAAGCAAAGAAGAGCAGCGATGTGCAGTTCTTGCAGCCGCGCTTTCTCTCATACAGTTCACACAGTGCCCTAATTTTACGCCGCATTGTTCAGAGATAAAGCATCCAGGTCCAGTCTTTCTAGAGCAGACAGCGGAGATTGGAAACATCTTTGATTTTATCCAGGCAAAGAAGACACTGACAATTTCAAATCTGTCCTCGGTTGCTTTTTATAGAAACAAGACATGTGCGCCGATGATTCACAACCGTATCTCAAAGCGTTGCAAGTGCTGCTTTTCAGCAGCTCCTCCGAGCTGCGTGGCAAACATTTGCAGAGCCGTCGTCACCCCGAGCTGCTGACCGAGGGCACTGGGCTCAGGGCAGCTGCAGACATCAGCTTGGGACACAGCACACTGTTGGCTCTCATCTGCCATGCGCTGTGCTCGGCCAGATGCACATCCTGACTTACTGCAAGCGGCGATTTCCTTCGCTGCACTTTTCCAGGATGTTTCTGGGTCACTTGCTGCTGCATGAGGCATTACCTGGTTTCATGTGAGCTGTGTCACCCCTAATCAGTCTCACACTGTGGCAACAAATAGTGTCCAAACGGAGACGGAATTTTTTCCACCCCGAAGCCTGCAAGAGAATGGGCTTCTGCAGCAGGAGATGGCGCGTTACGTGCTGCTGGTTCCTGTGCAGCCTCCAGCTCTGGGCTGCAGGTCACAGCTTGTATTAATCACAGAGCAAAGATGACCCTTGGGCTGCTGGAAAATGAAAGCAAAGGTGGAAAAAATAAACTGGAAGTGGGTATAAAAGAAAAATAAAACCATAGAAGGTGTAACAGGCAGGAATGTGAGCAGGCTGTATCACAGCACCTTCACATCCAGCAGTGCCAGTCATCAAAAAAGCTTCACCTATCCTTTCTCACCTGTTTGTTTGCAGGCTCCCACACCACTCTATCAGGGTGTCCCCTCCAACATGTGCAGCATCTCTGCCACGAGCCACATGTCCTCCCTGCAGCCAGGTGCTTCTCCAAGCACAGCACCTGGCTCACAGCATGTCCAGGGACCCATGAAATGCTGCTCTCCCATCAAATCCTGTGAACCGTGCTTCTCTCCGCCAGGCTGTGTGCAAGGCATCCCGCTTTCCTAAAGTTCCCATGAAATCACAAAAATGTTGGGAGCTTTCTGGGAGGGAGGGCTGCCTTTCCCATCCATGAGTGCATCCCTGGGGAGCCCCCTGACGCTGCACAGCACCACAGCACCACTCCTGTGGGGCACCAGGAGACTCCATGGGGTACAGGCTTGGTCCTGGCACAGCAGCCCTAGGGATATGGCCCGACCCCTGAGAGATGAGAGCAGCCCTGGCAGGAGCGGGCACGACACGGCACTCACTGGCACTCGCTGGGATCTCTCCACGGTTTTTTGCTGGCCAAAGCTCCGTGACAAAAGCGTCAAATCTGGAATTTTAACCCATAGCCAACCCATGAAATTTCAGCTGTTTTTTCCACGAAAATATCCAGCTCCTTTCCTCGCCGCGCTGCGGGGCGCCAGGACCAGCAGGACGGCACCTCCCGCAGAGCACAGAGTGGAAGCAGCCGGTGCCAATGGGGAAACTGGTCTCACTGGGCAGGCAGCCCAGTCATGGTTGGGGCACTGCCAGCAGAGCAGGGCAGGGGGCCCACACGGGGCAGTGCCATGCACACATGGTCCTGTGCCCCTGTAGGAAGGAATCACAGCGCGTGAGGCTGCATTGTGACTTCAGTGCTGGTGGCGATGGGAGTAAGGGGACAAAAACTTCAGGATTTAATTTTCTCCTCTTAACGTCGCTCTTCCATTTGATTCAAGAAGAGTAAAGGCATCGTCGCCAAATAAAATATTAACTTATTTATTCTATCTCAAGCCCCTGAAAATAAAACTAATTGCACATAACAAGCAGCTGGAGGACGCACACGATGGCAGCACCCAGTGGGATAGTGGAGGAGATCAAGGTGAACTAAACAACATCCTTTCAAAAGTTCCTGCTTTAGTCAGGCTTTGAAGTGGCAGAAGCTTCAACTCATTGTTCTCAGCCCTGGTAGTGCCGGAAAGTTACAGAAGGACCTTGGCTGATGTGGGAAGCCAGCAACCTTCGGGAAAGGGCTCTTTTGTAGCCAAAGTGCCCCATGACACAAAGCAGGAGAGCGGTAACCCTACAGATAATTTCCTCATTCTGATTGGGGATCAATTGACCACTTGCTCCCATTTATTCCCTCCCGGGCCTGGCTGCCTTCCAGCCCTGAATGCAAAGCAGTCACTCCTTATTTCCAAATGCAAATGAGGCAATGAAAGGCCCGGCTTTGAAATCAGCATTATTCCCCTGAGTCCCGACCCTCCCCACCGCTGCCCTCACCCCATCCTCCATCTCTGACTCTGTGCTCTGCTTTTCCAGAGCAACAAAGGTTAGGGGAAATAAAAGCAGAGCAACTACCATCTGGGAATCATCAAGACAGAGTTTGGGGGGAAGGGAGCGAGCTGCAAGGACCCTGCTTTACCCAACTGCCCACCATCATCTGAACATTCCTCAGCCCACACAGGACCCAAGCAGGATGGTGATGGACCCAGCACCACTCACTGGAGCACAGCAAGGGTGCAGCAGCGGGGTGAGCTCTGCAGCCTGAACTGTGTGGCTGCAGTGCCCTGGGTTTCCCTGAGCTGGGGCTGCAATTGTGCTCCCCTCTTAGCCAGGCTGTAGCTGTGCTATCTGGTGTCTGTGTTGGAGCACCGGAGCACTGCATTACAGTGCAGTGCCAGCGTGCATCTCCTTCCAGCAGTGCCCATGCACCCACCCAGCCAGACGGACCTTATTCAGAGCACTGGGTAAAGCAGAGTTGACACAAAAGTGGACTTTGGGTTGCAGCCTTTGACCTGCTCTCCCTTCTCCACATGCAGTGCAGCACACAGGTCCATGCCAGCACAACGGGGCTGCAGCACTCAGGGCAGTTGATGGGAGAGGGGATTCCTGCCCCAACAGCTGCCAAGCACCCGTGTCCCCTTCCTCTGCATTGAGCCCCTGACATGTCCCACCACGTCCCTACATACAGGGCTGGGGACTGGGACCTCCCCGCGCCCCTCTCTGCAGGGCGGTGCTGCTGCAGCTCATCCATCAATGAGCTCTCTGTCCTCCACAGAGCCTGGAAATAAACCCCCCCGTAAATCTCCACCACCGCCACTCTGTGCTGGTGGCGAAGGGCCTCGCATTCCTGAGTTTCAGGCCGCAGCCACGTCCTCAAGAGCAGAGCCACAAGAGCTTTCTGATGGTTAATTGCTGGCACACTCTCACTGAAAACATGAAACACCCCCTGACAAGCCGGGTGATTTATTACTGCCCACTGCAAAACGGAACAAAATCAATTGGCTATTACCTCACTTAGCGCAGCCTTGTCACCGCCTGGGAGCAGGGTGTTAAAAATAAAAGCCAGGCACGGCCCAGCAGTGAGCCCCACACCGTGGCTGCTCCACCTGCTCAGCAGCAGATAACACCGGGCTGAGCATTCCCAATCACTGCGGTGCTGGTGCACCACCGGCTCGTTCCTGCTCTGCAGTTATTAATTACACAGATGTCATCACAAGTGCCGTGCACAGTACATTTCAGAAGAGATGCGGAGCAGTGACAGAATATTTGTTTACGGCAGAAACGTATCCTGTAATTAATTGAACCTATTTGACCCATTCCCAACCAGGAACTCCCTGTGCATTGGAAGCCTCAAAGCTGCCATCGTTGGGCTCCGTTGGGTGCTTTCATGGTCACTCGGTGCTTGGCCGTATTGGGGACATGCCCTGGTGCTTGTGGGCCAAGGAGTTGGCCAGAAGGCAGATGCACATTTACAAGGTATTTCAGAAACTAAGTGGTTCCTCTCCTTGCCTTTCATCGCCTTTGTTTCATTCCCAAATCACTTGCAGGCTCTTCCAGTCAGAGCAGGGAGATGCTCCTCCCATGAAGCTCCAAACCGTGCAAAGCATAAAGAGGCTGCATTATTTATAGACTCCGGATAGATATTTCACTCGCAGTCCGTCCCATTCCCAGCATTCCCTCCATTCACAGATCATTAAGTAGCACTTGCTGACATATAAGGCAATGCAAGTGGAGTGGTTAACTTTGAATATTGCCATCCATCCCGGTGTTAAATGAGATTCAGAAAGTAATTGTCCAAAGAGATAGGAAAGCATTTGCCCTGCCAAATAATGCAGAGCATCCCAGAGGCACCTAGCAATAATGTTATGGCAGGGGCACCAGGCTGCACAACCCCACACACTGCCCTGCACTGCCCTTGTCCTGCAAGCCAGTAGGACAGCACCGTGCTGAGCCCAGGAGGGTTCTCTCCCTCTGTGCTCTGTTGCTCAGAGATTTTCCTTAAGGAATAAGAATCTTACAAGAGCTTGGAGCAGCACTACGCAGTTCCTAAAAATGCCCTGATGGTAAAACCCCATAGACGGCACCTCACAGGCAGCACCCCGCATGCTTGCCGGTGCACAGGAGGGTCCTGGGGGCAGCAGCACTCATGCTGCCCACACAGTTGCAGCTAACAGCCACCTCGTGCTACTGCACTTCCATTTCAGTCCATAGCTCCGTGTGCTGCAGCCACAGGAGCGCTGGGGCCAGTGGAAAATGGGGCTCTGAGCTCATGCATCTTATTTTAGCTCCCCATCCTCTCTGGAAGCTATCTCAGGCATGTTTTGGGAATACAGCAGGTATTTTTATGAGTGGGATTTGCAAGGGTATTTTCATCTTAGGCTTGGAGACAGCTGGGCCTGCTGCCAGGCACAGGGAGCACAGAGGCAGAGGCAAGAAACATAAAACCAGTGAGAGGTAGGCTTCCTACTGGGGCTTATATTTAGCATAGGGGAGCAGAAACTCTTTTAAATGTCCTCGTGCTCTCCATGCCAGTGTGTCCCCTCAGCCAGGTCACAGGGGCCAACCTTGACCAGCCCGGGGAAGACAACAGGAACATGTCCCCATTGATGGCACTTGTGTGGTTTGGCACACCTGGCACCAGGAGCTGGGCACAGTGCAGGGCAGTAGCCTCCACCACGTCCCCTTGCGGTGTCACCACCACTAAGGAAGCAGGGACAGGACTGCCTGCCCTGTGGCGGACAACAGCTGACGGCCAAGCAGAGGGGCTGGGGCGATGCACGACCTTGGGGTGACACAGGGAACACGAGCCCAGCAGCTGCACCATGCTTGGCCAGGGGCCCGCACACAGCCATGGGATGGCGAGCACGGCCAGTTCGCTCTGCAAACAAAATGCCTTCTTCCCTGGGAGAAAAAAAAAACAAAAAAACCAGCTTCAAACCAAGAAACAGCCAGAGACCACTTTTGTTTTTAAAGCATCGTCTTTATTCTGTTCATTTTGAATTATTTTGTTTTGCTAGAAATGGACATCCAACCACTGTGTTCCCTCCCCCCTGCCTGGAGTATGAGTGTCAGCCCACAGGGTGCTCCACCTCCTTTTGCACTTCAGCTCCTCTTCCAACCCAACAACTGGTCTCAGATGGGGCCTCAAGCACAAAGTGCACCCTCTCCTATAGTTAGTATTAATTTTATTGCACCTGGCAAAGGTGTGCTCAGCATTCTCCAGGGTGCTCAGCCACAACCCCATGGCTTAAAGCCTGCTCCGTAAGAAGCCCTGCTGATCTCAGAGTTGAGCACACATGCTTTGCCTGATGCAGCTGGAGGGGCACGAGCACGCAGTGCTCCACCATTTTGAGCCCACCCTCAGCGTGCAAAATGGTGGTGGGCACAGCTGCACCCATCGGTGGCTGCGTTGTGTGCGGAGCTCCTGATTACATCTCAGTTGTCATGCCACTCAGCGAGCTAAATTAGAGCAACTAATTGCACCTCTCTTTGAAACAATCAGGATGACAAATCAGTGGTAATCTCTTCAGTTCTGGAGAGAAGCTATCGCTGCTCGCTTACAAGGATTAATCAGCTTTTCATCAGTGTTTTTAGATCAGCGCTGCTTCAGGAGGAGCCCCGAGGTCACACCGGCCAGGCTCACACCGTGGGGACACCAAGACGCGTGGATATGATGGAACACCACACAACAGCCCTTATTCGCAGCCCTCTGGCACATGCACAGCACTCACAAGGAATGGCAGTGGGAGCAGCATGAGATGGGCTCCAAGGACACCACACTGCCACCAGACTCACACCGAGCAACCCAGCACCACTGGGAGCTGCTCTGCAGGGACTGGGAGGAGAATCTGCACGGCCTCAGGTTTTTTGGCTAGGGCAGGTCATTGTTTTGCTTTCCGTGGTCATTTAAACTCTTTGTCGGACTTGTGTGACTTAATGGAAAGCTTAATCTTGAATTGAGTGTGTTCACAATTTCAGAGGAAAAAAAAAATCAAAAAAACAGGAAAAAAAAGTTGTAATCACTGCAGTGGCATCTTACAGATCAGAAGGGGAGAAGTATGTATGTGGTACCTCTCCTCTTTGGGTAATGAATTGCAGGAGATACCTTGGCAAGTCCTCACCATTGCATGGCAGAGGTTCATTCCATGAGTCAAGAGCTCATCGCAGGGTCCGTACCACAAGCACTGCTCTGGATCCATGGTTTGGGGCTGCTGCAGGGAAATCCCCCAGCCCCTGTTGAGCTGGAGCTGTCAGCAGGCACTGCTGGGGCCCTTCAACTTCACCACGGCATGGCTGTGTCCATACAATCTGCTTGCTGCCTAACAAAGGTAAATGAGCAGCTCTATCGTCTCTCTCCTGGAGAACAAATTCATCAGCTCCCACACTTCCACTACACTTCGTGGCAATCCCAGAGCACTTTGCATCTCCCAGCTGTTAATGCTGATGATAGCAGAGAGCTTTTACAGAAAATGCCTGAGATCCTGTGCTGCACCAAGCAGGGGTGACCCCTGGCAGGCCCCAGAAGGAAAGACAACACATCTCTATGGACAAAATGAACCCACTTGCATTTGATGAACCCATTTTCTTACTATCACAGGCCTTGATCCACAAGGACCTCCACACCAGACCGAGCAGGAGCTAAACACACAAGCAGAAGCAGGGGATGCACAGAGGAAAGGGGAAGGCCACGGTGCTGGCATGAAGACCCCCAGTGACAAATTCTTGCCCTTAGAAGAACTTCTTTTCCATGCAGCACTCAGAGCCCTTAGGGGGCTGATGTCCTGCACACAGCACTGCTGCGCCCTGGAAGAACTGTGCAGAGGGCACGTGGCATTTCAGACCCCTGCCTCAGCTTCTCCAATTGCAGGTTACTCCATTCTCTCCCCAGTGCAACCCTGCCAGCCCTGCTCTCCATACTGAGCCCAGGCTGGGCTGGGGATAAAACCTTGCACGGCCCTTCTTGGGGAACCGCACAGGGATGCATTTGCCATAGCTGTGGCAGGATGTGCCTGGCCAGGTCCCTGCCTCCCAGACCCAGCCCATTGTGACTTTAGAGGCTGAACAGGAATGCAGCCCAGGGAGAACCTTGCTGGTGTTGCTGCTACCCCATCTGCACCACTGCTGGATAAAGAGAGAGTCCTGACCTCAGGAAGGGTTGGTCAGCATCTCCATCACCCTATGCTGTGCACCCTCTCTCCAGAGAACACCTCTGGGAGGCAGTCTCTGTGAAAGCAGCAGGCTGGTGGCATTTATGCAATTGAATCAGCCCCCTCAGAGTGGAACACGCCCCCAATATACACCCTACAAACCTGTACACACCTCCCTCACTCTCTTCATCACCGTGACCACGGTGCACCTACCTGTGGACAAAGGCCGACATTCCTGTCCATCCTGTCTCCTACCAGGGCCAACCAGGTCTGGTGGGCATCTGGGCCTCGTGTTCTCACTTAGGTGCAGTGAGCCCTGCTGCCAGTGAGCCTGCCAAGCACAGCAGCTCTGAGTGGGAGCCTGCCCAGCTGCGAGCCAGGAGATAGTCCTTGGAGTCCAGGAGGCAGTTGTCACCAAGGGCAGCACGGTGTTCCCTGGGGATGACAGCTGGGAGGGCATCCACGTGGCTCTGGATCGAATCGCAACCTGTAATGGATGGAGAGCAGAGCAGGTTAGCAAAACTCAGCAAAGGTTATGGAAGCTTGGCTAACAGCAGCTTGGTGGGACTTCAGAGCCTGTGTCTGCAGAGATGCTGGCATCCAGGGGCCCTGGACCATCATCCTAGAGCAGCATCTTCCATGAAAAGAAAGTGCAGCCAGTTGCTATGGCCCGAGAAGGGTCTCAAGGTTGCGCTGGGATCCTGATGAATGCATGCCAATGCACCAGCACCCAGCACAGCTCTCTTGTTGTGCACAATAGCCAGCTCTGCTAAGTTACAGCATTTAGATTGCGCCATAAAAATGCAATGGTGCACTTGAGTTACATAAAGATATAACTCTTGGAGGAGAAAAGGCTCTTGATGTTTCCCCATGGCAGGATTCTTAGGGTACGTTATGAATGCTAAAATCATGGATGGAAAGTGAATGGGAAGATGAACAAGCGAGGTGGCAGCACCCTCAAAAACAGTTAAACTAAAAACCACTGAAAAATGTAAAAAAAAAAAAAAAAGGAAATCTCCATTACATTCCTGCTACCAAAGAAATACCCAACACCTACAATATGCTTGTATGTTGTAAACACACACTGTGTAGCATACATAATTGTACTTTCCAAATGACATGTATATGCATAAATACAATACATGCATAAAATATTACAGCTGTATTTAAGTCATCTTCACGAGCACATACAGAAAGCACCCAGGCTTTCTCCCGGTGCGCTCATAGCACGGAACCAGGAGCTATCCTTATCAGCAGAGCTCTCTCTCATATCAGAACAATTACATCTACATTTTTCCCTCCCTCTGAAGACCAAACTCATCCCACCTGAGCTACCAGAATTTGCCGGGGTGTTGATGCACAGTTTATTCTGTGGCACATTAAACTAGCCACGGAAGACAGCCCGATAAGGAGTGGAGATACAAAGCACTGCATCTGCTCTATTCCAGATGGGTTTGCTGTAGATCTTCTGTTTGCAGCTTTACCCAGGCCAAGTTAATTAGAAATGTCTGAAAGTCAAAGCATGGCTCCCGCGTGAGGTCGCAGGGAGCTTCCCAGTGCTTTCTGTAGCAGGGCTCATAAACACAGCCCCTCCCTCACGAGCTGCAGTCGCTGCCCATAACAAAGACATTTTGGATCAAAGGAAGGGGTTAACCCCCACGCAGTCACTGCATTGAGTCTTGGAGGTCTGAATGCTGCCAACTCCTGAAAAATGGCCACCAGGCAAGCTGCTGAGAATAATCAGAATAAGATTGGAAGGTGTCCACATCAATCAATCACTCGCTGACAGATGACTGGAAGCCCCCACTGTGACCGTGGACAGCTGACCAACTCTCAGCTTAAGCTGAAGTCTAACATTAGACTGTTTGCTGCGTGTGGGTGGCTGCTGCGTTATGACCTTAATAGTCAATCAATCTTGAGATGAGTGGTCTGTCTGGCAGAAACATTAATTATCCATACTATTCATGCATTGAAAAGCTTTATCTTCAAAAACTCAACGTCACTTAGGGAGGAATAACAGAACCTGGAGCAAGAAAATAAGCCCGGCCTTAGCTCCTGGCTAGGAACAGGATGGTGTGGAGCAGCTCCAGGGATGCGAGCAGCCCCAGCCCAACCACAGGAGCAGGGCACTGCCCTGGCTTCCATGCTGGTACCCCTTCAGTGAGCTCAGAAACTGCTGCTGGAGCCCGTGCCAAGAGGAAGACGAGGGGGAGAGATATAAAAGGACAACAAACACACATCAATTAAACCTTGCAAGCTGTTAGTCACACTAGTTAATAAGTTCTTTCTATCTGTAAAGTGCTCTTAGTGACAAATCCTTTAACTGGCACTCAGCGTTATTATGGCTTTCAAGATGCCTCTGCCTTTCATGTGCAGCTTCTTGTACACATGTGAGTGCTCCCTGTTGCGCAGCCTGTTTACACTAGTTGTGAGAAGGCATCATCAAAGCAAACTGAAAGCAACACTAAATGCTTGAGAAAAACAGAATTCATTCACTGCTGCCTGCTCTGAAATCGCCTCTCCCTTGGTTGGAAGGCAGCCGTCACTGCAGAGTGCAGTGGGAGGAGAGGGGGGACAATGCATGGCTGAGGCTCAGCTCACCCTGCTGCTAAGGCTGTGGGTTTAGGAGCAATGAGACCAGCACCCCGTGTGGCACAGAACCACAGCAAGGACTGGCTGAGCACCCTGGGCTGCACATCCTGGCACAGGGGAGGCCATGCCCAGGGCACAGCTCCACGGGCACCACTAAAGGAACCATCTCCCGTTCAGTCAAAGTCAAAGCAATTAGGTCTCTGCGACGTTAGATTAAAAAAGAGACAGCTAATAGAGACCATCCATAATCTATCACATTCTGCAGGCCACAATTCAGCACGCCTTGTCTGGACTGATTATATTTCCTGAAAAATGAACGGTGACTCTCTGTAGATGCAAGTTACATTTCTGTAAACTCTCTTCCACACAAATTAAAGTATTCATCACCTTAATAAACATTAATGCGGAATGGTCATTTATTACACTAAAAAACATACATACTCTTTAAGCAATCATTGCACATTTTTGGTATCCAACACAACTACAGCACAAACGTTTGCGGCTCTGTGCATAGATAACAGGCAGGCTGCCTGCCAGCTGCCACTGTGCCATCCTCCTGCCATGAGCTCCTGCTCCAGGATACCGTGTGCAAATTGAGCCTAAGAAGTCCACATCTACAGCAAGCCTTCCAACATCACAGCTGGTGGCATAAGCAAGCAGCACCCCAAAGCCAGAGTTGCCAACAGCTCTGCACCCAAAGCCTCCCTCTACTGTGTCACTGCTTATCTGTATCACCAAGTATGCATGTGCTTGGAGCAGCTCCCCCCTGTATGCCCCACGATGTGCCTTTGGGAACACCCGCACAGGGAAGGCCTTGCAGGGCTGGTGGCTGGCAGGTTACTGCAGAGCTGCTGCTCCCAAACCAGCAGTCACGGGGACTAAGCCAGGGGTGGTGCAGCCCAGGAGCGGGATGGCAGCAAGAGCATTTGGGAGGGCTCCAGCCTATCAGTTGCATGTGATAATGTTAGCTCTCATACCCCTAGAAGATTCTCTGCGCAACCTTGTCTCCTCCAACTGGCTCAGGGCTTCACTGCTGGTGTCAAGTGGCAACTTTCTGGATTTTGACCTTGCTGGAATTCGCTCCTTGTGGGGGGAAACCAGTCCATAAAGTTCCCATTAGCGTAAAAGCAGATGTAAGCACTTTGTTGGCAAAGTTCAGCAGCAGGGAAGCCTGCAGTTGATCAGTTCTGCCTCACTGGTCACTGCAGTCAACAGGAATTACTACAGAGGATTTCTGTGCCCCCTCTCCCAGAGCTCACCCTTCTCCAAAAAAGATTTAAAGAAACCAGCCGAGCTCAGGCACCACTCCAGTATAAGGCAATAAATCCGTGTGATTCATGCAGAGGGGAGTAGCACTTCGTCCAGGAACAGCCAGCAGGAGAGCAGCATGACTTTGTTTATTGTATGAAACAAATCTAACCACAGGGACTGGATGGTGCTTAGCATGAGGAGCAAGCAAGGTAAGACAACAGGGCACGGGAAAAACATCATGCTCCTGCTGGTGGCTGGGGCTGACGGCGCTTCCCATAAGAGGGGACCACCCACCAGTGTCCCCAGTATCAGGGATGAGGGCTCAGCTCCCTGCCTGGCAGTGGTGCCACATGCCACAGCCACGGCTCCAGCTCCATCACCGACTTCTCCATTCACATTACACTGAAAATGAGCACCAACTGACCTGGTTTCAACTAGTTTTGCTTTATGATTAACAGTCTCTGGGCCCCTATTCACTCTGTTATTCTCACCAAATTAAAGAGCAGTCCCGGATCCTCGTTAGATTTGCTCACATTTGAGCAGTGTCATGTGGTCAGTAGCCCATGGCAATACACTAAATTAAAGGCCTAATGCAGAATCCACCTACAAGCCTGACAACTAATGAATCGAAAGCTCCAGGCCCCAGAGGACCTGCACTGGGATGAAGCCACTCCACACCGAGCTACAGCAAGAGTACAGTCCCTGGGCTGTCATTCAGACATAAAGAGTTGATTAATTTTATTCACCACAGGACACACAAACAGCAGCATCTCCTCCCGCCCGGCCGCCCGTCCACTGAGCGGCTCCCCGTGCCGCCAGCGATGCACTGTAGGAACAGCAAACGCACTCCTTGCTCAGCTTCAATTAACAGCGTTCAGCCCCCAGCACAGAAAAGCAGGCCCTCTCATTCATGACCAAGATGAGCCCCTCTCCTTCCCTCGCATCAGCGGCCAAGCGAGCACTGGATGTAAACAGCGGGGCCAAAGCGGCGGCCATCAATTCTGCTCTGAAGCATTTCAGGTCGGAGCTCTTGTCTGGAAAGGTTCAGCCTGTTGTATCAGACAGCTCCAGCACCGCAAAGGTCAGGGCTGTTTTGGTAAGGAAATGTTTGCTGAAACCCTTCCCCTCCCCCAGATTCCTGCTCTCGGCTTCACACACGCGCTCACACTGCTCCAGCCTCAAGAAATGGAGAAACTACAGCAAAGCGGTGCTGCGCTGCTCAGCCTCATCCCCAAAGATGCAAACGCAATTTTACAGTGGGCGGCTCTACTGACAAATGCAGCTATTTGTATGACACGTATAAATGTGTGTGCACAATGGACTGGGGAAAGCTTTCTGCCTAAATACTGTCAACACTCTGACAACATTTTTATTATACCAGCAAATAATTTGTTTTGTTGCTGCTTAATTAGGAATCAATATAGTGCCTATGTTTAATTACATCCCCCATTTCGGAATGGTTGGGATCCTTTTTTTTTTTTTTTTTTTTTTTTAAATCCCTACAGAGATTAGGGACTTAGTATTTAGGATTCAGTGTGCACAGAGGGTGCCCGTAGGAGAGAACAGCCCCATTAACAGAATGGGCGTAGTTAGCAGCATCATTATTAACTATAAACAACACTCATGCAGAAAGGTCAGAAGCACACTTACCCTTTCCCATCTGTAAACAACCAATTATTCAGCTCATCAAACAAAATAACGTGCGAGTATTTACATACCTGTGGTGTTTGCACATGTAAGTGGGTGCGATTGGGTGCATCTGTCCTCACCATCAGAGAGTCCATGCTGGGACATCCCTACATGTAAAATCTGATGGGAACTCTGTGCACAAGAGCCAGAAGAGCCATCCTCTTCTTGCTACAAACCCCTTATGCCAAAGGGAGACATTTGGCCTGGCGATGTGGCCAAGCCAGGCACCACAATCGGTGCTTGCTGGCAGGCAGCAGCATCGTGGCTCTGTCTGGGGGCATGGGCTCACCTTCTTGCAGTGTGCAAATGGACTGGATACAAACAACAATATCCTGCACTGTGTCACAGCTGGCTGCACGCTAACTCTTGCAATTACTTGCTTGTAAATAGCAACCTTTACATGTGCTTGACTCGTGACATCTTTACGCACTCCATCTCCACAGAGCCCCCAGAGCACAGCCTGGAGGAGCCACCTCCCACCACAGCCCCAGCACTGCTCTCACCCAGCTGAGGCTGCACAAGGCAGGACACAGCTGTGCTGAGGCTCCTACCTTCCTGGAGGCAGGTTAGGGTTAGAGTTAGGGTTGCATTGCATTGTGTTGCATTGCACTGCATTGCTCACCCCATCTCCTCTGGAGCCCACTTGCGTCTCCCACCCAGGAGATAGTGATGCACAGCCAGCTGTGCACTGTCACCACTGCTGCACAGGGTGTGCACGTGGACATCCTCATCTCCAAAGCACACCCCTGTATTTGTGGCACTAGCAGAAAAGCAGCACCTTCCTCTTTTTGGCACATCATTGTGAAGAAGTAGCAGCCTGAAAGCCTGCCTTGAAAAGCACAGCTCTGCAGACACGGGGCAGTCAAAACCACTACATCTCAGGAGCAAACATCAGAACCCGGAGAGGCAGAAGGCTGGAAAACCCCATGCTGCACTTTGTTATGGCACTGCTCCCAGCCACGCACTGCAAGCCTCCCTCTCCTCTCTATTACAGGCAATGAACTCATTCCCACTGTGTGGAGATGATGGGGCAAACAGAAGCACTGAAGGCTGAAACACATTTATTTGACACTGGTGCACAGCCTACATCTCCATCTGAGCAAAGCAAGACCACTTCGTTAAAGCAGTCTCTAATGCTAGAGCTGCATTTTAGCATTAATTTCTTCTCCTAGACAGACTTCAATCTCATTAATTTTAAGACACTCTAAGCTCTCTTTAGCCATCTCTAACATAATTCTCCTAACTTAAGATACACTAGATAGAAGTAGCCAATCTCATTCGTAATTGTATATATGGCCAGCAATTCAAATTCACTTCCCCTGATTTAGTGTCCTATTTGTATTCTATCAATAAATGAAGTTCTCACGACCTTACTTAAATGGAAGCAGCACTATGCTCTGATAGCCAAAGCCAGCAAAAAAATTTCATCACCAAACCAAAATGTCTTGTAGTATATGATTCTTTGACTTATTGTTCTCTCCTCTTCACTGCACTTGAATATTAAATGTTGTATTAATAGCTCACTCTTAATTATCCATGAGTAATGTACTACAACCAGGAAATTAATGGAGGAGAGCACCACAAAAATGGGAAAAAAAAAATCTCACTATCCCCAATCAATTTTTGAATAGCCTGTGAGAGAAGGGAAGGCACACACAGCCTTGAACATGCAATTCAGCGCTGGACATCACTGCTGCAGAAAGGTGTTGAGATCAAACCAGTTCCCACCATAACACTGCATGCAATAGGGACAATTTGAAGATGCCCCATCTGCTGATGAACCAGCGCATGGCCAACGATGCCTCACCTCATTAGCATCGCAGTGTAGGTCAAAATATGCCTGTCCCATCAGCTGTCCATCATGCAGAAGGTAACGCCCCTATTTCCTCTTCTGCCATCACCAGACCTCAAGCCACAGGAACCTTTCAGGATCTGTGGAAGCAGAACCAAAGCTTTTTGGAGTTTCACTCTTGCTGATGACAACACTGCAGGACAGACAGGTGCTGGCAGACAGACAGACTGACTCTCTGGCTGTAAGCAGGACAGCCCATAGAAGTGGGGCGGTCCCATGCCTGGAGGTGCCCAAGGCCATGGATGGGGCCCTGGGCAGGAGCCCATGGCAGGGGGTTGGGGCTGAGCGACCATTAAGGTCTCCTCCAACCTAAGCCATCCTATGGTAGGGTTCTATGAGATAGCTCAACCTGCTTTACAGATATAACAATTCTTTCTGGAGCACTGAGATGCAGCCTCACGAGGGCAGATAGCAATCAGCAGTGAAGATGTAATAGTCCTTTATTGCCCAGGGGAGGAAAGTGCTGCAAAATTTGCCTGTACTCCAATACACACCACAGGAATCAGAGCTCTGGTATCCTGACCTGCTGCAAACTTTTTAAGAGCTCATTCATCGAACTGTTCAGTGCAGGGAAGAGAATTAGTTACTTTGTCTCTTACTCAATAAAGGCATTAAAAAATTAACAGGCCATTACTGAGTTTTCTTTGCATTTTCTGCCTATTACAGTGTTATTTAATGACTCGAGGCTCTGCTCTGAACTCAGCACTGTTGCTGCAAGGAACCTGTTGCAGATTTGCCTGCTGGGGAGGAGCCAGGTGCAGCACAGCCCCTCTGCTGCAGAGTGCCCAGGTGCCGCAGCATCCGCCTCCACGGGCTCAATCCCAGAGCTGCTCCGAAAGAGTGAAATGGTGAAGTGCCTAATTAAATATGTGCCTCCCATTGCCGGAGCTCCGCAGCAGCCATGAATTATGCAGCGGCTCACTTACATGTCAGCAGGATCACAATATTGATGAGTTATCCCGCGTGTAATCTGATAAAAACCAAGATAAACTCAGCAAAAATTGAGTGTAATATGATCCTTTCCTTTCAATAAACAATTTCCAGCACAGCGTTCGGATCATCTCCGCCGCGTTCCTCTCTCTCTGGGTTCTCTTGTCACCTTAGGCAGCCTAACACAACGGCTCCTCAATATGGCCTAATACCGGCATGAATAAACAGCCAAGCTGGCTGCATTAACCTACAAGCTGTGAGACAGTGCTGGGTGTCTGTTAAACACTACCTGGGGGATATTTTCATGCCATATGGAATTAGAGGCTAGTGCTTTCAATAATGCTGGTGCATTCCACAAGGTCTGCTTTTTGGCATTTAGATTAATGCTGGAGACAGGGAGGAAGAAGTTGCCATGTCTCACACTGACTCCCTCTTCTCCGTCTGAACAAATGACGGATGGCAGAGTGCAACTCCCACTTGGAAATGCTTTCCAACGCTCGTTCAGACCCCAGGTCCTGACTCTGGCTTCCATAACAAGCTGACTGCTTTATAATCCCAGCCCAGATGCTTTTGCTACCCTGGGAAAAGTAACTCAGTTCCTCCTTTAGTTGAAATGCATCTTTACAAGAAATACCTTGAGGAAAGGGGAAGATACCTGGCTCTGGTCACCGGGCACGCGGCTCCAGCAGAAGACTGAGGGCTAAGGGAGGGCTCTTCTTGTTTCAGCATCAATGTGTGTCCCCCAGAACCCCTGGGAGAAGGCGCTACCCCCACACCACTGCTTCCTGATTCTACAGGAGCCAAGGCTGCCCTTGCTCAGAACAGAGGCAAAGCCAACAAACAGCCAAGAAAGCCAGCAACACACCTGAGAGCTCTTTTTCAGTCTGGGGATGCTCATCTGGCTGTGCTCAGCGTATCCTCTTGCACAGCGCCCTCGTACTGCCAGCTGCAGGAACGAAACAAAACAACCATTTCATTAACAAGAAGCAGGAGCAAGGGGTGAAACATGGACAAGAGGTAGAAATGCTGCTCAGAAAATGGTGGGAATGCTGAGTGGGAAAGCATGAGGTAGCAGCAAGCCAAGGGAGCTCCGTGTGCCCCACACGAGAGCAAGGGACAGGCGGAGCAGGACAGCAGGGACCTCCCAGGAACAACAACGGCCACCCTACACAAGCAGGGCATGGGGAGCAGCCATGGGGATGGGCTCTGAGTTACCAGCCACCTGAGGATGCCTGTGAGCCTCATCATCAATGCTGAGCTCCATCAGCCCTGCAGATAAAGCTGTGGGGAGAGCCAGGCACGGCGCTGCCTGCAGACGCCTCATTTCACAGTTGTGCGTCTCTCTGTGAGCGAGGGAAAGAAACTTTCACAGTTTTACTGCTTCTCAAATATTTTAATGCAAGCCATTTGGCGTAATATTTTTCAAAAATGGATACCAGCATGAGCTACATGCACATTAGCAAATGTTTCTACATTAGTATAAATACAAGAAGCAGAAAAGCACAGTCTGACTCCTAATCCATATGGTTATTCCAAATAGATTGCATGGTCTTAAACCTTGGCTTATTAGACTGAATCTTACATATGGAAAGAATTAAAACGTTGGATTTACAGTGCAGGCTAATCAGGACATTTAACTTACGATGCCCCAAAAGACCCAGAAGGTCAAAGCTCCCCGACACCTGAGCGCAGAGTCTGATCCCGCTCACGTTGGTGTAAAGCAGGCAGAACCCACAGCACAACGCTGTGGAGTAAGGCAGGGCAGGATCTGACCTCCTGCACTCCATGCAAGCAAGCTGCAAAAAGGAAATGCCTCATTTCCCACCGACTAGTCCATACAAGCCCACAGACAATAGGGCCAAGTGTGCGCTGCCGGCACCGTTCCCATAGAGGAGTGCTGTCTGGCGCTTGGGTTGCTTTGCTGAGAGCCTCCGTATCTGAAAAAGCCATCAGCATGCCTGTTCCTTCACTTAGAATAAAAGGTCACTTCAGGGCTCTTAGGGGTTTTTGGTTTTTGGTTGTTTTTTTTTTTTTTCTCCTTTTTGTCCACACAAAAGAATTATCTTGATTTTTTTAAATACTTTGCTCTGAGATCACAAAAGCTGTTAAAAGAGAGGTATGATATCACCGTTAGCAAAGCCAGAACTCATGGGAAGCTGGATCTAGATTACTTACTTCTGCTAATTTATTTCTGGACAAGGCCAGACTCATCTCTGCTGCTTTTCTGCTCGCCTTTCCACCAGCACAGATGGAAGCACCCTGACCTCCCCCACCAAAGAGCCTCTCCTGCAGCAGCCTGAGCCTTGCTCCCTTTGTTTTTTTGCATAGATTAAACCCGCTGATGTTGTTTTCATGCCAGTCAGTTGCCTTTTTATTACTTCTCTAACTACAACTTCCTCCAAAGTTGTTGGATTTCTGAACTTGGAGCAATGACAGAATACACTGATCCCCCCACTTCCACACTGCTCTGTCTGCTCTTGCTGGCTGACATCTCCCTGCAGGGATCATTTCAGATGCTGTCTGCAGTTTACTTGTTTTTCCAATGTTGTTTTTTTTTTTCTTTCCCCATGTGAAAAGCTGAAAAGTTTCATTATGAGCAGACTGTAAAGGAACAGGCTTCAGGAGCAGCATCATGGGGCAGTGTTTCCATGCAGGTACAGCAGCGTGGAACAGTTGGGCTCAGGAGGAGCTTCTGCTGCTGCCCCATGGAACACAAGTTCTGCAGGGAGAAGTAGAACTGGAAAACCCAGGCACCCTTATTGCAGCATTTGGGAAACCTGCACAAAGCTACGATGGGAGCACCAGGCTCTGCCACACGAGGTTATTCTCATCACCCTGCTGCAGAAGCACGACGTGGCTGTGAGGCTCTGGCAGCGCTTCGTTAGAAGAAAAAAAATGCAGACTGCAAGCACAAGTACTGCAGCGAAAATCTTTTTCAAACTGTGCATTTCTTTTCCTTAGTCTGACCAATCTGAAGTTGAAGCAAGCCTGGCATGCCCAACCGTCTAAAAAGAATGGGAGAAATTAAAGAAAGAAACAAACAACTTCCAATGATATCCGAGTCCACCACTCACCTGTGCCTCGACGATGCACTGATGTCAGTGTATTGCTGCTCTTACTGCCATCACAACTGCACAGTTGCAGAACCTTGGGCACCAACTCTCTCGCAACACCAGCTCTCCGGATGTGCTCCAGCCTGGTTCCTGTACCTCCATCCCACCAGAGACCCAGCAGAAAGCATCGCTAATCAGCAATGCTCCCTCTCCTGGAGGGTCACTCAAGGCCCCCGCGGAGGCGGGAGAGGAGAGGATTTTAATGGCAGAGACCCTTTAATGATTACGTCAAGTGGCGAGCCATTTATTAGTCTCCTTAACTGCCAGAAAACATCGGCAGTGAAAGACCGGAGCGCAGCATTTAATGGCTCCTTGCTGCCCAGCGCAGGACGTGCACTGCATGTCAAGGCTCCCACCAGCAGCGCTGGGCACGGGGCCTCTTCCTCAGCCAGGCTGGGAACGTGGGAGCCAGGATGGGTCTCCCCAGCTGCTCTGCGCTGTGGCTGCGACAGGAGCACCTTCCTTTTGCTCAAGGCACCGTCGGATTTGGCTGACAGGAGACGCAATGGAATTTGAAAAGGCTACAGATGGATAGCCACGCTCAGGCCAGTTACATCAGCACTGAAAAGAGGTCTGC
Source organism: Meleagris gallopavo (assembly GCF_905368555.1). Lineage (NCBI taxonomy): Eukaryota > Metazoa > Chordata > Aves > Galliformes > Phasianidae > Meleagris > Meleagris gallopavo. The sequence continues at coordinate 7,507,992 of NC_139420.1, forward strand.
AAAAATACCTATCAGGGAACCGTCTTGCACTAACTACAGCTTAATTGCCAGCTCCTCTCTCCAGCCTCTCATTACAGAGGACTGGAGAAAGATGGGGAGCGCGTTCACCTTTTGCTTTTCAAGGAAATGATTAAACTGGGATCAGCTTTTCATCTTTCCCACAAAAAAGTGCTCTGTCATCTTGTGCCCGCTCACCTTCGTGAAGACGAGATGACATCTCTGGCTAAAGGCCAACAGTTCTGCACCTCCTTGTCACTTTTAACAAGAAAATAATCCTGCAGAAACACTTGAAAAACAAATCGGTGTTGACACTCCTCATCTGCTAGGTACATTTTATGAAAGGAAAGAAATACTGCATTAGCGTTTGACCCCCTCACCTTCTTGACATTGGAAGAAAATAGAGAGGCACTCAGAAAAGCTGATGCTGGAATAACAAAGTAATGGGAGCAGGCAGGAGCTGCGAGCACCGCATGGCCCACGGGCTGCACAGCGAGCCGCCCGGCCGAGCTCTGCCTCTGGGAGAGGAGAGCTGGAGGCTCACTCCTAGAGAAGGGGCATGCAGGATGTCTCCAAAAGGCTTTTCAGCCCTGCAAAGCGGGCTCCGTGCCCAGCACTGCAGCCTCCAAGTGAGCCAGCTGCTGTCCTCTCGCTGTGCAGCACCTCATGCCTGCTCCACCCTCACACTGCTGCGTGGTCCTCGGGGCTGCTTGCACTCATAAGGAAGGCTGTGCTCTGCACTGCTCTGTATGCTCCCCAAAGCATGCCCCAAGCTTCTGGCTTCCGTAGCTTGTAGATAGCAAAAAGCCAGCTTCTCCTGCTCCCAGTACTGCTGGCTGCCACCTTCCATCTGGGCACGGCTCACCCTATCGTTCTGTCCCCTGAGCAGAAGTTACCAAGAAATAAGACTGGGCTTCATCTCCCAAACAGCCAGATGTGTACTTCATGAGCACACAACCATCACAAGGCACACCTGCCCTTCGGACACAGCACTCAACCTACTCCGTGTGCACAGCACCAGACGGTCTCTTTGCTTCCCAGCGTGGCCAGGCGGTTCTGCTGCCACCACGACAGCACAAGTCGCTGCCTGTAGGAGGTGGGGGCACTCCAAGAAACTCGCAGAAATATTTTCCCACTGGTAGCTGTCGGCCTGAGCTAATGCAACATGACACATATCTCACTATGAACAATGCACTGACATTCAAAGCCTGTTTGCCATGTTCAAAATCGTGCCATTGTCACTGGAGTTTGATTAGAGGCAGTTGGATACATTTCCCCTCTGAGCTCATTTCAAGCACCCCTTTGAGATGCCTGTGCTGTGGAAGACCTGGCATTCCCTCTGCAAGACAGCTTTGTAAAGGTAGCGTGGTGCCCATGGTGATGTTGGCTGGAAGCATGAGGGCAGGGAGCGAGGAAACTCCTGCAAAGTTGCTCCCCATTAGTATGCATGCTCGCCGGCTGCAGCTCATCTCGCGAAGGACCGGGCTTCCCATATCTGCTCCCCTCCTGCTAAATGCAGGAGCAGGAACCGACTGCTTGTGCCAACCCCTCCACTCAATGATGTGCACCGAGGAACGGCTCTCACAGCCACTACCACAGCCCCCCAGCACCCACCACCTTCTCTCAGCACTGATGAGTCACCGTTATTCATTTCCTACCCGCCTGCACAGCCCCTGTGCCTCACTCAAAGCATAGCTCCAGCTGCCAGGTCTGAGAGCACAAGGAATGGAGGTGTGATCTCAGGTCATTGGGTTGTTTATTGCCACGTGCTGGACACAATGTGTTTATATATTATAACAGGTCTCTGTAAAGAAAGTGCATAAATAAAGCATGAGGCCTCTGTAAGCAGAAATGTGTTTAGTACACCCAAGCACCCTGCTCACCTGTAGCCCTGCACCACCACATCAGTGGCAGCTCATGGAGCCCAAAGTGGGTGAGAGATGCATAACCCAAGGCTAGCAGGCACACTCACTACCATCAAACCCTGGACAGTTGTCCCTGCTCCTTTCCTGGTTTTTCAAAGCAGCCCCCAGACAACACCTCTGTGCTGCAGCCAATCTCAGAGCAGGGCCAGACCTGCACCCCAGGCCTCTGGCATGGCATTGGCAGGCAGCAGAGACACCTCAACTGCCAACCTGCATGTGGGGAGGAAGAGTTGGGTCAGTGGCACATGGGAAGTCATCATCTGCCCCCTAGCAGCACCCATCATTCTGACACAAAGCCTCCAGACAGTAGCTGTAACATTGACAGTCCTTCCAAACTGAAAAAAACAATGCACAGAGCCAGCACCACGTCCTGGTGCCCAGCAGCACGCCGCTGTGCGGTGAGGCAGATGGGAAATCCCTGGGACCGATTCCCTCTGGGCTGCAGGGGAAGGAGAGCTCAGCAGAAAGCACCGCCTGGATGCCGAAATCCTGCAGCCTGCTTGCACCCTGCTTATACAACAGCATTACACAACGTGGCATTTTAGCAGATTGCATAAGAAGGGTCAGGCACACCTCGAAACCCCAGAGCTGCTGTGCATGCTGGAACAGCCAACCCGCTGCTGCCAACCACTCCCCCTCAAAAGCCTGGCCTGGCTGCAGGACATGCAATGAGCACCACAGCCCCACACAGGATGGGCCCACAGCCCACACTGATGGAGCTGTGGGTGTCCCCGTGCATTGCAGGCAGAGGGACCAGATGCACTACAGGGGTCCCTTCTGACTCAAACAGCTCTATGCTGCTCATGCTGTCCAGTCCCTGAGAAGGGTCTGTCCTTATCCCAGGCAACACCCAACCTGTAATAAAACACAAATATTTCCCTACTTGCCAAGGACTCTTATTAACTGATACCATTTCCTGAAGTTCCCGATCTTGATTGCTACTTCAGTGAGTCTCTACCTATCAGTTCCCACCAAACGTATCACCTTGCATACCCAAACACGTGCCATCTCCCAGGCAAAGGACTTTGAGGCTCCTTCTTGATGGACAAAGGAAAATGCTTCCATTCTAGAGAATTTAAAGTCATTTTTCTTACAGAATCACTGGTAGGGTGAGCAGCAGCTTGACGTCATCTGTAAATTCCAGTCTCCATTACAGAAGGCAGCACCGCATTCACCAGTGATTTATAATTTCTACTTTGAGCTGCTACAGAAAGTGAAAGCACAGAAAGGTGCTGCTGTACCACAGGTTTAAAATTCTAGTCTCCATTTCAACAAAATCCACTGAGTACATCCCAACGTGTCACAAACCAGGTGTATACAGCACAGCACATGGGGAGAAGCTGCTGTAAGGAGGAGGTTTGAGCTTCTCCATAGCTGCTAAATTTGTGCTTTCTGCACCCAAGCGAGATGCCTGCAGCCTGAGTGAGGATTTATGATATGGGTAAGCTCTGGAGTCTCCTCACTCTGCTAGGAAGTGCCAGGAAATAAAGGGCAATTGCATTAGTGATCAGAAGCTCAGGTTTTCTGCCTGGGTTCTGATTGTAGCAGGTACCAAGATGGCTCAGCTGCCTGACCACAGCCAGCAGCATCTGCACAAGGCAGGAAGGAGTCCCCTTTGCAATGTGCTACACGCTCCACACGTGGTTTAATAATCAAGCAGCCACACAGAAACATGACAGAAATATGCTGTTTGCTGGTAACCACCAGGAGAAACTCCAGGTAATTACGATAAGGCTCCTACCCCAAGCATTCCCTCCCCCTGCAGCCGGGCAGGCAGCAGCACATAGCAGTGACTCACCTGGCTCTGCTCCGCTGCAGGAACAGCAGTGTCTGCACAGCAGGTGGGCACTGAGAACCAACCACCTGGCGGCTGGGAGCCTGCCCTTGGGCTTCCTCATCTCCCTGGCTGGCATTAGCACAGCTGCATCCTTACTGAGAACTCCCCACCCAACAGCACATTGGCCTTTTTCACAGCTGAATCCCATTGCCAGCCCACTCCCTTTTTCTTGCAACACTATTAACCAAATGCTGCGGCTCTGATCAAGACTAATAATTGAAAATGACTTCTAATGCCCTTCCTTGTGCTATTGTCCGTGCTGCTCTTGGTGACTGCAGGCCAGTTTCAGTCACACTGCTATTCCTCATTTCTTTCTTCTCTCATGCAATAACTTCAAAAGGGCCGCTGCAAACTCTTCCTGCAGGAAAGACAGTAGCCAAACTCAGTTCCTAATAGCCTCGTTTCCTCTCCTCCCCCCAAACATAAATTGTGTACTTGAAACTACTAAAGTTGGCTGAAAATAATGATAACTGACAGATGCTGGGTTAAATAGGCCACAGTCTTTCCCTCAGGCCTAATTTAGACCGGATATCAAAATGATATAAAATATCATTGCTTGCCTTCATTCCATCAGGACATCTGCAGACAGACTGCTGTTAACTCTTTCCTAGGAGTGTTGACATTGTGCCAGCACTTGGACAAAAAAAAAATGTGTTTTATCTGATCTCTTCCTGCTCTAAAACACTGTTGGAGCTCAGGTGCTCCCCGGCAAAGACTCGGAGGTTCAGTGCTCAGCTCAGCACCAGGTAGTGGAGAAGGCACTCAAGTGCCGTGCAGCGAGTGATGGGTCAGATGCCAACAAGAGGCCAACAGCAGGAGCGATGCAGACCTTGAGAAGGCTTTCAAAATAACAGAATAAGGGAAAAGGGGATATTTTACACCCTTTTTCAGACAGCTATTTGATTACACTTCCTAAAAGTCAACATCTCAATCAGTGATCCTGGAGCTAACGTAGCACTTCACATCGCTGCGCTTCTTCCAGCCCATACGCCAGCATCCAAGTTTTTATTTTAGTCCTTCACCACGCATTGGTTTCAAAAGCACACTGGATATGAGCTGATGCTGAATACCCGGCAGCCTGAAGACAGAACCTAGAACCTGCTCACTTCTTATCACTGACATTCATGTGTCTGGTGGGGGTTCCTCTCAACTAATTAGAATTAGACATCTAAAAGCTGTCCTCAGAAATGGCTGAATCACCCACCTCTCTCCTTAATTGGAGTCCATGCAATTGGCTGTAAGTAGCACACAGTTTGAAGTCAACCAGGAAGAGACCCAACAAAAAAAAAAAAAAAACAAGATGCCAGCACCATTAACCCTTTTATTGCTGATCCCAGAAGGACCAGAGGAGCAAGCACAGCAATCTGCTCTGAGCAATGCCCTGTTCAGGAACTTCTGCAAGGAAAGCCGTCGTGACAGGTCTCACGTCAGCACCAATGCTCCTGTTCTTATTTCCAGTGCAGCTTCCTGTGCATTGGAAGCCATCATAACTTATTTCTAACTTGCCCAAAGAGAAGCCTCTTTGTCACACCAGTAAGCTCCTGAGCTGGTTGCACATATCACCTGCACACGGAACTGTTGGAGCTATAATTTATTAGGCTTCTACAGGGACAGCTGAAGGAGACACATGAGGATAAAACCCAACCAATGCACACTAACAAAGCTCTACAGCTATGAGCAATTAGCAGTGATTGTTCACACAGTCATTAACTATGTTTTGCATGGATTAAAAAAATTCCCTTGTAGGCAGGCCAGCAGTGACGTGATACAGCCCTCCACCATCCCTAGGCACCATCCATGGGATTCCCTTTGAAATACTGTAGCAATTTGCTTTCAACACAAGTTTATAGCAAAAATGAGTGCCTGTGGGTGTTAGATGGATGCAAGCAGCATCCCTCTCAATATGTAGCAGCACCGGTGGTGCAGAAGTCAGATCTAATCTGTGGGCATACCAAAAGGGCAGAGCAGTGTGTGGCTGCGTGGTCAGGCACATCATGTGTCAGGCTGGAGCTGCAGCAGCAGTGCTGGGTCTGCTGGCCTCGGCCTCGTGCTGACAACCACCAGTACTACATGTACAGCAGAGCACAATCCTCCCTTCTGCACTTAAGGACACACGCAGCTCAGACAGCTTACGACATGTAATTAGAGACTGTATTTTAATGAATATGCACAAGGGGGCAGAGTCAGAGTTGTGCACCTGAGGTTAAGTTTTGCATATTTTAACTTTTCAGTGCTCAGCAGTGCAGTCTTGCTTCATTAACTTGACCTTCTGCATCTCGTTTCCTAGGAGGCTTTTTGGGTTTGTTTCTTCTAAAAGGAAAAAGGAAGCTCTCAGGAGCGTTCTCTTGTCTCCAACCCACACCACCTGAGCCCATCCCAGCCAGAGCTGCATGCAGTATCTGCACCACCCCGGTTCATTAATAGGGCTGTCTGAGACGCCTCGGGTTTAGCCACTTATAAATTTGCCAAGGGTTAACTGATCAGACCCCAATTTTTCATGGCAAATACATCAGGCTGACAACGTATCGATTTGAAAAATTAATTCAGATCTACTCAGTTATTTCTGAGAAATATTTCCAAGGTACACTCTCCATCTCTTCCACTCTCTTCGCTTTATTAATAACATTCTGGGGGCAAGAGCACATCTCTGTGTTCTGAAAAAAGATTCAAGATGTGATGGGACAGCCCCTGCAGCCCATCCCTGTGTCCCAGCCCAGCAGCTCAGTCAGCCTACAGAGCAGTCACAGAGTGGTCTTTCCTCTGTGAGCAGACAGAGCAAGGCAACAAACTATTTCATTTTTACTATTTGTATTTGACCTTTTTATATTGTTTGCTTTTTCCAGCATAATCTCTTAAGAACATGACTCTGATGATTTATAACAAAAGAATATCTCTATAGTGGGTGCCTTGCAAGACCTCTCTCCTGCTGCTTTAGAGTGATTTACTTTTGGATTAGCCTCTGATAGAGAAGGGCTCGGCTGACGATTTGCCCTCGTATATCAAAAGGGAAATCCTTAAGACATCACTATAAAACAGCAGGAAAGAGCACCTGCCTGACTCATAAACTTATATGATGTGGTTTAGTCAGATAGGCCATCTGCTTCCCTTACATACCCATATGTCCTTCGCTGTTCCCTGCTACCTCACAGTTAACTTCACTGATTTTCCTCTTCACTTCTGCAAAGCTGAAATAAAAAGAAATGAATCGAATGATGGATTCATGCAGATGGAACAAGTGGCCACTGTCTCTGTCGCCTAGTTGATGCAATAAATAATGACAGTGAAGATGAGGAAACACACATCTTCTCATAATTAGATCCACGTTATAAACATAATGTGCCCCATCTCACACCTGGGTGGCTCAGCTGCATCAGGCGAGGCAGCTCTGCTCCTTGCTCCTGGCCCAGCCTCTGCTCTGGGGCAGGCAGAAGGTTGTCCAGCCACCACCACCACCACGCTTACAGGAAAAATGTGAGAAACCGGACCAAGGAGAGTGATCTTTTTCCCAGGATAGGAAGATCCTGCCTTGCAATTACTTAAGTGAGAGATTTACAGAGCCAAACCATCACCATCAATAACCACGAATTAACTTTTCTTCCAAGGACTTGCACATTTCCCTTCTGAATCTATTTCAGTTTTGGCTTAGCCACAATGACACGGTGAAACGCCACACTATAAAACTCACAAACGCACTAACTTCATTACACCCCAACTTGTGACTGCACAAGCACAGCGATGCAGAGATTCACAGAAGGAATGGCAGTGAGTTGGCCTCGCTTGCTGCTGCCTGCTTGACTCACACTGCAACCTGTGCAGTAATTCCACATGAAAAATGCATTTGAAGCAGACATAATCAGCCGACAGGTAATACACAGCCAGCAAAACAGAGCCCTGGTGCCAGGATGCAGTGAGCTGTCAGCACGTGCTGCAGGGCCCACTCATAGACAATGTACAAATTTCCTACAACCAAGGCTCTGGGTGTTCATTTTTCCCCTCTGCAACAGGGTAAAGCAAGCAAAGGTTTTTCCAGCTCTCTGGAGAGCTGCCTATAGCCTACCACAGAGTGGATAAAAACCTGCATAAAAAGACCACCCAAGGGACTGGGAAAAGTGGTCCCCACAGAGGCATTTTGTTTAGAAAGGCTGAAGCACAGACAATTACCCGAGGCAGAAAAACAACGGCACAAAATCTCCCACCCTGTGCTCTCGGAGCACCGTTCCCAGCAGCGCCCGCAGCTGAGCAGCCACCATGGGAAGAGGCATAGAGAATGTGTGTGTGCAGACATATCTGTCCTTATGGAAAGGCAGGGAGCGTACCAGGCACGGGAAGCAGTCCCCTGCCCAAATACTTCACGCTGATTCCCCCCTTAGAAATTATTGCTCATTAACACTGTTGAGCAAACAGCCTCGATCGAGCAGCCCATCTCAAAAGACATCCACTGATTGCAACACTCCAGAGCCAGCTCACCAGAAACACGTCCCTCACCCCAGCCTGCCACTAGCAAACACTGACAGAGACGGTCTTGCACAACTACGGGTGAGACACCTCCCTGGGCACTGCCTCCCCAGCCCACACCTGGCAGCCGCGTGTCTGTTTGTCCTTCCCTGTATCCATGTGCCCATTCACATGTCCGTGTGTCTGTGTGTCCACCGCTGTGTCCATGTGTCTGTCCCACCAGCGATGGGGACGTGGGACAGCCTGCAGACAGCAGGGCAGGGCAGGACTGGCGAAGCTCACTCGCTCCGCTCCCCCCAGCGTCCAAGGACATCCTGGAATTCAGAGAAATTAAAAGTGGAAAAGGCATCACATTAACCTCCTTAATTTTTCATTTCTGACACAGATTGTTTTCTCCTCGTTTCAAAGAATTTCAAGCTAATGTCTGGAGGGCAGAAAAAATCCATTTCCCAATACGCCTGCTGCAGCTTTTTCACCAATCGACTGCCCTTCCTGGTACAATCACTGGGACATTGATTTTTTTTTTTCTTTTTCTTTTTTTTTTTTTCTTTTTGCTAGAGCATCATCCAAAAATCTATCAATGCATCTTTGAAATAAATAAATAAATAAAATACCAGCGCTCTAAGACAAGCTGCTTCCTCCATCCTTTAGCCCCAGCGCTGCAGAAAACCCTTTGCCCAGTGCCTACCCCAGCAGTGCTGCCCACCCAGGGCTGGGCCACCACTGCTGTGCCCTGAGGCCACACAGAGGCTCTGCCCACTTCTTTGCTCCCTGATGTGGCTTAGGAAACAGAACAGCGGTGACACAGAGCTCCTCTGCCATCAAGCTGCCCAGGGTTGCCCATACACAAAGCCTTGGTTCTGCTAGACATGGCAATAACTGCCTCCTATCACTATGCTAAATAAACAATTCACTCAACAGTCTTGGCACTTATTAAGCACCTGGGAGAGAGGCTGCCTTGTGTTGTCCAAAACACTCTTAATTACTGTTTAATCAAGATCTCTCCCCCTCTAGAAGAAGAAGAAAAAAAAAAAAGCGGAGGCAAAACATTTGCATGTATTTTCCACTGCAATCACATTACACATCTCTGTGACAAGCAAATTCTTGGCAATGCTTCGCAGGAACGCGCTGCCTGTGCAGGAGCATCGCAGCACAGCGTGCTAATCCAAATAGCCCGAGGTCTCCCCTTCCCTAGGTAAGGGAAGGAACCAGGAGGATTTCCTGGCACATGGACTAATGCTATCAAATGCTTCTTTTATTTGTTGTTGACACATGTATAGCAGTTGAAGAATCGCTAAATAACCTTGTAATATCTTGATTTATGGATTATTCTTCCATACGAGTAGCACACGGTAAGGACAGCACGTATCCATCCCCACGTTATCTCCCTGCTGGAGCACTGACTGCTGCACACATCCACAGATCCCAGGCCATGAGTGCTGCACGGGATGCCCAAACCCTGCTGCCAGAGTGGGCGAATGCACCAAGTGCCGTGTGGGCACAAATCTCTTCTCACAACTCCTGCAGCTGGATTTTCTCTGTGCAGCTCCTGCAGGCAGATGAGGAGCGTGCCCAGCAACCTGCAGCTCTGCTTCCAGGGGACGAAGACACGGAGCAAGCAGAGCCCGGTGGTCAGCATGGCTGCTCCATCCCGAGCCCAGGAACCAGTGCTGGTGATGGATCAGCGATGGCACGTGACTCTGCATTTTGACAAATGCTACTCTTCCTGCTTAACCAAGAACATCAGCTTAAATCACCCCATGTGGTGTTTTGAGAGAGGTAGAACATCCCATCCACACTGCGATGTGAACAAACCCTTCTCCCAGAGCTTCCATTCTGTTCAGGAGATTCAAAGATCTTCGTAATGACGAGCTCTGGGAGAAAGGCAAGAGCTTGCAGAAGAGCTGGGCACAGCAGTTTGTTCCTCCAGGACGTGTAAGCAAGCTCTGTGTATAAGGATCCTAGTACACATTAGACACTCACTCATTTTCCCATTTTAATGAACGACTGAATTTCTTTGGTTTCTCCTCCCCATCCACTGTACAAAGGTCACCCACACACGGACAGCAGCAACTGGACACGCACACGTCTGTGCTCACGTCACAACTGCCTGAACTGGAGTTGTACAGCTGAGCCTAACAGCAGTCTCCAGCTCCAAAATATCATACGAATACTAACCTGAGCCTGTTCTGGTTCTCAGATGCAAGCCAAACTAGTTCAAGATCATCTCTGTTCTCAGCCCACTTACCAAATAGATCTCATGGCAAGCATGTGCTAACTCTTGATCTGGGGAACACGTCCAAGGAAAACAGCTGCTCGAGGCTCTGCTGAGAACAAACACCGTGTGCTAAAGGAGTCCCCAGCCTGACACCGAGCCTGAACGCCGGCCCGGAGGTTTAAGTGGGGACAGATGAAAACCCAAAGCACGCTCCCTCCTGAGTGCCTCCAAAGGAAGCCCTGCGTGGACACAAAGAAGGCGGCTCACAGCAAACCCAGCCCAGCGCAGTCCTTTGCAGTTTGCACGTCCCAAGACCAGCCACACAAACCCCATGCACTGAAGCCCTACAGATGGGACTGCCCACCCTGCAGCCCCACACAGAACAGCGGTGCTGCCCCAGGCACGCTCCCAGCTGGGCACAGAGGGGAGCCTGAACCAGCACGAAAGACGAACCCCCCCCCATCAAAACCTTGGAAGGGCTTAAAATGAACTTTCCTGAAGAATGGGAACAATTTGGAAAACAAAATAAACGTAAATCTTCCTTTCATAAGCTGGGAACGGAGCCAAGAAAACCAGCCGGGCAAGGGGTTAATGCCCTGCCCAGCCCTCTGCGTGATGCTCCCTCCACTGCTGCTCCGCAGAGCTTCCTTGCCTCATGGAGATGCACACCGCCAGCAATGGCCGCCTGCTGCTCTGCCATCGAATGAGACTTATTTCACATCTTTCCAGTTGTAAAATTAGCAGCTGACTTCTATTTCCCTACCTCTCCAAAAAGCCATTTTCTCCAAAATTTTGACAATCTACAGAAAAGACGACAGAAACCAGTTTGGGTCCACGGCACGAAGACCTGCAAGTGTTTTTTGACAGCTCAGATCCGGATGATTTTAAAGGTCACTCGTTTTCATGTCCTCCTTTCCTCCTCCTGTCTTGGAACACCAGACACTATGAGAACAGCCTTCCTTGGAGTATTTTGCCTGGCCCACCAGGGTGCCAGGGGTCTTTTGAGGAAGCTCACATCCAGGCAGCAATACCCCAACATCTCATCAACACGCAAATCCCCACCTAAAGCCAAAGTCTGGTGTAGGAGACACGTGTACAGTTCCTGCTGAACTCACAGGAGGATTACTCTGGGCCTGTTCAGCAAAGTCCTAGCACAATAGTGCTGTAAGGCCCTTAATTACACTGTGCTTGAGCAGCATTCCTTGGCCCAGTAAAGCACACCAGCAGTATGAAACATGAATGCCGGCCAAGCTTTGTTTCCCTGTTCCTGTCTCCTGAGCCCACAAGGAACATCTGGTTGCCTTCCTTCCATTGCACAGGGTGGGCATGGGTGGGTCCCACTGACAGCAGCACAGCTACAGCTAACAGCACACCCAGCAGCCTATTGATCAACACAAGACAAGGACGTGCTTGGAGAGGTGCCTGCAAGAGTTTTGCTATGCTGGCAGCAGAAGCAAGGGACACAGAAATTAGGATCTGCATGAATGTAAGCATTGCAAAGAAAACCAGTATAATGGCAGATAAAAGACATTTGACTATAGCCTGCAGGGAAAGTAGTCAACTGTTTCCTCGCCTCTGCAGACAAGTGAGGAACCACGGCATTTGGCTGTAAGACACCTCCTGGGCTCTGCCAAGACATGAGCACCCATTCAGAGGGGCTTTAAGCATAACACAGAGGGTCAACTGCAAGAAGGCAAGAAACTGATTTGAATGGGAAGGCACGGCCATAAAGCAGTAGCCCAGCACTCCACAGTCTGTGCTTGGTCTTAGAAGGGCTCAAGCACTCTCTTTCACAACAGTTTCACAAATAGACACCCTGCTTGTCTACAGCAGACAGACCTGGCCAGTTTGCCAGGAACATTAACTAGGTAAGACCCACATCACCAAAGCAGGTGAGGATCCCCTCTTGCACCCAGAGCACTGTGTCACCAGAGCAGCTCCTATTCCAGGGGACTGGTGCTGCAGGCTCATTCCTCCTCTTTGGGAGTTGGGTAGGTGCTCCTGGCATAGACAAAGACAGGAACAGGACACACACACTAAACCTAACTCTAACCCTACCCTAACCCAGGAAATGAAGGAGCTTCATCCCCGATGGTTCTCCGCAATAATCCATTTAATTCCATACAGGCAGTTTGTCTGATTTGAAAACCGGAGCAGAATTCAAAGTAAGGTTTCAGGACTTTGGATTCTTGGTGGGAAACAGCAAGTTCCAGAAAGGTTGGGACTTCAGATGTGTGCCTGCCTCCCCTCCCACACTGCTTCTTGCATGCCACATCTGCAGGTGTGCAGCTCTTCACAGTGACCATTGTGACTCAGGGTCAGCAGTGTGCCACACTGGAGCAGAGATCTCCAGGGCAATGAAAGGCACTGCCACGGCACACACCAGGTCACCAGTGGCGCCAGGCCCAGTCCGCAGAGCGAGGGACCAGCCAGCAAGCGGCACGCTGGTTGCAGGCTCTGCAGCTCCACACAGCTGAGAGTCCAGCACAGAGGGAAGCCTGGATTAGCTCCTGGCACTGTAGGAAGTGTGATAATAGCAGAAGCAGAGCAGCAGGCAGCAATTGTGGAGCCTGAGCAAAATCCCTTGTTTTCACTGGCTAGTTCTGGTTTCATGTTTCTGATCTTTTAAACATCAGGCGCTCCCCGGCCCTGGCCAACAGCTCCCTGATGCAGCACTGCTCTCTGCCAGCAGCTTGACCTGTGCCAATAGGTTTCCTGCAAACTGCCAGCTCCAGGCTGGAGCGGAGGCTCTAACCCCGCTGCACGCTGACTGGCAGCATCCCTCAGTAGCAGAACAGCTGGGCTCAGCTCCCTAGAGGGAAGCAGCAAAAGCTCGCTCCCCCAGCCAAGTCTCACAACAGACAAAGCTACTTTTCCAAGTACGTCTCTGTAAGCAAACCTACAAGTGTCAAAGCAGGTCAGATGGAACATGGGGAGCACTCTGCAAAGGGGGGACACGAGGGCAGAGGCAACCAGTGCCAGCCACGGGTACTAACATGTGCTCTGCTTCCATCCCAGCCCCTTAACCACACACTCTTTTCCTGGCTGTTAAGGCAGTCAATAACACAGACCTGCCTGTCTCCTCTTCCAAAGGAGGTAAAAAAGGAGCTTGTGGAAAATAAATCACCCTCTGCAGCCTGGAAAAAGCTGGGCATCATGACGCTGCAGAAATGACAAGAGGTCATGTGGGCAGGTGAAGGGTTAACAGGTGGAAGTCAATGCCCCTCTACCAGGCAACCAATATTGCTATCAATAAATTATGCATCAGCATCCACTAATAGTGACCTAGCAGCCAGCACTATTTAAAACAAACCAATCAATGGTATTAACATAATCCCCGAGAGAAAACAAGACACCACATGCTGTGCTGGGACAGGAGCAGACCAGGCCAAGGAGAGAGGGACCTCTGGCCAGTGCAGCACTCAGCCATCCTGGAAGGAAAGGTCCCCATGCTGAAGGGACAGACGGAGCTGCACCATGGCCAAGAGCACAGAATAGAAACGGCCACGCACAGTGTGGTCCCACGTCTGTCAGCAAGGAGCAGGGCTGGCAGCTGCTGCCCTCTGTCCCAGGAATCGCTGACACCAGGCTCTGCCCTATCTGTCTTCTGCAGGGGAGCTCCCATACGTGCACCCTCTGCACCCATGGGGTTGGTTTATCAGGCACCAGTGCTTCCAAACCGTAAGTTTGCAAGCATTCAGGGCTTTGAGTTTGGTTACCTGAGAGGTTCCAAAGAAATGAGAGGCGTGCTGCTGGGTGGGCAGCACCCAGACAGCAGCATCAGGTACAGCCAGGATGCAATGCCAATGAGCACATGGCAGGAGCAGGCATAGATCTCCTGGTTTCTTCTGATGCTCATAACTGATTGTGAAGTCCCTGGAGCTGCTTTACCAGAACTTCACTTTGAACGATCGATTCCTTTTCCTCCAGTATAATTAAACGGAATAAGCTGCCAAGTAACCCTACGCTCTCAGAATGGGGAGCACAGACATACAATCCCGTAACAAGAAGTTGTGTGCAGCCCAGCATTCAGAACACCTGCACACAACAGTGAGCTCTCTGCTTGTGCACCCCACACATGATGCAGTGCCTGGTGCTGCCTTGTGTCCCCAGGCAGCACGTGCTGCAGTTGGGGCACCTTCCCCTGCCCCCAGGGCAGCTGGGGACACAGGATAGGAGGGACCCCTGCCCTGCCCTCATTGCTGGGCCCCAGGAGCACGGCTCCTGCCCGCAGACACAATGGCTCTCCAGCCCATCTATATAACACGCTTCATGTGCATTCTCCATATTAATAAATGGGGAAAGAAGGAACCATAAATCTATGAACTGCCAATTTGCACAGGACTAGGTCTTTTACTGGCTACGCACTAGCACCTTTTACAGCCCATTAATTACTTTCTCTAATAAAGTTTGACAAAATGATAACTTGCCCATGAAAAGTGTTGTAATAAATACATTTTCTCTAACTTTCAACTATTCTTGCATGTCTGCCTCATAAACCCCTCCCATGGTTCAGCAGCTTATGGCCTACCTATGTTTTTCAGCCCAGAAGGAACCCTGGTGCGATGCTCCTGCAAACAGGACAATAGCACTGATGCCATCCACCCCTTGGTGTGTGCAGTTTCCCAGCTAAGCACAGCCTGGCTGGACACAAGAGGACCTCCTGCTCCCCTGCTGCTGCTTTGTTCCTGCAGATTTGAGTCATCGCTTGCCTGGCAGGGATGAGGTACCCCATAAAGCTCACACCTAGCACAACTCTCTTTGTTCCTCATCTCAGGTCACACCAAAACCAGATCAAAATAGCAGCACTGGGGCCACTCCTAGAGGCGAGTGTCAGGAGCCCTGGGCTGAGAAGATCAGGTCTAAGGTGTCACACTTCCCCACCTGACCCTCAGCCTGCAGTGCTCACTGTATTTCCTCATTTACACAAAAGCACGCATGAGCTCAGCAGAGAACACAATGGAGAAAGCTGTTCTTTCCTCGTACAGGAACAGGAAGCAATAGGCATATGTTTGCCCTTCAATAATTCCAAATTATAAACTGTTTAAAGACTTTGTTATTACTCAGAGCAGCACTAGAGAACTGACTCACCTCTGGACATAGGAATTCAGATCTCTTACCTTACTGCATCCGTTCTCTCTACCCGGGCACCAGAGACATGCACCAGGATCAGAGATCACCAGCACTGCCAGGTGTGTGGGTGCTGTGCTGCACCTGACAGCAGGTTTCTTTCCCTGATTAATTAGCTGAGCAACTCTACTCTGCCCAATAAAATCATCACCCCCTCCCCCCCCCACAAGCACACACTGAGCAGTGGCATGCAGTGAAAATTTATGATCATAATTTAAAGGCTGAATTCCCACTGTCAGTACCTGTGCCATAGAAATTACTCAGTCCTCTGATATTCAACTGTTGATTTTGCTGGGTTATATGAAGCTGGAAGCACCCAAAGTGGAGCCTGAGTTGAGCAGATAGAACACAAGACCTGGAGACTTTTGGCACCGCAAACTGAAATTTAACATCAGACATATACATTGAAACCCTTTGACTCGGAGGCCCAAATATGAGGCAGGCTGATTTCGGAGCAATGGCTGTAACAGTGCATCCCAATCCCTGTGCAGAGCCTGTCAGGATTTCTGATGGGCGGGTGAAAGGAGTGGTGTGCATTTGTATGCAGAGCAAGCATTAAGCAACAACAGTAGGAAAAAAAAAAACGTTTATCAGCAAGGGGGAAAAAAAAAAAGGAGCACAAATGTTCTCACTCATTTTCACTCAGCCAGCTGAAGCTTTAAGTCAGAACGGTGGAGGCTGAGGATCTGTTTTCTCTCATTGACAGACACCTTGCAGCGGGCAGCCCAGTACCTGAGGCAGGCACCCAGCAGGGTGATGCTGCCCCACAGCTCACACTCCCTGCAAGGCCAGCACGAACCTGGCAGCCCCAGTGCTGCTCTGCACACCTCAGCCTCCCCAGGTTTGCAATCTTTGTGCTGCTGGGGCAAAGCTCCCACACTCCCCTCCCACCCCTGGGCCCTGGGTTGGGGCCATTCAGACCCTGAGGGATTGGTCCTGGCAGAATAATTTCCTTAAGGATCAGACACAAGGAGTTTGGTAATGGGAACTGAGGGTACAACCATGCAGGGACCTTCCCCCTGAGAGCATGAGTGGAATTCATTGCAAAGCTTTCTTCAGTATAGGTCTCTTATGTCCATCCAGGACCCCTCCGATGATGGAAGAAGAGCGCACATAAAAATTCACATGCACAATTTCGATCATGTGCATTTATCTGTAGAGATGGCCCTTTTTTTGCCAAGATAATGTCAGAAACTCTACACAAATCATCACAATTTACACTCTCCTCCTCTTTAGTATAAGGCAGAGTCTGCCAAATCAAGGGCTAATATATCACATTATTTCTAGTAATCCAAGGGCTGCCTCCTGCCAAATGCTTTATGAAATACCTATGTCTTTGATTCATTGTTTTCCTACCTCACCTTGTGGGTAGCAAAGCTCTTTTCCCTCCTCGTACAACTCCCGGCTGCATCACAGCTCACAGTGCTGCTCAGCCGCGCCAGCCCTCCTCATCTCCAGCCAGGATTAACCCCTCCCATGACACTGCAAGGCCCAACGTGTTGCAGAAAGACCTTGCCACATTTTTTTATTATTATTATTTTTTTAGGATAGTTTTCTTTCTCCTTCCAGGATGAACACACTGCCCCAGTGCTGCAGCTGATGCAGCCTTTTACCATGTGAGGACCAGGCAGAGCTCAGCACAGCTGTGTCTCATCATTGCAGCAATGCCTTCATGTGCTGCAGCCCAGCATGTTCCTCTTCACCTACATCGAGCTCACGGCCCTCGGGACAGAACCCCTCCTGTTCTGGTTGCACAGCGCTAGATGATGATTGCACAGCCAGCTGATGATTTATGAACCTTCTGGTCTTGGTGCAACAGCCCACAAAGCAGTTGTAAGGAGGGAAAGCAAATGCATAGAGCAAACAGTGTGCTACTCCCTGCAGAACACAACCACAATACCAAGCATGTCCTGCCAGCACCAGGATGACTAATTCCATGGGAGGACACCAGTCACTGTAGGAAGACCTGAGCAGCTCTTCTTTCACAGCTTTGAGCACTGAAGCAAAAGCAAGTCTGACTATCCAGCCTGTGCCCCAAACGCCCTGGGGAGGTCTTCAAAAGTGCCATTTTACATATCAAGAACAAAAGACATGATAAAGCAAACTGCAGGAAAATGGAGAGAGAGGATGTGAAGGCCCACATCCCTGAGCAGAGGAGAGGCTGCAGCTGGAGCTCAGGGAGGAGGGTAGTGGAGCCATCCCCTGCAGAGCAACTGCAGGCACCCAGCAGCCTGGCAGACCCCATGGCAGCACCCCTGGGGCAGGATTCCCTGCATGCAGCCCAGGCTCTGTGCCCCATTGCAAAATCTTTAAATGCAACTTCCTCATCTTTCTAAAGGGGCCATAACTCCTCATATGGTTTTTTTTATTATTTTTTTTAATTTTTTTTTTCTCTAAAGCACAAAATTTGATCTCCGTGCGCTCAGTCGTGGTGGGACTGCTCCCAGGCTGACACAGAGCACACCTGAGCAGGAGGAAAGCACTTAGCCCACTTACAGCCTTCTACAAGGGAACAACCTCAGACTCCTTTGCAGATCAGAAAAAAAGGGGGATTTGCTTTACAGGAAGCAAGTCTAGGGCCAGAATCTTCCCTTGTGTTTCACATCCAGTATAGCAAAGTCTCCTCTGTTCATTATAATCTTCAGTGTAACTTCTGCTCCGCAGCTCCTTTAATCACATCAGATATGGGAACAGAAAAATTTCATTGTTCCTTGGCCACGAACAATGCCGTTTGTGGAGCCATGAGAAAGCACAAGATGCAAATAAAAAAGGCGGGCTCTTGTTTCCCCCATAATCTCTTCTCCAAAATGACAAAAGAGGGTTTTGTATAGAGAAAATTGTCACATACAGAAACAAAACAAAAAATAGAGCGTGCGAGCTGGGACCACTTTCATCTGGAGAGGCACCACGGGGAGATATGCCAAATGTGATTCATTTTAACAAGGTTGGCCCGCAGAGCCCACGGTCAGCCAGGAGGGTCGGGGAGTGCTGGGATCACAGCCTGCCTCGTTATAGGGGCACGGTGCTGAGGAGCTGATGGAAAAGGCCAGGCTGGGGGTGTGGGTGTTTTTTATTATTTATTGCTAGTTCAGCCTGTGCATTGGCTTGTTTACAATGGAGTAATTAAAGTATATAAACAGATACGGAGGTTCTTGCTCTCCCATCCATAACGGGCAGCTAGCAAGGATTAACTGCACAGCCCTTTGGGGATACTCTTCCCCTACACTGGCACCTGAGCAAATACCCTTGAGCTGCTGAACAGCTGTTTGTAAAGCAGCACGATGCCGGGCTGTAACGTCACACAGGCACTCACGCATTGGGGACTGGCCTCCTGCTCCCCCAGCTCTGCAGGTAGAAGAAAGGCCCAGATCGATAGAACTGTGAGACCCTTTGAATGCAATCAATGCAGCTGAACAAGCGTATAAGTCCCGGTGTCATCACATTATTTATTCCCCAACGTCCCTATCCTGCTTCAGCCAGAAACCACATACAAATACATTTCTTCCCTTTGGTTTGCAGCATGCAAATAAATCAAAACCCCAGGTTCTGCTTCCCAGCCTACTCCAGGATTATGAACTGCTGGCACCAAAAGCTCTGCTAAACGTGATCAGTTTGCAATGAGCAGATAATAGGGTGGTGGCACCCAGTCAGAGACTCTGAAGCCAGCTCCCTTTCTTGCAGGCAGTTCCTGTGCCTTCTCATCTCGCAGGTTCTCCTCCTCCAGCTCTCTGCCACCTCTCTGGGATGCCACTGTGTTCACTGACTTCCTTCAAGCCATTGTTACACAGTTTATTAAGCGCTTTAAGAGTTGGAATTTGTGCCCCAGGAGAACGAGCTGCAGAGAAAGAGCTCGGCAGGCCTGGTGGCCTCACAGAACCAGCCAGATGTCACATCCAGCCCCAGCAGGCGGCTGCATGGAGGCAACGAGGGCTGCCCCCCACAGTGCTTCAAAAGAATGGGTGAGAGATGGGCAAAGGCCCTCCAACACGCTGCCCTGCCTCTATGGGGAAGCAGAGCCGAGCTGCGGCACCAATAAACTGTGGGACACAGCAGGAGACAGCCGTGAGCCCAGCAGCCAAGCCACCTCCTGAGCTGAACACAGAGGCACCAAGTGGGCAGAAGCACGGGGCTACTGTGCTGGCACCACTGCTGCTCAACCCACAGCTCAGGCAGACAGGTGCCTCCCTGCGGAGCAGGGCAAAAGGCACTGCTGGATCCCAGCAAGAGGAGCAGCGCACTCTGGCTTTCCTTCCCGCATCCACAACAGCGCAGTGCACACATGGAAGGAACCTCAGGGTGCTCAAAGGAAGGGCACAGACCCTGCTCCCAAGTCCCAGTTTGACACCTTCAAAGCACCAAGCCAGACACTGCAGAGAGCGAGAGGAGGAGGAGACCCCCGTGGGGCACCAGCTCCATGGGCAGCAATGGGGACTCGGTAACATGGAGACACTTCATGAGTCCACAAGCACCCGCTGGGTCTTTCCTAGCTCTGCCTTTACATATGTTAAAATTCAGTTTAAGTGACTTACTGAATAATCATTGAAGTAAACCACAAATATTTCCTAAATCCAGCAGTGCTAGGAAGCTAATTTTCCACAATTGTGGGCTGCACGCATGATCCATAGGCAGCCTGCCACACAAAGTCCTTCCACCCACTGGCAGAAGCAGTGCATGTAGCCTGGACTGCGCTTTGCACACAAGCACCCCAAGGCCTCCTGCGAACATCGCCTGCTACATTGTCAGCACCAACCAGAAGCACTGTTTACAGCATGCACAACATAAATGAAAGGTTTGTGTTCATTGCTTGAAGGCTCTGAATCACAGAATGGTTGGAGTTGGAAGGGATTCCCAAAGGCCGTCTGTTCCCACTGGCTGCAGTGCACAGGGACACCCACAGCTCCAGCAGTGCTCACAGCCCCGTCCCCTGAGCGTGGCTGTGTGCAGGGATGGGGCACCACCACCTCTCTGGGCACCCTGTGCAGTGCCTCACTGCTCTCAGTGTGAAAACTTCCTTATATCCAATCTAAATCTCCGCTCTTTGAGTCTGAAACCATTTCCCCTTGTCCTGTCACAACAGATCCTGCTGAAGAGTCACCCCTTTTTTCTTACAGGCCCTTCAGATACTGGAAGATCACTTTCCTCTGTCCCCGGAGCCTTCTCCTCTCCATGCTGCACAGCCCCAGCTCTCAGCCTGCCCTGGTAGGGGAGGTGTTCCATCCCTTGGGTCAGTTTTGTGGCCCTTCTCTGGACACACTCCAACATGTCTGGGGTGACTAGTCGCCATACCCTCTGTGGAGGCAGCATCACACACACTTCACACGCATTTGCTTTCTCCAAGTTATTATATTTCCATCTCTACCCAAATGACACTGTCTCATTTGCTGATCGAACCAAAACTGCAGTTCAAAGCCACATCACAGATTAGGTTATTTAGGATTCTTAACCAACACCATTAACTAAATCCCTTACACTGTTCATTATGCTTCCCATCACCAATTTACAAAAAGGCTCTATCGATCTTGCCCCTACAAATGCAAATCACGCTGACCAGAATCCAAACCCACACACGCAGAGGGCTGTGCCCCCACACCCCATGTTGCTGCAGCAGAGCCGAAAAGGGGACAGAGTGAAAGCAGCCAAGGAAACAACTTCAAATGAAGCATCTGATTAAGGAAGAGGTGGTAAGGCTGTGTCGGTTCTGTTAGACCACAGGCTGCGTTCCCACAGCTCTGCTGCCACTGGAACCTGGCTGAGCAAGCAGGTTTGCATCCCACCTCGGCACAGTCACCCTGCTGCACGCCTCTGCGTTGCCATTTGTTATTTGGGCAATGAAGCGGAGGTCTAAGGAGCAATATATTTTTTAGCTGTGGTTATAGCTTGGAATTAATGATCTTCCCACGAGTGCTGAGCTGACCTGACATAGAAGCAGCATTTTCCATTATCTGATTGAGAAAAATATAACAGAAAACCTCACTTTCAAGCACAGAGCACGGGTATCGTGAGAATACCAGGAAAACACTCCAATCAGTTCTGAAAAGCAAATCATACAACGGCTGAGCTTGGAGAGGACATTAAAGCTCCCCCAGCCTTACCCCTGCCATGTGCTGGCTGCCCCCCAGCTCAGGCTGCCCAGAGCCCATCCATGGCCTCGGGCACCTCCAGGGATGGGGCACCCACAGCTCTGGGCAACCTGTTCCAGGAAAGCTCAATTTGAAACCAAGGACAAAGGTATCCGCATTCCTCACCACGCACCCCCTGCCCCACGGTCCTCTGGGGCTCAGCAGCACCCACAGGGGCAGAGGCTGTGGGCTGCAAGCTGTGATGGCCCCAAACTCAGTGCTCAGTTTCACACCATTTGCTCTGGTGGGAGAAGGCTCTTTGTGATTAGCTCCATCAGAGCCTTGTGCACATCGATCTCATTACAGCCAGAAAGCTCATTTAGACCTTCGACAACAGAGGGAAATGAACTGTGATTCTGAGCACAGCCCACCAGCAGATCACGAATCCTCTCACTGCGAGGATACAGTTCATATTACATCCAAGCAAGAAATCTATCAAGTCACTTTAATTAATTCCCCTCCTCCAACACACATGCCTGCAAATTGGAAAGGTCACACCCTCCTGCAAGGAAGTGCTGTCTGCTCATCTGCTAAGGATGGTGGAAACCACTGGGCTATGGATACACCAGTGATGGGCACAGGATGTCCCCGTGGCACAGCACCAGAGCAAACGTCCTGGCCCCACCGAGCCCAGTGACACTCGCACAGTGAGGCCAGCAGTGCCAAGGATGAGCAGCTCGCCCGTTCACAAGCACCCCAAACACTGCTTGGTATGAGGGGCTGATGGAGCACCGGTTGAGTGCTTACCTAGACATGGGAAAGTGAGCCTAGCAAAAATGGGGCAATGCAGCTGGAATCAGCAGAGCAATGCAACCAGCCCCAGGAGAGACAGCAGCACTGCCCAGCCCAGCATTCAGTGCCTGGATGCTTCACTGACAGCAGAGAAAAGAAGCCTCATGGAAACTACAGGACAGATGTGCTGTGGGAATACAGAGGGAGGAGCAGGCAGGGACATGGCAGGGGGTGGATCTAGATGATCTTTAAGGTCCACTCCAACTTAAGCCATTCTATGATATTACGATACATACAAGAGAGACAGAATACCCTCCTTACATTCCAATCTACCTTTGCGTTGTGCTCTCAGAACCATGAAAAAGGACTTCAGGGGCTCACATTGGCTGTGTTAACCAAAAGATGCCCAGGTCTTAAAGTTGTTGTCTTGCATTGCTGACCACATTCTCATAAAACATTTAAAGAAATAATTAAGTGTTAAAGCATAGAGATTGCAGCCAGGACACCCAGCTCCCGTGGTTCTGCAGAGGCGTATCGGTAACATCTAAGATTTCAGTGGCTGTTGAGGAGGAGGTGAGCCAGACTCACACATTGCTGCTTCATTTACGGAGACGGTGGAGGTGGAGGGGCAGAGCTGGACAGGCTGGCTCTGACACAAGATGCCGGGTGTAGTTTGGAGCAACACAGACTCAATCCACCTCTTCATAGCTGCACTGTCCTGCTTTACAATTGGGGAGTTCCTGGTTTATTTCAGAAGGCTGAACCAGAGCAGTTATTTTCTGTGCAGAGCAGAAATGCCTTTACAGGAATGAGTCATGGGCAATCACCTAGAAGGCTGCTACATCTCTGCAGTTCGAAAGTCTGGAACAAGCCATCACTGTACCATATATGAAAGCAAAATACTGTCACTTGAGTTAAAATCCTGCTCTCTCTTCTCCTTCCTTAAGCTCTGCAAAGTGGCACAGATGGCGGGCACAAAATATGAGGGAAAAGAAAGTCAAAGAATCATAGAATCGTTAAGGTTGAAAAAAATCTCTAAAATCACTAAGTCCAACCCCACCATACCCACTAACCACATCCCTTAGTGCCACATCTCCACGTTCCTTCAACATCTCCACGGACAATGACCCTAACAGCTCCCTGGGCGGCCTGCTCCAGTGCCTGACTGCTCTTTGGGAAAAAAAATTGTTCCTAACATCCAAACAAGTCAAGATTCAAAGCTCAGTTTCGATATTTGTTTTGCCCCAGATTCCATCCCATAAGCTTAGACCAGCAGAGACAGCGCTGTGGCATTACAATTTTTCTTCTGCTCCTTCTAAGAGGTTGGTTTCA
This sequence comes from Meleagris gallopavo, assembly GCF_905368555.1. NCBI lineage: Eukaryota > Metazoa > Chordata > Aves > Galliformes > Phasianidae > Meleagris > Meleagris gallopavo. The sequence continues at coordinate 7,531,737 of NC_139420.1, forward strand.
AACACTAAGTTAAGTTTTAGCCCCAAAAATTGGCTTCATAAGGGAATCAGAACAAGAGTTCCTGCTCTTGCTCCCCAGGAAGACGTGGTAAAATGAAAATACGATCCCCTGCTTTCCCTTCTCCAAAATTAACAGTGGTATTCTAAGTACTGTCCTCATGATGCAAGAACCAGGCAGCGAGATGGCAAATGATGGACAGGCAGCTGCGCCTGCAGAGTGCAATGGCACACAGTAACACTGTGCAGGAAAGGCATTTAGGTGAGTCACTGCAGGCTCACACGCAATTTCCTTACATCAACGAGCAGCTTTCAGCTGTGCCTCCCACATTCCTCCCAGATAAGCTCCCTCTGCACTCTTTGGCCCTCCTTATCAGCCGCAGCGGGTCGTATGCAGGATGCAAGGCAGACTGCCCGCCGACCCCCGGCCACACGTGGGAGGGGGCACCAAATCTGCTCCGAGGGTGGCAGCTCTCAGGGGCATTTCCATCGCTCGCATTTCCATAGCATCATGCTGGCAAAGAAAGGCGAGCGGCGGTGAAAGAGTGGCTCAGTGAGGTTGAGAAGAAGCTCTGCTCCACCAGCCTTTCAGATACAGAGGTCGCAGGCTTGCAAGGGTCAGCAACCCCTCTTAATATTCACCAAAGCAGCGACAACAAAGGCAAGCTGGGGAAAGGGAAGCGTTCCTGCCGAGTCCCATCTTCACTCTGGATACCGCTCTACAATGCGGTGATTTCAAACCGCCCATAGGTTAAGCTACAGCTTTCTTCCCAATAGCCACGTTCCCGCTGAGCGCTGCCTGCACACGCACATCAAGCAGGGATGCTCGGATGACATCTAACCTCAGCAGTGCACACGGCAGCACCTTTCTCAGCCAGGCTGGTAATTTAGATCACAGAAGAGAGCGTGCCAAACGCGTAGCATTTAATAAGACCAGAAGGAGGTCAGCAGCCCTGTCTGAGCGGCACTTTAAAAGCTTCCATCTGATATAAATGTTATCTCAGACATCAGCAGCACTTGGTAAATAAAAAGACAAGTTCCACTTTCCAAAGCAAATTACTTGAATGATGCTTGGCTTTGATGATGATTCCTAGGAGGCAACTCTCTATTATTTCCCCTTCATACACCTGGGCATTAACCAGAAAGCCAAGGTCACTTGCTGCTTTCTCATTCAAACAATCTGGATTATGTCTCCCTGAAATCATTACCACGTTGTGACAGCAGCTGCAAAGCCCAGGGAAAGCACTTCCCTCTACAGCTGTAGGGCTGCCAGGAGCTCTCCAGTGATCCCTGCAGCAGGGCAGGCAGCCGCAGCCACGAGCAGCATGGTAGCACCATGCATGGAGCACAAGTGGGTGCTGGGACCATGCACAGAGCATGGGTGAGTTCTGCTCCTCAGCAGCAGACTGGCCATGTGGAGCAACCACGCACCCCACATCTCCTTTAGGCTCTGCAATGAAGCAGCATGCTTTGTTGCTTCCATGATGCCCGGAACTATTCAAGGCAACACCTGCACTGTGAAGCCTGGGTACTAACACAGCTATTGAGAACTGCCACCCAAGAGTACTCCTTTCCCAAAACAAGTTGCTTTAGAACAAAAGAGGTGACATGTCACCTACCTGTTTTATTCCCTCGGGTTTTCATCGTGCTGTGAGGGATGTGCCAGCTCAGTGCACCACTGCAACAGGCTGTAGGACGTTGGGCTCTGCCCATCAGTGGAGCTGGGACCCCTGTGCCTCCCACCATCATTGAGGATGGGCTGAGCAGGAGGGCTGCTGGCAGCCTGCGCTTTGTGCCGAGGCACGCAGAGCAGCGAGAGCACATGAGGAGTTAAGTTTCTTCTTACAAAATGTGTAAAGATGTGGTCTGCACACTTGGTGAGCTGCAGCATTTGTAGGCCAAAACATTTTGCTGCATATTTCTGAAATTATTTGTCAGAAAAGAACGTCAATGACATAGAAAATGAGTTGCAGATGTAACCTTTTCAAGCATCAATAATAACTTCAGACATTTGAAACTAGATCTTAACTCACAAGTGACTGCATCACGCAGTTTCTGAAGCAAAGGCTTGAGGATCAGACGCAGAATTGTTACAGATCCCAGCAATGCTGCCTTGCTCCAGCTCTCCCACTTAGCAAAGAACAATTAAATCCCTGTATTTGCCAAAGCTGCTTCCCTTCCTGGGACCTTTCTTCCCCAGGCTGCTGCCAGACCCAGTGGGCATTCTCGGGTCCAGAAGCCAAGCCTTACAGCACACTGCAAGCAGGACATCAGAGTGCCTCTGGACCATGTGAGTGTTGCTTTGTTGCACACACACAGGGTACAAGGACTCCTCGCTGGCACATACGGCTGTGCAGCTGGGAGTGGTGCTGCAGGCACAGAACGACCATCAGAGCACTCAGGGACCTGCAGCACTTCCTTGGCCCTGTGTTGCTTGTGACATGGCCAATCTGCAGCCTGAAGGTGCTTTGTTGCCATCTCAAAGTCTTGTGGGACTGTGCAGCCACAGCCATATACCCACAGTGTTGCTACCACATTGATACTTCTGTAATAAATATCAGCACTGCGTTCTCAGGGGCACATGCTTAAGGAATTTAACCGCTGTAATACAATGGGCTCAAGTTGCCAAAGAATGTTTGTGCATCAGTGTGAAATCAGAAATTCGGGGAGGGGAGGCTCTGTCTGTCAAAGGGCAGCACCACGGGGCTGGCAGAGCTGGCAGTGGGAGCTGGCTTGCATTCGATACGCATCAGCCCATCGAACACAAACATCCTTCAAAGCACTGCAGGCACAAGCCGGCCCCTCGTGGCCCCCAGCCTGGTCCTGGTGATTTACTGTGTAAATCACAGAGAAAAAGGACACTGCTGCACAGCTTGGATTGAGATGAGATGACCAAGCTGTCGGGCCAGAGGTTACCTTTGCTGCCCCTGGGTCACGCCGTGTTCCTGGCACAAGCCTGAGCCCTTTGCTTCTACTCACCCAAAGGACACGAGCAGGATTTTAGACTGTTTCCTCTTCTAGCGATATGGGGTGATGGTAAAACACTACAATGATGTAAGGGGATCAGCAGTCACCACTCAGCACAGCAGGCTGCCCTTCCTTGGGAGCACAGTGCCAATAAGGTGCATCAGGTGCACAAAGCAAACACATTTTGGAGCAAACACACTGCGGGGTCACTGCAGGCCCAGCACTGGGCCCACACCAGGGCACCATGCTGCCAGGCAGGGCTGATCCCACTGCAGTGCTAGGGGGACCTGGGAGCTCCTGCACTGAAGTCATCTGGTTTAATTACAATTATGGTACGTGCCTCTCTATTAACTGTAAATGTTTTAATAGTTTAAAGCAGGCTGAAGGCAGCCCCTGCTGCCTGTGGTCGCAGTGCTGTTGGAAGAGCTGTTGGCATCTGAGTTGCATGGCACAGAGTTGTGTGAGCAACACCAAATAGACCCTTTCAAAGCGCAGATATTCCAATAAGCGATCCAGAGAACCTTCTCCATGGCAGAGAGGCCTGTGGGAGACATCTCAAAGCAAAGCATTTCTGAGCAGACCTTCCCCTCACGCAGCAGAAGGACGAGACGGGGTTCAATCCCAATGCACACGTGAGATGTGGTCAGCGCTGCACAGTGCATGCAGCCACTCCCAGGTCCCCCACACCCGCAGCGTGCCCAGCCGTACTGTAGGAGCTCCTATTTACCAAGAATCATATGTTTTCTGCCCTGGTCCTCACTGTATTCAGAACAGTTACTTAGCTTCAATAAGCCCCTTGTTAAAGCCTTTTCCCTTCTGTAATCTCATCAAACTAACCAAAAGGAGTTTGTTCTGAAATAGAGTCCCATTTTGTAACCTGGCTTCCTATAGGAGATCTCCCCACGCACGCTCGGCCCCTCCACCACAAAAGGGCTCTGCTTGTCCTGGTGGCTAACAAAACCCGCGGTCTGTTTGGGTTAGCCAGCAGGGGGTTAATGAAAAGCCCGGCCCTGGGGACTCCCACCTTATCTGCAATCATGAATTTATTGAAGAATGTGTTAATGTGCTGGATTTTATTCATCAGGGGTCAGGGCTTTTCAAATTCTTCCTCCCGGCTCCCCCTCTTTCCATCCCTCCCCAGCAAGCTCACAATGCTGTTTAAACAAAGGGCTCCCAACACAAAGAGCAAATTTACACAGTAAAGTTTTCTTGCGAGCCCAGAGCAGAGTCTGGAAGAATTCCAGCTTTATAAAGAGAAAAGGGGTGAGGGGAAGAAAGGGGGAAGGGAGAGAGGGGCATTTCACAGAGAATAAAAAGAAATCGAGAGAAGTTCCCACCTCCGAAGCTCAGCACTGCTGCCAGTTAACTCCAATGGGCTACAAACTCTCCAGGGCTCCAGCAGGACACGGGTCCTCCTAAAACCATTTTCAGTATCCTTCAGGGAGGCTGAAATGAATGTGTTAATACTGCCATCCGAAATCCAGCCTATATCAACATTAAATACAGACTGCCAATTCAACAACTTCATAGAATCACAGAGTGGCTGAGGATGGAGGGGACCTTAAAGCCCACCCAGCTCCAACACCTGCCATGGGCTGGGTGCCCCCCACCAGCTCACGCTGCCCAGGGTCCATCCATGGCCTCAGGCACCTCCAGGGATGTATGTCTGTGAACCAGTAACATTTGCTGCTGATAGAACACTGCTAGCCAGAGCACGTGTTTCTCTGAGCTGGTTTCACAGGTGGTGACATCCATGAGCCACAGCTGCACACAATGCAGCCCCGTGATGCCTGCGGTCCCACTCCCAGCAGAGAGAGCCTGGGGTTGGTGACTAGCAATGTGGGTTTTGGTGCTAAACTGAAAGGCTGAGGCACCCCCAGCACTTTCTCAGTTTTCAGTGTTGGTCAGAGCTGTGAGAATTAGGGAACGTGGCACAGTCCTGCACCAGTTCACCAAATAGGAAGTGCACATCTCCACATTACATCCACTCCAGATCAGACGTGTGTGCTCAAAGCCACCGTTTACACATGAGAGCTCCTTCAGCTGATGCCTTTCAGTTCCTCATGGCCACAACAGCCCCCTCCCATCCCCCGCTTGCAGGTGACAGAGGGGTGGGGGATCACAGCACACTGGATCCAGCTGCGCTCCGGACAGATCCCTGACTGCAGAACATACAATGCATATTTATGGGGTCTCCTCCGTGACAAGAATCTCAAAGCCTTATGCAGAAAATAACTCAAAGGACATAATTAAATCAGTTAAATGTCTTGGGGAAAGGAGACACACTGCAGGCAGACTTCAGCTCTCAGCACAAGAAACAACTTGGGGAGCGCGGACTGTGAACACTCTCCAACCAAACACTTGCCTCTCTGTACTGAATAAGCAGAAGTCCCTGCCTAATGCTGACACAGGGTCCTCTTCTCAGCACCAAGGCAAGCACCTCAACAGCATCCACAGAGGTCACAGCACAAGCTGCCAGTGTGCACGGCCAGCACAGAGTGCAGGAACTGGGGAGCAGCCACTTTGTGCCCATCCATTAGCACACAGTGAGCAGTGAGCTCCTCCAGTCCCCAGCACCAGGAACAGCCATTGTGTAGCCAAGGGGCCACGTGAAGCCAGTGGTAACAGAACTCAAGAGATAAGTGCAGCCATCTGAGCAGAGTGGAGTAACCATCATGGAAATGTCTATTCCAGAAGGGGAGGACTGGGAAGAAGCCAGGGGTGAGGAATGGATGCTCCCTGTGACCAAAGCCATGCACCTGGTCCCACGGGGGACTCTAATCACACCAAAGGACACCAGGAAGGCTGGCTCCCCTCTCTGGTTCCTCTCTCAGGATTAAGGGAAGTCCAAACTTACCACTAATAACTGTCCCCCTGTTCCCCCCCCCCAAAAAAAAAAAAAAAAAAATCAATAAAAACTTACAGGCATTGGTTTTGAGCTGAAAAGTTAGCAAAATCACGCACACTTCTTGCATGGCAAGAAGCAAAAAGCTGTGAAACAGCTTACATCTCTCTTTCACATGTTGCTCTGCCCCTTCAAGAAGATGGAGAGCATGGTTTGAATGTTAAGTGAAGTTCCTCCCCTAACTGTCTTGAGAAGGGTCTCAAAAGTTTCTTCCGTTTTTCCATTTGTGCTCTCAGCATTGCAGAAGAACACAGAGGGATCGTATGGAATACAGCTGGTGCACTGTTTGCATTTTGATGCATTACGTGTGAGTTAGCAGATCCCTCATTCAGCATAAAGCACTGCTGCGAAGGCACGGGATCTGCACATGGGCGGTGGGAGATGGGTCGGCTCATCCTTCCTTCACACACCAAAATGCAACACCGCGCAGCTTTCTGCATCTCAGCTCACACTGAATGCGACGTTAGAACGGAAAAAACAACCACATGAAGCTGAACAGCTCTTCTGCTTCCTCTGAGTGTGAACGATAAGTAAGGCTGTTCCCTCGGTTCAGAAATGTGTTCTGACATTGCCTGGCTGCCCAGCTTACTGCTTACTCGTAAGACATTTTTCTTGATGGAAAGGATTCTTTGAAAAATTCACAGGAATATGAAAGGATTAAGAGTATGAAATTTGAATAACAAAGATGGAGGGATTTTTAGACTCTCAGTAAGAGCTGTAACCTCTTTACTTTTTACTCACAGAATTTAGCTCAAAATCTTGCCTGGAAAAGTTAAGGATTCAGATCTCGGCTGACACAGGGAAGGAAGAAGCTTTAATACATGCAGAAACAGTCAGCAAAGCCTAGCAAACACAAGGGCAAGAGATGCTCCCTCCCTGGAGGTACGAGGCCAGGCTGTGAGCAACCTGGTCGAGTGGGAGATGTCCCTGCCTACAGCAGGGGATTGGAACTGGATGATCTTAGTGGTCCCTTCCAACCCAAACCATTCTATGACTGTAAGAAAACTGCACCTCGTTGCAGTAACCTGGCTCTGGGTGAAGCCGCACCACTGAGGGAAGCCAATTGTTAGGGAGAATCTCCCACATTCTGCTGAGATTTGTTCTGGCCATCACGAGGCCCAGGGTTTACCTACGTGTGAACAGCATCATTTCCATTCTTCACATTCTAAGGGAAACAGTGCTTACTGCAAAAATTAAAGAACATGACATGACATATACAATAGTCACCATTAACATCATATTTATTGTTATTTAGTTGCTCAGTAAAACATATACAGATATGTACAATATGCATGAATACAGAAGACTGCACTTTACATATTTAAAAAAAAAAAGAAAGAAAAATAACACTCAGTTTCATGAGCTATTGTCACAGTCTTCCAACCAAGCATTTAAGAAATGAATTTAACAAGAATCCCAAAAAAAAAAAAAAGAAAAAAAAAAAAAGAAAAAAGAGTACAGGATTGCCTAACACACAGCAGAGTCAAGTTTCCATATTTTACATGTGCAATAACATCTTTCAGAAGAGTTTGCTATGCAGTACGGATTACCAGTGTTTTGATTTTTATTTTTATTTTTTTCTTTTCCATGAACCAAATTCGGTATAAAGAAATCACATCCTTTTGCTTAAGGCTGTTTTAAAGCTGTAATATTCTTGGGTAGTGAATAGTGATAAAGTTATAACTGCCGGAAATCACAGCCTGCAGTTTCATCAGTCAGAATCTATGAGCGGATGGACTCAAACCAACAATTTTAATAGAGAATTTCTAAGACAAAATTAGACTATTTCCTCCATTAGCCTTAAGCAATAAAGGAGAAACAATTCTATAAAAATGGGTTATGCTCTTATACACCATCCATCGAACAGCTGTGAATCTAGCATTTGAGACAACCTCACACTGCAGCTTCAAAAAAATAATCCAGATGTACCAATTCTGGGGTTTTTTGTCTGCTTTCCCCACCCGCCACCCACCTCCTTCCTCCTTCCCAACAGCAGAGCCAACACACCATGTTTCAGCCTCCCATGACCTGGGGGAGGCACCTCATGCCTCCCTTCTTTAAAGAACATGCCAACATTTGGCTTTGCTGGTGGTGCCTGGAAGCTGTCGGACTGATCTCCTGCACTGGAAGGGCCAACCAGCCTCAGAGTGACAACGTCTGAAAGCAGTATCCAAGAAAGGGCCCTCAAAATGGCCCTGATGGCTTCGACGTGCATTTCTTCTCACCCAAACACACCTCACCTTTTTGATGAAATTCCCTGTAACTAAATAAAAATGAGCCTAAGCCCTCTCTCACTGAGGCTCTAACAGCTGAACTAGAACAGCAGAGAACTTATTAACACCATGAAAAAAAGAGTCCGGAGAAAATTCTCAGGAGTATTTTGTAAATAAGGCCTATTCCATCCTTTTTTTCTTGGCCAAAAGACATCACTCCTTGCAATTAAAATGCAAAACATGTATTTCTCTGTTTGCTACCACGCTTTAAGTTAAAGTACAGATTTTCTTTTAACATACACCAAGAAGGACCAGCAGACGGGGCCAGGAGGAAATGGAGCCTCCAAGGCCAAGAACCAATTGATGGGCAGCTGCCAACCTCCCACCTCAAGCAGCTCCTACAGCATGGGTCTGTGTGAGAAATGAAGATGCTGGGCAAGGCAGAAAAGGTTTTTCAGAATACAAAGGCTGCTCTGAAAGTAGTGCCTCCTATTTATTCCCATGGAAACTACAACAGATACAAAGAGATAGATACACTACCTGATGGAGCAAATTCTCAACTTCAAAATACTATTTTTTCAACATGGGCATCACCATTAGCAGAGCATATTTGCCAGCGATGAACAAGAATCTGCATGCCACGCTCATCAACATCTCATTGCCAGCAGGAGTGACCCAGTGCTGCTGTGCCGAAACTCACCACCCACCCCTCACTGTGCTCCCATCCACTGCTGGGTCTCCATAAACGTTCAGCAAGCATCAATGAATGTCATCAGGGGCCATTTTTTCCACATGGAGGAACTCCATTCCAAAGCTTTTCTTCATATGCACTTCCATGTCAGATGTCATTTGTCAGCCTGCCCCTCTGCTGCCATCTGTCACACAGCAGCAGAATTAACGGGATATTTGTGGAAGGTCCAACCTCCGCTGCCGTACCAACTTCCACCTCTGATGGCACAGGCCAACATTATAAAACTGGAGGCATTACTTTCAGAGCAGCCCTCTTAAATACGAGGCCATTATTTTAGCTATCGTGATATTTTCTATATGTTCAAAAAAAAAAAAAAAAAAAAAAAGAGTGCATTCAGTGTTAAATAAATGGAGAAAACGAGAACAGTAAAATTACCACAGGCAAAGCAAACTTTGTGTCAAAGCTCCAGCACGTGCTGTCTGTACCAAACACACCAGGCTGTGGGCATGAAAATATCCTCGTCCTGGTCAGCATATGTACCGATTCTGTTCTGATCTTTGGCAAAAAGAAAACCATAGAAGTGCACACCAGCACTGGCATTGCTGACATCTGCCCCAGTAGAGCTGCCACCTCATCCTTTCACTCAATCGGTAATGTCACTTGAGTTTAGCAAGACTGAACATACAGAAGGTTAGCAATAGGATTGCACTTAGCCGTATTATTTAGCAAAGCAATACGGACAGTAAGGCTCTCAGGAAGGCTGATGACTCTTTCTGACTCCTCTCTACCTGCAAATCCTATCTGCCCACTGCTCCCACCGCACAGCCCCAGTGGGCTGACAGAACGGCCCCAGTGCAGAGATCCCATCCTCTCCTCATCTCTTATGATTTAAAACCCTCAGAATTCTGCTCTTTTAAAGGGCTTGTTTCCAATTTGTACTCCTATAACCAAGTGCAAAAATAAGTCCTCAAGGAATGAGAACAACTCCTGGATAGAAGCAGAGCTGCAGAGAGCAAACCAGAAAGGAAGGATGCTGAAGACCAATGGAATCAATGCATTTCTGCTTACAGGAGGATTTCTCTTTAAAAGAGATTTGAAGCGTTTGATCCAGCATTCATTGAAAGGTCTCTTCCTGGTAGCACAGGGTGTGCATCCCTGACCTGAGGAAGCCTGAAAAACCTGTTCTCCTGAATGCAGCAGGAAAAACTAAAAACAAAGAAGCAAGCCATCGGGCCTGAGCGATGGTACAGGAATGCCATCAGACCATGAACTCTTCCTAAATTTTCAGCTGTAAGTGCTGAAAGACAGTATCATATGTCCAGGCATGTGCTTTGCTGGGTTTACTCCAAGACACACCTAGCTTGAACAAGTATAAGCTGAAATGAAAAGATGAGAACTGAGGCCCTAATCCACCGAAGCGCTCTTCCACACTTCACTGGATACAGAAGTCCCACTCAGTTCAGCATATCCTTAAGTGATTTACTAGACTGCATTTAAAGTTAAACACGTATTTTAGTGAACCGGGACATAACAAATCACAGACAATGAAGCATCTTCCAGAGTGGCCAACGATAATTGTTATTCAACCTGGAGATATTTTATTGCAGGTCCAGGGAAAAGCTCCAAACTTTCAGTAGCACACACCTAAAAAGGTACAAAACGTGGCATGTTTTGGTTCCAAACCAAGTGCGTGAGAGGTGGTTCCAGTGAATTGCTTCAGCATAGGCAAAAATCCTCACCCTAGTGACTGCTCCAGCTTCAATGAAAGTAAAGTAATATTAAAAATCAAGGTCCCAAACCCTCCATTTTTTCCAAAGTCAAGTCACTGACCACAACCATAACGGGAAATCAATCCATGCATGGTTAATAAGAGCACATTCAAATAACAAGAAATCCTGCCTTCCAAAACACTGTGAATCATTCTGAAGCCATAAATGATCAAGAGTGAGAATTTCAGACAGTGCTGTGGCCATTAGCATTGTAGGCAGAATTCCCTCCCCACTGATGTCTACTGAGAGCCAGACTTCAAAATAATTAAAGGCCCGGCACAATCATCTAAAAATACAAAGCAGTCTTCAAATTCCATCCCTCGAGAAGGGACACATTTTGTGAATTCATGAGAGAAGTAATGAATAACTCTAGAGAGGCTGACTCTTATTTCATAGCAAAAACGTAACTCCCCAGCGATGCTACCGAGCTTTGGGGAGCAGAGGAAGCCAGGCTGGCCCGAGCAAGGGTGGGACTGCTCACACTCCCTGTAAACAGAGGATATGCAAATAATAGACAGCGTTACGTAAAGCCACAGGAGTGTCAGATCATCGTGTCATTTGTGTTTTTATCTGGTTTGCTTCCAGCTTTCTTCTCCAATGAGTATTATCTACCGAGACCAGGAAAGCGTGGTTTTCCTTTTATTGTGTTCATCTAATAACAGCGTTCTTCACATGCATGGCAAAAATGAAGCCCAGCCTAAGTTTGGAAGGGTCTAACCTGGGGTCTCCCGGTCCTGGCAGATCAGGAAGTGCTGACCTTGGGCACACGGCCCTTGGTGTAGGCCGTCTCCAATCATCCACCTATTGTGACCATACTGGGACAGCTGCCACTGGAGCGAGGGTGGCTCCTACAGACAAGAGCATCACACCTCTGATCAACATCATCTTCCTTCAGCTATAATGGGGAAAAATGGGAGCTGTGCTGCCGTGCAGCTTCACAGTGGCTTTGGGAACCCCAGCTGGATGCTGTGCCCTGGCCCAACCTAGCAGAGGGCACTGCAGTAGCCCAGCTCCATAGCAGAGCACAGTTGTTGGGCCAGGACGCTGCTCTGCAGGCTGCAAGTAATGCAGAAGGGGCTCAGTGCCTTTGGGGGATTGTTTATTTCTCCAGCAGTTATAAAATAAAATGACAGCTCTGGGAACACCACCAGAAACACAACATGCCTGGGAACATGTGCACCCCTTGCTCCTCAAAATGAGAGGCAGAGGAAGAAAATGCTGCTGCAACCTGGGTGTTTGGTGGAGGAGATAATGACTATTCGTTATTAGGTAAACTTCCTGCTAGAGCTATTTAAAGAATCATCTGTGTACCTTCCCAGGCCAAGCCTGAACCAGCCCGGTCATGACAGAGCTCCGTATCTGTGTTTCACAAAGGCAAACAAACAAACCCCTGTCCTCACCTCGCAGAGAGATGGGGAGCAAATGAGGGAGGGAGGCGCAGGCTGAGCATTATTCATAACAAACCTTCATTTTCTGAGGAAAGGATCGCTGCCTGAACGTTCAAAAGAGCATTAATCGTTTGGTTTGGATGTGACTAGCAAAAGCTGGGTGTCAATACATAACATGATGATGACAATTTCATTTAACCGGCATTTATTCCTGAACTGCTGTTCTTCAGGATTAACCATCGTAATAAGCACTGAGCAAAGCAAAACAAAAGAAAAAAAAAAAAAAAAAAGCAATGAAGAAAAGGAGGAGGAGGAGAAGTAGCATCTTTGTCTTATTATGACATACGTGACTTGGACATACGCTGAGATGAAAAAGGAAAAGGCTTCATCTATAAATGTATGCCAAGATTACAGAATAATGGGAAAAAGTGGTCTAGCAGGAAAATCTTAAGCAAAAGTGTGCTAACTGCAGAAGGGTTAACACTGGTAACATACTGTGGCAGAAGATTAAAAAAAAGTTGAGGTTTACTTTAAATTAACCCTTTCCAGTCCATATGCCACTAAGCAGGTACCAACCTAGAAAAATAGTCCACCTAGCAGTAGCGGCCCTTTGAAATTAAAAAGAGAAAAAAAATAATTTCTTTTGTTCAAGTCAGGGCGGCCACAAAAGTCCCAAATCTGTTGGAGATGTCCGAGTGCAGGGACCTCCATGTCGGCACCGCAGTCCGGCCCTTCGCCTCGCCCACGTCGTCCGTGCAGTGCACCGAGAGGCACTGCAAGTGGCTGCCAGTCTGCGCCGCGGCCGACGTCTTGCTCGGGGGAAGGTCGTGGGCTAGAAAGGGTTCACAGAGAGAGCGTTATGAGAACCGTGCAGTGCAACATGCCAGCGCTCACAGCACACAGTGACAGCATCCCAAAGCAAGCGGGATGGCCCCGCTCACTGCCCCTCCCCGCACCGCGTCCCCGTGGAATTCCTTGCTCTCTCCTTTGCATGCACCATTTAAAGCAAGCTTTCAGCGTGTCCAAATGTTCTGGATTTGCACAGCCAGCTACGCAGGTTCTATTGCACGCCTCAGCGCCACCCACCAGCTCCCAGCAGCCCGAGTTGTTCATCGCCATCTCCTATGGAACAGGATTCCCTATTCAGCTCTTTTAGTGGAATACCATGATGGCACCTTCTTCCTCACTGAAATCCATCTATTCTTGATCTCTCCTCCACTGCTCTTAGTCACATCGTCACACACAAAACAAAAAACTCCAAATTTCAGCCCTCGCCTTGTAAAATCTGCACGTTTCCCTGTGCACCCTTCCACGAGGTCCATTCCACAGCCCTCCAAGCAGGATACACTATGACACACCATGACTGCCGGTGGCCTGTTCCCTCCTTCCAGGCCATGCCAGCATGATGCCAAAAGAAAATGCTCTTGAAGATAACGGACCCAGGAGCACCTCAGCTGCAGGGTGTCCGAGCCACACCAGCAGCCTCTGCCAGGAGGGCTTCTGTGGGACCAAACACTGCCAGTAAACGGAGCAACAGCACAAGTCAGGGCCAGAGACAGCATCCTGACAGGCAGTCTGCATTTTCTCTGTTTCACCACTGCATTCATGTTCACCCAGGGGATGAAGAGTTATGAGCAGCACAAACAGGCCCCACAGTTCTGCTCTGATAGACCCAGAGAATCCGGCCGGGATGAAGACGATGCTGGAACACAGCACATATGCCAACAAATGCCTGTGAATGTTTAACCTCATTACCTCAAAGACTTTTCTTCACATCGCCCTTGCAGAGCTCCCCAAACTCAAGCAATGTGGCTTTAGTGCACACATGGGGGCAAGCCATAGCTGTTCCACTTCACCCACTGCTGCACCAGATACTGGACAGGAACCCCACAGCTCTGGTGCTCCATGTAAGAGTATCTCGGAAGATACTCTTGAACTAGTCTGGAAGTCCCTGATTTCAACTGGAAATTGCTTTAAGTACTCAGTTATAGGATGTCAGAAATGTTCTTATTCAAAAATGGTATCATAGCACCATGCAGAGAAGCGAACTGTAAAGCTGTGTTACACACCTCAGCTCAGCACAGCGGCATTCAGGGTTCGCATTTCTGTACAACATTCTCAATTACTGCTGTAACAAAAACCAGCAGCTCAAAGGTGTTTTCTAAGCTCTATGTCCTGGAGTTGGCTTTGGACTGTCTCATCAGTTTTGATAAATGCACTGTACCAACCAGCACAGCTGGAGCACGAGCAGCTCCCCATGCAATAACCAAATGCACGATTCCAAAGGCTGCCTCAGCTCATCCTTTGCTCACACACTGACTTCTGCTCTTCTTTCCTGCTCCCCACATTCTCCTCACACCCCAGGCCTCCCCGCGCTCCCTGCATTGCCTGCTGCTGCCTCTCTGCAGCAAAACAACATCCCCACCTCCCCGGGGCTCAGTTCCAGCCGTGGCCCTTCACACACCGCTGACACACGGCTGCAGAGCTGGTGTGCTCACATCCTGCGGGCACAGCAGCCCTGTGCAGGGCAAGGACTCCCCGGTACGTTGTTAACAGAGATGAGCGAATCCCAGGCTGTGATCGTGATGCCTCTTCAGGGAAAATGCAGAGCAAAGAGAAACAAAACAAAACAAACCCCTAAGTAAATACTGCGGGGAATTGAGAAAGGGAAACGTTCTCATTTGTATTTGTTCAGATCCCTTGCAATGCACAGTACTCAGTATTTTTTTATTCTTAGGTCTCTCTGAACGTACAGGACATGCTGGTCTCGGTACAGGAAAAGCCAGCGCCTTGAGATTAGTCTTTGTGACAGCAGCTTTCTTCCTCTGCTGCAGAAAAAGAGGAAAGAGTGCTACTTGCAAACTGCTGTCACAGGAGGCCCAAGGATATCTGCGGTGGTTTAGCAACGAGCATTTACTGTAGAATGCAAGAGACCAGCCCCTCAGCTGGGAGCACAGGGACACTGACTGCAATGGCAGAGAAAGCGCATCCCTAAAGCAGGCACTGTGCCTCACCCAGACATCAACAGCACCCAGAGAGCACCAGCTCCTTGACCAACAACCAAACGAGGCAGCTCTTACACCAAAAGCACCCAAGGAATAAAAGATATGCTTGCTTATTTGTAAATCAGTCAATTATATTGCCATGGTCCCCACATGGCACCTAGCTCAGCATCACCGTGGCTCACATTGTCTTGGTCTATTGCTAAGAATACAGAAAATGATGCACTCAAATTCAAAATAAAAAGGAAGACAATGATGGCTTGCAGGAAGGCTCATAGCCAACACGGTGTAAAACATTCCTACCAGATTATTTTTTTCCCCAACATTTCTGTCTTGGCAAAGCTATGATGCTTTTCTGAAGAAACCCTCTGCATTAAGAAATAAAAGTTGCTCTGATCCACCTGATGAGAATCATGTTCTTAAGCACGAGAACTGCCCGATGCTCATTCAAAACAGTACGTTCTCCCAGCAGATCTGTTTCACTAGCTTCCCTCACTGCTTCTCTGCCTCATTCAAGCCAGCAATGTCACAGCTCCCACTTCATGCGGTGCACACAGTCCTGAGGTGTGCTGTTAGCTGAGACCGATGGGACCCAGCAGGTTAAAATTAGACGGATAAAGCAAGATGGTGTCATCACTTCATTGCCTCGCAGTTGCCAAGTTTCAGATAAATCACTGTCAGTCATGAAGTACACCTAATTGAAAGCAAGGAATCTTTAAACAAATGATGTTTAAACAATTTGCACAACTACCTCTATTAGCAACTACCACTAGAAAGCTGGAAGCGTTATTATTAAAAGCAATACCCTTCTAGTGAGAGCCACCCTACGTGCTAAAGCCCTAGAGATGGTCTGGATGGAGACCTCCTCTCCAAGCTGAAGGATGTGACATGGCCAAAGCCAGGACAGGTGCTGGTACAACTGCCCAGAGGCGCTCAGGGCCAGGTTGGATGGGACCCTGGGCAGCCTCAGCTGGTTATGGCAGCCAGCCCATGGCAGGGGTTGGAACCGGACGATCTCTAAGGTCCCCTCCCTAAGGCACTTTGAGATTCTGTGATCACAGGACACTGTGTGCCACTTGAAAATGGTTCATTTTGCTGGCAAATGGTGAAGTAGAGATGAAAGTTGTAACAGCGTACACCACATTCACATGGAAGGCATAAGTACAAAAGCAATGAAGCGTCCAAAGACTGAAAGGCATCTGGAAGCAGCTCAATCATCAGTGTATCCTCCTAGCAAAAAGCTCTGATAAGTTCAAGTCCTAGTAGCAGTAACCTCCATGATTCCTTTATGCAGTGGTGGCTGTTAAAACTCCTCTGTCCACAGCAATACTCTTCTAGAGCATTTCCCTGCATGTTCTTTTGGTTGGTAGTTCCCTCAGTTCAGAAAGGAGCAAAACGCACCCATCTGCACCCATTCACCATCCTGGGATGGCACTCACTGTCACCCAGAGCAATGGAGAAAAGCTACAGCAGTTCTACATCCAGTCACTGCAAGTACTGAGCTTAAATTTCTAGCACTGGAAACAATTGCTTCCTTTTATCGTGATTATAATATTCCATCCTCCCCATTACCCTGTGCATAGCAACAACCCATGCTCTGTATTTCAGAGGAAGATAAAAATGAGGGGAAAAAAAAAAACAAAAAAAACAGCCATGTATCCCAGCCCACTGTGCAAGACTGCTCACAGCAGAGAAAATTCCTGCAATAATCACTGAATGCCCTGAAAGTAAACACGAGGTTTGATTAATACTATTAACTCAGCTTGCGCACAGGCATTTCTAAGAGCCAGCTACAACATCTGGAAGAGTTGGGTGACTATGGCAAGAAAACATTTGCAAACATTCATTTGAACGCTGAAGTTAAGTCTGGTCACTTTCACACCCTTTACACGACTGCTTTCTGCCAGTACTGTAGCAAATTGGTTTATTGCAGTTCAAACTGCAGGATCAAGGTAAACATTCCAAAGTATTCCCTGAATAGTTTTGTGGGATTCATCTGTTACAACACACAAAATCAAATGTAAGAATTGCATCAACCAGCTACGACAAAAATACCACGCTCCTATTCTTTACAGAGGCATATGCATGCACAGACAGTTTCACATTCCTAACTGCCTTTAAACATTTTTACTTTAATATTAAAGCTCGCTTTTGGGCAGAAACTATACAAGCTTTCAAACAGGCTTTGCCCACACAAACACATTTCAATCTCTAAGTCCTAAAACAAACAAACAGAAACACAGCACTGTAAGAAGACGCTCACCCAGCCTTCCCCTGTGCCCCTCTACCCTCTCACTATGACCTTACACATTTAGGAAGCTGCTCTTTCATTCTCCTCTGTTTTGCAAAGGCATGCATGCATTCAGAAAATAAAAGGTTGCTGTTTGTTTGTTTGCTAAGTATTAATGAAGGAATGGTAACAGACACATGACGGAGCCCAACAAGGAGCACTGCTGCTGTCACATGCACCATTAGTGCACAGTGAAGATACAGGGACGAAGACAAGCAGTCCTTAACCAAAAAAAAAAAAAAACAAAAAAACAAAAAACCACACACAAAAACCAATGCAAACACTGCAGACAGGTTTTTTTGTTGTTGTTGTTTTTTGTTTTTTTTTTTTTTTTTAATATCAGCACAGGAATAACACGTTTCCCTTTACTGAGATTAGAAACTGACACTCTCCTGAGTCTTGAGGACACCATGTATACATACTTCCATTCCTTCTCACTCCCTCCTTAGCCCGCGTTAAGCTGCTCCTAATATCTCTTCCATCAGGTAGCATCTTCATCTGCATTTTTTAAACATCAACACATCCTCTTAACTGTGACAACCCCACCAAACACTACAATCTCAGATGTGTCCTGACTTTTAGGTAAGCTAATCCCATTAAGAGCGAGTTCACCTGCAATGCTAGAATGCATTACACGCATCATCTTGTGAGAGATGAGATTACTCGAGGAAGGTATGGCCAGTAGCCAAGGCAACCGCAGATGCTACACAGGCAACAGGAGTTATGCTTCTCTTCAGGTGCTGCTCCTGTCATTTCTCTAATTTTTGCCAAAGCCAACAACAACAAAAGAAACAAGAGACACTGACAAGCAGGGAGCAAGAGTGTGCAATTACAGTCTGGTAAAGGTCTGGTTTGCAATGGGTTCCACTCTACATTTCAGCGTCGCTGCAAGATTAAAGTGACAAACAGGAGGTGAAGATCCCTGGAACAGCCACGTGCCGCAGGGCTTGTCCCTTACACATCCTCACCGCTCTGACAAAGCCTCAGCCGCGGCTCGGCGCTGCCCACATCCCATCCGCCCAGCGCAGCGTGGGCCCGGCCGCCGCCGC
Organism: Meleagris gallopavo; assembly: GCF_905368555.1. Classification (NCBI taxonomy): domain Eukaryota; kingdom Metazoa; phylum Chordata; class Aves; order Galliformes; family Phasianidae; genus Meleagris; species Meleagris gallopavo. The sequence goes on from NC_139420.1 coordinate 7,550,007, forward strand.
CCTCAATGAGCAGCCAGGCGTAAAGCTCCTGGATTGCCACTCATCTTGTTAAGGCTAAATCAGATGGTTTGGCCAAAAACACTATATTCCCTGATCGGAGATCGGCTTCCCCTCTACCACCTGATAACCGCTCTTAAAGGATGCATTAATGGGCTTCTGTTCACTCTGAGCCCGTTAAGCAGAGGCCAAGCTAGCATAAGAGGGAATAGATTTGAGTAATGATCTCTTATGAGGCAGCAAACCTACATATAGTGTTTAAAATTATTCCCCTAGGACAAGATGTTTTTCACCAAATCTCCCACATGACAGTTTGACATATTGGTTCAGGCACATAGCTCTGCATCTGTACACACTACAGAATCATCTTTTTCAGTTTTCAAGAAAAATAAGGTCTGAAAACATTTCATGTCTCTGCACAGCAGACCGAGTCTCCATAGATTAATTCACTCCTAAAATGATATTTTTAAACACAACCATTTCCTTTCTGTTTATAAACAAACCAATGCAGAACGGACCAAACCTCAGACAAAGGTATTTTCTTGAGCTCGCAGTGCATTTGTTCACCAACACAAACACGTCTCCATAAAAGCTGCACAGCTCGGCTCCCTCCCCCTCTGGCACCCTGCAGCCCTGTGCTGGGTCAGATCTGCCTCTTCTAACCTCCCATTTCTTGGGGCAGTGACTGGCTTTGGCTCTGGGCTCCGTGCAGCATTGAGTGCCTGCAGAGTGCAGCACCAAGCACTCTGCAGGCACTCAATGAAAAGCCCAACTTGCTCCATGACTGAAACCTTCTTACTCTGATTTTAGCCCTCCACTTATTTTGTGTAATTGGTGCCATTTTTGACGCTTAAAGATACAACGCTCCTCAAGATAACCAGAATTAAAGCAAAAACCAAAAGCTTACATGGTTATTAAGACGCACAGCTGGGGCCAATGGCACTTAATGAGGACCACACTCGAAACAGGGAGCAGGTGATTCCCCTCTGCTGACCCAGAATGCTACGCACAGACACTCCAACTCCAGAGTACCGGTCACATCTCATTCATTAACATTTCAAGAAGTCATTTGGCTTGGTCAACCCATAGATTTATGGCAGGGATCTGCCAGCTGAGCTACAATATAAAAGCCTTTTCTCACAAAGGAGGGAAGGCTGTTTAGTCAAAAACGTGTGCACAGCTCTGAGCACTGCCCCACAGCACCAATACATCCTGCAAGCCAGAACCAAGAACTCTGCTCGTTAAAGCCTGTGATTTTGCAGCATATAGACAAGACATTGCTCACCGAGCAGGAGAGGCAAGGCAAGGAGTGGCTGCCACTGCTCACTTGGTTGGGAGCATAGCCCACTTACCCTTAACGTTGAGTCGCTGCCCACCTCTCCATCAGACCATTAAGTCTAGCAGTGTCCTCTGATTCTTAAATTCTCTTCCTGCATAGGCAGCATGATTAATTGGAGGTGCCTGCAACTCTAAAGGGAGCATGTATCAGGCCATGCTGCGAAGATGTTTATTTTGCTTTAAGTGGTCTCAGAGCTGGCATGGAGCTGTATCAGCGCTCACTGCTTGCACAGAATTTAGATAACAGGAGACAGAGTACCTGCTGTGAATACATATCGGTCTTTTTTCTGCCCTAGCCTCCTTTCACACAGATTTTTACCAATGGAAGGATGAGCATACCACAACATGGCGGCAACCCAAATCCTGCATTAAGGAAGGGTTTGCTGTTACTCCCCTCCCTGATGGCTGTAGGGATCCAAACAAACTGCAGATTCCTCCCCTGAAGCTCCAACACCTAGCTAGGGATGGATACCACTTAAAAAGATACTCTTACTATAGACACATGCCAGTGTCTGGAAAAACTGGTAAAAACATCACCAAGTAGAAAAAAATACTAACCCAATCAGTGGAAATGGAAGTACTCATTTTTATGCACAGTATGACTCTGTAGACAGAGAACAAATGACGTATGGATGAGGAGAAAGACATCACAGTTCAAAAAACACGTGCTCTCTCTACCCAGCTGGAAGAAGAGGAGAAAGGGGGGAAAACAGAATTTCCCTGTAGGAGAGCAACTTGCTGTCCATGGTTTTACAGGAAAGTATGGAACTGTCTACACCTATTTATTTATCTGGAAGCTATTATTAAATTAGTTATTTTCAACCATATAGCTCTCTGAGAAGAAATACAAGCTCTGTATCAAGCGTGGGGAAGCCAGAGAAAATACATAAAACACCTTGGGATAATATCAGCTTCTGTCCTCTATCGTATGGCATGGGTGGGAAGGAGGGACAGGAGTACAGTTCACTGTTTTTAACTCATATCCTTCCTCTATTTTGCCTGTCACCAGTTCCTGTTTTCAGTTTAACACATTCATGCTCATGCTGGCTTCACTGCAAAACAAGCAAACCACACAGGGAAGTTAAGTTCTGACCGCCCCCTATTTTGAAGGGGTTGCTGAAGAGGATTTGAGCTCATGTGTAATAAAAGCCCATTCTTGCAAACCAGACCCCATCAGGAGCTGTGTTTCTGCAAGGCTCATCCTGCCTTCCCCAGCGCAGACAAACCACTGATATGTAGCAGCGAGTGAAAGCTGAGCTGTGACAGCCAAACTTTCACCTGTGGCCTACACTAATCCAACTGTACGGCTTCTGAACAACTGGTCCATCTCCCAGCACTGCCGCCAATGCCGTGCTCTCCTCAGCCCTGCATGGTATGAGAAGCTAAAAAAAGCAAAGCAAACCAACTGCCACCAGCAGTCAAACCTTTCCTGGGCAGATCCAAGAGAAAACAAGTGGAAGTCATGAAATTGCAACATGGCCCATTGCAGCTGATTCAGCTCTCCTGTTGTTTTTATGCTACCATTTGGAGGCCAGTGAATCCACTGGGAGTTCTGGATTGTTTACTGTGGCCTGAACTGATGACAAAGCAGAAAGTCACCCTGTCTTTCCCTCCCGGTTCGTAATGCCAACAGAGGCTTTCTTTGTGACTCATTTTGAGGAGGTACGCATAACGTAGTGCATTTGTGAGAAAGCAGATTCTGTTCTCTAAGCCAATAAACCACTTGCTGGTCAGGAAAGACTGCCGTTCAGAAGAGACTTCTATGAGCTCCAAGGCTCATCCGGGTGAATACCTGACAGGTACCAGTGCATTCTGCACCCCTTTTGGCAAGCAAACTTTCAGTAAAGTCATGCCTTCCCAAGTGCCCAGCAACTATCAGTGACATGGCTCCACACTTGGTACTGGGACCAAAAAGGCTCAGCAATAAAACAGAAATCTGTACACGCTTCTCAATGACAGCTGTCAGAAAAGGCAGCCACACCTTGCACTTCTGTACAGCTCAGAAAGGACCCAATGGCTTAAATCCTCCCTCCTGCCATTACATTTACATTCAGACCCAGTATTAGGAAAATAGATTATGAACAACTTCTCTGAATGCTCACTCCAAAGGACGGCAGCTTTTTCAGCCGTGTCTCTCTCTACCTCTGCATCCCATTGCAACACGAAGAGGAGAACTCCACAGTAGGAGTGAATATTGGCTGACTGATCCCATGTTTTCTCTGCTGTTGGCGTACATCACTCACTTGCACTAACTAAAAGCTCTGAGCCCATTTTCACCAAAGATAACAACCCACACGTCCATGACAAGCAAGGAAACACTGGATCTTGCATCCACTACTTTCAAATCTATTTCACATGCACGCAGATTATCACAGGGCAGATTTATGCACAGCTCCAGACCACGTGAAATCCACGTCTTGAGAATCAGAATGCAGGAGCTAATAAAAGAGTTTTCTTAAAATATAAATTTCAAAGTGGAATTTTCTGTCCACACTGCAGTCAGATAGAATTGTTCAATATGCACTAAACCCAACTCCTGGGCGTTGTTCAGTATTATTTCAGGACAGACTCAAACTGAAATAAACTCTACCTAAATGTTCTGCCTTAAACGTCCACCTTAGCGTTTAACAAGGAAGTGAGTGGATGACTGGTGACTAACGGCCTTGGCCTGCACAGCACAACTGGCCACCAGCAGCCAAAGCCCTGGGAGCTCACTGCTGGTCACAGAAGTGCTCTGAACTCTCACCAGGTGCTGACTCAGTCTATGGCCTGAAATCAGATTTTATTGACCTGCAAGTTGCTTCTTCCCCCATTACAAAGGGACTTCTCAAAGCGTGTTAATTGACAAGAAATAGCTCAGAGTTGGGTCTGCTGGCTGCGCCATCACCACTGATTTGAATCTTAGCCAGAGGATGGTAACAGAAAGAGCAATATTTACTTTAACAGCCAACTCATTCTAACCCAGTCCTACTGTTGTAGCAAGCTTTGCTGCAGCTCATTTCTTCTTGAGGACATGCAGGTCAAAAGTGGTAACATCACTTTCAGACCAATGTGAGTTTCAATACACAGAACAGGCCTGCAAAAAGAGCATTAAAATGCCCACTGGCACTAGTGTGGAAAGTGGGTGTATGAATGGAGTTTGTAAAGGCAATGAATAGATGGTGATTATGCACAGAGTGAAACAGAGGAAGAAACATGTAAATTCCAGCTTTCCCTCATCAGATTTGTGCAAGACTCTACATAATTGCTGAGGAAAAAAAATAGAAACAACAACACTAAGTAGGATATTTAAGCCCTGCAAATTATACATGGAAATCTCTGTTTTCCTTAAATGAAAACAGAATGAAAGAAGAAGATTCCCTTCAAAGAACTTTGTTTGTGGTCGTTTAGTTTCAGGATGCAAATTAAATGAGCACTTGTTAGCCTAGTGAAAAAAAAAAAAAAGAATTTGTCTCTGAAATATTATCAATCTCCTCATGAGCAGAAGGTTTGGATACAGTTGGTTGAAGCCTGTTACGTATGTAGTCATCTTGTTCCCAAAGAAATCAATAGGAGCAGCATCCTCATATCCCAAAGTCACATCTGCATCAAGCTCAGCTGCCAGGGCAGGAGGACCTCAAGTCCTCCTGCTGCTGAAAGTTCATCCATCAGCTCCTCCCATCTTCTCCCCAGTTCTGCCTGCATCTCATGCAAGTGCTTCTGCTGTATCTATAATTCACAATTACGAGCCCATAATACAAAACTGCCACAGGCAAAGTCAATCACTCCCAGGGGTCTCACTCATCTGAGGCTCTTGCACACCAAGAAGTGGTGATAACGTACATTAACACTCTGGGTTAAGCTACATGAGCTCAAGAATATTTGTGAAAATACAGCTGCAGTTTACCAAAAGCTTACAGGAAGGCAGAATAAACAGCATCCAGCATCTTTAGTTATTTCATCCAATTTGTTTAGAGCATTACCTTGAAATACATCTCACTGCCCTTCAGGATACCTCCAATTGCAGTTTGTTGGTCTTGGAAGTAGTGGCTTATATGAGGAGACCTTAGGAAATGGCTTCACTAAAATCAAAAGGAGTTAAAGGAACTTCAAAAAAAAAAAAAAAAAAAAAAAGAGAGAGAGAGATCAGAAACCTAAGAACAAAGTCTGGGTCTCATCCCAAGAACCTGCAGAGGGACATGCTAGTGATGAAGGCTCCTTGGTCCACTCCAGTGAACACATAAAGCACGGAAGTACCACTCTAAAACCAATGGTTTTCCAATTGTGATTTGCTAATTCCCAGTAATTTGTGAACAATTTCTAAAAAGTTTAAGAAAAGTAACAGAAAAAAAAAGCAGACATCAGAAAGCTTGAATTTGTTCAACGAGGACCAAAATCTCTGCTGGAAGACATTTAGGTGTTTGTAAATCAGACTGATACCTGATGCTGTGGTTGCAAAATGCAATGCTAAGTGCTTGCTGGATCCTTTCTGCAATAGGAAAATCTCAAGTTCTGGTATACCCCAAATTTAATTTTGGCTGCAAGAAGAGATGGAAGTGTTGTTGCCAAATAATAGATATGGTGCGTTCAGAAATACCCCACAAAATAGCAGAAAGGTATGTTGATTCAGCTGGACATCATACAACTGACTGAGCACCAGGGCCTGGTTGAACGGCACGTTTTAAAGTTAAATTTATCTGGAGGAAAAACAAAAAATACATCATCAGATAGAAGAAACACACAGCCATGTGAAGGAAGAATGGCAATTAGGGAAATACACCTTAAAAAAAAAACAACAACAACAAAACACAACACAAAGAAACCTGGCTTACTCAGGTAAGTCTCTAAGTGCTACTATTAAGATGAGCTCATCTTTTTCTTCCAGTTGTCACATCACCATGAAGAGTCTTCGTGCAATTCTCAGAATAGCAGCAAATCAGAAGCAAATAACTGTTGGAGGAACAAAGTCATGTACAGACAGACTTTCGCTGCTTTTCAACTGAACATTAACTCTAAAGTTTCAAAGACCTGTAACAGAATGGAATGGGCCAGTACAACACAATGCTGACGTGGTCTCATCTCCAAACCTAAAGCTAAAAGTATGGGCCCATATTTCCTTTCTAGCTGCATGCTTGTGTGATTTATGAACCACAGCAATTTCAATATCACTGGAAAATGAAACGATGACAGACAATTAACTTTCCACTCCATGTTAGCAGCTGTGTAGGCTCTGCTTTGAAGCGATCAGGGACAAGAACTCCAGAAGTGCCAACTTCCACTTAGTGACTGTGCAGGAAGAGCAGGGACAAGGGACAGGACAGAGCAGCACCAAACCACACAAGTGCTGACACACTAAATCAAGATGCATATCTCATGCTGATGGGTAATCTGCATAGGATTAGCAGATGACAAATTACAGTTCACTTCTGTCTCATATGCACCTGCACCTATTTGTTAAAACTGCTGTTAATCTGAGTGTGATGACAGAAGGACCGGCACCGCAGAAAGGCTCTATAAAGGAAGGGAAGAAGATTGCTCACCTGTGTCAGAAGATTCCAGGTTCACAGGAGAAAGGTCTACCAAGGAGGGACATCCCGAAAGAGATCCTTCCCCAGTGGCAGTCAGCCCTTAAATGAGGTCTGATCACACACATGAACTGCCTTCACCTGTGCTCCCAGGCCTGACCAGGTCCCTTCTCTAGGTGCTCAATCAGTGCTTCAGGCCAGGACTCAACAGCTCCCAGTATACACAATCCCTGAAATGTATTTCAAGACCTCTAACAGGGGCTAATCTGGGATCTATTATCACAGAGATAACCAGATATCCTGACATTAGGAGGACTATACTAATTGCACAGCTCTTCCTTTTACATTCACTACAGAAGCACGGCCATCCCACCAGAAGGGAGGTCCCAGGTTTCCCTTGCTTACCCAGTGCCCAGAAGAAAACCCTCCAGACTCGGTCACTCTCCCCAAGGCTCAGCCAAGCAGCACTTTTCAACTGTGTTAACAAAGGAGTGGTAGAGGAAGATAAGTTTAAAGCAGATACAGTATGCAAATAGCATGAAGTGATACAAGCACAGAATGCACACGCAGAGAAAGCAGTGACTGTTTCACCCATACTTGCTGAGCTGCAGACCTGCAGCACAAGCAGTGAAAGAGACAACAGACATCCCCCAGCCTGGTGTGCTCCAGGCATGGCAGGAGCCAGCCAGAGATGAATGCTAGCACAAATGGCCTCATTCTTCCAGACACAAATGACAGCATTACTTAACTCACTTAAGCTAAAACAGGGGAATTTGCTGTGGACAACTCTTTACCCCTATAAAAAGTAATTAAGTAGCATAGAATCATCTTCTGGGTGCGTGCTAATGGTCTGCAAGAAATGTAAAGCTTTGAGACACCATCATAAGCGACCAAGATCCCTTTGTGAGATGATTTTGCTCACAACTCCAGCACTCACTGTGCTGGGTGCTCCTACACTACACACCTTGCACATCCTGCTTGCTCTTGAGAGGCCCACTGCCTCAACACATGCAAGCTCCAAAGAAACACACTGCAACAGAAATCAAGCCAAAAATGAAGACGTTGCTGTGCAGCAGCGTAGTCTTTACAACTATCTCAAGAAGGGCACTGCTTGTACTTTGTCGCTCTGTCAAACCGGGCAACATTTTAAGCACCTTAGTTTACTGCCATAAGGCAACAAATAATCTCCACCCCACCGCTGACTCACACATTCCATTTGCACAGGCAGGGTGAGATGCAGGTGGTGCCACATGAGTCACACCACCAAAACCTTCATCCAGCTTCGCCACGAGCCTGGGCCGCTGTGTGTTTAACACACTGCACTACATGCATCTCAAAGCATGTGAGACACTAGGTTAATTGGCCAACGTCAGAACTGGTTATTCTGAAGGTAAGAGCATTCAGATTGTGTTTTAGACATCTTTTGAGTGGCAAGCTCCAAGCCACGCCGCTAACCAAAAATGTGTCTTCAAACAGAAGCACTGTGCCCTCGTGGATGAACGCTTTGTTTCCTGGAAAATGCACTGAGAAATAGGTACCCATAGCAGCACTGCAATAAATTATTCCATCCTCCATCCTTCCCAGAGGTTGCATCCATGCAGCCTCATCTTCCAGATGCACAGCTGCCAAGACAGATGAAATTTTAAGCCTGCTCGTCTTAGATAAGAGGGTGAATGAAATGAAAGCAGTAGCACCCATCACCAATTAGACTACGAGGACACATGCGTGACAGAAAACGAACCCAATTTCTTAATGTGCCCATCTTGATCCATATTCCTCAGGCCAGCAGCAGCAAGGCAGCTGTGCTGGAAAGAGTTAATCTTGCCTGGAACATATCTCAGATTTCTCAGAAAGTCAAAGACTGCAGCTGAAGCCTGGCTGACTGCTCCCCTGCCTGCCTGCAGCCTGACCCCTGACATTTCCACTCTGCTTCTCACTGGCACAGAAAACTTAACCATACACAAACAAACAGGTTGGGAGGACAGATAAATGGAACGCAGGAGGAGGAGAAAGGAAAGATTTCTCGGATTTCTTTTAATAGCTGTGATTAAATAATAACAGCCACCATCAGACCTGGGTGAGGGGCTGGCATTTATCAGTAAAACCCTCAAGTCTACGGCAAGACATCTCTGTTTAATTAATCCTGAAAGGGTCCCTTCCCCCTTCCCCTTCCTAGAGAGGTTTGAGGATCCACACGTTTAAAGATACAGTGAGTCCTTTTTAGGCTTTTTCTTACAGAACGCAAGGGAACAAAGCGCCCGTTCAAAAACACAGCTAGGATTTACAAACTCTACTGCAAAGAATTCTATCAGATGAAACGAAATTGGCAAACCTTAACGGAGAGGTTAGGTTTTGAATTAGTTGTATTTAACCCTCTGAAGCAATACATACACGAAGCAATGCGTTTTTACAACACCCTGCTGTGAGCGTGCATGGAAGGATAGCAGGGGATGGAAGGATAGCAAGGCCCACAGCCACCCGAGTTTGGATCGGCCGTCACTGTTAGAGCAGAACCACCTTCCAAGGGTGGGATCTGTTTGGTGCTTGGTGCAGCCCCACCACCCCGTCGTCGTCCCGTTTTCCCATCACCATAGTGGCATCGACATCACTCCGCAGTGGAAGAGCATTCACATGCGCACAGACCACAATTTTACCCACGCACAGCCAAAACGCAGGACCCCATCTCCTGTCTGCGTGCCTTCATTTTGCTCTGGGAGGCCCTTCTGGAGAGCCACCGCCTCAGCGAGCCCCTGCCCTTTGATTCTATCTGCGGGGAGCAGGGCAGGCAGCGTCTAGCAGCAGCGCGCTCAGCCCCGAGGCCAGACAGACACCTTGAAACCAAGCAAGCAAAGCAACCAACCCACTCTTAGCTCGCTGGAGCGTTGCAGTTGGAGCCGTGCCTCCAGCACTCCCGCGCTGCATCCTCCCAGCCCGGCACACAGCGGGGCAGCGATGCTGAACGCGGAGCCGCGGCGCTCCCAGCACAGCACCGAGCTCCTCCTGCTTCTGAACGGGTTGTCACTTTCACACGTATTCTTTACAAGCTGGCCGTCAGCATTCACCCTTTCCTATTTTTCCTGCTTCTCAATAACCATCAAGATGAGTGTTAGTGCCTTTTTAACCTCCTATTCTCCCCCCATTTAATTCTCAAACACAACTTTTCTGAGGCTTGTCCGGCTTCAGAGAAAAGCAGTTCGGAAAATGGAAAACTGTTGTGTTCCACATTCATTTAAGTAACGCAGTAAGCACGATCGGCTTTTCTAAACCCATTTTTTCGTTCTCTTTTTTTCCCCAAAACTTTCCAGAAGCTGAATAAACTGGTGGTGGAATTACAGATATTTATTCTTTTTGTGTGTAGCGTAAATTGCCAAAGCAGCAAAGGGGAAGGAGGAGAAAATTTTGAAATAATGATTTCTGATACAATCAAAAGTGAGAAGTGGGAGAAAGGGTTATTTTCGAAGCGCACGTTCCAATTTTGGAAGGAAGTTATATATTCCGTAGGACTTAAAGAAAAAAAAATCCCAGGAAAACATCAAATCAAAACCTGTTATTTTTTCGACTATCTATATTCTTAAATACGTTTCTTTCTTAGAGAAGCACCAGGATTGGGAAGGAACTGCGTTGAACTGCAAAACGTCTCCATGTATCCACACACCAAAAAATGGTTATGCAATGACAAGAGACAATTCGGTATATAATCAAAGACAGAATCCCGACGTTCAAAGAGAAAATGACTGTAACAGCAGTGACTTTGAAAACGAGAAGGGTATTTTTTTTTTTTAATAGAAACAATGGCCATCAAGATTTTTCCCCTAACAACCAATGCTTAAATGCATAACTTAGTATGCAGCGTGCCTGCCAGGTATAATTAGTACCAAAAAAAAAAAAAAAAAGAAAAAGAAAAAAAAAAAGAAAGAAAAAATGATGCGTAAGAAATTCATACTTACAGTGGAATGGAGCAGCATTCTGTAAATGGTTAACCATTCACCAAAGGGCAGCAAACCCTTGTGATGACAGACACGTTACTCCTAGGGCACCACAACCAGCCAACAGAGAAGCCTCAGCACAGCCCACGGCTTGGCCAGTTCCATTTCATTTTCCTTCTAAGACACCAAGTTGCTAACAATAAGATGGCTGCACAACACCCAGACACTCAGGTTTAACACTACTTTTTTCACCCCGGGAGCAGGGGCAGAGGCAGTGCTGCAGTGCTGTCTGGTGCACGGCAGATAATCAGGACCTCTGTATTTGCACGTGGTTCTGCCCTGCAGCAAAACAGGGCCTCAGAATCCATCAGGGATCCAGAGCACAGCGCAGTAACAAAAAATAGTGCTGGATGTAACACTATACGCTCCGTATGTTCAACTACCAGAAATGAGAAAGCACACCGACTATCCAACAGTATTTGTCACCAAGAGCCACTTTGTGCAATCACGTTGGTGGCTTTTTTACGTTTCCCTTTATACAAAAACTTATAGAGCCAATGCTACACCAGCACAAAACTCACACGTTACAAACACCTACACCGAAATATTTCAATGTTCAAAAGTTTTGCTTCCAGAGAATGGCATATTTGGCTGTAAGAGCCACGATTTCCAATACTGGCTGAACTACTGTGATTCACAAAAAGTGAATCACGAAAAAGGAAATTTTGTGACTGAAGAGCGAGCTGTTATGTAAGCCCCAAAATAAGGACTGTAGTATTTTTCTGTTCTTTGATCAGAAGGTTATCAGAAGACTGCGGTGAGACTAAAAATACGCCTTTCCAAACCAGAATTCATACTGAGCACAGTGTTAGTTAAGAGAAAGCCAGAAAGGAAACAAAACAGTGCTAAATCACATCAGTAACACACCGACATGCACTGAAAATCACAAAGGCTTCCAACTTGGAGCGTGCAAACCGGTCACTATCTGCTGGGGAAGTTTGAGAACACATTTTGAATAATGAACTGAAGAATTTTATGATCATCTCCCAGAAGTTTGCACATCACTGGGAGCAGGAAGAACCTATTGATGCAGTTTGTTTCTGTGTGAACACGATGCATGAAACAGTAACTAGTGAAAGAGCAACCCACAGTGCATCTTCGGATGGCAAAGAACAAGTTTCAAAGAATGCAAAGGAGGAGTGAGGACCTCCTTTGCCCCCGCAGCAAACTTTTATAGGAATAAAGCACCGAAAAAGACAAAAAATTCCCAAATGCATGCACGGGTTGACAGGGCACGCATACTTTGGCTGCGTGGATAGCAGGCTCAGCTAAGTGACACGCTTAAGATCGTCTTCAAGAGTGTTTGCGTTGTAATTCCTGCCCAGCTTTCTAAATAAACAATTACAGACTCACAGTTTCCTTCTCCGATTGTGTTCCTGTATGGTTTAGGTCAACAGCAGCATTCTCACTGCCTGCAGTTACACAGGAGCAGGCCCTTTACACACAAGCAGAGAAGCAAAATTTGGGAGAAAAAAGCCATTAAAACCTCAGTACGGGAAGCCTGCAATGGCCCAGCTAGATTTTGATTTCAACTAAGGTGTCCAAAAATACATCTCCAAGCAGAAAAAGAGCTCCAGAGAGGTTTTACAAGTAATCAGAATCGATTTGACAACATAAGACCTTATATTCCTTCTGCATTTCACATTTTGGAGAGTGTCCCAAGTGAAAAGTCTTCAAAGACTATTTGTCCCAAAAGCCACGGAAATGGCTGCTCGGTGCTATTGCCAAAGTGCATTTCCACTTTGAACATGGAAGCTTTCAGGTGTATTCATTCTTATCCATATCTTCATCGTTCCAAGGACTGTCTGCACCCAGGAACTATTTTATTAGTACTGTGAGAATACCCACCAGTTTGTTTAACAAAAGCATTTTCTCATGGCAGCTCAGCAGCAAGAAGCTGCTCCAAGCAGGCGTCCCTCTTTCAGCCCTATGCCTACCACGCAGTTTTATTCTCACCATTAGAACCCTTTATTAAAAGGGAACAGTTTAAAAACTTGATTGTGTCCCTTGATTTGCCATTGCTTGCAACTTGCTGTTTATAATATTAGCGTATGTTGGCTGGAAAGACTGCTGTAACCCAAACACCCACGCGTGCTGCATACACACCTTATCAATGGGAGAATCACCATTACTCACATCACAGAGCTATTCCTTCTAATCCAAGGAAAAGCTGCCAGAAGGAAGAAAAAATACCTTGGCTTTCACACTTACAAGCTAATGACCCATAACTACACGAAGCCAAAGTCGGTGACAGCAACGCATTGGGTCCTGCTTGTGATATAATTGCTCTAAAAAAGAAAGCAGCACAGAAATACCAGCACCGCAGATGGAAAGAAACTCCTGTCTCCCAAAATTAGCTCTGTGTGTACTCCCCCACGCTGCAGGATCTCCAGCCTGGATTGCTGAGGCACAGCACAGCGGGGCAGCTCTGCTCCTTGCAAACATTTCAGCGAGCAACACGCTGGGAATGCTCAACGTGGTGTGGCCCCAAAGCACACATCCTGCAGAAGGGACAGCGGGGCAAAGTGTGACACTGTCTGAAGCACACACCTCTAACCTCCAGGTATTTTCCAGAAGGTTCCAAGGTGGCCTGCAAAGGCCTTTTCAGCTGGAGGGGGGAAGGGGGAAATACTGAGGATTAAAGACAGATCAATTTTGTCCTAAAATTTTAAATGAAACACTCCTGTTTTGGAAAGAATTTCATTAAGGTGAAAATATAATATAGAAGTACCCATTTAGAAAGAATGTGCTATTAATTCTTAGCAGTGTGTGTGAAAGGGAAAATTGCATTTTTATCTAAATGGTTTTCTCTGCATAATCCATTTACAGTATTCTTTTACAGCTCAGTAATGGGAACTTTTCACTTTTCTATTTGGGCCTCACCACTGTGAAAAGCAGGAGCCATCTTTAGAAATGATTAAAGCACAGCCCCCCCAAAGCAGGTTCTGAGAGAAGCTTCACAAAAAGAGGGCAAAAGGCAAATAAAGCATGTCTTATAGGATGGGAGCAAGAGCAGAGGGGAAAAACCTTCTGTCTTAATGACGTAAGCCAAATTTTTGCCAAGGGGAGGAAAAAGGATGTGGGTTAGGTTTTTTCTAATGGAGAAGAAAAGGTTTGGTCTTTTCCCTCGTCTGTGTATGAAGCAAAACCAGCTCCTCTTCAATGCAGTCCATCCCAGACATATATAAAATGGTTTTGTGTTATCACTGAATGACTGCACAGGAATATTCAGAGCAAAAATAATAGTACATACAATTAAAAAACCATTTCATCGTCGTCAACAAACACTCACTTCTAAGAGTTCCATGCCACCTGAAACTAGATATAATCTGAGCAATCATTCCCAACCATCGACACGAGGATCCAGGTTTTCCTGCTGCACTGCCATCAGCTAAAGGCAATGAAGCTCAAGGCAAAGTGAAAGCAGACTCAGAATTGCCCACACTTGGTGAGGTTTGCTCCATCTGATACAATTAAGGGAAAATAGAAAATGCAAAGTTTTTAAAATTTTAGATTTTAGAATCAAACGTCTGAAACTCAAACACCAAACGGAACAGCATGCTGGCTTGGTCTTTAATGCACAAATAACCATTCTCCACATCATGCACCAGGGCCCACGAAAGAAGTTAAAGCAGTGCATTTTCTAAGCGTTGCTCGTTTGATATTCTTCACCTCTTTTTTTCTTTTCCTGTGTTGACTTTTTTTAGCTTATTTCTGAAAATCAGTACAACAAATCATTTTATTCTTCAGAATAGATCTATAGATGTAAGTGCAGCAGAAATGTAAAGACAATTGGACAATGAATAGTTTTCGTTCCTTTCACCTCGCCATACTTCTCACTACAATGCAGTAATTACAGGAATCTACTCCTGTTTTAAGCTTTACAGTAAGCTCTTTCCAAATTTAAGGCCAGCAACCAACCCTTCATTACGCTTAATAGGTAGACATAAAAACTTAATTATATCACAGTCTCTCCAACTGTATGTTTTACCAGCTCCTGGAGTTCATACTTGTCTGATTCAAGGAGGAGATTTTTCATCTGTTCCATAACATAATATTTGAGAATCGTGTACAAATTGGCCTAGAAAAAAATCAATCGAAAATACAAAAGGATTTGGGTAATTATTTGAGTAAAACTTCATTGCTTTGTTAAGGGCAAAAAAAAAAAAAGGCAACGTTTGTCAGCTCATACAAACAAGATTCACAGAGCTACAGCAGCAGCAGGACAGTGAGGCTGCACTCTGTGAGCCCTTGTCAAGGAGCTCAGAGCCCACACCTGTCCTGCAGCCCCGAGCATTGCTGACCCAAACACAAATTAATTTCTTCATTTCTCATATGTACCTCAGTTCAAGTAAATTCAGAAATGTGATACATGCACAGAACAGACTGCTTTATATCAGAGTCCTATTTTGCACGCACGGAGCTTAAAGCAAAAAGCTGAGCTTACTGCTGTAGCTTTCCCTCCGACAGCTGTCCCAGCATCCCTGCACCGCTTCAGAGCCATCTGAATTCAAACCTATTTTGCAGACAGCTACCACAAATAATAATAAAAAGATGGCACAAATCATCCTAGTGACTAAAAGCAATAAAAAAGACCGAGGAGGAAGAAGTCACTCGATAGTCTCTCTTTTCTTTGGTAGTCCCCCTCTCTCAAACTAGATAACGTGACATTTTAATTGTGATTGAAACAATCCTCATTTTTGTTCTGCCTCTAAAATTAAGCCCTTGTACAGAGAGCAGCTGGGATTGGGATGCTTTCTTCCAGCATACAAAGAAAAGCATGTGCTTACATTTAGAGGTAGAGAAGGGAACTACAGCATCCAGTAACAAGAAAAAGCAGAAAAGAAAAACCATACCGATTTTATCTTCAAAAACGCACTCATGCTTCCGATTTGTTTAAATCAAGGATGTGTTACAAGTGTTTGACCCAATATCCAGCAACAATAAAATCTGTTCCATCATAAAATAACAGCTGTTGTGCACTTTATATGATAATACTATTTTTGAAGTGTATCAGAATTATTGTCTCATAGATTGTGGTAATTTTCATTGTGATTACAGTGGAATTCCCTGTTGGGAATGAGGGTGGAATACAAACAATAGGCACATTTCTATAATTTTCATGCTTTTAAAACAGTTCTTGGCCTCAGATTTCAGCTACTCTTCTAACTGGGCAAAAAATAAAAAAAGTTTTGCAGTGTAACATTGTAGAGTGAATAAAAACTAGCGATGCAAATGACTCGGACCAAAAACACCTATAACAATAAATGCAAGAAGTTATCCAGGTGTCCTGGAGACGTCAGGATGCCCTGCTTGTGGCAGCACTGCATCAGAACCAGGAGCTCACATCACAACAGAGGTGCCGTGCCACTGTTAAAGCCAACAGCTGAAGCCATCGTGTGCACGCATTGCCTGGGGAGGGTCTGCTCCTTCCCCGGTCCAAGAAGAGAGAAGCAAAAGAACACAGCCACGATTATTCTACCCCTGGATTTCTGGAGGAGGTGATAAATACTTCCCCAGCGCTTCAGTTTCTTTTTCTGTTGCTCGGATAGAGGAATGCATTCAGCTTACTGCACTCACACGCTCCGTCAAAGCGCTGCAACCGCTGTCTTTTTTTTCCAGGAGAGGAGAGAATAGAGAGTGGGACCTTAATACAGACTCCACCACGATCTAAATGAAACGCAAACCCAAGCATCCATAAGCAGAATGACTTGACCAACTGTGCCATCTAGCCAGGAGCCTGCAGCACACACAGCACTCACAGCCTGCTGTAACCCCGCAGACAATCGGAGCATCACCTCCAGCGCTGGGTGGCAGAGAGACGCTCCTCGGGGACGGACCCTCACCGGGCTGCATTTGCATCCCTGCTGGTGTGCTATCTTCCACCCACTGCCACCCCGTGCCTCTGTGACTGCACTCAGCAAAAGGCTGCAAAATGTCACAGCGGAGGAAGGTGATCGGAAAGAGAAAGAAAAACGGGAAGGTTTTTTCTAGGAAAGAGATGCTCAAATTCTGACCAGCTAATCACCCTGGCCCTGCCTCCATTTCCTATGTGAATGGATCCATTTACATCTTCATAGCAAAATGGTTTCAGGGTATTTCAAAGGAAAAAAAGAAAAAAAAAAAAAAGCTCGTGCCATTCTTTTTAAACTGTATTTTTGGGGGAATGTTGAGGGGAGGAAGGATGCGGCCATACCCAGCTTTTGCACATATCTAGATGCTTCACACCACAAATTAAAATCCTCAATCTTAAACCAACTTAATGAGGGTATGAAATGTTTTAGATTTTTCCTACCTTTACAAATGGCCGCTTTTTCAATTAGCTGCGCTTCCTCAGCCTCGGGATGATCTTTCTATTAGCAATACAAATGCTCTCTAATATTTGGCGAATACTAATTTGCCAAATTAATGAGATGCAGACTTAACTCTAAAAATATATATTTTGTCACACCAAAAAAAACCACGCTCTCACAACCGCTCTCCGATTAAAAGCATCTCTGTGATGGAGAATACCAAGTGCTGAAGGCCCAGTAGCCAGAACTGAAGCTGAGAGAGTTAAGAGAAGAAAAGGCAGCACCTCAGCGTTCACACCTCGCTTTTAAAGGCTCCAAAAAGAGAGATCCAAGAGATTGAGCAATGTGGCTGACAGGGAAAGGCTGCACGCAACCTCCAGTACAACGTTCTGCAAAGGACCAGCAGAGCTCCTCACAGCTCACGTGTGTGTTATTTCTGTGTTTGCTCTCAAGTAAACTGTATTTATTTTAATGCAGAAATCTATCGAGGCAGCACTTAAACACAACCAGATTGCAGCTTCCCAAACCGAAAAAGCTCCTTCAGACAAACCTCAAAAGCTAATAAAAATCTGGACGGTGCAGCGTCATGCACTGCATTTTTAAGCTCAAATACTAAACAGGCACAGATAGATTTGATAAAATTAAAACCAAACGCACACGACTTATGCAACGAGAGACACCCAGCACGAGTTGAGCACACAGACAAGGAGCAATCCACCCTTGGGAGCTACAAGTGACCAACACACACATGCACCCTGGGGAGCGAGATCCCCGGGATGTGGCTCAAAGCATCATCCATAAAATGTATTAAATTTGTACCAAAAAAGCCTTTGCGTTAAAAGAGCCCCCAGTAATTAATAGTGCCTTAATAATCAGTGATGTTTTAACGGCGTCGACCAAAATGAAAAGTTTTGCAAAGGAAAAGTGAAGGATGAGGGTGTTTTTATACAAGCCAGTTGTATAGCACTATGAGCAAAACAGAAAAAAAACTGCTTTACATGTTGAAAAATCCAAGATGGGGAAAGCCAGGGCGGACCCTGAATTCCTCAAAGACCAGACAGCCTCACTTATTTATAATTTCCATAGGGTATCTCTACCCAAAAACTCATGGGGAAAAGTACAGAAGCAAAGCACACACCTCAACAGGAGCTCCCTCTTAAAAACACCCCTCAAACAAATGAAACAAGGAATGCTGTGCTTCAGAATACCCACCCCAGCCTTAAATATGCCCCCCAAAATATAGGCGTGCATTTACAGATGAAACTTGGCTGCTTTTGGGGGCTAGGATTTTTAATGTGGAACAAAAAGGCACAGGGACAGAGGCAGTGCCATGCGGGGTCGCTGGTGCCTGGTAACCAAAACGGGAAGGATCCCACAAAGCACAGTGTGACCAGTCACTTTTTGTAAGTGTGCTCTAGGAATGAGGCATTAAAACTGTTCTGTTTTGGGAAACCTTGTATGAAAAGCAATATGAAAGTTGGGCCACCTGAAGATTCACTGTGGAGCTGGCTTCACGTTTTCTGTGGCTACTCTGCCACTTTCAGATATATATGTGATATGAGAGACTAAAAACACACAGCGATTTGCCTAGCACTAAGATTTTACATGGCCACATACAGATATTTTGCCATTTACACATCCCTGCTATCCCACAGCTGAATGTGCCATTATAAGACAGCAGATTTTGTTAAAAGAAAGTGCAAAAGTGCAGAGCATGTTGGTGATGTGCGTTAATTCTGACACAGCCGCAGGTCTGTGGATGAAAAGGCAAATGGAGCGGCCACGGGAGGAGCTGAAATGCCAACAAATTCACACACTTGTGCATTAAGTACTGCATTATAGCAGCTCTAGCAATATTGCAAACTCTCCCCTTCTCTTTCAAGCAAACAAAGCAGCATCAGGAAACA
Organism: Meleagris gallopavo; assembly: GCF_905368555.1. NCBI lineage: Eukaryota > Metazoa > Chordata > Aves > Galliformes > Phasianidae > Meleagris > Meleagris gallopavo. Next base: position 7,569,032 of record NC_139420.1, read on the forward strand.
CACATTCATCACCGCCAAGTGCACCGAGCGCAGTCAATGAACTCACTTCCAGCAATCCTTACAATGGCACCAAACCATACACGGCTCCCAATGCTATTTCAGAGTGTGAAACACCCCACGACATATCTGACACACTCAGCCTCAGCAAACAAACCTCATCCCCCAGAAAAACCTCTCCGAATTTAGCAGTGCTGACAACAAAAGCACGCCCTGGGAAAAGAAAGAAAACAAAGGCTCCCAGCCCCTCAGCGGGACCAAATTTGTCCTTTGTGAATGCATTTGGTAGTAACTTATACACGTCACCCACTGCTGCACCAAGAGCTGTGCCCTCCCGGCTCCCACGAATGCTAGGTTGGGTGTTATGATGAAATACGGACACCAACTGAAGGATGAAGCACAAAGCAGTGCTGCGCCCAGCACAGCACGACGGCCGCACAGCTACCGGACTGCGCTCTGATTTTTGCCATCAGCGCCTGCACGGTTCTGGGTTACACGTGGATGTCCTCACCTGGCACATGCAGCGAACATCAATTAAAAACGAAAACCAAGAGCCCCGTAGAACTCAGTGAATGGGTTTCTGGAGAACAGCAATCAACACCGCGCTGAAGGGAAATCGCTGTGCTTCAGTGAAACCAAGCAAAGCAAAAAGCTGCTAAGCTAGAGCTGGTTTTCACGTGAATTGGATCGAGTTGCTCTTTGTCAGCGAGAGCCACGCTACTGAAGTCAACAGGAGCTCTCCAGGCTGAGCACGGTGATGTTTCTCTGCCGGCTGTAGCTGCACGGCAGAGCAGAGCGTGATGTTATAGATAGGGGAAGGAGCGATCGGCCTTCACCAAAGAGGTGCTGGTACAAGAAACTACGAGTCAGAGACAATTCCTGACTAAAGGTTGTTACTAAATAAGACAAGTGCATGTGAACTGCAGTCTGAAATACCATTATCTGTCCTCGTCTACCTTTAAATCTCACAGCTCGCACAGACTGCCAGGTAATTAGCTAATTATTTCACTACCGACATGAGCATGAAAAAAGAGATGAATCATAAGGAATGCAAACAGCCACGAAAACAACTCAAACAAGTTGTCTCCCCCAGCAATCCGGGCATCACTCGCATGTGCTTCTGGTGCTGCTGAGTTTTAAGGAGCTCCTCAATCACAAAGAGCCCTCTGAGAGCCACGGTGGAACCGGAGCCCTCGTCCCCCCCCCACACACACACACAGCAGAGGAGAGCAGCACGAAGGCAGTGCGGAGCCCAGCGCTGCAGTCAGCCCCGTGCGTCGCCGTGTCCACCTCCCCCTCTCCCTGCACCCAAGGAGAACCAACGCAGATTGCAGGTTTCACCATCAGATTCAAGCAAAGAACATTTTCTCTCCCGCTACATCGTGTGTTAGCACAAGGAATTGTATGCCAGAGAACCACAGTTACGGAAAATTCTCTGCCGGTGTCCCCGAGTTTTGCCATTTGAACCCTTCCAGCGACAGAAGGGTGAAACCAAACAGTGCCTCTGTCCCCTGCTATAAAACCAGCTGGCTGTTTTGTGCCTCCGAAATACCCAAGCCCGTCCTTATATAGGACCCATGATGGAATGGTTTCCTTCTGAGTGATGAGCTGCTCCAACAGCAGCGCTGTGCTTATCGCGACCAGGGACGTATTGCTCAAGATGTTACTAAGAATAGCGGTGATCCAAGTGCACGTAGGAGTGCTGTGAAAGAAGGCAACGCTCCACACCACGCACACACAAACAAAACATACCGAATTTTTAAGCCAAACTGCACTTCTAATAAATGTGCAGACTGTTCGCTGTTGTTTTTTTTTTCCTTTTTTTAAATCTATGGAATTAGGGTTTATGGAATAAATTCTCCTTTCGCAATCTGTTCTTAAGCACGAGGCGGTGCGTTCACGGCTGTGCATGTGTGTGCAAGGGGATGTATGACGGAGGGAGGGCGAGCGTGTCTGTGTGCAGAGTCTGCCAAGGTGGAACTGACAGGAGCTGTGATTTGTGCTAACTAGCTATTGATCCAGTCAGATCGAGATGTTGTGTACAAGAAACAATAAAAGAGAAGGGGCCAGGAAGGATGCTGTGTGCAACTCCATTTAAAAATGGAAAAGAAAGGCCCCAAACAAACCAATTTATGTCCTTGCCTGGGTGAAGCACGGAGAATGCTGATGGGCTTCCTACAGTCTGTTGTGCATGCTAAACACTCCCGCTTCAAATGAGAGTCTCCTGAGCTGGGCATTAACCATGAACAAAGAGACAAACAGTGGGGGCGAGGATTCACGCTTCAGAAAGCCGAAGCTGGAGCACCGACCAGAACTGGGAGTGGGGAACTGATGATGCCCCAAGCACCTGAGCTCCTTCTCACTTCCCAACGCCTTTCTTAGTAAGATTACCGAGCGCAAAACGTGGTAAAAAGTCAGTCTGTAAGATCTAGCCTATTCCAAACTACGCCATCGTGCCAAAACTGCAACTTTCCTGGGCTGAAATAATGCATTTCTAGCGTGTAAATCATGCACGTGCACTTGTGGCACGTCACACAACCACCCGTGTGCCCTCACACACGTGTGCCCATTGTAACGTCCCCATGGCGGGCAGGGAGCTCTAAAATACAGCCGTGAGATGACAGAACAGAAACCGATTGAATCCATAATCGCCTTTATCTTAAACAGCCTTTATCATAGGGAGTTCTCCATTAGAATATTTTTTTCAGAGCTCGGAGGATTACGATGCCCCGTGGGCACGGGGAAGGATCAAAAATTACAATGAGTACCAAAATGAAACATCTGCCAGCTAAGCAAGTTTTACACCAGCGGACCCAGAACCTAAATTTAAATTTCCTTCTTACTAAAGAAATAAACGCCAAGAGCATCGCCCTGCTACCAGGCTCCTGGCACGTGCAGTAAAATACCTAAAACTGCATGGGGACCACTAACAAATACATGTTCCCACGGCTTGGACAGATCTTTCGGAGGAAGCGGATGCAAAGCACAGCAGGTGGAGCCCCCCAGGTCCCCCCCCCCCAGCGCCTGGCTGAGCCCCCACACCTCAGTGCTCTGCAGGTGGCCACTAAGCTCAGAACCACGACCCAGGGCCCCGCCGGACTGTGGCCGCTTTGTCCCCAGCACTGCTGCCCCATCGAGCTGTGAGGCAGGGTGAGGTTGGTGCATGCCTGGTAACCCCAACAGCAGCCCACAGTCCCCCCCCGTGGGCCAGGATGCGCGTGGGACAGCGGATACCTTCTTTGCTGGGGTTCTGGGGCTTGGGCTTCTCCCACGGCGCCATGGGCTTGTCCTCCTCCTGCCCCTCCATCAGGGCCTTCTCACCGGGCAGGTACCAGGTGGAGTTGTGCTCCGCCATCAGGGAGTCCAGGTCGATGGTGCTCATGGCGTTCTTGACGCCCTCCGAACAACACCCGCCCAGGTCACTGTCCCCATTCTGCCCCGCGCACTCCCCCTTTTTGCTCTTCAGCCCCAAGGGTTGGTCTTCCGAGATGCTGAACTGCTGCCGCTGGAGCTGGATCTGCGCCTGCAGGATCTCCAGAGGGTGAATCTCGTCCTGGGCCGAGGTGCTGGTGGGGGTCCGCACCTGCTCCATGCCCGGCGTGCCGGGGTGCGCACCCGCCGTGCTGCTGAGCCCGTAGCTGTCGGGGGTCGAGGTAGATGTATTGAGGAGGCCGAGGGCCAGGGGCTTCTGTCCGTTGAGCAGCGCGTGCTCCCCGCGGGGCAGCTTGGGCGAGCCGCCCAGCAGCGGGCTGCGCGTGGGCTTGGGGCCGGCGTTGTCGGAGCTGGAGGACACCTCGTCTTCGTTGCCGTAGCTGGTGCTGACCTCGTCGGCGAAGTCCACGTGCGGGGAGCCGCCGTCCGACTTGGTCACGCTCTGGATGCCGCTGTCCAGCGAGGACATGAGGTCGGGCTGCTCGCCCAGCAGCAGCTCGCCGCCCTTGCCCCAGGAGGGCGAGGTCAGGGGCTTATCGTGGGGCGTGCCCCCGCCGCGCTCCGCACCCGAGGCCCCCGGCGGACCCCCCGCGGCCGGAGGCGCCGGTTGCCCCGGGCTGACGCCCGCCCCGCCGCCCTCCGCGGCCGAGAACTTCTCGAAGAAGGTGCCGGGGCTGACGTGCCCGCTGTCCCGTTTCCGGCGGCCCCGCCCCCGCCCGCCGCCCGCCTTCCCCTCGCCGCCGGCCGCCGGCTCCAGCGCGAAGCCGGGCGAGAGGCTGCTCTCGGCGGGCAGCAGCGGGGCGGCCTTGCCCGCGCCCCCGCCCGCCGTCGGCCCCGCCGGGAAGTACTCCGGGGCGGCGGGCGGCGGCGGGTCGGGCTCGGCCTGGCTCAGCTTGCGCTTGGCCTCGGCCGGGCTCTTCTTGTTGAAGGTGACGTTGAGGTTGGGGGCGCCCAGGCTGGCGATCATGTTCTGGCAGGCGGTGGAGAGGGCGGCCAGGCAGCTCTGGCCGAACACGTTGTCCTTGCCGGCCGGCTTGCTGAAGGAGCCCAGCGACAGCGCGCCCAGCTTGCTGGCCGCGGGCCGCGGCGGCGGCGGCGGCGGGGGGAACTCGGGCGGGGGCGGCGGGTAGGCGCCGGGCGAGGCGCTGAGGGCGGGCGCGCTGCCGTGCGCCGGGGGCTGCCGCGCCGCCGCCCCGAAGGGGAAGCCGGGCTGGGCCGCGAAGTCGGCGGGGCCGCGGCGCTCGGCCGGGGCGCTGGGAAGGGCCACGCCGCCGCCCGGGGACTGCAGCTGCGAGAGGCCGCCCACGGCGGGCGCGAAGGGCGGGTGGACGCCGGGCGAGGGCAAGGCCTGCGCCGGGCCTTCGCCCGCCATCCGCAGCGGCTCCTGCAGCCCCAGCGCGCCGGCGCCCGGCCGGAAGAGCACGGCCGCGCCGCTCGGCTGCAGGCCCAGCTCGTGGGGGGCCGCCTCGGCCGGCAGCCCCGGCCCCGCCATGCGCCGCGGCAGCAGCTCCCCGGGCGGCGGCGGCCCCGCGAACCACGTGCCGTCGGGCGCCAGGTGCGGCGCGGGAGCGTCGAAGCCGCGGGCGGCGGCGGCGGCCTCGCGCTCGAAGCCGGGCGGCGGCAGGGAGCCGGCGGGACCCACCTCGCCGTGGTGCCCCAGCTGCTGTAGGCTGGGCGGCCGCAGGCGCTGCTGGCTGCGCGAGGCCATCTGCTTCATCACCAGGGCCGCGTTCTGGCGCTGCGCCAGCGCCGGGTGCTCGGGGCCGCCGTGCGGCAGCGGCCCTACGAAGGCGTCGGGAGCCGGCGGGGTGAAATCGCCCGGCAGCCCCGGGTAGGACGTCGGGGAGAGGTGGCTCTCCATGGCCGGGCCGTGCATGCCGCCGGCCCAGGAGGCGCAGCGCTCGACGCCGGGGTTGCCGGGGAAGTCGAAGCGCGGCCGCTTGGCGACGCTCACGTAGGGGGCATCGAAGTGCTGCAGTCTTTGATTTGGTGGCTGTTGCGGAGGAGGGTGCTGCATATTAAACACGGGGTCGGCGTAGGGATGCATATTCCTGTTCTCCAGTCTGTGAATAGGGTATTCAAACTGTGCGTGCTGGTTCTGCATTATCGGCCCATTGTCCTGCAAGTTGGGGTTGGGAGCGTTGGCTTCTGTTTGCTGTTGCCTAGGGATGGCCGGCGGGCAGGAGTTCTGTCTGGCCAGCAAGCCCGGCGGCTGCTGCGGCTGCTGCTGCTGCATCAGCGGGTGCCTGGCGCTGGCCCCCGGCTCCAGGCTGGCGGGCATCTTCCGCGCTCCCCCGAAGCGCTCGAAGAAAACGCCGTGCTGTTGCTGCTGCGGCGGCGGCGGCGGAGGGGGCTGCGCCTTGGCCACGGCCATGCCCGGCGCCCGGGGCAGCGCCGTCCCCGCGAAGCCGCCGCCCGCCGGCACCTGCCGTCCGCCGCCGTAGTGCGGCAGCTGCCCCTCGGGCTCCGACGGCGAGAAGACGGGCAGCTCGAAGTGCGCGGCGGGGCCGTCGCCGGGGTAATTGTATTCCAGCGAGTCCTGTGCGGGGAGCCGCCGCTGCTCCAGGCCGTGGGGCTCGGACGAGCCGGCCGCCGGCAGCCCGTGGAAGGAGGCGGCGCGGTTGGGGGACTGGTCGAGGGGCAGGCAGGGCGCCGGCACGGCGTGTCCGGAGGCGCCGGCGCTGTGCTGCTGGAAGTCGGGCAGGTTCCCGGCGCGCTGCTGTCCGAAGCCCTCGGCACCCTGGCTCTCGGCCATGTGCTCGTAGCCGTCGGCGAACGCCGTCTGCCCGCCCAGCGCGCCGTTGTAGCCCAGGAGGCGGCCGCCGTGCACGCAGGAGGCGCCGGGGTCGGGCCCGAAGTTGCCGCCGAAGTGCGGCTGGTGCTGGTGTTGGTGCTGGTGCTGGTGCGGGTGGTGCGCGCCGCCGTGGCCGCCGTGCGGCTGCTGCCCGCCGAAGAAGCCGTGCACGGGCGGCTGCATGCCGGCGCCGTGCAGCTCGGCGGGGCCGCGGCCCGGGAAGCCGTAGCCGTCGCCGGGCAGGCTCATGTTCATGCCGAGGAGGGGCGGCTCGCCCAGCGCGCCCAGGGCCGGGTCCACCGCGGCCGCCGGGCCGCCGCCGGGGAAGGCCGGCGCCTTGAAGTGCGCGCTCATGCTCAGTCCGGGCTGCCCGAAGCCGCGCTCCCCCTGCCCGCCGCTCCGGCTGCTCATCTGCGGCTCGAACTGCTCCAGCCCGAACATCCTGCGCGGCTCAGAAGCGCATGGCCGCCCGCTGCCCCGCCGCCCCGCTCACATCGCGCCGCGCCCGCCCGCGCTCACCCCGCGCCTCTCCGCTCGCTGCCGCCCGGCGCTGCGCTGCCCGGGAGCCGACGGGGCGCCGCGCCGCCGCTCATAGGCTCCTCCGGCGCCCGGGAGCCGCGCGCCGCATCGCCGTCCGCCGGACGCGCGGGGCTCCGGGGGCGGCGGCGGGGCCGGGGCGGGCGCTGCGTGCGGGCGCTCGGAGGGCTCCGCGGCGCTCCCCTCGCGCGCGCTCCCCCGCTCTCAGCCGGCGCTGGCGGAGCAGCAACAAGTTTTGCATTTCAGCGATGAATTTCAGCCATCGGGGCTGCGCCAATGAGCGCCGCGCGGCCCGGGGCGGGGCTCGCCGTTAAGGTGGCTCCGCCGCGCCGGCTCCTCGCCCCTCCCGCTTCGCTCCGCTCCCTCCGGCCGCTGCCCGGCGGTGTTGCGGGGGGAGCCGCGCGGAGTGATGCCCGCCCGCCCGGCCCGGCCGTCGGGGCGCGGAGCGGAGCGGCGAGATTCGGGCGCTCCGAGCCCGGGAGGTGCCGCTGCCCGGCGGTGCGCGGTCGGAGCCCTCCCGGTAAGGGCTGAGACGGGGAGAGGCGGCCCGCCCCGGGTCCGGGCAGCGGGAGCGGCGCGGCCCGAGCGCGGCGCCCCCGGGGTGAGAACACCGCTTGGACCCGGGGGAGGATGGGGAGGGAAGCGGCACCTGCGGGGCTCGCAGCTCGCACGTTTCGTAGTGAAGAAAAAATAAGAAGAAAATGAAATTACTCGCACCAAAAGAAAAAAAAAAAAAAAAGAAGAGAGGGAGAGATCTATAAATAAGCGGCCGAGAAGTATTTGTGTATGGCAGCAGAGTTTTAAAGGGATTTTTTCTGCAGGATCAGGATGCCGCGCTGTGATTAAATATTGATTTTGTGTAATTAGTTTTCATGTGAACTATCCTCCTCGCTGATGGCTTGGAGATTTCAGAACGGGAGAAGAAATGGAATCGGACGTGGAAATTATTACTTAGCAGAGGGACGGGGGTGCTCGGGGCCGGCGGCGGCACAAAGGGGAGAAGCGAAGTTCCGTCCGCAGCGGGGAGGGCGCTGACAAAGCGGAGCGGCGGAGCCCCGCAGGCGGAGCGGTTCGGATCCCGCAGTTCTGCAGCTCCCGCAGGGCCCGACCCCCCTTCCCACCACCACCATCACTCCCCCCAGCCCCGGGGCTCCGTGTGCGCTCCTCCCGCGGCCGCCGCGCGCCCCTCCGCGTCCCTCTGCGCCTGCGTGCGCGCCGTCGGAGCGCGTCTTGCGAACGGGCGCAGCGCCCCCTGGCGGCCGCGCGGCGCAGCACTCCGGGAGAGCCGAGCGGAGCCGTCGGGGCGCGGCGCGGGGCGCTGCGGAAGCTCCCGCGGGGCCGCAGCACGGGCGGCTGGGACGCGATGCGGGGCTCCCGGGTAGGGGGGGAGCATTTCCGACTCTGCCTTTAGGGTAGACGGGGCGCACTGTTCTAATTCGCAATGTTAACAGTGCGTTGTGTAAATGGTCACTGATGTCCTCTCGATCCAATCTTTCTCTGGCCACAGGGGCGTTCTATTTAAATGGGGATTTGTTTTTGTTTTTAATGGAAGAAAAGTCTGGATTGAGCTGGAGGGGGGTCCGAGCACTGATGGAGCTGTGGGTGTCTCTGTGCACTGCAAGGAATGGGACCAGATGGCTGGCCTTCGGGGGTCCTTCCAGCTCAAACCATTCTGTGGGTCTACAGAGACATGAAATGCAGCAGAGCACAGAGAACACTGTAAATGACAGCAACACCAGTGCACAGAGGCACTGTCAGTGTGTTCGTGCCAGGGTCGCACAAAGGTATTTCCCACTGAGGTTGCCATGTGCCTGCTGGACGATGTACCTGTCAGGAGTAGCACTGTACACTAATTACTGCTGTAATCACGTTGGATTCCATTTGCGGCCGACCCTTTTTATCACAGCTTTGTCATCACGTTTATACCCAGCCCCTTCTCTGGGGAGACAGCCTGGGCTCTGCACCACGGCTGTGATGAGAGCTGCACAGCATGGCTCTGGAAGGAGGAAACTCACTGCTGCCAGTGCTGCGTTCCCACTGCCCGGAGCTCCCACCACTGCCATGCTACCTCAGGCCGATGTGCCATCACAGCTCTGCTCCAGCTCCAGGTCTGTTGTCTCAATGGTGCATCCTGCAACAATTCACGCACACCAGCTTCCATATAAGAGACCAAATCTTTTGGCAAAGCGATTTTCAGCGATGAAGACAGCTCACCCTGTTACTGTGCAAGTGGATGCCGCATCCATTTGTTCCTCAGGTGGAAGAAGCGCTGTCTGTCAGAAGAACTGCAAAGGAGAACACACACGTGTGGGATGGAGATTCCCTCGGTCCATTGGCTGAACACCCCAAGTGTTCCAGGACCCTGAGCTCCCAGCTGTGCCCAGCAGCAGAGCCCTGCACTGTGCACACCACCAGAGCCCTGGGGCTGTCACTGCCACCAGAGCTCAGGTATGGAGCGCCCGAGTGGGGAAACCTCTCCTACACCGCAGCAAACGGGGAGAAGTCTATCCTACAAACAGTATTTTTACCTTCTGTCTTTGGGCTTTGGCCATCTTGGGGGGAAGGAGGGAAAGGCGTTATTTAAATAGCGGTAGCTGCAGGGGATTATTTTCTAAATTAACAATAGCCGTCGCTGCTGCCAAATCCGAAGTGGAGAGGATTCATTGATTTCGACTTTCAAGACAATGGTGTGATTTGGGGTTTCATATTGCAAGCTCTGCAAACCAAATAGCGGGGTTGATTTAGAAAAGGAAAAAAAAAAAAAAAAAAGAACAATTCAAACGCCATCAATTCATCAGCCCTGAATTCAGCTCTTTCCACGGTGCCAGTCCGACTTGCACTGAGAAAAGTTGCTGCTCAGCAAAAAAAAAAAAAAAAGAAAAAAAAAAAATCCCTTTTTAACAAAATGAATGCATCATACATAAAACATCACGGAGCGTACAATTAGTAAGCAAATGTAAGAGTTCAGCTCAGTTCATAATTATTCAGCAAACCTATTCAGGACGATTTTTTTTTTTTTTCTCCCTGCAGCAATCAACTGTGTGGGCTCATTACCACTGAGAATCTAAGGAAAAACCACACATAACTGTACAAAACAAGCCCATATGCTGGAAAACTTCAGCTCGCCGTTAGCAAGAGGTCTTTTAAGCTGTTCCATCAAGCAGAGGCATGGCTTGCTTTCCTGTGCCGCTCACACCTCAGCTCTATAAGGTTAAGATCAGCCTTCAGGTGTATCAGTGTAACTACTGAAAGGCACAACTGAGGGATAAAAGTTAAATGGATGACACATTTTCAGCAGGACGGGGCTGTGAGCACTGATGGAGCTGTGGATGTCCCTGTGCATTGCAGCCACTGGGACCAGAACAGCCTTTGGGGGTCCCTTTCGACTCCAACCATAGAATGGGTCTGTGACTCCACACATCTGATTGTGTTGAAAAAAAAACCAAAAAAACAACAAAACCCAACAAATTAGCTGACATAAACACCCCAAAGGATTAGTTAGGCTGCAGGAACTGTAAGGGTTTTATATTTCCTAAAGTAAGTCGGTGAGACATAAATAAAGAATAGCACCTCTCTATACGGATAATCAGTATTTAACTCTCCTCGGTATTTTACGGTGGAGTTTGTATGATTGACTTTGTTCTGCTGTTTTCTTAAACCCGAAGCAGGTGGGATTTATGGCAGCGTGGTGGAGCAGGAATGAGCTCTGAGCATCTGGAAAGTCGGGCTCACCGTGGGCGATGCCAGAAAACCACTGCAGTTAATTCATTTTTCATCATCTTATAAACCAAACTATTGTGAAAGGAGAAAACCAGAGGTGATTTCGTAAAGTCCTGATGACTTAATTTTCCCTGAGCGTTTGGATCACAGAGGGCTCACCTTGCTGCTTTTCTGTTACATACAGACATCAGGTGCTGTTTTATGCCGTGTCTGCAAGTTCTTCTCCTCTGCCACTTCATAGAATGGTTGGGGTTGGAAGGGACCCCCAAAGGCTGTCTGTTCCCACTGGCTGCAGCGCACAGGGACACCCACAGCTCCAGCAGTGCTCAAAGCCCCATCCCTGAGCGTGGCTGTGTGCAGGGATGGGGCACCACCACCTCTCTGGGCACCCTGTGCAGTGCCTTACTGCCCTCAGTGTCAAAACTTCATCCTTACATCCAACCCAAATCTCCCCTCCTTGAGTTTGAAACCGTTTCCCATTATCCTATCACCACAAAACCCTGCTACAGCATTTGTCCCTTCTGTCCCCCACCCCTCCGGGTACAGGTGGCACACAGCGGGCTGCCCACCACCAGCACAAGGGGTTAAACATCTCCTGCCATCCCACAGCAGCGCTGCTCCGGGATCACATGGACAAAAGGGCCGATTTAATCCCGGCTGCAGACGACTCACATTGTGCTCCCAGACTTCGAGCAATGTCAGGCTATCGGGTTTCCCACTCATATCCAAGGCACAGCCCGAGCACAGACGGGAACAAAGACCTCTTTGTTACCGGGGAAAAAAAAAAATCCCCCGCAGATATTAACAGCGCAGCAGAGTTCAAACTGTTAAATGATTCAAATATTATTTAATGAATACATTCGAAATGAGGTCTCAGAACCCAGAACGCTTTTTAGATCATCATTTACAGAGAGCCCGCCTCTTCGTTTACTTCTTTATGAACTCGTTGCTGTCAGGTTTTAATTATAGCCATTTTGCTTCCGGGCTTTTTCAGGGACTTCACTTACTGGCAGAGTTTGGCTCTCCTCGTTGCGTTGCAGACGGTGAGGGCTGCACCTCCCAGCGGTGGCATCGCCTCCCATGGGCGGAGGTGCCCCATCCCTGGGGACACCGAAGGTCAGGGGACAACCCCAGGGCAAAGAGCAGCCCGGGACATCGCCGGTGCCAGCATAGGAATACTTGAATAATCAACAGGATGGCTTGAACTTTCGCAATCGATCATCATTTGCTCGAGCTAATATTAACTTTGGGAGATGCCATTATCTACCAATTAATGGAAAGCGAGAGTAAATGCGTGCTGCAGCTAATTGCCCAACACAAACACTGCATATTAAAGTCGTTACAGATAAGGCTTGGTTTGAATTTAAGGACTGTGTAAAGGTGCCGCTGCTTTTCCTCACCCAGCAGAACTCCCAGAACCTCATTGCGGCCTTCCAGTACTTGGAGGGAGTGTATAAACAGGAGGGGGAACGGCTGTTTGTGAGGGGGATGGTGATAGGACAAGGGGGAATGGTTTTAAACAGAGACAGGAGGTTTAGGTTGGATATTAGGAGGAAGTTTTTCACACAGAGGGCGGTGAGGCACTGGAACAGGTTGCCCAAGGAGGCTGTGGATGCCCCATCCCTGCAGGCATTCAAGGCCAGGCTGGATGTGGCTCTGGGCAGCCTGGGCTGCTGGTTGGTGACCCTGCACACAGCAGGGGGTTGGAACTGGATGAGCATTGTGCTCCTTTTCAACTCAGGCCATTCTATCATAAGGGCCGTGGTTCATTGTGTCAGCTCTGACCATTTGGAACTGCTGAAGTCCCCAGGAGATATTTGTTTTTAAAATCCATGGCTGACAGGGTTTGACTGCTTTCTAGTAATTAGAAACTTCTGCGAGCTGGCATTTCCTGGCTGCAATTTAAATGCTCGAGAGATAGGAAGACACTTTAATTGACTGAATGCTATTTATATTTCTATTGTGCTAAAAGTTTATGGCACAGTCTTAAAATGGTGGCAGTCCAAGTGCCACCTGCTCCACCTCCCAACACAAATACATGCAAAGAGGAGAACTCACAGCCCTCATAAATGTAAATCAGTTAAAAACATGGGGGTAAATCACAAGAAAAATGGCAATACCTTCGCCGAGCAGCACATGTTATCTTTATACATCTCACTTCCGTAATGTTGTAGCAGCAAAAAGCTTCTGTACTTCCCTGTTCTTCTCAATGAAACCCAGGCAGTCCTTGTGAGTCCATTCAGACCGTGCTCCTACGTGCAGCCAAGCGATGGGTTTGAAAGGTTCCTGCAGAATATGGTTCACAGCAGTCTACTGCAGTGAATAACTATCATGTTTACATACCCATTATAACGAAACCATGTTGCACTTCCACTGCTTCATGTTGGTTTGCCATCTGGAACTTCAACAAGCTGAGAAAAAAGGAAAGAGAGAGAATTCAATTTTGCATTTGCAAGAAGGAGCTGCGCAGGTTTCGATTTACAGCAGCAGAAACCCATCCACACACAGTCAGAGCTGCTTCCCCCTTGGCACAGCCTGCCTGGTGTGCAGGGCTCGGCCACGCTGCACGTGTCTGCTGCGATAGGACAAGGGGAAATGGCCTCAAACTCAAAGAGGGGAGAATGAGATTGGATAGAAGAAGTTTTTACACCGAAGGCCATTCTGTCTGCATAGTGGGACCATTCTTTGCTTGCTGGGATAGGATACAGGGTTAGCAGCACCTGTAACATAAGAAGACAGCCACAAGCAGAGCACTGCTCAGTTCCAAGCATATCTCATAGAAGTGTCTGCGAAGTGCTTAGCCTGGCACACTGAAACAGACACTCGTAATGTACAAAGGAAGAAAACCACCTGCTCCACATTCCAAATGGCCACAAGGTTCCAGCCAGGAGTTACTTTGCTCAGGATCCCAAACCAAACTTCTGACCCTACCCCCCTCCCCCACTGCCGCTAACACTGAAGCACACATTTGAGCTCACAACACCGTAGTGCACCCATAGAGGACTCCCACCTTCCTACACAGCCCAATACAGCTAAGCACCAGTTCATCAGCAAACCACAACTGCTAATACCTAAGACAAGAGACAGAGCATTTTATCATCAATTTTATTGAAATGTCATTGAGTTTTGCCGTAGGTCACACCAAAGTCTGCCAAAGTCAACTAAATGTTTTACATCACTACAAGATTCTCTCAGATTTTCACAACTAGTTCCGTACTTCTGAACTTGTAGGGCCCCTTTCCCTCTCTTTGTGTTATGAGTCCCATAAATGACAGCGAGATTTGTAATTCTACCACTGAAAAGAGAACAGAGCCCTTCAGTTTCCAGGCTTGCAACAGCCCCCCTTGCAGCAGAGCTGTTAAATGGAAGTGTGTGCACGTATGTCCACATGTCTATTTACAAAACCAACCTCCTGCTGTCACAAATATCCACTGAACTGTTCATTGAGAGAGGGAAAACAGAGAACCCCCCACACTGCAGCACGGAAGATGAAAGCACCCGGGAGAGCTGGCCGACCCCAGCAGCAGTGGGTGTGCTCACCTGGCTTCAAGTTCAGGCAGATTTTGTCATTGACACAGAGGAGAAATCAGACTGCTCCTTCAGTAAGCAGAGTAAGTAAAAAAATGGTTCAAAATAGAAAGGAAATGATATTATAAAGATGGAAGCTTAAGCAAGGCTTGTCCTACCGAGGTTACTGGGGGTACTGGGAGGAAATCAGGCAGCAGTAGAAGCTAACTAGTGTTTCTAAAACAGTTGGTTTCTGATCTAGCGAGCATTTTGATAATACATGTCTATGAGATGCTCTACCTCCAAGTCTTAAAAAACGCTGAAGATGTTTTCCTATTTAAGAGTTATCTACAGATGTCTTTATTACACTGCTTCTCAAGTAATCTACTGACAAACATCAGAGAAACATGTTAGATGCTACAATTTAAACTTTCATCATACCTGAAAGTATACATTTCTTTTTAAAGTGTATTTTCAACATGAAAAGAGCTAAAAAATCACCGTTATATTCCATTGTGTGATGTGTGTGAAATCAAGACAATTTGCATAACTTCCAAAGTGTGAACCTCTGGAAAACAGCACTTTCATTATCAGCATTACGTTAGAGAAGGTCTCTGCCTTTGCTGGCACAGCGTGGCGAAGAGGTACTCGATGGATCTTCTTATTCTAGAAAGCTGCTTCTGGAAAATTTCAAATTGCAAGCAGTTTATAAATCACAAGCCGTTTTTCCTTAATCTTGCCAATTTTAATGAAGAAAAAACATTCGCATTTCAATGTACAAAAGTCCAATAAAACACTTTTTTTTTTGCTTTGTGATTGGTGGGTGAGGGTTGGGTCAAACTTATTTAACAGTAAAAGTCTTCCAATTTCCACTGTGAGCGACTTCGTTCCGATTTGACTAGAGGATAACGACCACCCAGAAATAAATAGCTATAAATACATTCATTGTTCCTATTTCAAAAATTATCCACATAGGGAAGACACAAAATTGAAGTTAACTTATTTGAATCCGTTTCTTTACAATGGGACGGGGCCGAGGTGTAGCAGAGTGAGAACGGGGGGGGGGGAGAAAAAAACAACAGGGCATAAATTGGTCCAGTATTGACATTCATGAAACATATCAGTTAAGAGAATTCTGCCGTTAATTCGACCTTTAAATGACTCTACTCAGTTGATTTTTATTTGCTTCAGGTATACATAATGAAAGCAGTTTCCTTTGCGTCTTTGCTGAGGACAGGGATAGTAGTACCCTGGAGACACTGTAACAACCCCCTTCAGTATGCATGTGCGTATATATAATTATATACAAATAATCATGCATCCACACACACATTTGTAATGCGACACTGCGTGTGACGGTTAAATCCATCATCATTCATCATTGGCAGCACTTGTTCCTCTGACTTGGCCTTGATTACGTAACTGTGGAGAAAGAAAACACACAGGTAAGCATTAAAAGCTCCTTGAAACATCGAGTGCCAAATAGGTAGCTTAATTAACCTCCAATTACAACAGGGCAGGGCGGTCACAGCATCACTGAGACCGAGCAACTCAGAGCAAAGCAATGCAAGGCGTCCCAGGGCCCTCACACTGCACAGCAGACTTTACAGCTGCTGCTGCTGGGGTCCCACCTGTGGCACTTCAGCAGTCACAGTGGGAAATACCAGCATTAATAGACACAAATACTCAGAGCTTTGCTGATCTCGGGAAATGCTGCTTTCTGCAGTAACTACTTTAATGCAGTTTAATATTTAAAAATGGCTGTGTGGAACTGGTTTTTAAGAAGTTAACGTGCTTTAAAGGTGACAGTCCACAGTTTCCCTCAATAATGTGGATTAAGTCCACATATCACAGGACAGTGACTCCTGCAGGTTGTGCCCAGGAAATTATTTGCAGGCTTCAGAGCTCAGAGCCAGCACAGTGATGACAACGGGTCATGCACTTTGGGTTTCTGCACTAGCAGTGCAGAAGGAAGCAGGTTCTATGGCCAGGGTATAAGGCATTCTGCCAACAGACCAAGCACCCATGGTTGTTTTTACAGTAGTTGTGTGCAGAGAAGGTCTCTCATGTCCTCTGGACACAAAATGTCTCCTCCAGCTGTTGATCACATCAAGGTTCTCAAACAGGAAGGAGCTCAAGGCCCAGAAGCATTATCTGGTATCGTTCTGCCAGCAATTCCCATATCATATATATCAGTCTCCTTTTCCATCCAGCAGTTGACTTACACAGCTTGATTTGCCTCAGAACCTACAGAGAACTCCTCTAGACGTCAGCAGCCAATGTGCCTCGAACGGAACCCTTCTTACGCATCTAAACGTAAAATAAAACTGTGAGCTACCATGGAAAGAACCTATCATGCTGTTGGTTAGTAAGAGAGAAGTCACAATCGACGTGGCCAAGGCTACTTGCCCTGGCCACGACCAAAACCAGCTTCAGCTGAAGGCTTTGGGAAGCTGGGTACACAGAGCAGGTTTGTTGGGGTGAGGGATGCCTGGGAACCAGCTGAAAATGATGCTCCTTAGATTTTTAACAGCCTATGATGCCTCAGAACCACCCTGCTTGAAATGCTCAAGGACACAAGGTGTACCACAGTGCTTTGGCAGGGTCAGATGCTCTCCTACTATGCAGTGATTAGCTGATGTGTATGTAGTGAGCCACAGGTGCTCCTCACCTCCAGGAGTCAGATGTATAAACCACTATGTGATAGAAAATAAAAATGAGAAAGATGGGCTGGCATTGAGAAACTCTGGAAGAACACAGGTGAGGAGTCACAGAGCAACAAAAAAGTAACAAAAAACAGAGACCCTGACTGTAAATAGTGACTTAAGATGAAGAAGGGGACCAACATAAGAACTGAAATGTCCACAGAATCTAAGGGGAAAGAGTAACTTAAACTAGAACGAAGAAAGGATGTTGGAGAGAAAGGGAGCAGCAAAATAAAGCAGTGTATCCTGGGGAAATGCAATGCTGCCAATGTCATCACGTTTGCTTCCTGTGCTTGTCACACTGCATAACACAGCAGTGTCAAAGCTATTTCTCTGCAGGGATGGAAGCACGAAGACACTCTAGTCAATATTTTAGGCACTTCCCAGTAGTCCAGGCCACCTATTTAAATAAACCTCTATTTAAACAGTTAGGAAAAGAAATTAAAATATTTCAGCAGTAGGTGCCCACTCCTCTCGCATTTCACCATACACACAGAAAGGCTGTGTTAGCAGTGTGAAAATGTGACTTTTGCAAAAAGCAATGCACTTAAGTTCTCGAAGATGAGGTCACACGTGGCGAACTACCTGAACCAGACCAGCTGCACTGCTTTGCAAAACAAGAAAACAGTAAGTGAGTAAGTTTGACATTTAAAAACAAGGATAAGAAATCTGTGTGATCTGTGAAAACACCTTTCCATAATCAGAAATACCCCACTGCCAATGAGAGAGTGCAGTGTTTGCAACAGTGAGTGAACTCATTCTTCCCAGAATGTATAACAGGAGCTGCCAGGGCAGACTCTCCCTCCAGCTACCAGAAGAGAAAAGTGATTTTAGCACTTCACACCACCTACCTATTAGCACCAACAGCAAAAAAACACCTCTTCCAAATCCCAACATTTCCACACTGTTGATAAAAACCAAACATCAAGTGGAGACAGAAGAATTACTGCTAGTTTTGACTCTAAAAGATGTGCTAGGCTCAAACCACAAAAAAAGCACTTCCAAAACCACTGTCAACAGGGAGTCAAAACCATGAGACAGTCTGTTTAAATATGGTTGGCAGATGAAATGAGTAAAACCATGCTAAAAAGCAAGTGATAGCTGAAGGAACACCGTGTCCTGACAGTACCAAGATAATGGAAGGAAAACAAGAAGGTGAACAGGTTTAAGACATAAAGTAATGGGCAAAACGGGAAGGAAATAGAATGGACTCCACAAACTGGAGGACCAAAAAGTGAGAAAGGCTCAGTCAAAGGCCAGTTCTGGAAACAGACTGGAGAAGGCTTCTTGCTCAGCCTATGATGCTTCTCTATCTCTTAAAAGAAAGCATACTGAACATATCTAACAGATGGATTTCCCTCCAGACATCAGTCCAAAGATGGATTAAACTATATATACTTGATCCTCACAGCCACTAAAGCACGTAAACTGGTAAGCCCATTAATTTGACTGGCTTCCTTTTTGCAAGTAAAATTCTCAGTTTTGCTAAGCTAACGAGGATGAGCACTGCTGTTGTCACGTGGTCTGTACAAGAACACTGCACAACGTGCTTGAAGAGGAAAAGTAACCAGGTCTAATGATTAGAAATGAACCAAAGCAAACAATACGAAATTGATGATGGCTCTGAGAAGTGGTTAAAAAAAAAAAAAAAGGAAAGAAAAAAGTATTGAAGGTGATTTTGTGCGATGAGCGTGAGAGCACAGATAAAGAGATGGGCAATGCAGGCATCCCAGATTTAGTGACATCAGACACAATGACCTTAAAGCCACTTCCAGCCTGCCACAATGCAGCATGCAGAAGCCTGAAGTGCATGGGTCTGCACAGGAGAACCAGTAGAGGGGCCATAATGCTCATCAGCAGTTGCCCAAATGCACACAAGGGAATGGATAAAGCTTCATATGCTTCAGTTCCCAAACACTAAATGGCATCACTACAGATAGCACGCAAACATCAGCCTGAAGGTGCTCTCACCGCTTCCAGCTCCTTTTGAGTCTCATCCTCCATTCTCCTGATGTCTTCCATAGTCAGGTCGATCCACTTGTCAATCCAACAGAACAGCTGGCGATGGAAGTTGGTAAATATCCTTTTTTCTTGCTTTAAGAAGATAAGAAAACATTACATGACAGGTCTGCATCCTGCCACACACCAGCACAGCAATTGCAGTTATTTACTCTCAACACGAAGCACTTACCTTCTGTATAAGGTTTTCCACTTTGTTCTGCAGTCCCCACCATTTAAATTTAATCGTCACCAACTTGTAAGCACACATTTTAGGGCACTCTTCATCAGTTGCTAGCTCTTTCTGTTTATGGATAATTGGAAAAGGGTTTTTTTTTTTTTTTTTTAATTATTTCAGTGAAATGCATTCAATATTATTCTACATCTTCATAAATGACTGCACTAATCTCAACACAGAGTAACAGGGATTAACAGATAACTGAGTTACATCCATACCTATCTTATATATCTATAAGACAATTCAGTTAATGCTGCAAATATATATTTTAAATCTGTTTTAGCATTGATTCCATTTTCATCACTTCCACTGCAATATACTTCCTGAGGCTTTGAGGGGACAACAAAGCTTAATTACAACAGCTAGTGCCAAATTATTTTATACTTCTGGGACTATTACCCAAAGGCAATTATAATCTGAGCTGTATCAATTTTCTCAGCATAATGGTGGAAAACACTCAGTCCAGAAAAGATGCAGATCATAAAAATCAAATCATCACCCCTAAAGTTTACTTCTCACAAAAACACAAAACAAATTTAATTTGGTTCTGCTTTGTCCATATACTACAAAGAGGAATCAAACCCTGGCATGCTCTCCTCTATTCCTCTCTCCCTCACCTTCCTTCCCTGGAGATGATGGCAGAAGGGTTTGCTCTTAGCCATACACAGACATCATTCCCAGCTGTGTGGCATAATTTACATACTCATTTTTTAACCAATTACAGACTTCCTGGCTGTTACTACAGATAGGGAAGCACCTCCCATCATTGGGCAACAGGTGGCCATAAGGAAATGAAAGCTCCTCTTCAGAGATGGTGGGCACACCATTTCTGCTCGGGCTGCAGGACACTGGGGAGAAGAAGGATCCCCAGCAGAATTAACTGCAGGGAAAAGCAGGGACATCCACCAGCACTGCCTCCAATTCCTACTTTCTTACCACGGTTTCTACTTCCAAACAGTTTGCAGCACCCATAACATCTCAGACGCTGTTTTTCCTACAATTCATGCAGCCAAGTTTACATATCAGAAGTAACCATGTCCTATTTTTGCTTAACAGCACGTTAGGTTACTCCAAGCCTTGTGAAAGAGGAAAATTAAGGGGGAAATAGGGAATCAACTTAACCCAAACCTCTGCATGCGAATAATAAGCAGTACAATGGGAAGACCATAGGTTTGTATTCTGCCTGAGATGTTGGTTCCTTCCTCCTGAGGGAAGGAGCAAAGGCTGGTATGGAAAAGCCCTGTGAGGGCTGTGTGACCCGAGGAAAGAGAGAAATTACTTGTTTGTAAAAAAAAAAAAAAACAACAAAAAAACAACACCTGTAAAAGGAGGAAAACCCAATGCCTGGAACCATGCAATTATAATAGTGTATACAAGAGGTCAGTCTTGAGAACAGATAACATTCATCCAATTTAACTTGCACTGCTTTGATTTAGTAGTGATACTGAACAAGCAGCAGACAGTAACTCTGCTTATTAACACATCTGGAACTTTAAATGAATGCACAAGGACACAAACATCAAATGCCTGCCCTCTGTTCTAGCACTAACACCACAAGTGCTGGTCTTTAGGGGACAGGCAAACTTTTTTTTTTCTTTGCTGATGACACTTCATAAGGCTGTAAAGTCAGTTCTTATTACCTTCCAGTTTGGCCCCAAAGGTCCTCTCTTAGTCTTAACTGACTGGAATAATGCAGGGTCTTCATCAGCTTTGTAGTCCTGTAATGTAAAAACAAACAAACCTGAGTGTCAGAAAAAAACAGCTACAATAAAGCTCCTGCTCATGGCAACCAAAGTGATCCACCCAACAGCTGGGAGCAGTGAGTGGAGCAGGTTTTGAGTCTGGTTTAAATTGGAGTGGAAAACTCCATCACACCAGCAGTGCTCCTGATGTATTTACAGCAGAACAGCACCCTGGGCCTCCTCCTCAGTCCCAGTTTCCTCGTGCTGGGCACTGTGTGCCATAGGCACTATCCTTTCAGGTTTGTAAACTGTTTTTGGTGGGGAAAAGAATAATAACACCGAAATCAGAATGCTGATGTTTTCCAAACTGCAACACACGTCCACTTCTGAGCCATCAATCAGAGCAGAAAGGGAAGAAGGCATGAATGAGCTAACTTGAGAAATCAGGACCTGGCTGACCCCAGCCTGCGAGGCACACTGCTGGCCAAGGCACAGAGCGAGCACAAGGCAGCAGCTCCTCTGGCACTGCATTACAGAACAGGCACCACGACTTACCAGGTCAGCCACTCACAGTGGGAACAAAGCCGTTAGCAAAAGAGCTGATTTCATATAGCTCACTTTTACTGACGAGGTGTATGGAAATGATTATTTCAGAGAGACATTTATTCGGGAATTAGGACAGGTTAAAAATCCCTGACCTTGGTATCCAGGACAAGAAAGGTTTACATGACGTATGGGAAAAAAACATGTGCCTAAGAAAACCATCACACCCAGGTAACCAAAGAGGAAGTAAAAGTTTAAATGACTTCTAAGCAGGACAAGAACTCAGTGGGTGCTACTGAAAAGCCCAGGAATGCTTAGCAAAATTAACGTGCAGTTTTAAAAAACAAATTTTGATGAGGACAAAATTTGCGGAGCACAGAATGAAAGAAACACTGCCAGGAAAGTGGCTGCTGGGATTCCCCAGTCCTGCATAACAGAGCTGTCACAAAGAATCCTATCCACAAAGTGCTTTAAAGATGAATTAAAACTAAAGCTTCATCTTCCTATTGCATCCCTGGACATGGAAAATTCAATCCTATCCTCCTCGAGATAGGAATAATAGCAAGAAAGGCTCTCTGAGCACTAGAACTGCAGTGGCAGTGCTCCTTACGAGGCACAGCATCCAACCACAGCACCTTGAGAACTGCTTTCCACCAACAGCAGTTGCACACACACGAGATCACCTCAGCACTGGCACACCATGGAGCAGGGCTCACCAGGCTGGGTCACACAGGAGTCCATCTAATCTAATATCTCAGTGGCCAGTAACAGATGCTGCTTGGAAGGAAGCACACAGCCCACGGGCAGATCTAGCAATCCAAGGAACAAGAAGCTGGCTCCTCACTTATGTACTTCGTTTGTAGGTTGGTTTTATATAAAACTCAGTGTTTTTGCTGTCAGATGCACTGAAGGCCCCATACAACCCACTAGTTAATGGATTTAGAAAGCATTAATAGATGTTCAGATCTTTCAAATATATATAAATGGATTGGTTTTGCTAGAAGCATGATTCAGGAGACCTCCAACCGCACTGCTGGCGGATATATTTTCACTGCGACCACAAGACAGCATTTTCTTCTATTTTTCCCTCTAAATTGAAGCAATATATTTATGCAAAGAGCCCAAATAATAGCCAGGCAGCTTTAGCAGGGCACTCCCACAGGTACTAAGAAATTCTTTATCCACCACACAGGAGTAATTTGAGGACTCAGCACAAGCACCGCGTGTTAACACTGACAATCCAGCAACACGTATGCAGGCCCTCCCCAGAATGAGAGCAACATCTGCTGTTTAGGAAAGCACCATTCATTTCTGATTTTACTGGAATAAGGCACGTCCTTCTTACGAGCACCAAAATGAGCAGTATTTCCTCTCATACAACACGCATGGCACACAGAACAGAGCCCTAACTCCCAATTACAGCTGTAAGCAGGCAGCAGCACAGGGCACGAGCCTGTTGGCCTCCTTAGCACTCCAGCTCCTTTAGGAGCCAGCAAGGTGAGCACAGGGGCACAGCCACACTGCTTGCCACCAGCTGCAGACTTCTCATCCCATTAGTGATTTCCAAACACTGTGGGTGAAGACAGCTGCAATCTGTTCCAATCCTCGGGTCCACAGCACATTCTGAAGGCTTCATCTTATGTCTGTGTATAGATATTTCTTAAACAACCCCTGGCTGGAAAAAAAAAGGAATTTTCTTTACAAGTAAATCAAGAAATACACGTAAGTCCTTACAACAATATATTTTTACATAAATATATTTCCTATTCTAACATACTGGTTCTGCCTGCCCGTCGACAACCCCACTCAAACACCAGAACAGAAGATACTGAAAAAAGGCAGCAAACTATTGCAACGTATCAACAATTTTCTAACCATCAATGCTCTTATGCTGCATTTGAGGGTATGAGAGACCAACAGCATATACCTCACTTGCAGTCATTAAGGTGAAGGACATGCAATTAACGTGTTAAAAGTTAAAACATACACACTTGAATACATGGGGCCCTGGAGCAGGCCTGTCCCATTCACTTAGTGCTTCCTAACACTTTCATCACCTGTGATGCCTTCCTGCTCATCCTCAGTGAAAAACTTTACTTAGGACAAGCACAGCATGCTCTGCACGTGGCCCTGAGCAACTGGATGGCTGTGAGCACTACTGGAGCTGTGGGTGTCCCTGAGCACTGCAGGCAGTGGGATCAGATGTCCTGCAGGGGTCCCTTCCAACTCAAACCATTCTAGGATTCTATGCTACTCTCCCACTCCAGTAGCATTAATTTCTGTGCTACAAGTAATGCCATCTATAAGTAAAAGGTAGGAGTGAAAATAAAATTCAAAGAAAAGAGATGAGCCATGGTAACACTGTAGAGACCACATACAGAAGACCTTTCAGGAGTCACACCATGTCCTGTTAGACCAAAGCTAGAAGGACAAGAGAGCTCTGCAGGAACTCCTCACAACACACAAACCCGACCAGCATGCAAGCAAGTCAACTGGACTGGAGCCAGAGTACAAATAAACAGCAGTTCTCTGCAAAGTTTAAGGAAAATATCTGTGCAGCAAGTGCTTAATTCCTGACAGCAACAAGTCCTTCTTAGGAAGAAAAACAGGCAGCAGTTGGAAGAAATATTACAGCTAAAAAACCCCGAAGCTCTCCTGAAAACTAGTCAGGCAAGCATGAGATGCAGCTGAGTAAGAATATAGAGAAGTAAAAATCCTTTCTGAAGAAATAAATAGATGTTGTTTCATGTGTACTTCCTGCTTACAACCGCAATTCAACACACATGAATGCAACAGATGGCAATAGAGAATTATTCAGAGACTGTGAACCACATCCAATAAAGCAATAATTGCAACAACCCCTCAATTCAGGTGTTTCTTCACAGTTCATTGCCCACCAAGGCTAAAAGTTACTCTGAGATGCATCAGTGTAGTGGGAATAACATCAATGCCACCTCTTTTCCCCCTCATCCAGAGACACCCACCAGCTGAGCACCAGCAGCAGCCCATATGTTCACACACCTGCCTCACCTGAGCACCACAATGAAACAAGCCTGAAGCCCCACACCTCACATGTGAGTTGACTGAGCATTCCCTTACTTATTCAAAATAAACATTCTTAGTTATTTTTTAGATAAACTGAGAGGTGCATGATGTGGACAAGACGTACCAAGACCAGCACCAATACAGCACACGATACGACGCTTCTGGACTGCTAATAATGAACTTTTTAATGCCTATCACATCACAAATTGAGTCAAAACTGGCACAGATCCACCTTGCTTTCAGAAAAAACAGTTCTTTCGGTCAAGAAACTTTTAAAATTCTTCTACAGGCTACAAAAGAATGTTTCCTATATTATATTTACTGAAACTGGGGGATCACAGAATGGCTTGGGTTGGAAGGGACCCCAAGGATCATCAAGTTCCAACCCCCCTGCCAGTGCACAGACATCCCACATCTCCTGCTCTTAGTGCAAGCATTAAATACTCTGACTGCCCTGTACGAAATTTTACTTTTAGAACATTGTTTCATGCAATATAACGATCCAGTCTGGCCTAGAAGAAGACATCTAACAACCTCTTCATTGTACAGAAACAGCTATAAATCTGACTTCAATTTCTTTGTTTTTGCTACACTCCTGTTTCATACAAATTGTTTCCAAAAATGTAGACTCTTGTGATGTTAATTGAGTGTTCAATTCTGCTTACTCTTTAAAAAGTCTTATTCTCCTGGGAAGTGATTTTTATATACAAACCATATAAAGCTGCTTTGATTGTACGCTGGAGATGATTAAGAGGCCAGGGTTAAATCTATACCTGAAGAAAGCCACAGATGTTGGCCAAATTATTTCTATACATACTTAAACAAGCACAAGTTAGCATATGCATACCATTAGTACCTTTAGGAAATGCACTGCTTTTTCTATTTATGCTGATTGCAGCTCTGAAACTGAAGTAACCGTCACACTACAATGCTTTGGCCAAGGTTCAATCACTGAATGCTCCATCTTGAGTATATTTATCACAACTTTTACCAAAATTGGATTTTAAAAATGCTGTTTGCTTCCTTCGGTCATCCTGTTACCCAAAAGTAGCACAATTGGGTTCTTTCTGACAAAAAATAAACAAACATGTAAATAAAACAAAGGCCAGAAAATGCAGATTTTCACATCAGAAGAGACTACCAGTCTGGTCAAGAAGAATTCTCTGTTGGCCAACACTGAGCTGTTGAAGAAAGGGGGCAAATAAGAGGTGTGAGAAGGGTGCCAGCCCATGGGTAACTCACAGTAGGATCTACATTCAGATAAAAGTTCATTCAACAAAACAGTGACATGATATTCAAAGTCAGCACTCTACCTACACAATCACGGGTTCTACTGTGAATCTGAACCTAAAAGCACTTTGCTATGGCCAAAAATGGTGTGAGAGTCACTACAAAAGGAAAAGAACATAGAAACATAAGAGGTGACCTGAGACTCTGGATTAAACCATTCCACGTTTATAGTCCTGATACTCTGCAGACCAAATATTCAAAACAGGAGGGGAAAAAAAAAAAAAGGAGGATGATGTACTGAAAATAGTTTCAAGGACTTTCAGACATGAAATGGTTTCCATGTGAAGATGGACGGAGAGACAGCGGACCTGGGAGAGATGTGATGGAGAGGAGGTGGGGGAGGACAACAGAAGTATGGTCAAAATCTGTACGAAGAATTCTGCAGAAAGTATGAAAAGGGCACTGTTTTCCTGACACAAAATGAACTGAATGATGAGGCAGGCACGTGCTGCTGCCTCTGTACCAACAAACGCTCCACAGAATTCACAATGCTACAAAGGTCAGCAGTGTAAACGGTTTCAAAATGAATTAGATGCACTCATGGGAATGGAAGTTCCTACCAAAGGACCAGATGTAAGCACGGGTTCCAGAAGTCCTTTAAACAGATTGATCTTTCCACAGATATGCACCTCTCAGCTTTTTGTATTCTATGCTTCCCAAGTGCTTTATCCTTCCACGTGTCACTGCTACTGCCCACTAACAGGATACTGGGTTGGATGGATCTTGATCCTGAGCCAAAAGTACAGCTTCTTTTAGCATACCACCATCTGTCAGTCTTCAGTACAAAGGAAACTGCAACACGAAGGCACACAGCACTGCAAGAGGGCATACAGCATAAGCAGTGCTGTTCCCTAACAGTACTCCAAACAGAGTAAACATGTAAGATCAAGGAACATTAATAATAAGCTTTATTTACACGTACTGTGACTGAGAAAGCATCCTGACAGATGACAGCACTGTAGTTGTCTGCCACAGTTCCAGGCATGAAATAGGGAATGCACAACATACATTTACCTGCCAGGTCAGCTCTAAGGTCATACGGAATGTCTGAAAGAACGAGGGGCAGCAAAATGATTCCTCACTGCATTAAAATAGGCGAGGTGCATTTAATTGGCTTTACAAGGAGGTTCTCCAAACAGCGTATTTTCACACATGTAAATCCACAGATCACCCATTAGACATCAGTTAAGCAGCAGTGCAGGTTATACACCGAAGTTGGCAATAGAAATAGCAATTTATGAAACATGCCTTTCCCATTCACACACCACTGTGGCGTTTCCCCTCTTTCCTTTACTTCCCTGCAAAGGAGTCCTCTCCTCACAGCATAAGATATCCAAGTATTTACTTTTGGAAAATAACAATTAAATAGTTTCAAGAACAGCTGCTTGCACAAAACCAACACAAAATTATCACGTGAACACAAACAGCTCAGTGTAGGTGTAAGCCAGAAATTAGGACAAGCTCTTTACAGTGAAGGTGCCCTCTAAAGTTGTGTAAACCAGCATGTAAAAATCTACCTTCTCACTCAGATCAATCACACACAGTGAGTTCCTCAACAAATGGCAATACAGAGAACAGAATGGGAACTATCACAGACCTGAAGAGCTGCCCTGTAAGCGAAATCCCAGCGTGGCAGATAAAGCTGAATACATCTCTTTGGGTATTTATTTCAGTGGAATTTCACACTATCAGATTTAAGGCATCAATATCTTTTCTGTGCAAAGTGCAATTGAAAAGAGAAGATGGAAGCCTGTGTTCCTAGCACTGAACTTTGCCACTCCCTCTTCTTCATCTAGCACCAGCTTCCACCACTGCACACACTCCTCTTAGTCTGGCATACAACTTCACTAAATAACCAGCTGCCATTACTGATAAAATCTCTCCTAATTTTTTCCTTCCTATATAAAGATATTAAACTTCATACACTCAGGAAAAGGACCACGGACTCCCAAGGAGAGATTTCTGGGTGTATCCATAATGCTTATGGTCACCAAAGCAATGAATAAAGAGGAAACAGAAAGAGTGCTCCCACAGCTTTCAGAAGATACAAGAAGTTCATTTCTTGAGAATTGTTCTGATAAAAGGAGTTTAAAACTAAAGTCTAGTTTTTAGTGGCAAAGCCAGACAGTTCCTCTTGAGATTGCCTGAACCACAGAGTGATGGATGGGTTGGGGGACAGAGAATTTCTAACCAAAAAGTAGCTGCAGAATCACAAGAGGAGCTTGGTGGAAATGCTGCTCTCTCTCAGCTGGACAGCTGGGATAGGTTCTTGCTCTTGCCTTCACACACTGAGAGGGGCACACAGATGCCTGCTCCATCTGATCAATTACTTTATCTACAGCTGGAAATAAAAACTACACCTGTGCCAACAGCCTGTTGACTTTCACGTTTCTGTTGTGTAACTAAGAGTCAAACTCAACAGTTTAAAATTGTAAACACAATTCCTAAGGCATGAAATACTGGTAAGAATTATTCAATTCAAAATAATTTTATCTGTTGGATAAAATCCATACCACTTCCAGCTCATTCACAACAAACAGAAAGCACTGACAGAACCAGCAGCACGTTGTGACCATACCCCAACATTAGCACATTTACTTACTCCTGGTTCTACTTGAGTTCTATCTGCAATGTCAATATGGACAACTTCAACACTCTTCCACGTGTTGGGATCTAAATTGTGCACCTGCAAAAGAAAAAGGAGTGATTTTGATGCCACCACCTGATGAAGCTGTGTAACTTATGGAGTAAGGACATTTTTTTCTGCACTTCATGAAGATAGAGTGTGTTCTCAGAGTCTATGCTTTCTTCCTCTGCTTTCCTAAAAGGGAATTATTTTTTTAGTTAAATTAATTCACTAAACAATTCTAAACCAACACAAAGCCTTCAGCTCCTGTGCATTCATCAGACCAGGATTTAAAATCAAGCTGTATTCTTCATATTCATCAGATCTAATGAAATGAAGCTCTAATTAGAAACGTCACCCATTCAGTAAAATGGATAATCTTTTCTATTTAGAAAGAAATCTTCACAAGTTCCAAAGCTGAAATATGGCAGGTCTCAATAACCTGCCTACATCTAGCCAGTTCTCTAAAGAATAGGCCTGCCTTTAATATGCTTCAGATGAATGCATGCAGTATGAAGCTACACACTGATCTAAGCATGCTATTAACTTCACACCTGTTACCTATATGGCACACCTAAACTTACAACTAAAGAAAGCAGAGCTGCCCCAAAAATCCCCTCCTTCTCTGCAGCACATCCTTTCTTCAGAGATGAAGCAATTCACCAAAGCACTGAGAATATATTGACCATCATTCCCTCCTGAATGCTCTTGTCACTGTACAGAAAGAGGTCTCCTGAAGAGACCCATGAACTGAACGAGTCATCAACGCAGGAAAATAATACCTCCAGTCCAGAAAACTTACACATTAACCTTCAATAAATAACCCTACAGAAACATACAAATATAAACCGTAATGTCAAAGTCATTGGCATGCCTAAGAGAAAAGAATGTGAAATCAAAAGTTCCCACTTACTGAAAACCTCTTTTAAGATCTGTGAGAATCAGATATCGGCACTGACCTCAACATTACAAAAAAATACATGAAATTCCTCTTTTTTTCCTACCTCTTTAGATGAAAAACCCTGATCACTTCAGAAGGATTTGAATAACGCTTTCTATGTAAATAACTGGTTGGACTTTGAACGTTATACAGTGATTATCTGCCATTACTGGATATGGAAGACTTTATTTGGCTGGAAGTACTAGGAAAGTATTACTAATGTTAGGTATCCAGATCCCAACTCACGTTCTCTGACGTCCCCAGGTCGGGTTTGTGCCAGGTCTCGATTTTTATGAAGAAATCATCTTTCATGTATTCATTCTGTAAGAATTAAACCAAAAACCATGAATTATGCTCACTCAGCTGAACTCCTAGTTAGACACCATAGGTACGTTTTACATAAGTGCAAATTTGTATTTGCATAAAGCTGTCCTCAGTAAGTCTTAACTAGCACACATTCTATTTAAAGTACAAAAAGGAGCAGCCCCCTCTGCACGAAGGTACAATGAGATAACCTGCCTCTAAGTGGGCAGTGCTGGTGGTGGGGGGTGGCTGCACTGAGTGATGTTGGAGATCTCTTCAAATCTTAGTGATTCTAAGAGCAAGAAATCAGCTATAGCACCAAGTGCTACATTGAAAGCAGTCCTATTGGTAAGCCCAGCTTGGTGCACACAAATAGAAATAAGAGCACTGTCACTCAGTATCCCTCTTCCTCAGCTCTGAAATTCTTTACTTCTACGTTCACAGCATTTTAAATGAATACTGCAACAAAGATGGAAAAATTCTATACAAATATACTTTAGTTAATGAGACTATTCTGAGAGGTTGGGGTGACAGAGCAGATGTTAATGAATAGCACAATTACGACCGTCGAGGTCTAGCTACTACCAAACTGTATGTCTAAAGCCTAGCACAGAACACTTCTAATTTCAGAAGTAGAAAAGCAGACATCAGTGTGCACACACTTCATGGGGAAACAAGCCGAGCAGTTCAGCAACGTGTCTGCAGCACCTCATGCTGTACCCTCAGGGTGACAATCTAAATCAAGTCTGCATGCGAGCAGATAAAGGAATTGAACATTAAACGTACAAGCTTCCTCAAACAGATCACCAAAATAGATACACGGGATAATGAAGGCTTGCTGGTCTCTTTATCACACGTTTTAAATAGCAAAAACCCCAACACCCCAGCTAAAATGGTCCACCTCACTTCTCAGTTAGCCCATTTTAACTGAGGCAGAATTTCACTTTCTGAAAAAAAGGACTTCAGGGACTGATTATTTCACTGCTCTTCCCCCATTCAAGACTATAGAAAAAGCTGACTTAGCGTGCTGTTCTTGGCATGCCTTAACAAGACAGACGTTACAGAGCTGTAACAGTAAGCAAAGATAAAAAAGATGATGCAAAAAAATGAGAGCATTTCTTTGCCAAATTACAGTTCTTCCCAATTATAGCCAAGTAGTGACAAAGTAACAAGTTGTCCTGGGCCAGGAACCCCCATAAAGCACAGGTACGTGGCTGAGGCTGGCTCGCTGGAGTCAGTTGTAGCATTCGTAAGAAATAAAACATAATTCAGATCAATCCACCATAGCACTGATAGCAATTCAAACACTCACCGTCACAACTGGTCATTGGAAACACGTGGGACGAAAGCAAAACAGAAACAAAGATGTTATTAGATATGATTGTTTATGAAACGCTGCATACAATGAATACATCACAATGTTAAGAAACATTCAAGATTAGTCCAAGAGATTTTGGTGTGTGCAGTCAGCATGCTGCAGCAGATTGCAACTTGCCAGCCTTAATTTTGGAAGTTTACTACAAAGTGCTCCCGACTATTCAATAAAAACAACAGAATAGAGCCTACTCTTAAGGCTGACACAGTTAGAAATATTTCAATAAAGCAGTCACCTCCTTCAAACAGACTATAAGGATGTATAGAAATTACTTGGTTTCTAACAGCTTCTGTTCTACACTCAAAGAAGGAGTGAGATGTTAGTCTTGCACTAACGACACTGCACTCTAAGGCTGCTTTTCATAAGCAGACCTCTTCAAAACAGGAGATCTCAGAAACACAACATTGAAGTGCAAAATGTACTTTTTACTTGATGGTACCCATTCTTCTCCTAAACCATCCCTAAACATTAACAGCACGAGACACTTCAGCACAGAAGTGTTACCTACTTGTTCTACAGTAAGGATATGCATTCCAGGCCTTCTCATGGAACACCAGGGAGCCTTCTGGAGCAATCATTCTTACAAAACCAGGAACTTTACTGTGAAAAACAAAAAATTGACATGATTTCAGGTTTTTTTTTTTGCCAGCTGCAGAACCTCACTTATTTCTCCCCCTCTAAAAAGAAAGGCATGTTCTACCTAAGCACAGCAAAGGTCACGATGCTGAAGTTACTCACAATCAGCTACGCAGGAACTCCAACAACGTTACTGATCACAGAACAGTTAAGAGAAAATTGCTGAAGGTAACAAGGAGGCTGTGGATGCCCCATTCATGGAGGCATTCAAGGCCAGGCTGGATGTGGCTCTGGGCAGCCTGGTCTGCTGGTTGGAGACCCTGCACATAGCAGTGGGTTGAAACTGGACGGTCATTGTGGTCCTTTTCAACCCAGGCCATTCTATGATTCTACGTAACTGCAAGGTAACGAACAGAGATGGTCCCAACCAATATCTGTGTTTTCCTCACCTCTTTAAGTGATAGATTTTGTGAGTATATTGTCCCTTCTCATCATCTTTTTCATAAGGCTCGTTTATTAAGACTTGAATTCCTTCACCGCCTCCTGTTTCATTTTTGCTAGCTTCTGCCACTGAATAAAGTTGACCAACTTGATACTGGAAAGTTAAGAAAAGTGAGATTTCAATATTTAAGTTAGACAAAACGGCCAATGCACAGAAGAACTGCTAGTAGGAGCACAATGAAATTAGGAAAGAAAAATAAAAGAAGCATTTATGACAATGTGACTATGGGGCAAAACGCACCACCTCTATGCACCTCTTCCTTCACCTCAATACAACGCAATGGTATGGAGCACCGCATCCACCACCCTTCGTTTGTCCCACATTAAAAGCAAAGCACAGAAATTCTTCATTAAATAAAAGTAATACAATCTTTTGTTTACAAGATTTTGAAATGATTGAATTCCAGCACCAGCTCTCCCAGATTAATACTTTTAACTAATTAGGTACCACCCTCACAGGACCATTTAAATAGCTGCCTTCAGATCTCAGAAGATCGTTCCTACTTTTGCCTTCGGGAAAAGCTTTGGGGTCACTGAATGCTTCGATCAGCAGGAAAATTCTGCTGCAGCACACAGTTGCACAACGTTCTTCTCTTGCTCGTAAGCCACGGAGTGGCTCAGAAACAACTAAATGCTGCAGGCCTGTAGGCATCTGCCTCCTTTGAAATTCACTGATCTGCAACAGGTTAGCTCTGCCTGACTGGTGGCTTACACACATGGTACCTTATGCACAGCTGAGCTGTACAGTGCAGGGAACATTTGGATCCAGGGCAGTCAGACTTAAAGAACACGTCGGCATCTTCCCATCCCTCCCCCCAGAGCCAGAACAGGTCAGGTGAGGACATACCTCTTGCACCGAACATGGCAACACCACTCGGCTGAAAGAGGAAAAAAAGAAAATTTAATACAATGAACTGTTAGGTTTCAGCAACAGATATAAGCTGTAATAAACACAGTCAAGAAGGAAGTATCAGCACGAGCTAACTCAGGATTTCTTTTCAGATGCACTGTACGACAGTACAGCTATATGGGAACAACACGAGAAAGCCATGTGAAATCAAGAATGTTAGGAAGGGGGAGGAGGGTGGAAACGTCAAAAGCTACACAGAAGGGCAAGGAAATCCAAGCCCCATTTCCAGCTCGGCTGTAACTCAGAGCTGCCAGCTTTTTTCACGTGTGACAACAAACAGCCCCGCCAGTCCCAGGTACAGCAGAACGCACACATGGGCCCTCAGAGCCTACAAATGAACGTTAGCAATTACAGCCGTTATGAGTCACTTAAAGAGCAGCGACAGCTCACGCCCATTGGGGTGGCAGCGGGACGGCGCTGGGTGCCCCGAGGTCCCTCTAACCCGAGCCATCCCGTGCCTCTGTCTCGCAGTTCCTACACACCTTTATTTATCCCTGACGGGACAGAGATTCCCACGTGCGCCTTACCGAACTACTTCCACTTCCACCTAGAAAACCTTCCGAGAGAAACGGGAAAATAACCCACAAAACCAGCCGCCTTTGAGATCTGACCGCCTCAAACGTTTCAGCTCGGAAAGCGCAGCTCGCAGCTCACCGCGGGCTCGCCCAGCACGGCCGGCAGCGCAGAGCTGAGCGCCGACTCGCCCGGCCGGACGCGCGGTGCCCGCGGGCGCTGCCGGAAGCGCGGCGAGCACCAAACGGAGCCGCGCCCTGGGTAGCAACGGAGCGGCTGCGGGACCCCGCGGTGCCGCCCCGCGCCGCTCGGATGGCCGCTCCTGCCGCCCCGCGCCCGCGATAAGGGAGCGGCCGAGGCGACGCGGCTCCGGGCTGGGGCGGGCCGGGAGCTTCCGGCGCGGCGGAGCCGAGGGAGGCCCAGCGCGCATCGGCCCCCGCCACGGCCACACCCGGCTACAGCCTCGCGGCCTGGCGCGGCCCCGCCGCCGAGAGACACGGGCGGCTCCAGCCGCCCTCCGGCAGCACCGGGCCGCGCCGCTCAAAGCCCGCTCGCCTCCCGGCCGCCCGCACTCACAATTCCTTGATCAGCACCATCTTCCCCGCACCGCCCCGTACTGCGCACGCGCGACCGGCGGCGCCTGCCAATTCCGCACGGTGCGCTTCCGAGGGAAGCCCCTCCCCCTCGGGGATGGGCGCCCAATCCCACCGCGCCGTGCAGCCTTACTTCCGGTCCGCACCTCGGTGAACCCGGGCACGGTGCGTGGCGCGCACGCGCCCGCCGCCCCAATCCGAGGGCGCGTGACTCACAGCAACGCCTCCACCTCACCCGCAGGCAGCCAATCGCGGCGCGCCGCCCCGCCCCGGCCGCCTCCAGTCCCGCCCCGCGTCCCTCGGCCCGGCGGGAAAGGCGGCTTTGGTCGTAGGGTTCTTAATGTTGGAAAATGGCTCCGTCCAACTGTCAGCACGTCCCCGCTGTGCCATAAAGCCACGGGCGCCACATCTCCCAGGCGCACTGCCCTCGTATTCCACCCCTGTGAGCGCAAACCACCACACACAGCACGGAGCAACGCTCAGAAGCCACTCGTAGGGATAAACGCTTTCCCCATTCCTCGTAATGAGACGTAACTGCGTTTGCCATTGTCTCAGAGCGAAAACGTAAAAGTTGGGTGCTGTGGAAACACCGCTCAGACCTCTGCCTTAGAAGCACGGCCCACGAGGCACAGAAATGCAGCAGGGCCAGGGCACAGCACAGAGCTTCCAAAGCTCCCAAACATTCCGAATTTTCCTTTATTTGGTTTTTCACAACCTCGGCTCAGCCCATCCCCCTGCTGCGGCTCTTTCCCCATATGGACAACATTTGTCTTTTGTTTACTTAGCCAGCTGCAATGCGTGCTCCTTCCAAAGCCCTTCTTCTCTTTGTTTATACCCAGATCATACCACACCACAGTATCATCTGAGGAGCTGCATCCTGCTGATTCCAAACCATGCACACAGACAAACCTCTTCAGGCCTGCAAATACAGTTTCATCGCAGTCTCTGCTGGTGGAGAGCATGCTTCCCTGCAAACTGTTCCTCGTGGGAGTCCCACAGCCCACAGCCCTCCTCTAAGTACTGAGCACCCCATGCCTCAGGCCGAGGGAGAACGCCTCTGGTTCCCCCTTGGTGCCACATCTACCTTAATCAAGTGTGAAACGGCTTTGGGCTGCTCATCTCAGACGAACCTGTGCCACAGCTGAGCAAAAGGACCCAAAGGAAAAAAGGAATCAGGTTTTTGGTGTGATGGCCCCCCTGCTGGCACAAAGGGAGGTCTGGAAAAGCTACTCTCTGTTGCCGATGTCCTCATATCGAAGATCTGTTTGAAAACTGTGAGGCACCGTTAAAGCTCAAGGTCTTTTCATACAAAAACTCCCCTTAATACTTGAACCCACAGACTGCAGCGAAGTATCTATGCATTGGAGAAACTAACAGCATTCAAATTTCACATTCTGAGTTGTCCTCTCTACTTATATCTGCATCTTTTCTTACATTCCTGTTCAAACAATGATGTTGCTAAACGGTCCGAATCTGGCTGTATAACTGGCTCCTCTGGAGGCTTTCTGGGAGTGCAACATTTTCCTGACACACTCTGAGACTGTGGGTTAGGCTCCATGACAGAGAGAAGCTGTACCTTGGGAACGTGCCTGCTTCCGGAGTCCCTGTGACCCTCCTACAGCCTCTGGCACTGCGTGGGCTCTGCTCTGCTCTTGCTCTGACACTTCCCTCAAATTTCCAGGCCCCTAATCGTCCTTTTGTGATCGAACAGACATTTTTAACAGCAGCAAACGCACTTCTATACAATGAACTGTGAATGAGAGCATGTCTTTTTATTAACTAAACATTCCCTTTTATGCCAAAAGTTCAAAGTTGTGCACTTCAGCACAGAGGCTACAGGTTCTGTGACTTGGAAACAGTGCAGATGCTTTTCTGGAGGCCACTCAGACACCAGCCACAGCAATTTTCCAATAAAATCTCATGCAAATGGTGTCACTACATAATAGAAGATGGACTGTATTCTTTCTAACAGGGATAAAAAGTTCTCTTTGGAGAACTTCAAATACAGAGCATCAGCTATTTCAGAAGTATGCCAGGAAGGGTCCCTTGCAAAAGTGCTTATTCAGTACAGACTACCATGATTTACATGGTTTAGGTCAACTCATTTTCAGCAGGTTAAAGACTCAGAAGCTGGAAACTCTAGGCCAGTGTGAGCCTGCTCTGTCATGACTAGGATACAGTTTGTGTCTTTCTGTTGGATAAAGGAGACATTTACACAGCAGGGAGAGAGGCATCAATGAAAACTTCAGAAAACATAAAGAAGCCTAATTCAGGTTAAATTCATATGGTCACCAACACTTCCTTTAGGGACAAGGGCATCTTTAACACAGGAGAAGAGGAAAGATAAGTATGTTTCAACTGGCAAAAGGTGTGGGGAAAATGTATCACATACATCATACCTTTGGCACTTGGTCCTCCCACAGTGCAAGGATGGGACAAGGTGGTCCTTGACACTCCTTCCAAGCCTACACGACCTTTTGCTGCTGACTAAAACAAAAAAACAGTGAGCAAATGCTGATGCTCCCACCACCTACTAGTAAAAGGAAAAGCAATTTCCAGTCATCATTTGTAGAGGAGAATGACATTCTGCTGAAAACCAGGAAGTTCTCAGAGACCCCTCACTTCCACAGCAGAAGTTGAGGACACCTGGAAATTCCCAGCTGGCTGCCAGGACAGAGAGCCGTGCGCCAACAAGCTTGTTACCAATGCTGTCCTAGAACAAGAGACCAGAGAACTGAGAGAACTCATGCTTTAATAGACACTGAAATCACAAAGGAAGAAGGCCAAATGCCTCAGCAATTTCAATAAAAATATGAAAATCTTTTTACATGGTAAATTTCATAATATAAAAAGTTTAATGCTGTCTGGAAACAGAGTTTTAATTTACAAAAATGTCCGTATAGGCCAAACATGGCTAACACTGCATACATGGAGAGCAAGTGCTAAAGGGCTGCTGCTTGGAAGAGTCTTTGCTGACAGTCCTCTGAGTTACCATCTTCAATGCTCTTTTGAAGAGTTCTGCAACCGAGGGGCGAAGTTTTCCATACGCATTTGCAGCCTTTCTGGACTGCACTGCAATGCAATGAACCCAAAATTGCTCAAATCCATTATTACCACCTAGCCTGAAACTACCAGTGTTTTCTATCAGATTCACAGATCTTCTGTGCACCTGAATCTGTTCTGCAACATGAAAGAGAACAAACTGTCACAGAACGAGTTTGACCTAACGAGAGGAAGTGCGGCCAAGACTGATGTACACAGGTATAGCACCCTTCTATGATTTTTTGCCTTATTTAAACAAGGTACGACTAAAAAGAAGGAAAACCAGTAGCAGGCCGGGGTTCAGGCTAACCAACAAAACCAAATTAAACGGGATTTTGTTCCATGAGATTGTTTACTGTTGCCCTTTAGTTTCAGCTACAGATAGACAATAAAATATCTGTAATCGGTATCTCACACAGTAAAACACATGGGATAAAACCAAACTAAAATACATTCCACGGCCCGGGGGAATCGTTGCATGTGGCAGGTTTAGTGTGAAAGTGGGTAATACCTAATTCTTATTGCTCACTGTATTAAGCAGTGTTGTCACTTGTACCATGCACAAATACAACAACGACAAATGCATTTAAACGCCACAGAAGGAATTCTAATATCAAACAGAGAACATGTGATTTTCATTTCCTGAATTTCTCCACATATTGGGCAAACCTGATAAAACTGCTTTTTCCTCACAAAGGGGTTGTTTCTCAGTTGGGGGTGGAGGAGTGAGGCACAAGGTGTGTGAAGTGTCTCCCAGACATAAGCAAGCATGCATGTTGACGGCTCTCATTAAGCCAATGGAAGTGCCCTGTGCCAAGCCCATGGAAATAAACTTCTCAAAGACTTGTTCTAGTGACACCCACCTTCCTTATTTATACAACATCAATTTCCCAAGTACTGAACATCTGACCCCTCCCTGCTTCTAACGCATCCCTCCCCTTAAAAAATAAACCACAACGGAAGAACCACCACCCCCCACCCCAAGTTAGCTCTTTCTGAAAACTTTAAGCCAGTATGAAACCTACTGGCAGCATGAAAAAGGGTTGTACCAAAATGACAATATAGAATTTCCACAGATTAAAGAGCCTTTAGCTACGGATGTAAACTACAGTAAAGAGGCTTATTTCCGGCATGTTATGCAGCACTACAGGGAGTATTTGCTGTTGCTATACATAAAAAGCTGCCCACTTCCATCCTGGGTGTTCCTGGGATGTCGTTCTAAGTTATGCTGGTCAGAAACAGAGCAAGTCACACAGAGTCCCTCAGCAGTCGTGTGACCACAGCAAGCTGCACGATCAGCAGCCACCATCGACCTGATGTGTCGGTGCTGTACTGACTCATTTTGGCCCACTATTCTAATGTTCCCCACCTAACGATGGAAAGACAGTATCTAGCACCAAACCATCTCAGAAAGATGCAGTATACAGACAAGTAACTTGAATCGTATAAACTGAATGGATTTAGTCAACTTTTTTTTTTTTTTTTTGCTACATTGCATAATATGAGTAAATGAATAACTACTCTTTTTGTCTTTCTGCACTGAAACTTTTGTGACCATCCATCTCTCGTTAGCTGACTGTAACTACACAGTCTGATGTTCTTTGCCCTCAGCGCTTGTGTTCGTTTCTTGCAATAGCAAAAAGGAAATCATTCTCTCAACATCAGTGGCTTCCAGAATATACTCAAAGCAAGCATTTCGTACGTGCACCATGATTAAGTAGAACCTAAGTAATTTTACATCATGGTATCAGAATTGAATCCTCTGTCCTGCTATCACGCTTTTCTTCTGAGATCCCCCCAAGATCACAAATACTCAGGTCCACATTTTCAAGAAGAGCATCCAGACGTGATAAGTGCAACAATTACCTGCATCAGCAATGATCCCCTCACTAGTTTGGAGATCTGACTGCACTCACCATTCAGGTAGTCAGCTGCAAGACTGAAAGTTGGCTTAAGATCCCTCTAAAACTCAGGGCCTTATTAATAAGCCTCACAACACCTCCGTGAGGTAGGTAGGTAAGTTTTACTATCCCCATGTATATAGACAGGGAAGATGAGGCACAGAGAGGTGAAGTGATGAGCCTTCAGTCACTTGACAAATGTTGGGAGTGCATAATAGAAACCAAAAGCCTTGGTGATCCAGTGCTCCGACTTCATAGCACGCAGCCTGTGAAATACTCTGCTTGGATCTAAGTGCACAGTGTGGCTGAGTTCATGTCCACAGTTTTCAGTGCATGTAAATTATCATTTTGATTCTGATTACGTCACTACGTTTAATGGTCACTTAAAAAAAAGAATAGCCTCCAACTTGATTCACAGCACCTAAATGCCACCTAGCCTAGGAAAGCTTTCTGTCCTTCCCACATCACCCCTGGGGTGCTCTCTTTTTCCAAAAGGTGCACAGGTTCTGCACACAGCTGGTCTGCACGTTCCCTCACGTGTGTGTCCTGACTGCACAGTGACAGAAACGTATCCTGCCTGTGTACACTGGTGTACTTGCTCCTGAAGAAACTTGTCTCCACAGCAGGGGAAGGTTCTGCAGATGGGCCCACGATGAGCTACTTGCAAACGTTTAGTAGGATCAGAGAAGGATTTACTTGGATAACTTCTAAACCACATACACTGATGTCACATTCCTGCCAATGTGGAACTACAAAACAATATTATGAGCCTCACTGTCTGTACACACTCAGCAGACAGAAGACATCTGTACTGCCCAAATACCTGCCAAGATGAAAATTTCACCATCGTAACATTGTGTGCCAGAAAGATCAGAGCGTTGATAACACAGAGCTCATCTCTCTGACACACTCACTACCTCATGCTGAGGCTCACCTTCTCCGTTATACCCAAACATTCTTTGGGAGCAGCTCAACCAGCAGAAAGTCACCTGAGAGGTTTCCCTCCAGACAGAAGTTACCTGGGATGCAGGTTTTAGAACGGGGCATCTCTCTCCTCTTGTCTTTGTGTCACTGTTTATATCAATGAAAAGAGAACTGCTATGGAGTTGCAGTGTCAGCAATTTCTTGTGTTTTGCTAACAACTTACTGGAGGTACCTAGAGGTGTGTTATCTCCTCCTCTCTGCCAGCCTTTAAACCAACCAGAGAAACGGCTTGTAATGCTGCAAGCAGAAACCTGTGCATGCTTTATGGAAGTTCTGCCTCCTCTCTTCTCTCTCCAATCCCTGATATGTATAATTTCTGTATAAAAAGCCAGCTGTAAAACCTCCTATTAGGATAAAAAATACAAGGTGGTGGCTTAAAATCTAACATTTTTTGAACAGAAAGAGATTTGCTGGACCGGTTGCAGCAAAAACGGAACGCTACATAGAACCTGTGAAGCAAGTCTGGCCAAAGACCTGATAACAGAAACTAAAACCCATCTGTGTGAGGCCCAGGTTCCTACACAGGGACAGCAAGGGCCAATCTGTTGCATTTCTGTGTATTGACAAAAGTATGACCATGGCTTCTTAGATAATATTCTGTGGTTCTGTATCGATAAAGGCAAGTGGGCAGAAGCAAATACTTTAACAAGACTTTAAGTTATCGGTTGGTACTCAAGACATTTCAACATTTGGAGGATGGAAAAAATCTTCCTGGTGACAAGAATTTATAACCATTCCCAGACGGCAGCCTCATGGGGCGTACAGACCCTGCAGCGCTACTGGGAGGTGGAGGGTGAGCTGATGTCACTGCATTTGTAGTTTCAGGGTGTCTGTGTCCATTAGGAGGGTTCTTTTGTGGAGAAGCAAGGTGTTGCTCAATAGACAGGTCCTTTAGTTCCAGCTTTTCTGCGCTTTCTTCTTTGCTGTGCCGTGGAGACAAATTTAGCAAGCTGAGGACATCTTTCTTAGAAGTCATTGTTCCAGGTGCTCCTCGGAGAATCTTTATTGGGCCACTGGAGTGCTGGGGGGTGTTTTGCCAGAACATCTTTAAGTTGTGAATCGCTTGCACTTTTTCATCAATGGCAGCCATTTTTAGTTTGTCTATGTCTGGGGCATCAGCTGGGCTAGAGCGAGCAGAACCGGTGGAGGAGTAAGAAAGAGCTGGAGATGGAGTGCTGCCAGCAGGAGACTGATGCCCTGAACTCGGGGAGATATTTCTGGGTGATTTAGAAATATGAGCACTGTAAGGAGAGCTGGGGTACTTGAGCTTAAAGTGTGGCTGCTCAGTTAAGGACCCGTGTGAATCACAGCTTGGAGATGGCTGCCCACTGTACTGGCCCGTGCCTTCTTTGTTTGACATCTCCGATGCTGTGGGGCTATTATAGCCAGAACTCACTTTCTGAAGGGATGAACTCCTTGTTGGAGGCTTTGGTTTAATTGCAAGAGGTGAAGACTGATTTTTCTGACTCGAGCTGATTGGCCTGCTGAACGCACTGGTCTCTGATGATTTGAATGCAGACATACCTGCTGGTGTGGGAGCTGCATCATCGGAATTTTTGCTCTTACTTATTTGACTGCTGCTTCTCTGAAGACGTTCAACAGCAATGAGGTGACTCTGAGTTTCTTCCAGGATTTTTTGAGCCAACTCTTGAGGATCAAGCTTTGGATTACTGTCCTCTTGGGATTTGACAGTGCTGTCAGTCTCAGTACTAGACTGGTCAGATTCCCCAGTATCAGAACTTGCAAGTTTTCCAACTTTCTGGAAAGGTGAGTTTGGGCTGGGAATAAGAGTCATTTTAACAGGAGAATTTGGAGTACTTATGCTCCCTTTGGAACTGACAGGCTCTTTAACACCACCAGTTTGACCAGCTTTGGGCTGCTTGTGATCAGGGGAAAATCTTGTTTTTACATTTTCCTGGTAACTGGCCAAAGGCTCATTGCTGATTATAGAAAAACCTTCATATTCTTCTTCATCTTTGCTGGCTACCACGCTGGTTTGTGGAGACAACTGGCTCTGCACTGCAGACCTATGTGGATAGATGTTCTTGGGCCTCTCATAGTCCTGGCGTCCTCTGTGTCCCACGCCATCCGGCATGCTCTCTGGCTTGGAAACAAAACTCATGGAAGAGGCAATGGAGCTCAGGCTATACACAGAAATGGCATCTGATGCGATGCCATCCGGACAAGTAGGAGAGAATGGTGGGTTTTGGTACTGTGGTACAGGGTTGGAAATAGACTGAGCAGAAGCCAGTGACTCTAGTGATGAGGAACTGTCCAGGCTAAGGCGCTTAGGCAGCTCTGTAGAATCTAAAAAAGAATTTAAAAAAAGTACAAGCGTGCCCTTAGATACACAGTAATAGTAAACCAAATCAGGCAATGTGCTTATCAGAACTAAGAGAAAATGCTATAAAACATGCACTGCATTACTTAAAAGAAAAAACCACAAGCACAACAACAAACCAAACAACCTATTACATAGGTGAGAAAAATAATGAGCACAGGTCAGGAAACGTATGGACGAGGGCCTCAGACCAAGTATCCTAAGGGAAAACTTTGGGAATTCACCAACTGATTAGGATTTTATATCTCAAAATCTTCCAGCTGCTGGTGTGTATTCCTAACTTTGTCTTCAGGCAAATCTGAACGCTGTTTTTAACATTAAAAAACCGTCTGCTGCACTTGTTAAGTGATGCATGGCCTGTGGTGCATGTATGATGATGAATGTGTGATGTCTGCAAAAGGAACGACTGTGAGATTTCAATGGAATTGATTTTGATCAAATCATCAGATAGTATACGAGCAAAAACTACTCTAAGTAGCTTTACCAAAAAGTGCCAGC
The DNA here is from genome assembly GCF_905368555.1 of Meleagris gallopavo. Lineage (NCBI taxonomy): Eukaryota > Metazoa > Chordata > Aves > Galliformes > Phasianidae > Meleagris > Meleagris gallopavo. The sequence continues at coordinate 7,611,623 of NC_139420.1, forward strand.
AAGGACTGTAGAGCAAAGTGCATGGTCCTTCTATTAGCTTGCTTCCCAGTTTTCAGAATCACCTCCTCTTGCCCCACTTCACAAAGGTCAAAACCTGTAGCAGAACAAGGAGCAAAAAGTCACAATTCATGAAAAGATCCTATGTTCTAAACAAGCATCATCTTGTTTTTAGCACACACAGAACAAAGAGACATTAAATGCAATGCCCTGGAATGACATCTCTTCATCTGCAATATCTGGTTTGCTTTTATTACTATTTATCAGATCTTCACAAGAGCACTATGGAGTTGGGCTGTGAACACTTGTACATACACAAAGCACACCAGTCCAAACTGATAGACAAAACACACTGCTCAGTATTTTAGCTGCAAATTATATGGAATTATTCCAACCCAGGCCATTCTGTGATTCTGTGAAGAACAAAGACCATGGAGTTTACCAAACAAGGCCTGGGCAGCAGGAGGCATAAATGTGAGGGACAAGCAATGCCTGGCTTTTACAAGCTCTTCAGGCTTCTTGGACATCTCTTTCCACCATGTTGCCTCTTTCCTGCAGTGTCCTTCCCCTAAGCCTTTGCAGGTCCAAGTCAGAATAAAACCTAGTTAGATATTTAGTTCTTACCTATCTTTTCTGCAGGATGCAGATCCTGGTACATACTATCCTGGCCTATTGCACAGGTTGCCCAGCCAAAGGAATGACTGGTTCACCTTCAGGTAGGAAGTCAGAAGCAAACTCACAAGTATGCATTATGGACAACAGGAGAACCAGATTCTGAAATTAAAACAGCACCGATTTGCTCTAAACCCTGAAATCCACCTTCTGTTGACTCAGGAGATGTTCTGGTGCATGACAAAAAAGCTGTTTATCACTGACCAATCTGTAAATGGGAGCTTGGTGCATGTGAACTGGCCGTGCAATACTGAGCAGTCAAGGAACATATCCAGAGATGCAGAGACCAAAGAGAACCCAGACAAACAAATCTACAGCTGTGAGCCTCATCGCTACTTCAAGCCACCGTATGAGACACCAGCACTAGCTTCAGAAAGATAAGGAAAGAAGTGTTTTCCTACCTAGAGCTGCCAGAAACTCATGACAGCCAGGAAGCCTCCAGAGTTGGACACTGATAGAAACCTGGATTGGTGCAGAGGAGAAATCCTGTTCCTTCTCGCCTGCCTGAAGTTGAACCAGGACTTGATGTAGCTGAAAATAACACAAACATTATCCATTCCTTAGAAATCAAATCACTGCTTTTCTGACAGTCACACCGAAGGAAATGCATGCTGAGAGCCCCTCACCAATACACTCATACACTTAGCTGCTGCTCCTGAACAGAACAGTGAGATGAAAGATCTGAGCAGAGAGAACAGTCCAGGGACAGCAATTATGGACACACTTGATCAGCAGCACATCAAGGGACAGAACAAGGGGGAGGGCTGGGGTGTGGTCAGTGGAAATTGAGTAAGGAGGAAGCACAGCAGGAATGCATGGGAAGTGAAAGCAAAGGGGCTACTCACAGACATTTGCTAAAGCCCGTACCATGACTGAGCAATACGCCTTAAATGAAACCCAGAAAACTCATTCTCAGCATTTAACTGGGCAGAATGAGTCACATGAAGCTATGGAAGACTTTCCTAATATCTCTGTGGCCTTCCAGGAGTGAATTTACTCAACACTGCCCAAAGGACAGGAGTAGCAAAATTGAGAAAAAAAAAATGTGTTTATGAAGATCTGACACAAGTTAAGGTGCCAAGGCCTCAAAAACACAGCCAGGGAAGGAAGGATGGAAAATCATTAACTGGGGACCAGATACCTCAGGACCACCCATCTCTTCCAACCCACAAAAGCTTACACAGTCTTTTTCCACATTAGCACCATGGGGCAAATTCCAGGCCTGAAAGCAGGGTGAAGATGGTACCCTGCAGCTCAGGGAAATGGCTCTGCAGCAACCAAGGCTTTAATCCTGCACAGCAGTGTCATTCCCCTGTGCATGTAATATACTCACCATTCCCACCACATTTTTAACAGCCTTCAGGCAGCAGATAACAGAGAAGGAAAAGAGAGGAGAAAAGAACACAGGTTACTCTGTGCTACAAAATGCCTGTGACAGGGAGCCCTGCAGTGCAGCGACACATCCACATGCAAACAAGCATCCTGACTGCAGGATGCTCTATTCTGAGAAAGAAGGGAGCAATGGAAATGGCTTGAGCTGTGAATCAGGAGCCCAGCAGTGTAGGAAGTGGCAGCTGGAATCTGGGAATGCCCAGCTCACTGCAGTCAGCTCAGACAGAAGGCAGGCAGACACCCAGGCCAACCCACATTCTGGCAGAAGGCTGAACATAAAACAAGCCCTTCCATCCTTTTATCTGGTATATATTATTGGCATTTAAAACAGTCATCAATCCCTATATATTCCTTGCATATGTAGTAGCACCAAAGTTCGTACTTTTGTGGCTCCTGCCTTCCAGTTTATGCTAAAGATAAGCACTTTCTATCCAGAGCAAGAAATTAGACTGCCCACCTCACTGTTTCACTAACAAGAGCACGTGCTCCCTTCCAACACCAATTACTGGAAAGACACAGATAAAAGCAACAGCTATTGACTGAACTGAAAGTGTTCACGCTTCAGTTCTATGCGAAGTCTTGTCTCCTTTGGGACAGGCTGCGCCTTTGCTGCTCACCAACTGAAGTGCTGAGAAGAAGGAGGCAAGGCCAGCAAGTAGCAGCAGAAGTTGTGAGAGTTCAGCTGAAAAATCCTGAACTTACAACTAGGTAGGTTATTGTGCAAAAGGAAATTCTGCCTATGGTTTGGGCTACTCAAGAACATTTGCAGAAGCGATGCAATATATTCCTGCCAGTCTGAATATTCTTCCCTGGGTGATTTAACTGTCTGAGACAAGAAGACAATCGTGAAGTAATCTCATGGACAATCAAACATACAGATCTACTACGATGTTGTCCTCATCACATCCCATTTACAGCAAGCCTCCCTCTGGTGGTAAGGAGGAAAAAATAACCCTTCACAATAGAAGTCTCAGGCACTAACAAAAGAGCCAAAGCAAGAATGCAAAATATCACAAAGCCATCAGAAATATCCCTTGTGCTACTGTAACTTGTGACAAGAAACTATTTCCTTGAAGCAGACATAGTCTACCTGACCTACAAAGCAGCTTCTTAATGGATAACTACAAAGCTGGAGTTGTTATTTTGTATTCTGTGCAGACAAACTCAACACCACAGTGTGAATGAGAGCCCTCTAGAACCACACAGAGATAATCCCAGCTACTTTCCGTGGTACTTCCCCATAACATCTTTGCATGGTGAAAGGGGGAAATAGTCTGCTGTTCACCTGTTCACAATGTGTAGTGTGTTCATTTACTCAAGCAAGCAAATGATCACAATAAACCTTATTTGAGGAGCCATTGGGATAGTAAGAAACATGTAAGGGAAAGCTAGCCAGGCTGGTGGCACAGTGAAGTTAGGTTCTTCTAGGCATGCTACAAAAACAGGGAAAAGGGAAGAATGTGAAGGAGGTGGGGAGGATTGGGGCACAGGGGAGCACCATGGCCACAGGTTGGCACTATGTCTCTCTCTTAAATTAGGTGAATTCTTGCAGCAGAGCTATGACTACTCAAATCAGAAAAAAAACATTGGCTCAATAAGTTCTAAGATCCTGGCATCACCCAAAGTCAGGTATTCTCCGCGTTGTTGGTAACTACAGGGTACAAAATCAGCCAACACAGGCCCTGGATAGGATACAGATGTTTGGTCTGGATGGGCCAAAAAGTAGTGCTTCTACCACTCATTTTCCACATTTTGCTTCTCCCTCACTGTACAGTACGTATTATGCTTTCACTTTCACTGATCTGTGAGATCCAAGGCCATGCAACCCAGTAATATGCTTTTTCTTTTCTCCACACACACTTTCTTTCACACAAACAGGGAAATACAGAGTTTCGGCCTCCGAGGCTGATAAACCACAGCGCAAACCACTCTGTGTGTTTCTGAATTTACTGACCTGGAATGAACCATTTGGAAACTGGTACTGGAGAAAAACCTCCAACTTACCCTGTTGATGAGCTGTTCTCCTGTTTCTGAAGCTGTGATAAGTTTACAAAGTGCCTGAAGTGCAGGGTTAGGCAAACCTGGAAAATACCAGCAAAAACAGATTGTTCAGTACCTGCTTATTGTCTGCTAAGAATGTAGCAACCTGAATCGGACGTAACTCCAGCTAATTCTTAGAACTCTCTCCCCAACTGAATCATTCTGGAAACAGCAGCAATTTCCAGAAAATGTTTTTCCCAACCTTGCATCTGATTATAAAAGAAGGGGAGAGATATCTTACTTCTCAAATACTGGACCCAGGAGTAAATGATTTCAATCTACAACAGTTTCATTAACATTTACTTCTAGAACCTCTATTCTGTTAAATGCTTTCACTTCATTATTGTAGAAACCTAGACCAGCAGCATCATTCTGCAGGCTTACACCAAAGAAAGGCAGGAAAAGGCAAATGTCTGCTTAGATATAAGAGAACAGAGCCTGCAGCTGGCCTGCTTCTTACCTAGGAGTGACTGTATGGTGCTGCTGCACTGCTGCAGTCGTTCACCAGGGTCGGAGGTGGGGAAGAACACTGCTGCTGGCAGGCCGCTGGCTGGAGGGTCCAAGCGAAACCCCACTGCTGTGAGCAGTGCCTGCCAGCCTGGGATACCTCCAACTTTATTCTCCACGCTTTGCTGGGAAGTATACATGGAGTTGTGCTGCCCATTCTGGATTCGCTGCAATGATTTCTCCACCTGTGAGGAAAATACAGAGTTAGCTCACTATAGAAGAGATTTTTATTAACAACATCATTTTACACAGTAAAGAGGCAGGAACAAAGGGCTGAGGGACAGCAAGGCTGGTGATGAATCTGTCACACATAGAAGACTAAGTGCTCCTGAAAACAGAGGTTCAAGCAGCTCAGCACCCACAGCTTTAAAATAACTGTGACTAGCAACACTGTGCTCTGGGACTGGGTAAATGAATGCCACAGGAACGAAGTACCAGCCTGATTGTGACTATTTCCAATAAGTGAGCAGTGGCATCTGTCTGCTCAAGATGACTCACTCTCAGGTTCCAGCCTCTTAAGTACACTGTTCGTTACCAGACAAGAGCGTGCAGAGCTATATGGTAAGGAGTAACAAGAGGAAAGTGGCCACAAAAACCCAGTAAGTGGAATGACTAGCAATGTTCATGAGTTTCCATCCTCTCATGGATACTCCACATTCCTGTGGGACTACAGAAGACATACTGGGAAAATAAAAAAAGAAAATAAAAGCACTACAAGAGTGTCCTCATCATCTGGCAGCTTGACCTCCACCCTGGCACTCCCCACAGCAGGCTACTGGTACATGTGGGAACAGAAGTGTCTCTCATCTCCAAGTCTGCCCACAGACCTCAGTCACTAGCTCTGCACCCCTGTGACTGCTCTCTTGCAATGTCCATAGCAATTTTCCTTGTCAAAACAATTAACCCCAACGATAATCTCATTTTTAAAGCATATCCCCAATTCAACAGCTTATGCAAACCAGATGGGACTGGGAAAGATTCTTGTCATGACACAACAGAGGACTTCATATCTACTCTGGAGACTCCTTTAGGTATCCCATTCTTCTTACACTGACTGGTTTAGCAAGGTAATGACTTACGGTATGAAAGAAGGCTTGAAGGTTCATATCCAAGTGTGACCTATTACACATCAGGGTGCTTCTCCTCCCATTCTTCATTCAAAGATTCATCTCTCTACGACACAGACTGCAAGCCCCCCTCCCATGCCTGCCAGGTGCTGCAGCATTGCCTCCCTTACCAGATGGAGCAGGACACGCAGGGCATCCCGTGCCCTTTCGGGATGCTGCAGAATCTCAGTCAGGGCCTGTCCTACCAGTGAAGAGGGGCTGTTCAGCTTCATATCGCTCCCAATAAGCATGAAGCCTGCAGGGTTCAGAAGAAGAGACTTACTGAAAATTGAGTCAAGCTGAGACAGAAATGAGACAGACTGAGAACCTCTGTTACTGGAAACATGCAGAACAGAAGCAGATAACTTCTCCCTGCTCAGACTAATGACATAATGTTTTATTGCACCCTGCATGATTACTGTCCACTCGCTGCCCAGTTCTATGAGACTGAATTTCTAGAAAGCTTCTGGATGCTTCTTACTTGTCATCCTCTGCTAACTCAATTCTGCTTTCCTGCTCAAACAAGTGGAATAACACTGTCTTTTGGTTAAGTGCTCCCCTACAAATCTCAAACACGTACTGAATGAGTGGTATTGCACATTATTTCTTTGTAGTCATGGAACAATTGTGATGAAACACTTTACCTTGCAATTGCTCTAGATTATATTAAATCCACAACCCATTTACTATACAGCAAAATACCAACATTTCTCCCTGATACTGACATTCAGCCACGCTCAGATGAATTAGAGCCTGAAACACAGGCTGAGTTCTGTGTGAGCGCAGGGAACGTGCTGCTCTCAGCTACCTGCTAGCACCAATTCTTTCTTAATTCAAACTCTCTGGCATAAGAACCCTTTCTAAAACTCACAGATTATCACAAGACAGATTCCTCCTACCTGCCCAGTTGGATGGATGGGAGAACTGCTTGCTGCTCTGTACAGTCTTCATTGCTTCACCAAGGGCTGCGCTGGCTTTCATCCCATTTAAGAGGGAGGAATAGAAGGCGTGTACAAACATTTTGGATGCAGCCACTGGAACAGGCCACAGGGACACTAGGACACACTGAGCCCCAGCAGCCAGGAATGCTCTTGTCAAGCCAATGACTCCATCAGCAGTGACTTTGCTGTTGGATTCTTGGTAAGAGCCAAGAACCACTAATTTTACAGGAAGCCGCAGATCCAGGACATCAGCTGCAGTCAGCAGAAACTCCTGGAGAGGAGGACAGTCTGAGATGCTCTCCACATCACTGGCATCATCCTGCATGCGAAGGGATTCTGGAATTGTGTAGGGGTTCCCAAATGAACTCTTGCTGCTGGCTGGATTGCTGTCAGTGTTGGGTGTCAGGACCAAAGCAGCAAGCTTCCAGGAGACGTGGGTTGCAAAATGGACACACTCTGCCTGAGTGAGGGCACTCATGACTCTCTCTTTTGTTGCTGCACTGCCAACTAAGGGTTGGCAGCCAAGTAACTCTGATACCATATATGCTTCCTCTTCTGCAGAAGGCATAGGTCCCCACAGCCACCTATCCATAACTGCTGAAGGGAGCTTGGGATTTCCTATGACAGCTGCCATTGAGGTAGAACTGGAGTAAGCAGAAGTATTCTTCTTTCCATGGGACTATATGGAGAGAAAAAGAAAGCATAAATTGGGCTCAGAGATCTGTCTGTTGAGGTGTTGCTAGTAAAGCAATCTGTCTCTTTGGTTATAAACAGAAGTTTGGACATTGTAATTATTAAAGAAAGCTCTGTATTTCATTAGTTTTTTCCATTTAAATATTCCAAGGAATATCTCCACTTTAGGACTGTCAGGATTTCTATCTCCGCTTCTTGGTTTAACATATAGATTAAAACAGAAAGGAATATACGTAGCCCAGGTCATCCTGAAGGGCTGTAGGAGAGCTAAACATACAAAGAAGATCCCAGCTTCCCACTTTAAGGGAGGATTATTTGTAAACACCCACTACCTGGTTTCTAGCACCCGTATTTCAAGGATTAGCAGATCCACTGCCAACAGCATGGCGCTGTGTGCAACTGATTACTAGGGCCTGATACTGACCAGAAATCCTTAATGCCCACATGAGTAACAGAGAAAATATTCAGACCTTTTTGCTGTTCCAGTGACTGCATTTAACCCAATGCAAGGCCAGACATGCAGCGTTAACACTGCTCAGCAAAAGAGATGTGACTTAAGATATTCTCCCTGGAGACACAGGCCTTAGAAAAGTTGACAGTGTTTGCCATGCATCAGCATGAAGATATTTCGGAGATTTGCCAGAGGTATCGGCTTTGACTTATGGCTTCACTGTCATGAGACATCAATGTCCTCCACACAGAAACCTGAGAAGCAGGGAAACGTAACTAGGAATGTGATAAGGCAGCTAATTCACCAAGGAAGCTCAGCATGTATCACGAACACCTACATTTCTGCAGTTTGCCCACAACCCAGGATATGCTGCCCTTCCAAGGAGGATATCCGATTCCCCTCGTACTTCCTGGCATATCTGGTGCTGTGATTCTATACTGCAGAAATTATACCAGAATACTTTGCATGCTCATCTGCCCTGGGAGTGCTGCAGGAAGGTGGCACATTTACCATTTCTATTGTGCAGGAGGACAGAGCTGCTGCTATTCCTGCACACATAGGAACTTATACCTCGGGGGAGAGGTTCTGTGAGAGGGAGGTTTTAAAACGCAGTGTCAGACCTTGGAGCTGGGATTCAGCGACTGGATGGACGGTACTGCAATGAGGCTGAAGCGCTCATAGAGGTACTCGTTGGAGGAACTGCCCTTCAGGAGAGCAAAAGGAATGAGGTACAGTTCTCCCTCCAGAACCAAGATCAACTGGCGGTGACGGCCAACGGGCCCACTGGAATGCATCAAGCCCTGAAAAGCAAAGACATAGAATTAGTATGGTCCGAAGAAGTCTCAAGGATTTGGATGCAAACTGTCATTACATTTCTAGGCAATCGTCCACCTTTAAGGCAGAGAAGCAGCATTACTTAGTCCTGGTAAATAAATTATTTCTTTGAAGATGAAAGCTTCAGCGCAGGCTTAGGTGAGAGTCAGCCCTCCTTCCGACATAGCTTCGGAGCTAACAGTTCAGCCTCTGCTGCTCTGTTCCCCTCTAGGCTGCTCCATGTTCCCAGAGACAAGATCACTTTGCAGTGTGTGCTGCAGGATGGAGACAAGGATCTAACATTTGGACTGTCGTTCTTATGAGAATTTTGATTTTAAATGATTTAATCTCCATCAGATGCAGCAACTATCTGTTTTGACATCAGAAAAACAGTTACTCGGGCTCTTCTGATCTAGAAATTCAGGGGCTTCAACAGAACAGGAAGCATATTTTCAAACAAGCAGCATTTCATGAATAATAACCTCACAAAACCTCTGTGGATCTAGTTAGATTCTTTTTGGAAGAAATATCACTCATGTTCTAACACTCTTCTGCTATTTATCAGATGTTAATCCGTTTGAAATCCGCGCTTTAGAGCAAAGTTATTTCAGCTCAGCTCCCATTTAAGAGAAGACAGAATAATCTTCTTTATTTTGTTATCAGCAGTGAGCTACTACCACAAATGGAAACACAAACTTTTAAAACATGGCATGGATGAATAAGATTAGGAAATCCTGAAGTGTGTGCACACTGAATAATCACCATCCAACAAAAAAAAAAGACTATTGTGCAGTTTGAGGGTGAATGTTACTACTTATATCAGTATGCACCCTGGTCCTAACACGATTCCTCCCTCCACTTTGCTCAGGGTCTAGCTGGAGCAGATTTCCAGACTGCACCGTGATGCACTGATAGCTAAGGATTAATTTGAGATACATTGACCCCATCTCACCACCAATCAGAGAATAACAGGAATTTGCAATTGGTCTCAAGCTTCAGCTCTCAGGCAGCAGCAAAGATGAATGAACATTATTAAGAAACAGAAGTTTCAGTCAGGTGATTTCCCCCCAAAAGGAGTTGGGAGTGAGTCAGAAATGCCAAAAAACGTCAGCTACACCAGAGAGTGTCAAACAGTAGGAAGCTGAAGAGAGACAATGAGGTGTTTTCAATGTCTTTTTGGCTTTCAAAGAGGGAAAAAAAACTGCTGAAAGATGAGAAAAATTTCATTTTAAAGGAATTAAGAACAGCTATTGACCTCTTGTTGTACCTCCTTCCCTCCTTACAGCTCTTGAGCTCGTCCTGCCCACAGACTGGAGAAGAGGATGCAGGGCCATCCCTGACACGCAGCAGCCTCAGGAGCCATCCTGTGAACCATGTCTGCTCCAGCCTGACACGCTGTTTACAACACCAGCAGCCCCAAGGGATGCTTGCCCAGCACTGGCTGTCTGTGCTGAACCAGGATGCGTGCTCTGCAGCTAAATCCACCAGCTCCCATTCAGCCTTGCCACTTTTTGCAGAGCCCAAGCTGACAAGCAGTAGCTTCCCACCAGGGAGCTGTTTTCCAGAAATGTTTGTTTGCTTTTTATTTTTATTTTTAATAAGTACTCCATTTTACCTACTGCTCCAATTCTATTGGCAACAGAACCAGAGCACCTGAGCCAGAATGACATACACCTAGCAGAATTTTGAGTTTGCATGGTTTTTTTTCCATACTTTTAACAGTCTTTCACTCTTCCTTATGTATTTGTTCCTCGGTGAGTCTGCCAAGTTTGCCAATTAGGATTAGCAATCAGGGACACACTTCCTTCATCAAAAGCATTACACTTTGGCAGCTGAGTGGAAGTGATTCTTTGTTTTCCTCTCCCAGTATATTCAGTCTCATTTGGGAAGACCAAGCTGAAGGCATCATGCCTCAGAACAACCCCCGGGCTGGCCATTTCAGCTTTCCAAGTGACAGGGAGTTTCTGTAAGCAAATCTCTACATCTAGAAGCTTACTCCTTCCATGGGTCCTATCAGTAAGTCGTAGAGTGCTCGGAGAGGGGGTTTGGTGAAGGAAGCCTGCCTCCTTGGAAGAGAAGATGTTCCATCCTTAACAGGAGACACGGTACTGCTGAACAGACTGGTCATGCTCTGACTGCTCCTGTGGGATAAAGGCAAGAGAGAGGTTAGTTTCAGAGACCAGAGGTCCACAGTAGGTTGCACTGACTTCACAACACGAACAAAGAGCCAGTCCCAGTCTGTCCAAGCAGAGCACTGCACTCTGTAAGATGCTTCACACCAGGGTTTTATTCTCCCATTCAGCTTCACACCACAATGCACAATGACAGCAATGGCACAAGATCCTCTGGCACCTCCACCTGGTGCCAGGCCTCATCACACACCAGCAATCCGAGGAGCCTGAAATGGCGTGGGTACAAAAAGTTATGGCCCCGAGGAGGAAATGAAGTTGCCCCAATCTGGTCTGTCTAATCCAGCAGCTGTGCTCCCCAGAAAGGTTATCCTTGGCATGGTGCCATGAACAACCATTTTATATGAAAAGGATAATTTTCCAGAAAGTTTTAACAGGTGGGCCCTTAAAAAAGAGGAAGGGGGGAAATGAGATGTTTTACAGTAATAGTACTACGAGGCCAGAAGTCAACCAGAGTCACCATTGGAGCTGTCTGGTAACGAAAACAACATCTCTGGCATAAAAGGCCACCCACGAGGGCCTCATTGTCCCCATGGGGCCAAAAGCACCTGATAGAGCATTCCTTGTAACCCCAGCCTACATCATGCTCTGATGCTGCTGCACAGAGAAAGCCTCCTTCCCTTCCTAATCTCCAGGAAGTGCAGCACTGTTCCAACTCTCAGATACTTTCCAGTGCCATGTGGTTTTGCCAATTTATATGACAGGAAAGCAGCTATAGCTTCCCGGACTCACGACCAACCCCTCACACCTCATCAGCACGTTAGGTGTGCTGTGGTTTAACCCAGCAGGCAGCAAAGCACCACACAGCCATTCACTCACTGCTTTACTCCAGTGGGATAGTGGAGAGAATTAGAAAAAAAAACTAAGTAGAACTCTTGAGATGTGATAAAAACTATTTAAGATGGAAAAGGAAGAAAAAAATAGTAATTGTGGTTTTATATATATGTATATTTATAAATCAAGTGATGCACAACATAACTGCTTCCCACCCACCAACCAATGCTCACCTGTACCTAAGCTGCAGCTGCTCTCCCTGAACAACTCCCCCTGTCTCTGTTCCTTGTCTCTGTTCCTCAGTTTTACCTCTTGCAGCACTGTGTTCTCCCCTCTAGAACCCTCTGCAGCAGCTGACTGAGCTGAGCACACTTTGCAGAGCAACGCTGTTTCCAGACTATCAAGCACAAGGCTTTAGAATCTGATCAGGAAATAAAAACTGTGCTATCCCAACCTGAAGGTTGGACCGGATGATCTCCAGAGGTCCCTCCCAGCCTACTGATTCTGTGATTGTCTGATGCTGTGGATCCTGTATGGCGGATTCCTCCACTATATTCCATCGAATACAGAAGCAGGGAATGGCAGGGGTATTCTGCTGCTTGCCCAGGAACCAGCCAGCAAGAAGAGCCCTGGTCCAAGCCCAACAGCTCCGACCTTCCCAGGGTGCAGCCATGTGCCAGCAGGTGGCACTCACAGCCCCGTCTTCCACCTTAAGCCACTTTCACTGACTAATTTATTGCAGGGGATAGGAGCTTGATTGCTCTAATGAGTAGAGCCCCCTTCACCTTATTTGCACAGCCAAGAAAACCTGGATTTATCCCTTCACCACTCAAATAGGATTTTTTATTAAAATAAAATCAAAGGAGTGTCATAAATCTTTCACATCCTTTGTGTGTGTGTACACAAAGGAGAGTGAGAAAATCCATAGTGGGAGGCTGACAGACATCTTTTGCAGCAGGCAGATCGAACCTGGAGCCCTCTCTCCCTTTCCTCCCAGAAGAGTACAAATGAACAGCTCTCCAGGGACCTGTACAGGGTCCACATCCCAGTGATTTCAATGTAATGAAAGAGACTTTGGAATTTTTCAGTCAAACACTTCTACAAAGCCCCAGCACTGGCTTCTGGGATGCTGCACAGCCGCAGGGCTGAGCACTTCAACCCTGCTTTTGCTGTGTTCCCTCCCCTGATTTCTGGAACAATAAATATCACTTGGAGTCTGCACAGACTGCACAGTGTAGCTTATTTACAACCCTTTGTACAAGGAAATGGTGATTTGCAGCAAGCAAAGCAAACAACAAACTGGGGCTCAGGAATGCCTGCATGTCAGTGTTAGCTCTGCTTCTTCCCTTTATCTTGAAGATGCAGAACAAAGCAGTGATCCCCTGAGAATCTCAGAGAATGGAAGAGAAAACCCTCATCACACAAGCCTTGAGCTAAGACTAATTCATCCTGTAAGCCTCTGAGGAACAAGCTTAGCAGAGGGTCAGTGTGGCTAGGCAAAGGCTGGAGTCAGAGTTTGTACTGCAGTCAGCACAGGTCTGCTCTTGTCTTGGCATCCATTAGGGCTCTGGACAAAATAAATTCCACTCGTGGCCTTGCAGAGCCATTCAGAATGGTTCAGTATAAGGCTTACTACTGCAGTGATCTGTCAGGCTTGGGACGAATGGACATCCAGACCTGGCAAGCCTGTCCAAAAAAGCTCTTTCCAACAGATGCAGCCTCATGTCCAAATTCAGCACCTTGACACAGCCACAATACCAAGCTCTGTGAAGCTCCAGAAATGTTCAGATACGAGCAATCTGTGGATGCTTTCAAGCAGCCAAAGTTATCTCCAACACCCAGTAGTTGTTGCACATCGGTGCTCTATCAGTGACATCAGCAGCTCAACTGAAATCACTGCAGTGTCCCTGCAGTGCTCCTTTCTCCTTTGAAGTCCACTTCTCCTCAGAAGTTCCTTAATTTCAACTGCCAAACCCAAGTATTCTTTCTTTCTAAGCAGTGTTGCCAAAGAAAAAAAAAAAAAATCATATTACTCTCTACTTAAAAGTCAGAATCACCAGGTTACCTGATAACAGCAGCCAGAAGGCACTCACCCAAACCAAGGGATTTCTTTCAGTCACCTGCTCATCACCAGAAATGGAGACAGGATGGCTCCAAATAGTTCCAGCATCTCTTAGGGCCTCATTTTGCCATGGGTTCTTAACAGCACGTGCAATTCCTGTGCGTGAAAGAACTTGCACTGGCCTCATGCCATGCAAACTCCCTCGAGGATCCAAAACATGTGAGCACTGCATTCAGGCCCCACATAGGAATGCAAGGCCTGCCTTGGCAGCAGGAAAGGCAAACTCTTACTCTTGGCTCCAAGCAGGCCCTACTCCTCTTTGTGCCCTGCAGCACAGAAGCCAAGGCAAACAGAGCCCATACCTTCAAGCACTGTTTGTGAGCTACAGTGTTACTTACCATCATCCAAAGCACTACAGCAGCAACAATTCACTCACCACTGACCTCCAGCTGCATGACCTCATGGCAGTATTAGCTGGCAGAAAAACAATTACACAACAGAAGGGAGCTGGAGACTGAAGCTGGAAGATCACAGTTTATACTTTGCTAACTATTCAATTCTGTTGCTGACTCAAAGTCAGAGAGCTCACAGTTTCTCATCAGAGCTCTAGACCAAGGCACAGAAATGCTGCCTGTTCCCTTTATCTTTCTTAACCTCTCTTCTATGCAGACCTTCATCATTGGTGGGGCATGCACACCCTGTAGGGTCTGTCTGTTTGAGTCTGAACTAGAAGTACTGATAGCTCACTATCACTGCAGTGGCATGACCAGATACATAAGTGGATTATAGGAAAAAAAAAGCAGCTCCCAGTTTCATGGGATGCTGTTACTCCAGCTCACAGGCTCCAGTGACTGCTCACTGCACTGCAGGCTGATTGTTTCTTTCTTTTCCAGCTGAGAAAGGTCTGGGGTACCCTGTGCTCACAATCCACGCTGGAGCACAGACCTAGCCAGAAACCCTCGGTTGCATCATGCAAGATCTCTCCATTATGGGAGTGGTGACACTGGAAAATTTCTGTTTTCAATTTTCATTTTGAATGCTTGCCTTCAACGGCAGTGTTGCAAAAGACTGAGACCTGAGCACACTGTAAGAGGTAGAAAATGAGTGGAGACTGCACAGCTAGTGCTAATTGTATGATTAGTTACAACCTGCAGAAACAAGTACTTCCACAAGAAGCGTATAAGCCAAGAGCTCCAAGTTCTCAGACAGCAGGGACAAAAACAGAGTTCCTCTGCAAGTGTTCAGCCAGTCAGAAATAGAACTTGTCCAGGAGAAGAGGAAATTAAAAGTGGCTGCCCCTCAGGACAGAGATGCCAGTTAACAATTGCTGACAAGTCCTCACTGGCTGTCACCTTTAGCAATCACTTTCATCTGGAAATGTAATGAAGATGCCACTCCCTGCTCTTCCAAACCAAGCTATTGAGCTCCTAAGTGAAATGCACAGTCCTCTCTAAGGTCTCTGCGGGTGGCCCTCTGTCTCACAAGAAAGCACAATGATGCTTTCAGTTGCTGTTTTGCCTCTTTTCTATTGAAAATTTCTATTTTTAAAGAAGGAAGCAATAGGAACCCATGCCTTTCCAGGGACTAGCAGGGCTTCTTTGTCCTTTACATGTAATATTCGAGCCTCTACAACAGAACCAAGCCTCAACAGGTCACCTATGTGTCGAGTGCCTGGTGAGCTTCCAAGTACCTCCTCCCAGGCTCAAGGCAGCACTGGATTCCCAATCCCATCAGAAGCGAGACACAAGGCTCCCTGAGAAAGGGAGAAATCCTCACTGCACCAAATGATGGAAAAGAAAAAAGACTGAAGGGAAATGTCTCTGCTCAGAAGGAGAGAAAGTGACCACTGCACATCCGAAGATGTGGACTTTATTTACAAGATAGATACTTAATGTTCCACAAGAGTCAGTGTTGTGAAGACATATCCACAGGAATGGTTACTGCAGCCATTATGGTTTGCTGTTCTGTGTGCTTGAAACAGAGGGGAATAAGTGAGACCATCAGCAGTCATCAGCTGCACTCTGAGGTCACACCAAGACAACTCATTCAAGTGCAGTGCTACATTCTCACCTGTTCAAGAGGTTGTTCCTGCTGACCATCCTCAGGAAGCCAGTTGGATCAGTCATTGAGTTCAGCTTGTTATTCATCTCCTCAAACTGCTGGTCCATGATATCTCCAGCTTCACTCTCAGTCTCACTGCTAGCACAGGCTCTGCAGAGAGAACAGCAGGGTAAAGGAGTCACTGGTGCAGGAAAGCACAACAGCATTGTGACAAATGCTCAGCTAGTTTGAGAGAAAATGGATTTCAGGCAATCTCAACCAGACGCTGAAGTCAAACTGTCCATGGATTATCCACAATACTAAAAGTACAAGATGCAAATCCCCATGCCCAGCAATGGGTAACAATTTCTGAAGCTATAGAACAATACAGAAAAGCTGAGGTTTGCAGGAAACATCAACTTTGGCCCTTGAATTGCCTAAGAACATGCGTTAGTGCATCCTTTCCACAACAACAACTCCAAGTTCAGTTTGCTCCCTACACTGGCAAAGCTCAGTACACAAAAGACAGCTGTGTTGATGCTCCTATTATACAAACAGGGAAAGAAACAGAGACAAATAATAATAATAAAAAAAAGACTCCATCATGACACAAGGACAGCAGCAACAGAGAGAGAGACAAACATTTCTAAATTCTGCATTTCCTGATGTTAACACCTAAATTACCATCTCTGTCAAAACAACAATAGCAGTTATTTCTTGCAAAGACAGAAAGCAAACACACTACTATACATATGTTTTTAGCAACTCCTTCCTTTAATTAAATAAATTGCATGTCATCTGGTGCATTGCCAGCCTTGGAATTTGTACACTTAAGCTAAACCCGTTTTCCTGCCTGCTAAAGCTGTCCTGCATCTCACTTCTCTTTCTTTTCGGTGGGTTCCTGACATCTTGCAGCCTTTCTGCAAGGACGTGTTTTCCAATAATAACCACATAAATCAAATTAAGGTAAAACACAGCACAGGCAACTCCATATGTTGCTGTATGGACAACAAGATATCTTGTAAATATACTTCCAGGTCAATGTGATCTCATAACCTGAGCGAACAAGCTCTGACAAAAGCCAATCACTTGAACGCTGGCACTGGGCAGCTGAACAACAGCCAGAGGAGGGAAGAAAGAACGTGGAGAGGAAGAAAAGTCTGTCAACAGCTGTCTCCTGCACGTTCTTCCTCCAGCTGCAGGCATGCACAGTCTTGAGTCCTGGCACGGTTTTAAGTATTACAATGAATATTTGGAGCTCTTAGAAGAGGCAAAAATCTTGAGTTCATGAACCTAGGAGAGCAGGCCACAAGCTCCCCTAGAAGAGAAAGACATCTGTCCCAGCACAAGTTCAAGCAGGCACCAAACTCTCTCACACTTCATTTTTTGCAGGTATGCGTTACTTGTCAGCTTAATAAGACCAGCAGTGATGAACACTTTTCAGCACAAAGCCAAGACTGCAGTGTAGAACCTAAAACCACCAGAGCAAAATCCTGATGATGCAGACCATGACAGCTTTCCTTCCTCACCAGGAGCAAAAAATAGGAAGACATGCCACCATGGTGCAGTTACTACTGCTTCTGGTTTCAGACTGTTTCAATACTAGGAGTTGTCCACAAATTCGTCTCAGCAGTTTGTCTTGTTTACAGAACTCAGCTGACACAACCCAAACAATTCCCTTGTGAAGTTGCTGTGTGATTTCAGAAAACAGCAACCTCACACTGCACTGAGGACAGAGAGGGTCAGAGTTTAACCTTAACCTGACAGCTCCCTGTGCCAGAGCCACCATTTTGCTAACAGCAGCAGCCCACCTGCTCATGCTCAAACTCTGTTATAGATACCGTCAGTATCTCAGTAACACAAAGGTCCATATGAGCACAATTCTGCATCCTTGAAACCCTCCTTTCACTGAATCACTACAGCCCATCCTTCCCCAATGGCAGTATCTTCCTGACTCCAACGCTGCACTCAGAGGGACAGAAGCAAAAACCACGTTCTCCACAAGCTTTCAGAATAGTAGAATATAATTCTTCAAATAATTTTATCTCTCATATCATCACTTTGGGATAGTCAGTGCTGTGGTCACAACATTTATACACAGCACTAGAACTAATAGAAAGGATGAGAAAATCACTGTGCAACTAACACAAAGGAACAAAACCCCTTTATCCATCTCCTAGCTGCAGAGCTACATAAACCACACAGATCACTCTGACATTTCTTCCCTCCTTGGAGAACAAGGCAACGAAGCAGAGAAAATGGCTCAAATATGTTTTCCTCTAGATACATGTTGTCCATCTCAATTCAGACATCTCTTCTGTCTTTCTCATAGCAATCAACTTCCTTTTCTTGTCTGGGATACCAATGCATGGTTTATTTTAGGTTTCCCTATTTTGGGGTTTAGTTTAATTTCCTTCTCCTCTGCCATTTTTCCAGGGCAAATACAGCCACAAATCTGCTTGTGTTCTGCCATCTGTATCTCTCAAGAAAATGGCATGGATTATGGACTGCTAGGTTCTACTGCTCTGGTGTCACAAAGATTTGGATTGTCTTCCTTCTGTCACTTTGTGAAGACCTGAGGACAGTACAGATTAGTTTTCAAGAGATTAAGTGAATTTCAGTGGTAACAGAGGTGCTTAAAGTAATCTCAAAGGGTTGCAGAAACCCACAGGCGATTTGCAAGAGAGGTGGAGCAAGAGTTTGGCAGTTTCCTGGGCACATTTCCAATGTAAGGTGGGGAAAAAAAAGCACCTTATGTCTTTTAGAAGACCGATACATAGAATTTTGTTGTCACTGTAACAAAAAATCACCCCCTGCTGCAGCTCTCAGTTCTCAGACTTCTCAGCCCATTAGCTGAGAATGTTACAAAGTGCCTCCTGCTGAGAGAGCAAGAATCAGGGCCATCTCCAGCTTACCGGGTATAGTAGGAATCCACACCCAGAGCCTCCCGCACGCTTGAGATGTACTGTTCTAGTGCAGAGTTTGTTACTGTTTGCAGGGTCACGCTGTTGGCTTCATGGAATTCCCCGGCATTTTCTGTCAAGCTGTCACCCAGGTAATACTCATGGAATTTCAGAATACCTGCAAGGAACAGGAATTGTGAGATTATTTCCACAGGGAAAGAAGAGCACTGCCAGCAGCTGCCCAGGAAAGTGGCACAGTCTTCAACGTTTGCCATTTCCAGCACCACTGGTGCAAAGCTCTCTGTGCTGTGTCTCCACAGAGCATTTCCAGCCCTCCTGTATTCCAATTTGGTTTTTAAAATCTAGCTTTGTACTTTGCAGATGATAGCTCAAAGGCACAAAGGCAGAGTAGTGCTTTTATGAGGTATTCAGAATGCATTTGCTTTTGCAGCAGTCTTACATGAATTATAAAACAGATCGTTCATGGAAGCATCTACCAGCCCAAGTCACATTTCAACAGCTGTCTTTGAAAAATGCCTAGTAATAGTCTCTGATCACATATATTGAACACACTAGGCTCAAATGCTGAACAGAAATATTATTACTACAGCAGTCACACAAAGGCTTTTCCCTTCACTTTTATCCACGAAAGTATGCTATACACAAAAAAAGAAATACAGATTAAAATATAGTAAATTATTAAAAGTTAACATTTCACAGTGAATAAATAATACAAAGAACAATTGCTGTTTTGGTAAGAATTCAGCTACTACTCCACATAAAGCCTTCTTCCCCTCAGACTGGCATAATTTTCCTGATACAATTAATTCTACAGTACCACAGACTGTGATCAGCAGTGAAAGGCTGCTCTGGATGCCCTGTTTGTATTGACAGCAAAGATCAATTAGCGAGAGCGGGGGAATAATGGTAAAGCAGCTCCTTCTGTAGGAACAGAGAATCAGTGAAGAGGCTCTAAGGACACGGTTTCAGTGGGATAAGAGGATCATGGGCTGCCACTCTCTGCCAGTACTAATAAGATGAGGAGGGGTCAAGTCACTACTGAAGAGCTTCCCAGCAAAGCTGTTCAGGAGGAAACCTGCATGTTGGAATTCAAAGCATCACTGTCCCTCTCCTTCTTTATACCTGACAGTGCATTCAATAGGGCAGTCACAAATCCATGTACTGGAGAGTGCAGCTGCCCTTCTACAGGATCAGCTGGGCAAGGAGGAGACTGGCTATGAGGCTGATGTACTTCTGATACTTGCAAATTTATTACACTCAGCTTAATCTCAATACTGTAGACTTACTGCCATTTTATTCTGCAAAATACAGAACTAATGAGCCAGCTAGTGATTGGGTGCACAGCACGATGACATCATCCTAAACTTACACAGGCAATACTGCAAAACACCCCCAAGAGAAGTATCTTCCAATCACAGCCATTCCATCTGAAATCAGGCATGTATAAATGTCTGCTTACCTTCCCAAAGCATTTTTGATGCAATCTAAATAATGCTTTTTATCTCTTCAGCTTTGTTATGGTGAAAGGCTGCAATTATTAAATTATATCCAGAAAGAACTCATGAAAATTTAGTCATCGCTTTTATTAGATAATGAAAAACAGCTGCCTGCAAAAAAAGCAACCCTCTTCAAATTAATCCTCCTTGCTTCTCTGTGATAAGCATTTCCACATTTCTTTAAGTGGAATTCAGAGGATCAGGCAGTTCAATGGAGTATCAAGAAGCGGGGACACCCTTCTGTTTTCTGCAATCCACTTCAGTGGATAAATGTCAAAAGCTTTTGAAAGGCTAAAGCACAGAAATATAATTAAAGTAGGCGTTCTTATGCATAGAAGATTCTCACAGAGCCAACAGATTTGGAATCTCATTACTGCTCTGCTCTGCCAGGTGGGAAAAACATTCAGACTGGAGATAGGAAAATGGAAATATTAAACATCTGAAATATTTCCATTCCCAGGTCAATGTCAAAACCCTGAATAAGCACTTCCATGTCATTATTGCTGTGGTTATGCCACTGTTTCCAGCTCCTGGGTTCTAGAATCTGTGGTACCAGATTCATTCCTAGCTGCAAATGGTACAATTTTCATTTTATAAGGTTTGTTCATAGGCTCTCACCTTCAAAAAGCACCTCACCTGCCCCAGGAGCCAGCAGCCAGCTGTACAGGTAGCCTGCAGCTAGTGAGTAGTAGAGAACAAGTCCCCTCTGGCCATTCACTGTCTCCAAGACCTGGTCAATGGTCACTGGAGAGTAGGGATCAGAGTCCTGCTGCCCAGTCTGGCGTTCCACAAGCAGGTCAGCAAATGCCCTCGTTCGTCCCCTCTCTGCTACTGCCAAAGCTTCATCATGGTGACCTGAAAAGACAAAGTCGCCTCTCAGATGTGACATCAACACAATTTGCAGCATGGTGCAGAAACAGGAACAGCTGCTATCTCAATTGGAACAAAAACCTGCAGAAACATATCACAGCACTTATTTCTGGAAGGAGTAGTCACTACACTGGTATGCAGTCCCACAGATCATCTTGGCTGCAAGAGCTAACACGATATATGGGGAAATGAGTCAGAGAAAAGAGAATGAATGGAGAAAGCATGGAAGAGAATCCATAGGTGCCTGAAATCCAAAGCTGGAAACACCTTTTCTTGTCCTGGCAAATAAATGCAGTGCTGTGCTGCATCAGACAGATGATAGGTGAAGGCTGTATCATGAACTGCCTCCCTGCACCTTCAGTCCAGCTCCGCATGAGACTGGAGTTCAGCTGATGGTATCTCTTACCGAGGCTGACAAGTACTCGCTGCAGGGCCTGGTAGGAAGATGTCTGCAGGTCGAAGAGTGACAGCTTGTAATCTGTGCTCAGCTGCACCTCATGGCGGATGGTTTCAAACAGTGCCGAGGCCCGATAGAGCTGGGAGGGAAAACAGCCACGGTGACACCCTGACAGATACAACAGACAGCACCGGTGGGAGAGCAGGATCCAAGGTCATCACACCCCTAGGCAGCCCCTCAGGGGGTCAGCATCCCTGGCAGAGGGCAGGTGACCTGGGAGGAAGGCACATGGGCCTGAGAGTACTATGGCATGGCACACCTTACCCCAGGATGAACCAGACAATTTCACCCCCAGGGACAGAATTGACCACCGGGCTCAGAGGACAACAGCCTGCAAGCACAGGGCAGACCATAGAATACCTGGTGCTGAGACTCCTCCAGGTTCCCACTTGCCCAGAGGGAGAGGCCGAGGCCATGGCGGATTTTGGCCTCATCTTCTCTGCGTCCCAGCTGCTCCGCCAGCCTCAGTCCTGAAAAGAAGTCAGAATGAGAGGGAGCCGCAGAGGAGGAGTCACTTTGGCAGCTAGGTAGAGTATTTCTTCTGCCTCTTCTGCTGGGAACTGCTGGCTCAGGTTAGGCCTATGCCTCCAGGGTACCCAGGACAGGCAGACAGCAGCAAAGCAGAGCAGTGAGATGTCAACTGTGGGAGTGCTGGGCAGCAGCTGTTTACAATCCAGTCAATACCAGCACAAGATGTGCCTAAGCAGAGTAGACGTTTCCATGGACCAAGATCCAACCCCATGTGAAGTTAAATTTAAGTCCCCTGAAACACACACACTATGCTCCTACCAGGAAATCTGACATAAACCTTAACAGTCACTTAATCAAAATCACATTATGCTACCAAACATTGCAAGAGAAGAGGCCTCTTGCCACATCGCTTGTTTGTTTCCCAGCAGCTTTCCCAGCTTCCTGCTAGGCTCCAGATGGTTTGGAGGAGGACAGGAGCCTGGCATAAGCAACTTGGAGCTTGTTTCACTTCCAGTAGCACCTTCTTGTCTGCTCCCTTCTATCATACTCCAAGTCTCCCACCTCCATGGGCCCAGCTGCCAGCAAGGATACCTCCTCTCATACACCTAACATTTCCCACAAACTGGAGACGGGAAGCCCTGGCTGTGACCATGCAAGCTCAGCAACAACCATTATTTCCAGGTTTTTCAGGAATTCACATCACACCAGGAGATGGAGCAGACAGACATACATATATAAAGACGCTCACTAGGCACACTTGGAATTCAAGTTCAGAGTTGAATGGAAGGCTCTGACTGACATGGTGTGCTTTACAGAACAACCTACTGGGGCAGCTATTCAACAGGATGCTCAACAGGAACTATGGATATCCGCAATAGCTTTAGCATTGAATGTCACTGACAAACATCCCGTTAGTGCCACATTCATAGCACCTCACTTCCCTTCACATCTTCAGGCCTTCCTCCCATTCCCATGTACCTATCACAAAATGGCGTGTTGAACAATTCAGCCTCTTACCTTCCTGCAAGTACATCACAGCCTGAGAGTAATTCTGCAAGGCATGATGCGTCCTCCCCAGACTGCTGTAGGACAGAGTCTTGGCTACAAGATCGTTCATTTGTGCTGCAATACTGAGATGCTGCTCCTGATACACTACTGCCCTTTCATAGGTGCCCAAGGACTCATAGGTCAGGCCCAAGTTCCCATAGGCTCGGCCTTGGCAAGTAGGGTTGTTGGTTTCTTCTGCAATCTGCAGGTCCAGCTGGTGATACTGCAGGGCTGTGTCGTACTCTCCCATCTGTTGGTAGACCCCACCAAGACCGCAGGCAGCGTCACTCTCCAGAGCACGGTCCTTCATCTCACGAGCAATGTTCAGCTGGCGTTCCAGGCACGAGATGGCTTGCTCGTAGTTCCCCAGCTGGCTGTGCAGGCTCCCCAGCTCACCGTAGGCCTGGGCTTTGTTAAATGCCTCCCCTAGCTCGTGTGCCACCACAAGCCTCTTCTCAAAGCACACCAGAGCCTGCTGCAAACTTCCCATAGCTCTAAAAAGGAAGAAAACAGCATTTATTTTGTCAATATTTTCTTGAACTAAAACACTTTGTCATTTCCTCTCAAGGTCACCTCACATTTTTCAGGCAGAGACAAACATTTCTCCCCCAGGAGTTGTGCCCAGCACTTTTGAATCAACATCCTTCCTCTGCTGTCCTCCAAATCTCTAGTTCGAAGGACTTAGCAACCTCAGTTCCATTATCTGAGCCAGCAGCACTGACCAAACCATTTCCTTCCCAGCATCCAGAGGACCTTGTTACCTGATCCTACACCCCATATCCCTGTGCACGTGTACAATGGTCACACAAACACATCCCTCTAATAACACAGTGCAGCAATTTGCACTCGCCTAGACACCAACCTGTCTTGCCCTCTGCCACACTTACACAGCCCCCAACTGCTGGCCAGGCTCCTTTTCACCCCCCTGTCTGCATGCATACTTCAGCCCCACAGCACGCATCTCCCATTTCCTCACTCTCAGGTCTACTCCCATTCCCACATGCTCCCTAATTACACGCACTCTTCCCCACTCTCTGTTTCATGCTGGCATGCACCCATAGTCTGCCTGCTCGCATTTCAGATGCAGCTCATCCTCCTCTCCTCTGGTGCACCCACACTTCCCTGACACAAAGATGCCTTTCTAGGTACTCCAATGCACTGCATTCCACTGTCTGTTACGATAACATGCAGCAATCCTCACCTGTGCCCGTTGCCCAGGCCTCGGTAGGCCTTTGCCTGATCTTGCATGCGGTTCAAGCTTTGTGCAACAGACAGATACTGTTCATAATACTTTATCGCTTCCTCAAAATCCCCCAGAGCTTCATAACAATCCCCCAGGTTCCCATATGCTCGACCCCGATCTAACACAGATTCATTTCCACTGAGCTGCTGCAGCATGGCCAGCTGCTGCTCGAAGTAGCCAATAGCTTCCTCCATGACGTTCATGTTCATCTTGGTGATGCCCATGTTGCCATAGACTTGGGCTTCTATGCTGGGGTCCTTCAACTTCTGCCCAAGCTCCAATTGTTCTTCGTAGCACTTGAAGGCCATGGTGTACTTCCCAAGTGACATGTACACTGCAGCAAGGTGACCGTGTGCTCTGCATTCTCCTGGCATATCTCCCAGCTCCTGGTACACCTCCAGCTCCTGCGTATGGTAACCTAAAGCCTTGTCACACTTCTGTATCATTCTGTATGCAGAGCCCAGGGCTGCATAGGCACTGGCTTCCAGTCTCCTGTCTTTAACATGATGGGCTAAGCTCAACTGTTGCTCATAAAATTTTATTGCACCATTTACGTCTTTTTTACAGACAAAAATATCCCCCAAGTTCCCCAGAGCTCGGAATTTGGCCTGGGAATTGTTCAGAGACTGGGCCAGGGACAACAGGTACTTCTGACACTCCTCTGCTTTGTTGAAGTCCATCAAGGCTTTGAAGGCCAGGCCCAAGTTGCAATACGCTTTGGCTTGGCTCAGCTTGTCATGGAGATCCTTTGCTAATGCAAGGTCCTGCTCATAGTACTTAACGGCCTCTTCGTAGTTCCCGAGGCAGTAGTGGGCATAACCAAGATTATGGCAAACCTTTCCCTCCCCTTCCATGTCCTGCAGCTCTGGGGACAGGCGCAGGTACTGCTCGTAGTAAGGGGCTGCCTGCACGTACTCTCCTCGTGAGCAGTGGAAGTTGCCCAAATTGCTGAGAGCCCGTGCTTCACTTTGGATGTCTCGCAGCTCCCGGGCAATGTTGAGATGGTTTTGGTAGTGCTGCAGAGCACGATCATGGGCACCCAGTGCTTGATAGGCGACTGCCAAGTTCCCATGTGTAGATGCTTGAGAGGCCCGGTCGTTAACTTCCATAGAGATCTGCAGCTCCTGCCGATGGTACTTAACAGCCTGGTCATACACACCCAGAGCGTTATAAGCATTGCCCATATTACCATAGGCCCGGCCCTGGGCTGCGTAATCGCTGAGCTCCTGGGCTATAGACAGATGTGTCTTGTGCAGCCGCAGTGCAGTGTCATAGTCACCTTTCATCTGGTGAATGATTCCTGAAAAATAACAGAAACAGGGTCAATAAAAACACTGTGACATGGTAACCCTTCTGCAGCAGCTCACATCGCCAGAGCTGCTCTACAGCTTGGCCTTTGGCAGTCTGTGGCCAGCACAGTGCTGGTCTAGGAAACCCAGCCTATGACGAGCTACTTCTTATTTAAGAGAAAGAAAGCAGAGAAGACGACGAATTTTATGAAACTTTTTGAGTGGTGCCTTGGGCCCACAGGAAGTGAATGCTACAGTGAAATGTATTGAAACCCAGAGAAGAAGCACTGCCTACACTGGGAATGATAGGATTAATGTGCAGAGGGGCTGGAAAACATTGTGTATCACAGCAACAAGAACGGGGTCATGAAATTCAACAGTAAGAAATGCAAAGATACAAACTTGAAGAATAATAGCAAGAATTTCCACTACAAGGGCAGGGAATCGTCACTTGGAAACAAGAAGAGGATAAACTATCCATTGAATTGTTGCATTTCCAGTCAAGAAAGACAAATGCAATTCCTGTTTTTGACCATAAGTGCTGAACTTGCTTTGTTCATGATCATGGTATTAGTATTACATGGCATGTGTGATAACAGATTAAATTCAACACCCCAGGATGCATCTTCCACTTCTCTTCAATTCCCTTGGTAACTCAGAGCTCCTGCGGCTTTTCTGGGAGAGTG
Source organism: Meleagris gallopavo (assembly GCF_905368555.1). Lineage (NCBI taxonomy): Eukaryota > Metazoa > Chordata > Aves > Galliformes > Phasianidae > Meleagris > Meleagris gallopavo. The sequence goes on from NC_139420.1 coordinate 7,637,783, forward strand.
ACTGGGGATGGCAGTGATCATGCATGGGCCAAGGAACTACACTACATACATGGACATACATCCCTTGGTAAGGCATGCACTGCCATGACAACACACTGCTCATCTCTGCACTGCAGCTTGCCTTGCCACAGTGCTGCACAGCACAACCTCCTCACCTTCCCAAACACACCATCAAACCACAAAATCACCAACATCCTCGCCTGAAGTTGCTGCAGGACGTGAGTGAATTCAACAGCAAGACTCATTATTGAAAGCACATTCAAAGATCATTTCCTTATGCATCACCCTGTATTATTAATCCCAAGCGTGTCACGGTGAGGAATAAAACAGCAACAGCCTTAATTGTCCCCAAACAGAGGAATGTGAAACGCTGAGGTTGCTCTTGGAAAAAGAGGAACGTGGTAAAGACACCCCACACCATCTCCTGGTACATCTCCATCATTTTCCAGGGGTAATTAATTACAAAGGATGGCCCAGCAAGGAAAGCTTCTGATCTAGACTCCAAAACCACCACCTACCAAATCCATTATTTGCACACTTCTCAACGGAAAAAAAGACGGATAGGGGATGAAGCCTTCTAAACATTTTAGTCAGCCTCTTTACTGCCAAGATGGAGAAGAAAACACTTCCACTTTGTCCTACAGAGTGCTTGAGGATTTGAAATGATTACTAGTTCAATTAGACCAAATTTTCTATAATCTCCTTCACTTACAAGTAAAGTAAGGTCCTAGAGATAAAATAAGGCACATCGCCTCTACCTTAATACAGACAGCCATCCAACTATGAGTAGCAAGGACGTAAAAGAGAGGCACTGAAGTTCTCTCATAACTGCAAATAGATGCTAAGCACCTGGGGGCAGACTTTAAACCGTGTTTTATTAATAATCTGAAGAGCCTTCTCTGCATCACAACAGGACTGTTAAGTGCTGCAGAAGCTGAAAAGCCAGCTCTCAGCATGGAGCCCTGGCATTTGGAAACACCATCTGCTTTGCAAAGGTTGACAATCTCAGACTTCTGGTTAAACTCCAAATCTCCTTGTTGTGAAGGGCTTGATAACTTGTGACTCGCCCTCAGTCCATTACCTTCTGCTTACCGAGTCACAGAGTGCATTACATCTCCCCACAGAGCACTGCAGCAGCTGGGCTATGTTATATTCTGGGTCCGTCCCGCTCAGCATTAGATAGTGCACTTAAGAGAGCTTTCCATCTAAATCAGTGAAATGCAAACAGAAAATTCTGTTGCTTCAGCAAAGAGGCCAACTCTAACATTCTGGCTTGGAAACACACATTTAGATACATTTTTTTGCCTGTCAGCATGGTTATTTTGATGAGGCTTTGTTTTGCATGTGGATTAGATGAAGAAGACAATTAAGACTCGACTTTTTAATTGGCACTGGATGCATTTCAACAACAGTAATAGACTTTCTCTACAAGAACTGCGTGCTCCCTTTTTCCAGCGTAACTTAACTCTGATAGAGAGGACACAGAAAAATATCCAAATAACAGCTGAAACGTGAGATCCTGTACTCAGAAGCTAGAAAACTATTTTAATACAAAGTGTAGAGTGGCTGAGTCAGCATACCAACCTAAAGTTATACTTAGGTCTAAATCCAAACAAGAAAAACATTATCTGCAGCACCAAAATACTTTTTTTTAAAGAAAATTTTCTGGAATTGCATGTTGAAACTATTGCTAAATCCAAAGCTACTGTAAGAATAATAATCACATTAAGATGAACTTTCTAGTCCCGACTTCACTGGTTTCAAGCCAGCAACATTGCAAGAGAATTAAAAATGCAAGTGAGTACCCCTGGAGGCCAAGGAACAAGAGCAAGTTGCTTCCTTCTGTGGTAGCACTTAGTTTTGTTCTGGGATAAAGCAACATCACTGCTGTAGTATCAGCAGTCGCAGGGAACTGCTGAACCCATCTCCTCTCAATGTTTCTGCATCTGTTTTTATTTTTTGTGGTGCTGAGTAACAGAGCCAGACTACACTGAGCACAGATGCAGCTGAAGGAACACCACTGAACTCAAATGAAGCTCCTTCCTCTAGTGATGGTCTGCCCAATGGCAACAGGCTCACAGAGATGGGAAACAACTCAGGCAGCCCAAGACCGTTCACCAAACAGACATAGGGAGGAAAAGCAAAACCATGAGACTGCTTCCATTTTCCAAGACTTCATTCCCTTAGTTTTCTGGATTTGCTCAGAAGGAACTGTGGCAATTCTCCAGAAAGCTGTGCTCGGAGAGGAGGCACACGAAATCCTTTCTGAACTTGGGAGGTTTGCTGCTTAGAACTGGCCCATTCCCATTCTGAGGAGCTCATAGCTGAACACAGCTGTGACTCTACACATCTGCCCGGACGAACCCCGCAATGGCAGCAGAGATGGGCGATGAGGTTTGTGGTTGGTGAGAGCACCTACCTTGTATTCGGCAAGCACTTGCACAGAAGTTAGGGGAATCCAGATGCAAAGCTTTATCCACTCCAGGCCTCCTGGCTGCTCTGTCCCACTAACGGAAACAGCAGCAATGCTCAGGGCTCTGTAAGGCTAAGCACCTCACCGGAACTTGTGCCTCAAACCTATTCTGTCTCACACATTTTCCCTAATTTCTGTTAAGAAGTTGACTCCCAACAGTAATCAGAAAGCTAAGGCTGATGCATTTTCTACAGTTCATCTTATCTTCTTCATTCAGCTCTCGAAGAGTCAGCTATTATGAGAAATTAAGTAATTCATCAAGCCCTTTTCAATTACCTGCTGCTGATAACATCAAAGTACAATTAGCATCTACAAACGAACCAAGTGCCAACTGCCAGGCAGAAACAGAAGCTAATTTACAGTGTGGGGAGGCCTCCAAGAGCTGAGATTCAGGGGCTGCCAGCAAACATGTATTTTGTCATACCCACAACAGCCCTGTTCTGCCACTCCCCACAGCCACGTACGTCCAGCTGAGCTGTGCAGTCAGAACACATCCCAACAACAGCTGCAGTGACAGCAGCACAGACTCCCACATCTCACAGCCAGAGATGCAAACACATCTTTGTTCGCTTCCACATCTGGCACTGTGAAAGAGGAGGAATGGACTTCGCTTTGATGTAATTCAACCCTTCTCAGCCTGCCAGTAAGATACTGATGGCTGTCCTTAGAAGAACATATTATTCTACACTCCGTTATTTTAATGTGTACATTCTGAACACAAACTTAGTTAGGATTTGATCCATGTGTCACCCAAGATAGAATGCAGCAAGCTGACAAGCTCCAAAATTAACGGCTGGATAATAAACTGCATTCTTGCTTCTTGCCTTGGTGCAAAACTTATGTTTCTTTCTGACACCTCAATAGCTCTTCAAAAGCACGCATTCTCAATTGCCTTCTGTCATGACCTTGTACATTCTGGTGCCTTCTGAGTGGCTGAATAATTTAACATGGGACACATTACACTGGCACACAATCTGCCAAGTGCCTGTTTATTTTATGAAGATAGTCTGGTGGAGTTGGTATAGCTAAGAAGATAGCACACAGCAAGCCTCCTGGGTCCTGGCAGCAGCTCCAACAGTTGCTGCATTCCTTGACCAACTTTGCTCCACATCAGGGCCTTACCTAAATTGGAGGAGGCTCTGCCTTCAGCAGCTCGGTCCTGCAGGCTCTCAGCGATGTGCAACTGCTCCTCGTGGTACTGCTTAGCCCTCTCCAGGTCCTGCATGCATCTAGCTGCATGGCCTAAGCCCGCATAAGCTCGCATCTCAATGGCTTTCTCAGCCAGCTCCTGGGCCAACTCCAGCACATAGTTGTGGTAGGACATGGCTTTGTCGAAGTTCCTCCGGTAGTGGTAAGCACTGCCCAGGTTGCTGTAAGCTCGGGCTTCCTCCCTCTTATTCCCCAGCTCCTTGGCGATTTTAAGATGTTGTTCATGGCACTGCACTGCATTTTCAAAATCCCCCATTGCAATATACACCGCTCCCATGTTGCCCAGCTCCCGTGCCTCAGACAGCTCATCTTTGGATTGCTTTGCAAGGAGGACACACTGCTTGTGGCTCGCCAGTGCATTTGGGTAGTCCCCGATGGCTGTGTACACATGGCCCAGACTGCTCAGTGCTGCGGATGCTGCCTGCAGGGATAAAAGAGAAGAAGTAAGTACAAGTCCTCATAAAAACAAGTCTGATGGCCTCAGTCCCAGAAATCAGCCACAAAGGGCCATTCTGGAGAAAACTTGTGACTACCAGCTGGAAATCCGCTCTCTGCAGTTCTACACGCATCAGGGCAGTTCAGGTGGAGGCAGCAGTAATGGAGAGAGAGCAGTGCTGAGATTATCTCTTTTCTCTGAAACACACACAGTGTGTGCATATCTGGGTAAAGGGGAAGGGCGGCACTCCTGAAAGAAACAGAGAAAGTGAGAGCAGACAAACGCTTGCCCTGCTCCCCCCTGCATACAATGAGCTCATGTCGACATGACGGACTCCTCACACCCTGCAGGCTGGTGCCAAAGAGCATCGTGCACAGAGACCAGCAGCAGGATGTGTGACATGGCGGAACCATGAGGCGTGCTGAGCCCACAGGAGGACTCCCTGCTCTCCTCTTCTCAGGCTGAACAGCCCCTGAATACAGCTGCTGGAAACTTGCACATCTGCAGCCAGCACTCAGCAGAGAGAAGGCCTTTGTTGCTCATCGTGGAAAACCAGTAGGCCAGAGGACGCTCACCAACATTTTCACATTTGTTTGGCCAATCACACCATGCTCAAAAGAACATTTATATTGTGCAGTAAAACAGGGTCCTTCTACCACAGCACTGTTTGTTACTCAGCCCCAACAACCTTGGGACTGCTGCACAGGCAACAGGACTTCAGCAGCTGGAGCCCCTGTCCTCTGGGAATACCTTAAAATAAATGCAGTTATTTGGAAACCTTAGCACTGAGAAACAGCTGTATCCAACAAGACAAATTAGAAAGAAACAGACTGTTGATCACTGCACCTATCAGGACATGGGCTGACGGCAGGGCAAGGAGTTAAGAGCAGGGACACATTTCTGCTGCTCAGTGCCTATTTGCTACCTCAGCAAGGCTGCTCACTCCAAATCCCTGACCCAGAGTGCTTCGCAGTCCCCTACATATGCATTTCCTTTGCTACCCAGCTGCTGCTGCAACCCAGTTCCACAATAACCATCTTTTCAAACACCTTCAGAAAGGAACAGTCAAGGTGAGACTGCACAAGGACCATTCTCACCTTGTCACGGCACGCGAGCATAGGAAAGCCTCAGTCCACCCTTCCACCTGAGATGCAGCATCTCATGACGCTGTCCTTACAATTTAAGATGAGATAACCTGGTGCTGCCAATGAAGAGACATTCTCACCCTCTTCCTATCTTTGCTTATGCACTCCCAGCAGCATCAATAGAGCAATGTTTCCAGACTGAGGAGCTGTAAAACAATACGCTGATTCAAATTAACAGGGGTTCATCTTTTCTCATACAAGAACCTGAGGTGACAGATTAGCTATTAAACACAGCATCTAAGTCAGGAGATACAACACCATAGGGAAGCTCCCTGTTGGCCAGCTCACAAACAGCCAAGCTGCATCTGTTTTCCCAGAGGCACTTTTTCAGGCAGCTTAATTATAACAGAAGAGCTGCCGGCATTCAAAACGCTGTGATTATTATTTTTTTCTTTCCCCAAAACCAAAACATTGCACAGAGCCCTGCACACGCCTTAAGGTACACAGGAGTCCCCTGACCTTGCTGGTGAGCAACACACACTCTTCATTGCACAGAGCAAACTGCTGGGCTACTCAGGGCACAGCTAAATCCCAGCACAACGCAACCCCAGGGAGAAGTGACCCAGCAACCCCAATTAACTCTGGCAGACAGACCACCACCACCAGGAGCACTTGGTGCAACCGGGAAATGAACAGAAATGCTTTTTCTGGATATACAAAGAGTCAAACTGTTCTCTTCTGGTGCTGCTAAATTAAAACAACAACAGAAAAGGACATTTACACATGGAGATTGCTGAACAAGATGAGCCATGGCTCAGGGCCATCTAGACAGAGGTTCAGATGATGTTAATGTCTTACAGCTAGGAAAAAGGCATCCATGGAGATCTGCAGAACTCAGGCTTTCTGTGCAGAAAAGAAACTTACCAGCTGCAGGGACTTCTCATACCGTACACGGGAAGGAATCGTTCATGCACACAGACACAGGAAGGCTGCCTGTGCCCTCCAATGCAGCGTTCCTCCCAAAGCTTTATTCTTATTAGCTCCAAGGGAGCTCCAAGGGTGCTCCAAGGGAGGCACTTCTCAGTCACCCTGCAGCCTGCATGAGCACAGTCTGTCACCTTTGGCTTCTCGTGGGCTCAGCATCTCTTCTCCAGCAAGACAGATATCAATGCTCTGTGTGCTCCCTGGGGTGATCAGTGAAATGACTGCAGAGCTCGACATTAAAGCAGTGCTTGGGAGCAATCTGTTGATTACATCTGCTGGGGGACACCAATGACTAACACTTCAGGGGGTTAGTAATACAACTCAGGAAGATAAATTCATCACTGTGTACTTAATAAAATGTTCCACAGAACAGCATCCACTGGGAACTCTAAGTGGCTCACACGCTGGCCAATTGGGTAGAGATATTCCCAGAGGTGCTGGCATAAACACCAGAAGACAGCAGTGGGAGTACCAGGTAGGCACTAGGTGTGCATGTGCAGCAGGCTCCAGCTGTGCTAGTAAGGAATACTGCTTGGTGGCAGGGTGAAGGGAGACTACAGCTTCATATCGGTGGGGTTCTGCATCAGCAAACAAAGAAAATCAATGCTTTGTATATCTGACAAAGACAAATTTTACAGTGGGGGATGCTTACACCTTCAATTATGCAATTTATCACTTTAATAGAAAGCAGATTCTTCTGCCACTGAGCTGAGGCACAGAAGGGAGTTCAGAACACGGTTTCAAATTGCTCTTTTTCCTGGGAGCAACAGTCGGGTTTTTCAGCTGAATAAGGTAAAGAATCTGATGTTAAGCAGATGTGCATCACAAAATGATAACTAATAAGGATCCGCTGACTGCGAGGTGTGTTTCTAAGATATTTCACCCGTGCCAGAAAATGATCATTTCCCAATTGTTACATTTAAACAATTCATTGATTAATTGCACAGCCTCCTTAAACATGAACCTGTATAATAATCCTAAAATGAGCAAGGTGAAGATGTTCCTAGTAGCCCTAACCCCCAAAAAGAGACACCAAACAGCACTGATCAGAGACTGAACTTTCAAAGCAGAAGAGGGAAACAAGTGTTGTGCACAAAGTATTTGTGACATTGAGAGCCTGACCGCAGCACCCACCAGCTCACCTGTTACAGCAGGGGCTCCAGGGAGCCCAGTTTGGCTGTAAAGGCAACTGTTGACCCCTGCAAGTTTGCAAGTTCAGGAATGTGAACATAGACCTCTGTTCGCAGCTAATAACAGCCTGCAGGGACATGAAGTCTTAACCCATTCCCATGTTTCCTCTTTACATCCACGCTGGATCCTGAAGCAGAGGGGCATTAAGAGACAATGGGACCATACCCAGCTGAGGGACAGAAATGGGTGTGCACTGATCTAGCGTGGACACGAAGCTGACATGTGTTTTCTCTGTAGGATGCACTAAGGTTGGCTAACAGTAACGCAACACTGCGTAAGGATGCAAGCACACATTCTGTTTTACAGATACAGATTGGCTGACTGCTGTGCACACAGGCAGGACAGGAACCTAACAGGAAGTTTGGGACATACCAGTGGCTGTAAATTGCATTTATATTTCCATTAAGCTCCTACTTCTATTAAGCTCCTTTATCAATTACTCAGAACTCATCAACATTCCACAGGTAGTCCTGGGGACAGGTGATACGTGCACCAGTGCAAATTTCACACTCAAACACAGTCAATGCCCCACAACATTCAAAGCCACCCATCCTTCCTCCTTCAAAGGCAAAGACCTGATTGTCAGTACCAATCCAGCCTTCTTTGTGCAGCATGCTTTTGAAAACAGTGGGGAAGCAGCAGGCAATATTCTCCTCCTGTACACTATCTGTATACAGAAAGGAACATCTTTGCTGTGGTAATTATTTCCTGAAAACAAAACAGAAAGCAACTGGAATCAATAGCTCAGTCAAAATCAATTTCTTTGTAGAGGGTTTAAGTCTTTTACATGGAAACCACCGTTTTCAGAGAGTCTAAAAATCTATTTCATTCCCCTTAACTTCAAATCCAAGCACTGCAGCAAACACCAGCAATGAGCAGAAGCAGTGCTGTAGAATCCAGACTTCCTAGCAAGTAACGGCATCACAGAGGAAAACAACAGCAGTCTCTCTCACCTACTTCTACTACAGATGCCAAAAGCAAAGTCACAGCATCTCTGCCATCACTGGACGAAATCATTCGGACATGTGACGTGCAGCTGACCCTGGCATCGACCCTGCACACTCCTCTTCTTGCACAGGAGCCTCCAAGCAAACCTTGTCCTTCGCAAAGTGCCTCTGCAAATCAATCCTTTTAGAGCAGGGGCCAATCCTGGCATGACCTCTGCTCACAAAGTTGGATATCATTTTAGAGAGAAACTCAATATAGGAAAGCTATGGCTGAGGTGAGAATAAGAATCTTCTGAAAACCCCAGAAGCACGGAGCCCCCAGAGGTGCACACCTTACATGAGGTTCCCACACCATTTCTTCTACCATAACCAAGGCACAGGCCATGGAAGAATGCTAGGTTTTGCAGACACCATGAGAGGCAACCAGAAAGCTGACTTTCTCTCAGCTAAAATGCACGTACAGTGAGGGTCAAGTAGGGACATTTAAAGGAGATCCTCAGGAAGTATTACATTTCCCTTTCGAGTCTGAAAATGAGACAAAACAAAGCACATGGCTCTGAGTGCCTTCCCAAATTTCCTGCACCGGTCAGATTTCCCCTCATTCTGCTTAATACCAGCACATTAGAACTGGACAAATCCCTGTGAACCTTGTCAAGCTGACCTTCTAAAAAGTAAAACAACACAAGACAAAGGCAATTAATTCATGTTCTGTTATACAAATCCAACTGCTCAGTACTTGAGCACCGTGTTGCTCACATCACTGAACTCACCCTCTCACCTAGGCAAGTTTTCCACTCTAAGATGTAATGTAACACCAGTGCCCTCAGATGAACTCATATGGGAAGCATTTTCCCAACAGCTGGTACTTGAGTCTTCCTTGTTGCAGCAAAAATTTGGTTCTGACATGGAGTGAGAAAGCCATCCTGTAAAAAGCTGTTCTCCAGGGTACGTGGGAATTCACCCCAGATTCCTAACGAAGCAGGGCTGCCAGCTGCAACAAGAGCCTGCAAACAGCGGGGCAAAGGCAAGCACTGCAGTGGAGGGTTTCAAGGCTGGAACCCATACCTACATCACAGGTCAGATTCTGAGTCCCACTGGTTATTCAGTGCCTCTCAAAGAACAGCTGTTTGAAGTAGAAGTATATAAGGGAACAATAGGAAGTGGAAAAAGAGCATGCCTGTGATTCTGTATACTCAACAGAGCCAAACATCTGCGCCAGAAAAAAACTGAACTCGAGTGAATTAACGATGCCGTAAAAAGTATTCAGGAAGACATATAATCATTCTGCAGACCAAGTCCAATCTCTCACAAGTTCTCATTAAGCTAAAAATCACAGCATCTGTGGAACCTGAGACTTCAAGGGCAGCAGGGGTAAAAATAAAGCTGCTGTTAGGAAATCTGGAGAACCAATCTGCCCCACTCCCACCTCACTCTGTACTGGCTCTTTAGACTCTTAGCAGCCAGCCCTGCCCCAGCCTCCTCAGCTCTGTCCCCCTGTCTTGTGCAAAGGACATTTATCTTATATAACACATAAATAAAAAAACAAACAACAATAGCAGAAACATCACCACTTAAGCCACAGTGAGTCTGCATGCGCTGATGATCAGGCAGGTGTAGTGGGATGCAGTGCAGAGCCCCACTCTCCTGCAGCTCAGCCTTCTAGCTGATCCTGGAAGTCCTGCTGCCTCCTTCACCCCTTGGCTGCCCATCAGGAAGTCAGGCATGCATCTGGGCTGTACCACTTCCAACAGCAGTGCTGGGACTGAACAGTGGAGGACTGAAGCTACACTCTTGCTAGCCTGATACCTGCTCAGGCAGCTTTTTCCTCAGTACTAACAAAAATGCATATTAAAACCAGCTTGAGATCAGCAAGAAGGCTTCACCAAGGGCCCAGAGGCAACTCTGAAAAAAACCGCGGTCCTTTCTTTTTCCAGTTCATGAATTGCAAGGACTTGATCCTTTCTACCAGTTTCTAGTTCCTGAAGAAAATTTTGCACTGACTTCCCAGGAACTGATGTTGTTCTTGTAGCTCTCTGGACAGCAGGGAGTGGGAGCAGCCTTTTGCTTGAGTGGTTAGCAGCCCAACCAACCATTCTGTTGTTTGTAAATCCTGTGTAAAGTGTCATGGGATTTGGAAAGCTGCTTCTCACGCAGAGGTTGAATCAAAAAACAGCTTGTTTCAATTTCTTGAAAGTACATTCAGGGCTCAGAAGATCCCTTAAAAGACTCGAGAGAAAGATGGAAGGCATAATGGAGAAACAAGAGCTAAGAAGTAATCCCATGCAGTGAAAATGTTTATGTATATGGGTATGCTACAGTCACCCATCCATTCTCTTGATGCTTGGCCTTTATGATAAGGTGCTTTTCCCTTTTTTTTTTTTTTTAAACAAAAAATAGGAAGACATTTTTGCAATACATACATTCAACATTTATCTCTTGCAAAATTTCTCTTCATAGTTTCACTAGCAATGGTCACACCCTAAACTTGTAATTCCAACACTCTTACTAGCAGTGCCTATACTAATTATTAATAGAGATTATCAATTACCAAAGCCCATTTCAGCATGGTCCTTACTTCTGGAACTCCAGTCAGATGTGATAAAACTAAAAGGAACAAAGTGTATTATCATCTCAGCCTTCCCTGTCCACGCTGCCACAGGCAGCAGATAACTCACTTCTCTGTGGCAGACGACTGTGTAATAAATTATTTTGAAGCAGAGGCTTCACTGCAGAAGGGAAAATGAGACAGAAGATAGAGAAGCAAAGGAATGCTTAAGTACCTTCTCTGCTGGTTTTTTTTGCACAGCTCTGCCATCAACCACAACATTTTCCTACCGTCACCTCCACCCATTTCTGACATCCTTGTCAATGTTTTCATGCCTGACAACTTGCTTTAGCCTGATGACTCTTTCTAGGTTTCATTTGTGAGGTATTTATATCCTGTTCTCTTTTTCCAGACTGTTACCAAACATAACTGTAATGACAAGGTTTTCAGATTCATCCTTCCAAAAAAGTTTGCCAGGGACAGACCACCTTTTCACATGGCTGTGTCCAACACAAATGCCACAGGCAGAGACACCGTGCAACAGAGTGATGATCACTTCAGGATTTTCAGTGAGAAAGAGAAAAAAACATTGGTCCTAAGGGAAACCGTCTTTTAAAGCAGCTGAAAGCTACCTGATTGCAATGGAAAAGAACTCCTGCTATGAATGATAACCCACTCCAAGCTAAATGCTGCGTGGAATAGGAGCTGCACCCAGCCCACTGGTCTGCACCCAAGTGACTAATGAGCAGACATGAGCAGAAGGGGAAACAGAAGGGTTCTCCTGGCAACAGTTAAGATTCTGCTCAGAAAGAGCAGGCGGACAGGAAAAATTCTGCTGCACCATGCAGCATGGACAGTCCAGGTGTCTGTCTGTTTTCCCAAGGACATGCTACAGAAATCACAAGTGAGATCTGCAAGCACATGTCAGCTTACCAAGAAAGCGTTCACCTCACTGCACAATTTCTCATATTCCCTTAAAAACTCTCAACAAGTGTGAGGAAAATGGCATGTCTTAGCAACGTTTCCTTCACATTAGCCACAGGCTGTGCCTGGGAAGTGGAATGTAGGGTAGGAATAGCCCAGCCTGCAAGCAATACCTGCAGAAAAGATGGGCTACAGGACTCCAGTCTGTCTTGCATTAGCTGCTATCTTTGAGCATTCCAGGACGGCCTGAACCATGCCAAGCTAACAGAAGGTACAGTATGGTGCACTGCCATGCAACAGAAGACAGACAGTTCAGATGCAATTGCAGGGATTAAATCAGTAATGACAAACAGCCTTCCACCACCCTCTGTGCAATTTCTCTCCTGCCGGCACAGGTAAGGGACAGGCAGATTCATCGCCCCTTCTGGACACAGAAGGACAATGTTTCTGCCCCTTTTTAGTGAATTATGATCTTTTGTTCCACACAAATATCAGATGTAGCATGCATAACAAGACAATTTTGGCAGCAGTTCACTACAACACACGGCTACAGACACAAGTGCCAGGTAACTATTAGAGCAATCTGAATCAGTTGCAAGTCACCCAAAAATGAATGTGCATGGCAGTATGGAGACCAGTGCTCTTCTGCATGCTATATGCTGGCTAGGCAGCCTTTCTGGGTACTTGGAAGCTGTTACCAGCATTAAGTCAGAAGACGACTTTTTCCAGAACCCCATCACCCAGTTCTTGACGAACTCATATGTCCTTAGCAGCCACAGATATCTCCTGGAGCCTGGCACGTACCAGGGTGCCAGCTGTGCCAGCCCTGAAGGGAAAAATCAGACCCCTACATGCTCCAGAAACACAACACAACTTCCTCTCTCTTGGTGGCCAAGCATCTCTGCAACAGGACCAAGAACACTGTTCCACAGCCGGAAAATCAGCTCCCTGTGAAGCCACTCAGCTTGCTCCAGGGAAAGCTGCAGTGACAGACCAGGGTAACAGCAGGGCAGCAGGAAAGGATCTTACAGACATCAGAAGGATGTGGCACAGCACAGCCATGTGCTGGGAAGAGCCAGCTGCCCACAGCCCAGCTGGAGAGATACAGCACTACAGTGAGGAAAAGCTGTGCTTACTACTGAGCGTGAACTGTGCTCCAGCTCCGTCTCAGTGCCAGGCTGCAGCAATGCAAAGCTGGAGGATGTCTACACAGCTGCTGAATGACTCTGTGCTCCTGACAAGGTAACCAGCAGGAGAACCTGGCCCCACGACTAATCAGCTGCACATGTTCTGATGAGCTCACCCAACACTGACATGCCCTATGATGTTTTCTCTAGGGAGGAACCGTCGCACAGATCCACGCTTCCAGCCATATGTACAGCACAACTGCAAGCACAGGACCCCTGCAACTGAAGCACGAGGAGCTGTAACTTCAATCTCTGCCAGCTGCCCTCCCCGTGGCTGCCAGTACAGAAACCATCCTGGGGCAGGAAGGAACGTGGATGGGCAGCTGGGAAGGCATCCCACATCTCAGGCAAGCTCTCACACCACTCGATCAGAAAGAAGTCCAGCTGGGGAAGCACACCTTGCTACGTGAGACAGAGCTGATACACTCTGAAACATTTGTTGGAACTCTTCAGCTCACAGCAGCAAAGTGAGGCAGTCTGAGGTACAGCAGAAGCACAGCCTTTGCACGACATTCCCAGAGCAGGGAAGCTTGGAGAACTGTGGGCAAGGCACAGAGCCATAGGAGCTCCCACAGCTGTACTTTAGGAAGAATGAAGACAGTTTCTCCTATGGACAGTTATGTCATTTGTAACTCACGCCACGTTCCAGTCTTCTTATCTAACTCAGCAGAGCACATATTTCTAAAATGATGAGCAAAGAACATGAAAGAAATACATTCTTCAACTCTGTAGCATAATACACACATGCTGTTCAGATAAAAGATTAAATACTTACAGCTTTACTATTTAGTAAAGATGTGGCTTCTACAGACAGAGCATGACAGGAAGGACACCTGGAAAACATTTTGCTCCCTTCAGGAAGAGACAGAAAATCCTGGCCTTACATACTTTACAGATTTCAGTAGAAAGAAGTGATCTATCTTTCCTACTCCATCTCCTTCTGGAAATAAGAAAGTGAAATCTGATCTTTGACTCTCACAGCCTGACAGTAAGTAGCTGTAGTTTACAAAATGTAGGAAGCTTTATGCTGAGTTTCAGTGCTGGCTCGGACACGCTTTAAAGGGGACTGGGAAAAGCTACTACAATTTCAAACCTACCTAACCACCAGCAGCTGGGCTGCACATAAAGGATGTTCAGACAGTTGCACAATCTACAAATTCCCAACTGAATGCAGGCAGACTATGTCTGTCACACCAATCATCCTTCAGTAACACTCCTCCAGAGCTTAACACATCCCTATTGCACGGCAGCCTGTAACTGCTGACAGCCTTCTATCATAACAATCCTGCGATGCCAGCAAAGGGCTCTCATCTCAGCCAGCTCCACGGCAGCACTCTCAATGTAGAAGGAAATATCTCCTTGTTTCATTTTTCAGACTTTCTGGGAAGACTCAAACAGCATCAGCAAAGGACAAAGCTGGGTGTCCCACCATACACTGCTCAAGCTCTTCAGATATTCTCTCGAAGAAAAGTAGTATTTTAAGAACTCCTTCCAGTGAATTGGAAGCACTTAATTTGAAAGGTTCTGTCAGTAACAGATGGGCAGAAAGGATTGCTCTGAAGGGCACAAATCCCCTCGGGGCAATGAATGCTTTCTGGAGTCAGCTGCACAGCCATAGCTGTGTGTATTAACACACTTTTTAAATGTCGAAGCGATCCAAGGTTTCTCAAGCAATGATTCATTGATGTTTTATGCTGTTCCGAGGCACACTACAAAGCAAACAGCTTCTGCAGCGAGAACCACAGCCCAACAGTTTGACTTCCAACTCAATCCTCTCTCTCTTCAGTTCTTAAAATCACACAAACCTTCACTGCACTCAAGCTGCTCCCTTCCAGTAGACTTCAGGGTCCCCACGATTCCACACCATTTAGAAACAGCCATGGAAGCACAGGGCTGGTGACAGGAGGGCAGTCCTTCCAGAAACAGCTGCCCTCAGAGGGGAGGTGGGGGAAACCTTCAAAACCTCTCTCCTGAATGGCCTGCTCAGCTCAGAACACACCGCACAGGAGCTGCCAGCACCCAGCGGCTTCCCAAAAGCTCAGCGCTGGCAATGCACTTTCACACAAGCACTCATTTTATTATGGTTAGTTTATGATTTTGCCTCATTGCTCTGCTATTTTTAAATGCAGGGCTGTAATAGAAGGCGTCTGACTGCCCAAGAGAGAGCGGAGCCATCACGCTGCGGAGACTTTGTGGTGCTCGTGGTCTCTGCAGGGCAGAGCTCACATACAACGCAAAGGCACAACCAGCCTGAGGCAGGGCTCTACAGCTCAGCACAAACACCTGGACCCACAGCTCCCTTTCCCCATCAGTTGTTGCTTATCAGTCCTCACAGCTTCAAAAGTGTCATCCTCTGAAGCAGCAGTTTTCCAAATCATATTACTTGGAGTGAATACAGGTATTGTCATTAGAAAGAGCCACTCCAACCCATCCTGAGAGATCACCCGTGGCTGGCTCCAACTCAACCGTGCAGAAACAAGTAATGGCTGTATTGAATTTGGCAATGCAAGAAAACTCTGCTTATGTGCTACTAGCTAGAGATAAAGACAGTGCCCTTGGGACAGCAGCTGACACAGGCAGCAAAAGCCAACAAATTTACTTTTTCCCTCCAATCACTTACATTCCCCTTGTCTAAATCATAGCTCGTGGTGTGACATCAACACATGCTGCATGGATTACATGATGACTTGCACATGATCATGTTACTCAGTGTTTAAAACAAATTATTTACTTCATAAATATAGTACAGGCACAACAAGCTGCATCTCTATTACTAAAAATGGCCGGATTTGTACCACAAGATAACTGACACGCATTAGCTACCTTATAAATCCCAACAGTGGCAAATTGCTTTACCACGAGATTGCAAAATGAACTCTGAGCTTCCTTCTGCCTTTGCAGGGAAGCAGGCAACAGCACAAACCTAAATTTTGTATGAAAACCAACACCTGCACAGTCAGATTGAGTACTCACCACCAGCACACCCCAGTGCCCACTGCTAAGGAAGCAGGTTAATGAGTCCGAAGAAAGAATCTCCTTCTATAACGTGTGATTTGAAGGGCAGGGCTTCTCTGGCATCTTCAGGTGCTTAAATGACAAATGACCCTGTAACACTCCTCCTATTCTCTAATAACATCTTGCATTGATCAGGTAACAGGCAGTCTAGGAAATTCAGTGTACACCTATGTTTCCTGGGATATGATCATTCTAAGTTCAACGTCAAGTTCAACCCTAAGTCATGCTAAATAATAGCTTAATTATTTAATTATGTACCTTGCTTTGCAACTCTACTCCATCCTGCCAACACATATAAAGCATTTTATACAATGACACGGGAATTTTTCACGGTTTATCTTCTACTTGGACTTTAAAACAATTACTGAATCCAGTCTTCTGCCCCACAATCTCTCCATGAAGCACCAGCAATTTGCTTTACTCCTTGTGGAGCTATCTTCAATTAGTGGTACTTTGCCATACCGTCACAGGTGAAACCTGTTCTGGATATTTAATCTTCAGTGATTTCTGACTCGGTATCCACAGAGCAGAGGTGACCTCATTGCAGCTTCCAGATAGCTTAGACTACTACATTTTACAGTGGTTTCTTTAATAAGGTCACAGCTTTGTTCTGTGCAAGTGCACACTGAACAGACAACTAGTTCTGACTAAATGTCTCCAAGCGATACAAAGTCCGCCAACATCTGATTGCCTTCACCATTACAACTTTTGATCTTATTTCTAGCCTAAATACATTCAGCTTCAAGTCTTTCCCTATTGCATCTCCTTTGGTGCAGAAAAATAACTCTTCTGATAGAAGTACTGTACAAATATAACTGCAGGCCTTAGCTGTCTCTGAGGAAAAACTCCCAGCCTGCAAGCTTCTTATGCTCCTCGCAGCCAGCTTCTGTGACATGTAAAGACAATGAGCTAAAACAGCATAACTCTGGTCTTCCCTCTTAATACAATCTGTCACTCTTCCTCCCACACACAGACTACCTTGGCTGCCGGTTTGGGGTATCTCTCAGTGTAAAACTCCCTGCCCTTTCATGCGTGCTGTGTAAAAACTGGAAAAAAGGGCAACAGCCCAATCTGCCAGTATGTATTTTCCTTGGCACATTAATGAACAGATAATGTGCACTGACATTTTTATAATACAAAATATGAAATATGTCACACAAATACAAGACTATTGCTGGTGTAGGATACAGCTTTATCTCTTTACCCACGCATGTTCCAGCAGCAAGGAAACAAAGTCAACATTCCATTCCACAACAAAGGGTTGGCTTAGAAAGCACATCTTTTTGTCCTTATTTAGGAGTTCTAACCCCTGCACCAAACTGCATGCCATTATTTCAGGACCGAAATGGTTAAACTCCAACAGCCTGCAGCTGGCTCTGAACAAGAAAAAGAAAAGCCTATGCCTAGGGGGCCCCAGTAGCCTAACAGTGCTGCATTTCCATCACTGCACACCAACTAGGTAGGTCTTAATTGGAGCTAATGCCGATGGATCTGCCCAAAGATGTGCTCCATAACACGCACAAACACAGAGCTATGGCCCTGCTGGCCACCAGCCCTGGTGGCTCTTCAGTGTTCAAATGAGCTGTGCTTCCTACCTACTTAGGAAGGTATGGTCAAACTTTATGCTATTTACCTAGGGCTGTAAAGGAACAGCCCATCAATATCCCTGCTGCCAAGTGGCATGGCTGAAGTGTGGACAGCTGCATGCACAGCAGCTTTGCTTCAGCCAGTACAGGAGAGAACACTGTAAGGACGGCAGCACAGACTTCACTGGGATTCTTAACTTGAGTACAATCCCAGAGTCTGCAGCAGGCCAAGACAGCCCACGCTGAAATCTGCCCTGTTTCATCTTCACAGACAAACGACAGACTACTGCCTGAGCTTCAGCTGGGATGGAGTTGTTTTCTTTGGAGTACCTGGCACGATGCTGTGTTTCTGGTTCTAGGAGAAAACCAATGTTGGTAACACATCAATGTTTATAGCTGCTGCCAGGCTGCACTGCACAGAACCAAGGCTGCTCTCAGCAAGGAGCCCAGGGAGATGGGAGGGAACAGAATTAGGACAGCTGACCTAAACTGGCCAAAAGGATATTCCATATCATATGGCCTCATGCAGTAGGAGTTTTGAAGGGGGTGGGAGTTATTTCTCTTCTCTTCCGCTGCTGATGGGGCTAGCTGGGCACTGGTCAGAGGGTGGTGAGCAATTGCTTATGTACTTGTTATACACACTCATATAAACTCATACATGTATAGTGATAACTATTATCCTTTTCCCTTTTCTTTATCTTAGAAAATAGTTTGATCTCAACCTATGAGTTCTGCTTTTTTTTTTCTTCTTTTTTTTTTTTTATTCTTGTCCCCATTCCACAAGGAAGGGGGGGAATGAGTGAACGACTGCATGGTGCTGGGCCACCTGCCAGGTTAAATCACAACTACCAAACTGTGCTGTAATTTCCATAACCTGTTCAGGACTTCAACTCCTGCATTTACCATCAGAAGAGAGGCAACTGTCCTTCTATATGCTCCTGCCTACCTTCCTTTCTTCTACCTGCACCTCCTGCTGCCATCCTCATAGCACGGTATCCCACTGACCACAGTACTGGATCATCTGTTCAACAGGAACTCAAAGAACACATGGAAAGAAAGACCAGGTCCCTTACCAGTTCCAGGTTCCTGAATCAACTATACTCTTCTGTGTGCTATTCTAAATCTCTCTCTCAAAATAAATAAAGATCTCAAAGCTTATCTGAGTAATAAAGATTCTCAAAGCTTATCTGAGTTTCTTGATCAACCACTGCAGGTCATCAAAAAACTGACACAGTGAAATGACACTCTGGAGATGGCTACTTCATAGTGTCCATCACAGTATTACCAAAAACTAGTCCTTTTGCTCAACAGCACAGACCAAAATATCGATATCCCAAGGTCTCTCTTGAAGACACTACAGGTATGCCAAATCCCAGCTATTTTTGCTCCATTCTCTCTGTGCGCAGAAGTATCAGAAGCCAGCCCGAACTTTTCTTCCACACTGTGGCTGTAAAGAAAGGATGACATATCTGGACACAGGGATTGTGCTTGGGATGATGTGGTGCTTGTTAAAGGAGTTGTGCAGACTCTCTGTGCCAGGGAGAAAAAAAACCTAAATCTTCAGTCCATCTGAGCAGCTGAGATGATTCCCCAGTCAGGTGACAAAGCTGCCTTTCTGAAGGCTTGTGTGGAGGAGGAGACACCTGAACCTTACAGCCAGACCCTCTGCAAATTCCTCCCGAGTTTATGGGCTACTGGACCCAGCAGAAGCCTCTGGTACAGCCATTTGCTTCAGCAGCCTCGGAACCCAAAGCTCCCTCTGAGGACAGCAGCCTCACATACAAAGGAGCATTTTTTACCTTTTAAGCCAATTCTCTGGACAATTGGAGGTAAAACAATTACCTCATTTCAGTTGCACACCAAATTCCCTTCTGGTGGAATTCACATCAGCACTACTGCAACTTTATAGTATTTGCATTATAAAAATGTCTGCAAAGGAGGCCAAGAAAAACAGCTTTCTGTTCAGAGGAAGCTCTGTGGTCAAAATGATGTCATAAGAAAGCGCCAAATTAATTTCCTGTGGTTACATCCTTACAGGAAATCCAAGAAGCTCAGCTTTCTTTCTAAACCAAGCAGTCATTTGTTGTCAATAACTGTTAATTACGTGCCCAGATGTGTCAGTTTATAAACTAAGAGCTATCATGATTAGACTTCATTATCTGGATTCCTCCCAGATCGACTGTTGGGATCTGTTTAGATCAGCAGCCTGAAGCAGTGGAACAGATCAGCACGTGCTTCCCTGGGCCGTTTCAGGGGCTCTGCAGGCAGGCTGCTGTGCTCTCAGCAATTCCCGGCAGCTTCCTGCAATTTCCTTCCTCAGCTCCCCCCCCAACACTGGGGGAGGGGTGCCTGCTGCTTAGAGAAACACCACAGAATAGGAACAACTACACAGATTCGACTCTTAGCAAGAACAGGGATTCCTAACCAAGAAAAATAGAAAAACGATGATGAGCAACAGCTTCTCTGTCTTGCATGCACAGAAATAGGGACATCAGGAGCGATTCATGAGGTTTTCCAGCTGGTAAAGTAACCACAAAAATGCCTAGCAGGTCCCTCCCCCAGTCACAGTCCTTTCAGAAACTACAGAAAGATGCAGCATGTCAAAGTTCGCTTGGTATTTAAATTGTAAAATAAAGCTTCAGGAAGCACTGAACTACTTGAAATAGATTTTCTCAATAAGTCCTCAGTGGGAAACCTGTTCCCCAATTTTCTGTCTCCCCAAAACCACTCACACCTGCCCTGCTGCTGCCAGTCACTCCTCCTCTGCCATGCAACCCACACGCTCTCTGCTTTCCCACTCACAGCAGAGGGGAATCCACTGGGGGAGGAAAAGAAATCTTTTGTTTCTATAATCTGCACTAAAATTATGGCTCTGTCCTTATAGTGACCCTTCAGTGAAAATCTCTTGGGACAGACTCTTCAGTCCATGCTTCTCTGGACTGGCAGGAAGCCCGGCGTAACACTTGGAGAGCTGAATGGTAAACGGTAAAGACAAATCAGATTCAGTCCAAACAACACCTACACTTTACACAACACTGTATTTTAAGGTTTGCATGGATTATTTTTCTTTTCAGTACTTTATAAACAAACCACATTTTACACAGACTGTGAATTTTTAGGGCAGGGACCTAGCTCATTACTTGCCTGGAAAAGACACAACACAAGATGCACCCTAACAGAGTTCAAATCGGCAGCATATACACCTCATGGAAAGTGACAGCTGATGACACTCAGTGCTCAACAGCAGAGATTTGTATTGATGCCTACTCAGCAAGTCTTTACTGGGAGACTATGGGCAGTGGGCAGGAAGAGAGGCAGAATGACTTGCTCAGTCATGTGGATAGTCTCCTCTAGTAAAAGGAGGGTCAGACAAGTGCCAACCAAACCTCATGCCACCTGAACAGAGATACTAATAGAACATATCATTTCCATTAAAAAAAGGCCAGTGAGAGGCTGGGAAAAGAAACTACAGAGCTTAAAAATTCTCTGAATAGCAAAGCAGACAGACAAGGCTTTTAGACACGATGGCATCCTTTTTAGAAAACTGTGCAGCTCCAATTCAGAGTATGGTTTATTAAATAATCTTCCTACCTCTCTGTCCTTGAGTTTCATGGCAAGCACCAGCTGATGTCTGTGGTTAGTGAGGGCCTCCCGATAATTTCCTTTGGAGAAGAATGCGGAGCCCAGATTCCCATGAGCTCGGCATTCTCCCGTCTGGTCACCTGAGTCACATGCAAACAAAACAAAGGTTAGCTAACAAAGAGTCACCAGAAGAGTCCATCAGAAAGACCAGAACACACTGTGTAGTGAAACTCCAATGCGAGAGCCAAGATCAGAACAAATTTATCCTCATTTTCATTGCACAGCCAAACCTCATCCTCTTCCCTGGCCTTCAAAAACTTCTACAATAACCCTCAATCTATTTTTAGAATTATGTTGATTTCCTCTTTGGCCTAACACCTGGCAGCCCCCATTCTTCCATGTTTATTCCTTGTTCAACATCAGCAATCTCTTTGTGGAAACACATGAGTGGTTTAGGCTTAAAAGAAATAAAGAGCATGCCAGCTTTCTCCAGAAAACAATTCTGCAGCTCAGCTCAGAAACAAAGTACATCTATTGCTGCCTTCTGAGCCTCAGAAACTCAGACTGACTGCCTTTTTCTATCTAATTTTGGGGAAAAAAAAAAAAAAGAAGGAAAAAAAAGACTGCTTTATTTAAGACTCATTTTAGGTCTTGAGCACTTCTCCACAGAAGGTAAGACCTATCCTCATACACAAGACAGTAGAGAACCCCGTAAAACCTTAGCATGTTCAGTGATCATCAACACCTGAGTGTTATACAGAGATGCTGACCATTCACACAACTACCAATCTGTTCCACCTGCACCAATCCAGCACTCAAATGAACGACATGAGGGCTCTACCTAAAGTCTTGGCTACGTCCAAGTCCTGCTGCATGTATCCGGTGCTTTTCTCTGTGTTCCCAAGGGACCAGTAAGCGCTGCTCAGCGCAGAGAACACCGATCCCCGCAGCTTTAGGCTGCAAGTGCCAATCTTCAGGGCAGCTTCCAGTACAACCACAGAGGCCCCATGATGGCCTGCAGTCAGAAGTTCCTGGCCAATCACAGACACCACAACAAAGGGGCTCTTGTCCAGCTTCATCTTCTGCAATTGTTGATAGGTTGGCTCCAGGGACTCTAAAATACAAGAAGGAAAGAACAGTTACTCAAAAAAACTAAGTTATTTGCATCCAGAAATCAGCCTAACACTTCATCCTCATTTCTGGTAACCAAATGACACAATGAATTAAGAGCCGAACTGTTCAAATCAAACTAAAATTTATTGCAGGAATTCAGGACTCAAATACATCATCTAATAGCCAGTACAAGCAGAAAGAGACAGGTTAGATCAACAAGCACGCTGGTGCTTTTCCTGCAGAAAGCACTTCAGGAAGACAGCACCAGAACTCAGATCAGTCTCATCCTAAAATATGAAAGCTGGCCTAATGGCAGAAAGAATATGGAGAACACCCGAGGTTTCATAGGAGATTAGAAATGGGCTGTCAGCAAAGTATTTAAGTGCTGTAATTGCTGCTCCTTCAGCTGGTCATTTAAAAAATCTGTGCCTGTTCAGTTACCACAGCCCACAACATGCACTAGCAGAGGTGACCAAAGGTACACCTGCAGAACAACAGCACCACACCCGACAGAATAGTGATAATGGGTCTAATTGCTTTTATCAGTCACATAATAAGACATCCTGGCTGTATGTTTCAGGAAGGACATCAGTGTAACAGGACTCCTGTTACATGTGCTGTGCTGCACCCCACCTGATCACACTGAGTTAAATTTCCAAAATTTATGACTAAGTAAGATTTCTGGATTAGATGATCTCACCTGAATCAACATTACCACAGCAAGCTCAGGAAGCCATTTGCTTCCTGTTTTCATCAGCTCTGCCTCTCTACATTCACTATGCATATTAAAAAAACAACAGATACTTAACACTTGCCTGAAGATGCAAACACTTTCCTGAAGATTGCAACAGATGCAATCCAGATTCTAGGATTAAAAGCAGACATAAGAGGACAGAAATCCTGTAATGTGCCACCAGCACATAAGATTGCTGATAGGGCCCAGTTAACAGGCATGACACTGCAAGAGCAGGTATGAATTCAGCTCCTGAGCTTACAATTCTAGCTAGATAATGCAGGCAAACATAGAGAAATAGAGGGAAGAGCTCCTGGTTACTCTGAAGTCAATTGGGACAGGGAGAACTAGCACCATAGAGGAAGGGCAGACATGGAGGTCATCACATCTCTTGCTGCGAATGGTGAGGGAAGAGACATAACCACAACCACGTGAAAGATGTAGCAACACTGGTTCATTGACTGTGGAAGAGAGTTTGAGCTTCTTCTACATATTGTGAACCTAAGCTTCCTGGATCCCTCAAGGTCTGCATTTAATAATCTATAGCACAACACCAATACTTATAACTCTTGCCTTCGCAGCTGCTCCTCTTCTTTCTCAGGAAGATACCTCTCACATCAATCTAACCATAGCTCCAAATAATCAATCATACAGTGGATTCAAATTACAAGGGACAGGTTGTACCCCATAACACCTGAACAGGTGTCCCTCTCAGGCAGCAAGCTCTTGTAAAGGGGGCCAGAATGAAACGTAACAAATACATAAGTGCTTGCACACACAGTGCCCAGCCGAGTGGGAACCAAGATCCTGAATATTCATTACAGTAGTATAGCATACATACACACTCAAATTAAAACTAATACTTTATAAGCAGAGCTAATTTAAAATCTGCCAAAATACTCAGTGGGAAGATAACAACTGGCAAGCAGCAGCACCAAGAAGCACAGTAGGGAGCAGCAATATAGATACACAGCTGTACTATGATGGGACAGTAAGATCGTCTAGTTTAATCTGGAGATGCTTACACAGAAATACTGTGTCACCTGCATTCTAAGCAGCAGCCACAGTACCTTTGGGTACCAAATGAAATTAGCCTCACACATTAACTGCTACACAGGATGGAGAATACTAAATGAATTCATTTTAAAGGATGGGAAAAAAAAAACAACACTGTAAAAAAATGAAACACTAAAGGGAATATTCTTTCATTTCAGCACTTCTTGACTCCCAAGCCCTGGGGATGCACTGCTGAGGATGGGAATTGTCACGCTCACCCTCAGGAAATACGGCTAGCACACAACAAAGAGCTTGCAAAAGAAACAGAGCAACAGAGAAATGGAATAAAGAGGATACTCCCACCTTCCTCTAAAATGGGGACAATTACAAAAGAGAAGCAAAACAGTCTACAGCTAAAACCACCTCAAGCTCCACGTTATGTCAAGGTTCTTCCCAAATACAAGTGAACTAGCAGAACAGATTTTTGCCTCCTGGAACACTGTGTTTTGAAAAACATTATTACAGTGGAAAAGCCGCTTGAACGCTCTTCTGGGCAAAGTCTGGCCCTAAGCATTTAAGACTCTGTGCCCAACGGCCAAGCATTAGAGCATTGTGGGAAACCGTTTCAAGTGAAAACAAAGGCATGGCCACGGGAGCACACATCTCTCCATCTGCACTGATCTGCACCGGCACTTACCTCGCATGGGAGACTTCATGGCGGCCTCGACCATGCCAACCAGCAGCTGCAGGCTTTTGGGATCCTGCGCCAGCCCCGATGCAAACGCTGCCAGTGCATCTGCATGGCGTCCCAGGTACTGAAGGGCCACGCCCTGTCGGAAGTATGCCTGCGAAAACAGGGAAGAAACGCCAGTCACTGCATGGCTGCAAGTCACAGATATCCCATCTGTGGGCCATCTCACGTTGGTGTACGCCGGGCTATGCGATCACATTAAGGCTTCTTTGGTCATGACAAAGAAATCTACGATCAGAAAAACCCCGCATCACAGCTTGGTCATTTATTCCCATCATGTGTGACTACCTCAGTCTTTGTCAGACCTCTGAAGTGCTGATGGGGAGTCAGCACTTGATGTTTATGATGCACAACAGAAGATAAAAGGTTACACTACATTGAAAAGTGCTTTAAGAACGACTCCTTAAGATTGGCTCCCTGTATTGCATTCCTGTATAATTACAGGTTGGAGGGGATCTCAGAGATCCCCTGCCGTGTGCCGGCTGCCCCCAGCTCAGGCTGCCCATCCATGGCCTCAGGCACCTCCAGGGATGGGGCACCACAGCTCTGGGCAGCACTGCCAGGGCCTCACTGCCCTCTGAGTGAGGAATTGCTTCCTCACATCCAACCTCAATCTCCCTTCTTTTAGTTTAAAGTTACTCCCCCACATCTTTCCACTATCAGACCATGTAAAAAGTCACTCCCTTCCTGACTGTAAGAGCCCTGCAATTACTGGAAGCATCATCTGTCCCCATCTGCACTAGAAACCCGTGCTTACAGTACATTCAGAATACACATGTGGAGGTCTTTTTACTTAAACAGGATAAATATTCAACTAATATCCAAACTGCTATTTCATTAGAACTTGCAGACACTTTCAGAATCCAACCCATGGAGGCAGAGATCAAGGAAAATCAGAAATGACAAGAGAAATTTATAGACATGAATATTTAATCCTTTTTCCATTAGCGAGAGTTGATTGTAGACCCGTTTTTAATGAATTCAATGAAAGTAAAATTCTTTTCATTAACCTTTAGTATAAATGTGTTCTTATTGAACCAAACAAGCTACTGTACTGGAAACCAATTCAATGTTAATTAGATTACTAGCATTATGCTTTAAATCAAAGAAAATACAAAGAACTAATAAATGTGCAGCAGCCATCACCATGAGCTCTCCAAGCAAAGCATGCTGTCACCTCAATCATGGTGTACACTCTTAAGTCCTTTTTTTCCCCAGAATTATCATTTAATTACTTTCTATACCGCTTCATCACAGAGGCAGGTTGATGCAGCATGTCTCTGATGGGGGCCTTTCAGGCCAACAAGGCTGGTTTCACAGACCCAAGACAAATATGCCTGCCTAATCCAATTATCAGGGATGAGGGCACAAATACACAGCAGCCAGCAAGGGAGCTTCATCTCGCGTGCAGGCGAACCACACATCTCGTGCTTTACAGAAAGACAGAAGCCTGCCAACTCTTCTCTCATAATGCATCCTACCTGTACAGGTGGCACATCAGAAACACAAAGCAGAGCGTCAGTTCAGCCCAGAGCATTGTTTGTGTATGAATACAAACAAGAGCTCCACAGAAAAGCCTATCAATCTTAACCGAATGAAGATCTTGGCCAATTTTGCTCCTGCAAAAAAACCTCCTTTCCTCTCTCCTCCACTTTCCAGTTTATGCAGAACCCTCTGCACACACTGTGCTCCCGAGAGTCCTTTAACAAAATAAATAAAAGGCATTTGCAGCGTCTATTTCCTCTCCAAAAGAAGCATTCACAAATTATTTTAGCATTGGAATGAAGATACCGTATAAAGGGAAGAAATCTGCAAACAGGAAATGGAGAGAATCACCCTCTGGAAGAGGAAAGGGAAAGGAAGGGCAGGGAGCCAGGGCTGCAGCTGAAGGAATGAGACACGGTGCAGCTCTCCAGCCCCGACACAGACAGAATCTTCACACATTTCAATACACTTCAGCAATTTAATCATGCTACGTGAAGATCACAAGTGTTTGCTCCACGATAAAAATCATATTAATTTTCCAGAGATCCCAGGTGAGAAAAGCTGATTGATTCCTCTCAAGAAGATTAAAGCAACAAGAGGATGATGTTTAGCTATGGACAGGACAAACAACAGCAGGTGCTTTCTGACTGCGGCTCCCTGCATCCTCAACGTGATACAAAGAGAACGGAACATTCCCTTGCATTTTTTGACTCTCTGCACTGTTGCATTAGATCACATCTCACAAACTTCTACTCCAACTGCTTATTTCTAAGGGAAAACGGCACCTTTCCTGACCGCAGCACTCAACCCAACAGCCATAGCAGTGGGTAACAAACACTGCTTTATACACAGCTGCATTGGGGTTTGTGCTGATACACTGCTGCAGAGCTCCAAAACCACTTCACTCTCAGGCAATGCACACAGAAGTCTCAGAGCAGTTAGAGTTATCTATGCAGGAGGACCACCACGGCCTAACAGAACTGCATGAAAACACAGATCCGTGAGCCAAGGTCTGTCTGAACACATTAAACAAGAAGATCACTGTATGCAAAATAATGGTCGTTTCCTATAGAATACACAAATTACCTCCAATTACAGATCAGTGCTGCAGTTTGCAAAATTTGCATGAGTGCTCAGGTCATTCCCAGCCTCTCACCTTTCTAGAATAGAAATGAGGGGCTTGCACATTTTCTTTTGACAGCTATATTTTATTTGAATATATTAACTATTCAAAGCTCACGGACGTTTTCAATGAGTTCTGAGTATGCAAATTCAATTACCCTGAATTCCCTCTTTCACAGACCTGCCGCATGGCCAGCAGAAGACAAATGTGGCACACTAAAACAAAGATGGAGATGAGAGTAACATACACAAGCACTGATTATTGCTAAAAATTCTAGTTTACATAGGCAGGCATGGAAGATACATTATGCATTTGTAAATTGTCTGTATTAGAAGTCAAATATCCTCATATGCCCCAGGTCACATTGCATCTCACACCTCCTGCAGCCTGGTCCTAGTCTCCAATAGCACACGTGTACAGATGTGTACAGAGTATTTTAAGCAGTTATCAGCCAGGACTTCTCCTGGCAGGTCCTTAGCTCAGGTGCAGCACTATTTCAGCATACAGGCACAGCATCCAGTACTGTCTAGAAGTCTCCTTTCACCGGCTCCTGTCACTAGGATGATGCAGTGAAATCCAGAGTCAGCCGTGTGCCTCCAGGCAGGCCAAGGGCTCCTGCAGATTTGAAGCTAACAGATTACAGTTTCTTATGGAAAGAATTACAGTCTCACGGACAGCTCGTATTTCCTCACTGGAAGGTTTTAAATTTAGTAGTTCATATGTTAACCACCTATTTTTTAATGAGAATTTCTGGTAGAGACACGTTTTGTTTAAGTAGCACCAGACCCATTACACCAAAAATCCTTGCTTCATTAAACCTCAGCATAACACAGAATTCCAGCTAGAGAAGGCAGAAGAACCCCACTGCCTGACCAAGGAGATCTGAGGAACAGGGTAGAGGTACAGACCCAAGCACCCCGCAGAACAGAAGAGTTTTTCAGCCCTGCGATGGCTTCCTGGTAAAGGTTGGTTGCCCAGTTGCTCCCCATTTCTAAGATCACTTTGGGAAGCAGATCCTCCCCTCAGCTGCCTCACCGTGTTCCCAATTTTCTCCCTCCCTGCACATCCCCACTTCCACAAAACAGGTAACAATTACTTTGTGTTTTTACAAGAACCATTCAGAGAAGCTCATATTTACTCATTCCTAACAAAGCTGACAAAACAGTAACAAAACCCAACAAACGGTAGCAAAGCAGATTGACTTCTCAACAAGCCTCTTAATTGGTCAACGAATTAAGGAACAATTGTAATAGGACTAGCAGAGTAATCCCATAAAGCTCAGATCTTTAGAAAGCTAGGCTTAAAACTAAATGCATAAATCCATGAATCACATTATCCAAATAGCACAGAATTTCTTTGTTTCAGCAATTCCATTTGGAAATCCTTGAGAAGGAAGCAGCAGAACCAATAACTGCTCACACACTTTCACAATTAATAAAGCATGCACCAATAACTGACATCTTTCTACAACCTTAGAAGATAACAGCATTATTAAGTGCTTATCTTACATCTGAATGCAAACAGCAAAACATCCAGATACACACACACACACACACACAGATCAACTGAGAACAGGAAGGATGATCTACACTTCATGCATGCTCCTTTTCGGGACCCATACATTAACACACGGTGTTCCATTTTCACATTCAGGCAGACAGTAGGCAGGAGAGGAATGTAAATAACACATAACTAAGTTACAATTTCTTTTCTTTCTACATCCTGTTCCTTCTCCTTCATGCTGGATCAGCAAGGAAATCATGGGACTAACACGGGAAAACTAACATTACAGACAATCTCCTTCAGTTGCCTAAATTCCAGCACTAAAATTACTCATTCTGATGTATAATAAGGTAAAACCAAACCTAAACGTTTCTCTCTGTACCTATCTTTCTGGCACACCTGCAAGGATAATCTGAGAACCTCCACAATACCTCAAACATACGCAAAGTCCTGCTCTCAGCTGAAACTTGGCACTGGGTGCATCCCGTCAAACACAGCTGATTTCTCTGGTGCTGTGCCACCATGACCAAGCACACTCAGCTGTTCCACCTGCAGACTCACTGCCATGCCAGGGGCTGGCACCGCACAGCGAGCCCACGCTTGGTGTTGTGCATCTGTTGGTGAACAGTGAGAGAGGAAGGCACAACCAGCAGGAGCCTGCGGGGAAGTGAAGAGGATTAAAAGCTTTAGCGAAGAGCTGATCTTATCAAGTCATTGATACTAAGCAAGGGAGGTTGTTAGTGTAAGAGAAAGTGCAGGCACCTATAGACCTTCCGCTTGGGGAAGCCAGGCCGTATCTCAGCCTCTTATGGGCACTTTTCAGTCAGCTGGGCAACTACCAGCAGCTCAGACAATATGCAGACTTCATACAGCCAAGTGGAGATAGGCTGGGAAAGAGGACAAGAAGGGAATAATTAGCACTTTCTATCCATAATAATATTGAAAGCACTCCCGATACTCTGGAAACAAAAATAAATCATTCTCATTAACTCGTAGAATTTATTTGGCAGCTGATGCTTCAAAGCCCTGCAGAAAACTGGCCCCATACTGAGGGCTGCTCATACAGCAAGCCAACATACAGAACATCAGCGACCTGAAGTTGCAGAGATCCAGCACAGGGCCCACTGAGAAGTTAACAGCTCCTTCCTCCTCCTTCAGATGTGACTCCCTCTGCATTTTTTCAGAGCTGCCTTTTTGCCCCATGCTGAAAAGGACATGCCGTACTTTCATGGTAAGAGCATAATTTCTGTGGGCTTTTTTTCTGCTTTGGCTTTAGGAAAAGTTTATTAACAAGGGCAGAACATGAAAGAAGACCTTCCTAATCTGACCCTCCGGTTTTGTAAATACAAACATGCCTGTGAGCCTTCTGGTCCTCATCTCCTCAAATTCCATCTCTGTCACTGAACCTGGATATTAAATTTTTACAGGTGCAATCTGAAATGGGATCAGAATGCAAATGCAATCACTGCAATGACTGATATTAAGAGTGTTCTGAACACAAAAGCTGTTCTAGGCAGAGCAATCGGCTTATAATTAATACAAAAGAAATGATGAAGATAAAAATACAGTAACAAGAAATGACATTTATGAGTATGAATGGAATTTCTTGTCTTTCCTCTACATTTCCCCAAATTCTGCTAAATAAAAGCAGTTCCAGTAAATGTAATCCCAGATAATACAGAGCTTTTCTTACCAGAAAAGGATCAAGATATATTTTAATTGTTCGGACCATGGATGTAGGCTTTCACAGCAAAGATTCATACTGTACTGGCATCTGGAGCAGCCTCTGGTACAAGCCTTTGGGCTCATACCACTTTTCTCTGCAGAACCTATGGCAATAAATCATTCAGATCCTTAGTGTGTCTCCTATGCAACACTTACAAGAATTAGAGAGAAAAAGCAGCTGCAGGAGTTCAGTCCCATCTTACCACGGTCTCGTGTAAGTCTAAAGCATGAGCTCATCTTTCTGGAATAAGATTTAGTACCAGGGTACAAGTATTTCTCTAAAAGCAGTCAATTTCTACTTTTGGCTGGACAAAATATGGTACTGTTAATAAATACTCCTCAACAGTTACAACTGGCACATCAGCTGGCACATCCGAGCACGCTGCCACATGGCCATCTAAGGTCACAGTTAGAAAACCAGGAATCCCAAATTCCTCTCTGAAGCAGGGCAGTCCCATTAAGAACACGATGAGCTGAGGACAACATACCAACAGGTTATCCACGCTGCCCACAGTGATGTGATGGCAAAGACTATCGGGGCTTTCATCACCAAGGCTGGGAACACATCTTGCTCGTGCAGCCCATGCTGCTCACAGGCCCATAGATGCTGCAGGCCCTGCAAGCCTCGCGTGGGAGCCAGACAGGCTCCTTTGAGGGCATCGTGGGCTCCTGCAGCTCCACCAATTCATTCTTTGCTCTGCCCAACCCCTCACTTTCTGTAGGTGGTCCTTGCAAGGGCTGCAGGCAATACCACAGCACCGCCTGCTCTGCGCCTTACTAGAATTCATGTGGTCATTTTGTCATCAAACCTCCAGCTCCCGGAGTGACTCACTTTCATAAGGAGCTGCTGGATGACTTGTGACTGGGTAACAGAGATGGAAGAACAAAACTGGAATGGTATCAGAAGAGCTTGGAGCAGAAAACAACTGTCAAATAAACATGAAAAACTTGAAAAAAAAAAAAGTCTTAGACAAAGGCTCTCATTGTACACATGGGAGGAAATTCAAAACACCTTTCTATTCACGTCAGCTTCAGGCCCTGGACAACCAACTGTCTGGATAGAAAAGGCAAACGTTTAGAAATACTTTTCCCACAATGCTCCCTCGCTTTGCCAGATCAGCAGATGACACTGAAAATAGCACAAATAATCTCTGATACATTTCACCAGCCCGTCCTGAGCCTGCAGAATGCTTCCACGAGGGATGTACCAACCACCCTGTGGGGGGCTGCTCCTCAGCCTCCAGGCAAGCAAAGCCAACATGTGATGAATACAGTGCACTCGACTGAAGGAGCAAAACATGGGAACAGTCGCAACGGCTTCTTGGGGCCAGGCACCAGGTTGAATCTTTCCTCTCCCATTGTAACTGCTTTACAGCCAAATGTTAGAGAGAAATACAGGACAAATCTCTGCTGTGGGATTTCAGGAATGTGGGGAGAGGGAAGAATGTGCTTTAATTCAGAACACATGCAGCACATGTATAAATACTGCTTGCAGTCCATATGCATTCAACTCCGGCTTTCACAGTTAAAGCTGCATCGAGACAATTTTCCTCCCAAGTCTGTACACTCAGCTGGCACCTGACCCACCCCCAGAGCCTGCCCCAAATAAACAGGAAGAGATCTAACAAATACATTGTTTCTGCAGCACAGATTCTTTATATTCTTCCCATTTCCAAGATGTCTCTAACAAAAATAATGCTATTTGAGAGTGGAAATTTCCTCTAGGTCCCATGGAGTCTACAAGGACGAGCAGCAATGGGGGGCAGGTAAAATATCACACCTTGTTTACCAATACCTTGTTTAATTTTTCTTATGAATTATGCTCCCACTACCTCCAGTGGGAGACGGTGCAGAAATCACTTTCCCACAGGATCTAAATATAATCATCAGTAACTGAATCCAATTTTCACTTACTTTGGTTAGCACAAAAATCAACAGCACAGCTTTTCATGGCGGCGTTGCTCCTTTCCTGCTCTCTCCAGTTTTGCTCTGGAAGCACAAGCTGCAATCTAGAGCCTCCTCTTCTGAGAGCATCTCTAGCCCCTAACAACAGCACGTGCAAACCTTCTTTCTACCTTTACGGCCTACAGCTCTTACATCTTATCCAACAGTAAGGACTGGGGGGGCTGGAGGGAAGTGCTATAGACAAGCAATCCACCAACGCCCAAATACAGCCCAGGGTTTCAGGCTGGCAGACACAGAAGCGAGTGCAGCACCACCTAGAATTCCCCTGCAGCTCAGCAAGGACAGTGTTTTGCTCTGTTTGTGGCTACACAACTTGTTTTAAGAGTTATAAAAGAAAAGATAAGCCACCTTCCAATGGTGCTCAGCAGTAACACCAATCCTAGTACAGTATTACTGGCAATTTAATGGAAGAATAAATTGATTACGTGGCACCTGTAAGGTGTTTCTTTGGTTAAGTTTGGGGCAGTGGCAGAGCTGTTTCTAACAT
This sequence comes from Meleagris gallopavo, assembly GCF_905368555.1. Lineage (NCBI taxonomy): Eukaryota > Metazoa > Chordata > Aves > Galliformes > Phasianidae > Meleagris > Meleagris gallopavo. Next base: position 7,670,828 of record NC_139420.1, read on the forward strand.
TATTCATCTAATTTCAGGTCTGAACTATCATTTATATTACGTAAACATTTGAGATGTATCTGCAAGAGCACATCTGCACACAATCCTCCCAATTCTAACATTTAATGTGTTGAGAAACTTTGCAGAACTCGAGTATATACAAACATATGCTACTATTTGTACTCTCAAAAACAAAAACAAATGAAAAGCAGTACAAAGAAGGAATAGGGAAAAATAAAAACCATGTCCTAAAGAAGACAACATCCACCAAAACAACTCCTTTGGCTATTCAGCACGCAGTTTCATTGCCTCACTTTGAATTACTCATCTGAGCAGCAGCTTAAATGACTGCCCCTCCTCTTCAGCATTTCTCCATGTTCCAGACTGGCAGTCAGAGCAAATTTAGGTGGATCACACTAAAAACCCACAACAAAAACCAGAAATGAGACATTAAAGCATCTGGTCAGCCCACTGTCATAAGGCTTGGCATTCACAGCAAAGCCAGTCAGGGACATCTCAAAAATCTCTGTCTGCAAATGCAGCTCTTATGGACTGGACAGTCCTGACACAGGTGATCTGGATTCACAGTTAAGACAGGAGGTCTTCAGTCAGCAGTTAGGCAGCTAGTAAAACTAACATTGTGCAATGATGTGCACTGAGACTACTGAAGACGACCAAAATCCGGAAGTCTGGACTTAAGAATAAATAATGCTATGATTGTTGTCTGTGCCTTCGGGGCCAGCAGCTCCAACAGACAGCATCAGCAGCACATCTGCACCTCCAACAACAGTGCAGCACACAGCTATACAGCAAGCTCTATAGCCAGGGGAGCACTGAGCTCCAGCAGCACAGAAGGACAATGCACTCGAGCAGCACTGCCATACAAAAATAGAGGCACAGCCATCTTTCAGACTCACAGTACGCACAGCCAAGACATCGCAGAGGACTCTGTTTCTTATGCAATGGTACCTAAAACACCAGAACAAAGAATGTTACTACAATCCCTGTCGCTCCTGTGGCGGCGCTCAGGCTGCCAAGAAGGGAGCTGCCAACAGAAGGCCTTGCCCAAAGACAGCCAACCACTCTGCCACTGCCTTCCTCTGACATCCCCATGCCCAGCAGGATGCATCCTGGTGACCCTGCTCCTCTCCCAAGGGCAGCTGGGTCCTGGCTCAGCCCCAGAACTACCTCCACACTTCTGGTTTTCTCCAAATGCAGGCACTCTTTCTCTTGCCCAGAAGATCAGACCCTTTTTGGTTTCACTGTATCTAAAACTTCTCCATGTCTTGCCTCCTTCTCTTCTATTCCTGATAGATCAACCCATTTTCATCTTCTCTTTGACTGCATCCATTCTGAAAACCACCTAAGGTTGTTCTGGAAATGCAGATTGGAGTTTCCAGGGTCAGGCTGGACGGGGTTTTGAGCAACCTGATCTAGTAAAAGGTACCCCCACCCATGGCAGGGTGGTTGGAAACTGGGTGATCTTTAAGGTTACCAAATCACTCTATGATTTAATGAAGTAAATTGAGATTAAAAAGGATTGAGCAAAAATTAAAACAGATGGAAGACAGAGACAATAACTTGCATAGCAGCAATTTGGAGCTAGATTGGGCCATCTCCAATTCAACAAAACACCGCTACTTTGTGATTTCAGCTTTAAATTCTGACACCCTGAATGCGCTCACATTAACAGCCATATTAGCTAGCCATCCCAAAACAGGATGGAAAGTGAAGGTCTCCTTGTCTGCAGATTGCTTAGTAACATCAGCAGACGTTTGAGGATACTGCCCACTTACACAGACATTTACCTAAGCTGAATACTGAATCTTGCAGCTTTTCATATGGTTAAAATCATGCGACTATGTAGGAAAAGTAATGAAGTCACTGAAAAGACTAGCTACTCTGGCAAGGTTCAGCTATAATAAAAAGACAAGTGATTTTGTTCTTAGTTATACAGAAAATCCAAGGGAGAAAAGCTGCAGTGAAAGTTCCTATTTCCCTTTCAGCATTACGACAAAAGGTAACTACGGTTCCTTCAAAAACCACAGTCACTCACCTGGACTGGTTTTAGCAACAAATATTTCTGACACAAACCAAATGAAACACACGTGTTTAATGCAGTCCCTTTGTGGAATTCTTACGTTGGCCACAGAGCTGATGCCGTGGATAGTTTATTACTCCACACAATGGTATTTCTAAGCCACAGGCAGGGCAGACAATTGCCTGATTTTTTATTTTAATGTTTGTAGCAGATCACTGGGTTCTCCTTGAATCTCAATCTTTGTATCAGGATTTCTGTTTCTGTTCCCAAGTCCAATACTTCTGACATTTGAACTCTGAGTGAAGAAGAGCAATTATTAATGAATCCTGGTGTCAAGTCCAGCTTGTTAGCTCTAGCTCAGGCACACAATGGTTCCATCTCTCTAGAAGACAGAAAAGTGGGAGACAAGGATTCTGCAGAATTAACTGCCCAGGAACAGCCAAGCCTCAGCATAGTATGTTTTATTTCAGTTAGCAGTGAGGTTAGGAACAGGGTAAGCACAATCATAAGATGATGCATACTTGCCTCACCTCAGGAATTCTGATTCTGCTCTTGCTTGTTGCAGGCAGATTCAAACTATTCAGCAAGGAGATGAGTCCTAGAAGCAATCTCACGACACAGTAGAGAGGACGTTCCCTGAGAATCCGCCTTTCAAAGAAAATCAACCAAGTGTTTCTAATCCTCTTCCTCAAGAGCTCTACCATCTCCATTCACATCACCAACTCACTTCACGCATTTTTCATTTCAGTTCTAAAAATGCACGCACAACTTTTGGCCTGGCACACAGCGCAGCAAGAGTGCACAAAGCAAATGAGCAGCACTGCAGAAAGGACCCAGGAATCTCAGCTCAGCAATGGGCAGCTCTTAAAAGGCCCCAACAAAACACCACCAAAAAATCAACTTTATCAAGTCCAGTGTGCATTAGAAAAAATAATCACTTCTGAATGACCAGACAATTAGTGGCTGAACTAACAGTTCCTGGTCAAGAATGCAACCAGCATAAGTGGATCTATGAAACAGTCATGACTTGTTTCTTAATCAACAGTGGAATTTACTGTTATCCTCTAAGAAGGCCAAAGCAACTAAGCTGAGGAACACATTAAAAAGGAGCGCCTGGATGTTTGGAGGGATGCTCTGAACCACACAGAGCTGCAGCTCTGCCACTTCTCTCTGAACACTCAAAAGGACTTTTCCTGACCATCATTCCTACACCAAACCTCCACCCGCAGTCACTTCTGGCAACACCAGAAGATGCAGTTCCCTCTCCCAACACGGGTGTAGCTGTGCTGGAGGACTGCTGCCTCCCAGCCTGCAGTCACCCCAACTTTGCTCAGTTAGCATCACCTGCCAAGAAGGACAAAGCCAACGACAGGGACAGGAGGGAAATCCAGCCTGTGGAAATACTAAATATATAAATCTGTTTGGCTAAGGTGAACGTGGGAAAAATTCTTCAGGATGAGCGTCACACGTAGCTCTGCCAGATCACTACTCTTGTAACACAAAGGGGAGAAACACAGACCCTGAGTTTCCTTACATTGATTGGCCTCCTTTATCCCAGACCTCTGAAGCACCAAGTAATTTAGTAGTTGCTATAGAAACTACCAGATTTTATTGAACTGCCCTGAAAGGGTCAAGAGATAGCATGAAAGCGGTACATTTTAAATTATTTCCCTGCTATGCATCTGCTTCATTTTAGTTGCCTTGCACTCCTCTGCTTTGTTATTCAAAGAGTATTTGGACTGACCAGCAGGCGCCAAACTGCTAGGGGCTGCAACAGGTAAATCCCAAATCAGCAATGGTCATGCTCTAATAAGCTGTATAATTCCCCACACAGAGGAGCCAGCCCAAGCCTGTTTTCACCCACATTTCACCAGTTTAGTAATTCTGCACTTAATAATTCATCTCTTTGCTCCAGCTCTGTCACACTCTCCCCCCATCCCCTCTCATTTATGCTTCTATCAATACATACATGCAGACTCCACCACAGTGCATCACTGCAGCTCTGGGCTGAACATAGTCAGCTTTGCTGCTCTGTGAACTCCTTGTTAGCACCTTTCATCCTTGTACACATATAAATATAGTACTTAGGTACTAAGGGACAAACCACACAGAACATCTCCAAAATATCTCAGGTTGGATATTAGGAAAAATAACTTCTCAGAAATGCAGTCAGGCACTGGCACAGGCTGCCCAGGGAGTGGTGGAGTCACCCTGGGGCTGTTTAAGGAAAGGATGGCTGTAGTTCTTTGGGATGTGACTAGTGGGCGGTACTGGAGGTGGATGGACAGCTGGACTGCATGGTCTTAGAGATCTTTTCTAGCCTTAATGATTCTATGGTTCTGTGAAAAATACACTTACCTTTTCTTGCAGCACAATCCAGCCAGAAGGCATTATCCTGCCTTAAATAAAGGAGCACGTGTCCCTAAATCAATTACCTTCTCTCAAAAATCCTCTCTAATCCCTTCAAACATGCTACTTCATTTATTCTCAAAGATATTAAAGCTTAACAACTTAAGGCTCTACAAACCCTCAACATTTCTCCATTTTGATCTTACTTTTTAAGTGCTGAGACAATTTTAATGGAGTGTGGCAGAACACGAGATCAAACACGATGCATCGGTTGACTTCACATTACCCTCAGAGCACTACACATGGCAGCTCTGAAGAGTTGGCTAATTGCAGGAGCTAGCCCACTTTCCTCATCTGATCATTAAGGGAGCTGGCTTGCAGGAAAACCCCACAAATTAATGATGTTGATGTATGTAAACCTGGAGCAGAGTGCTACCAAACTATGACAAGAATCTGAAAATGTCACAGTGCCCACAGTCCTACAAAGAACATATTCTGCTTTGTAATAGAGTTTTTCTCCCATGCTATGCTATACTGTATCAAGAAAATGCAGTCTACGCCTGACAAGCAAAAAAACCCACCAAGAATTCCTTCTCCTGTACACACAGTACTCACCCATGTCCTCGTTGCATCACAACACCTTTGATCTCTGCTCCTATTTCTAGGAATATTCATAAAATCCTAGAAACACTGCAGCATTAAACCAAAACCTACAGCCTAAGCACAGTCCTGTGAGCTAAATGCACGACTGGTTGCATTTTAGTACCATGTATTTTCAGTAATGGCTTTTCTGCAAACATATCCTTTATTCAGGATACAGACTTCATGCTTTATTAAATAATTTTCATCACTACCCTTGAGAATCCTAAATTCTTGGGAGTATGGAGAGCAATAGGGTACTGAAAAAATAAGTACAGCTGATGAGCAGATTGGAAGATTTGAGCTGTATAAATTAGCCACTGGTCTTTTGCTTTTCATCCTACACATGAATCAACTCAGACTAATTTTGTTGCCCGAGATACATCTTGGGATTTATCAGATGTAACGAGGAGCACTGGACTCTGCAAGCACTAGAAAGGGGAAAAAAAAAAAAAAAAAAGAGGGAAAAAAGAGGAGGAAGAAGAGGAAAAAAGAGAAGGAAAAAGCAGGGTGCTTCTGAGGATGGGAGAGAGGAGGATCAGAGTGGCCAAATGTGCAACAGGGTCAAACAGCACGGCTCAGACTGCCCTGGAAATCTGCTGTAGATAATATAAATTCACAGTACGCACCAAACACAGCAAAGCTGGCAGGATTTAAATCAATTCTCAACCACCAAAGATTGATCCACATCTAACAGAGCTGACGCAGCCCACATCAATACCGACTGACCTGGTGACATAAGTAATTACCTTCCAGTTCATCCTTCAAATGACAGAAGAATCCTTCCTAGCTGAGCTATTCCCCTGAGCACCTCTCTGGGAAGAAATGGCAGTGTCTCAGGAGCAGAGCTGTGTGCTGCAGCATTCCCGCAGGAAGGACAAGCACTCACTGATGAATGTCCCTTTCCACCCGTGCTTACATTAATTTTGTGAAGCATCAGATTATTTGAAGAAAAAATATATTTAATACAGAGCATGCTTGGCCTTGATGATAATCAATGTTTTCTGTTGGTTTTATTAAAGAAACATCTCTACCATTTATTTGAAAGAGAGAGAAAGGTGAAAAATGAAATCAGCAACGATGACCAGATGCTCCCTTCTTCCTTCCTCACTGAACACACCTGGGACTTCACTGTCACTTGTCTATGAGACAGGCTCTTTGCTTTTGGTAGCTGAACCTTGCTAAGTATCCAAAAAGGAAAATGTCTTTTACGAGCGCTGTGAACTTACATAATGTCATACATTCCCTGGGGTAACCAGCTCCATACCACATTCCTTATCATCAGTCACAGGAGAGCAGCCTGTCATTGTGGTTCATAGCATTAGCTGGGAGGATTCTGCAGAGGTATATTCTCCAGTTAACTGTACCATCAATAAGCAAAAGAGAGAACTCTTATTTGAAATACAGAACAGTCGGGAAATACCTTTTTCTACTCTGAGCTCACTACTTCGACTGGGTTCAGCTGTAAGTAATTAAATTTAGTCATAGAAGTCTGATCTATAAATGGAACCTACAAAAGCAATTACCATAGCTTCCATTAGATTGGTAAGCAATGGCAGCTCTGCTTGATGTAAATTTAAAGGAACGCTGTTTATACCACACGAGAAGTCACAGTAACTCAATCCCCTTACAGAGATTTACTTCCAAAGTTACACTTCACAGTGAATACAGTCACAGGTTATACATCTCAGCCATGCTCCTTCCAACTTAACAGTCTCAAAGGTGAAAAAGACAATCATATAATACGACTTAAAGTGACTTTTTGGCTCCTGCTACATACTCAGGAACCAGATGAAGGAAAAAGCTAAGTTAAACATGCAAGAGACAGGGTGACTAAGCATCAACATGTTTTAAAAATGTATTTTGTACTCTTTTTGCTCCCGTTGGAATCAAGACTATGAAAAGTTGATGGAGCTGTGAACAAGCTGGTATCTCTGAGCCCAGATACACATTAACTTCTCAAAGCTCTGTTCTACAGGTCAACAATTTTGGCACGGAAACAGAGCAAATGCGTGAAAGCACTGAAACACAAGCAAAATAACTGAGGAGAATTCATACTATCCTGCTGTCATTCAAGAGCCGTGAATCCTCCTACCAAGCTGTGTGCCTTTGGCCCCTTCTCTGTCAACCAAGGGAGGATATCGGCTCCTTCAGGTGACCGCCACAGCTCCTGCTGAGGACCTAACAATTTCTAATGCTGCTGAAAAACCATGCCACCCCAAAATCACCCCATTTTTGGGGAAGGGACGGTGAGGTTCTCCTCATTTCTTTGTTTTGAAAAAGTACTAAAATACTAAAAAACAAACAAACAAAAAAACCCAACAAGATGACAAGATGAGAACAAGATGATAGTGATAGGACAAGGGGGAATGGTTTTAAACAGAGACAGGGGAGGTTTAGGTTGGATATTAGGAGGAAGTTTTTCACACAGAGGGCAGTGAGGCACTGGAACAGGTTGCCCAAGGAGGCTGTGGATGCCCCATCCCTGCAGGCATTCAAGGCCAGGCTGGATGTGGCTCTGGGCAGCCTGGGCTGCTGGTTGGTGACCCTGCACACAGCAGGGGGATGGAACTGGATGAGCACTGTGGTCCTTTTCAACCCAGGCCATTCTATGATTCTGTGACAAAAGTGAAGGTGTACAGGCAATCAGTATCCAGTCATCCCTTGTATACACTATCTCTTTCCCTACCATCAACACATTGCCCTCTTCCAGCCAATTATAGGAAATAAAACAACAGAAAGAAAGCACTCTACAAATACATTCTGCCATATTCTATTATGCCAAGGCCTGCTGGACTCAGCAGCCATGAGGTTGTGTACACTCCCTGTTTTCAGTTCTCTGCTCCTGATCTTAACAGTTACTTTTACTTTTCAGACTGATTTAGGTATAACACTCTCATCCAGCAAGGACTGTGGAGCCAAGGACAAACATGTAACAAAACAGGATGTCTCTTTTTAGCAGTAAAAATACAAATATTTGTTGGTCTCCTCCTCTGTCACACAGGAAATTCCAGGCTACTGTGTCCGTGTGCACGTGGCACAGACAAACAACAAGAAGCAGATGGACAGAAACAGTGACAGTTTCCCACGTTCAGTAAGAAGTCAGGACCATCTCTGCACATTCCCTCACCCAACAGCTGTGCATCCAAGGGTGCGTTCATACTGCAAGCTCGGGTCAGCAAAAGCTTGCTCTTTTTGGTCAGTAGAATTTTCTTTGGGGGATGGAAAGCTGAGAGAAGTAGCTATCAAACAATCATGCTGACATATCAATTGGTGATCGTGTGTTTGAAAAGCAAGTGGATATTTGCTATAGTAATCCAGGGTAGAAGCAGCCAACAGCCACGGTGTCCTCAATGAGAGCATCTCCTCCATACACAACAAACACAGCAATCTCCAACCAGCTGACATTTTTGTGCCAAACAGAGCATTTAACTCCACAGCCTCTTATCACCAATCTACCCTAGATGGGGATGTGGTAGTTAAAAACAGATTGGAGTTGCCCAAAATGTTTCTTCCTTCAGCCATACAGTCTCATTTTAAAAATGACAACATAATTCAACAGCGTCTCAAGGTTTAAATTTTAATCATTTCCCCTTTGCCCTTTCACACTACTGCTCCCAAAGGAAATTCATCTTGAAAGCATCACTGTTTCAGGCACCTGAATCAATAAGCCTCTATCCTGAAATACACAATAGCAAGGGAATGCACTTTCCCTATTAAATACACACACCACATGCACATGTTGACTCTCAGGCACTCCTTACACAGCCTGCTTCGTGCTCCCTTCACGTGAATGCACGCACGCAGTGGGGGTGAGAAGACACCAAAAACTGTATCTTCCAATGACTCAGAGAGGTGGTGAGTGGGCCATCAGCAGAGCTGCACCATCTACCTCACTGCTCCTGAGCTCCTCCTGCCTGTGAACTGAGCATGGGTTTATGAAGGCAGCTTCCCACTTCCCCAAAGAGCAAAAAGGCCCAGCAGTGCTGTACGCTGCGAGACAACGATGGGTACAGTCCTGCACAAATGCTGTTCAAACCCACACAGCAGTCAGCCTGCCAGCCTCACAGAACTCTGACATACGTGCATCTCTTTTCATTGTCATGCACTTCATCATAACCAACCTTCAGCCAGCAACTGGTGATCCCCAGGGACAACAATCACCTTTCCTTCAAATATCCTTAGAAGGGCTTTTGAAGAAGTACTAAGCAGGGACTCCACCTTCCCTAAGAGATAACTCAGTCATTCAAAGCCAACTCTCCCCTGAGAATCCCTCTTGCTCTCATAGGAAGGCCTGTACTTCATGCCTCACAGATTAACCAGAAGGGCTTTGCTGGCTCTAGGCTCCCAGAGGCAATTAGACACTGAACAGCCCACCTGCTGCCTGCATCAGACATGGCTTCATGCTGCTTCTAACTACCAAGAGGTATTCCTTCCAAATGAGTCACTATTGCAGCAGTACTCAGCTCTGCCTCTGGAGACAACCCGCTGATCATGGGATAGAACATGAAGCAGAGGTTATCCTGGCACTACAATGAAGCGAATCTCATTTCTGTAACAGCAGAGCCTACGTGATCCAGTGAAATCACCTCAATGAAAGGACTCAATTCAGCTCATAGGGCTGCTCAGCATTCAGTTCTCTTCAGTGTTGTTGGTTACGTTAGAAATACACTCTGTTAGCACAGAAATACGAGTTGTTAGTTGTTTGCATGAACAGAGCAGCCTAAAAGGCAAGTCACTGAACTTCATGGCTCCTCCAAGGAAAGGCAACTTGCCTCCCCAAGGTCTGCTCCACAGTACTTCACCATAACGGTGAGCCAAAAGAAGGGTTCACAACCTGCTCTCTGCAGCCACAGCTGGGTGTGTGTCAGTGACGTTCAGCTGATGGAATTGGAAACTACCCAGGAATATAAAGGGAAAAGACAAAAAGCAGGATTGAGAACTAGCACAAAGGTGAACAGTACGTTATTTCTACCCTATCTTATGAGACTATAGGAGAACTAAGAATCTAACTGCCATGAGATGCAAGAGAACAGAACGCCTGGCAGAAGGGAGTATTTTTAAAGCAGAGTCTTGGAAAACAGCATGCATTGGTTATTCAGAAAGTCCTAGATCCCACTTTTATATCTAGGCTGCAGTCCAAACCTCTGCATCAAAGTGACACGGCTACTGACCCTGTGCAGTACTTATTTTTTGAAATCCCAGATAACTGCAGAAGAACAAATGGTACAGACAGATGACCTCTATCAGCCTGGTTATGTTAATCCTGATGGGGGGGCCAGGAAAGGCCTGCTTCTCATCGTGTCTCTGCTGCTCTGCTCGGCGAGTCCCACCTAACCCAAAGGCCCCTGAGGCCAAAGGTACACACAGCCCACCAGTGATTCTCCTGCCAATCTCAGGGTTACGTTTCTGCCTCTATGTGGAGCATTCTGTTTCTGTTCATCAGCAGATCAAAAAGCAGGAGCTTAAGACACCGCGTTTAGAGCAAGAGACAATTAATTACCCTTATTGTTTGAATACTGCCCCAACTCTAACGGCTGCTTCCCCCTTGCTAATGTATTCCCATTCCCCCCACAGCATCCCAAGCCTAAATAAGCTCTTCCCAACCCATCCCTGTTAATACACACTCAGTAATCTCAGACTTTCATGTTCCTCGTCTGCTGTCAGTTATCCAAATGATACAAATTTAGCTGCTTTGATCTTTCCTCATACATCAGTCCCTCCAGGCCCCTAATCACTTTTTTCACTCTTCTCTGAACTCCCTCCAGTAATGATGTGATTCTAATCCTCAGAAAGGAGAGCCTTTGGCTTCGGTTGTTCACACAGATGCGAGCAAACTCATTTGCAGAGACTTCACAAGCTCCACACACATTGCTGTCACCAGCAGCCACGCATTAAACCATGACACCGACACAAAGACGGGATTGTCTCATGAACACCAGACAGCAGAAGCAGAAAGAAAACACAATGGAAATGGAAACGATCGTCTTGCAGCATCCGCATTTCAGCAGTGAGCGATACGAGCCCTGCTCGTACTGATAACACACCTGGCAGCACAGAAAGGAGACGATGCTATTAATATTTCTGCTCATTTTTGCACAATAGTGGAAACCAAAGAGTGCTGTCAGCAGGAGAGCCTCAGGGGGCCACCAATGCCCGAGTGAAGCAGTAACTCAAGGACAGCTCTGAAGAGTTTCTAAATTCACAGACTTGGTGCTAATTAAGTTAAAACCAAACTTTTATTTCGCTATTTAAATAGGATAGCTGACAGAAAAGTTGTGTTAGCATATAGCAGGTTGGGACAGCTGAAGCAGAAAGAAGACTAGTACCTGCCTTCTACAATCAGCTTCTGTATGTTGAACTAGACAGAGTGCACAGGAAGCACGTATAACAAAAACACACCTTCACGGTTTAATATTTCTTTTTTGTTTTCCAGTATCACAGACTCACAGAACAGCTGAGTTTGAAGGCAAGCTTACAGATCCCCAGCCCCAGCCCTGCCGTGTGCTGGCTGCCCACAGCTCAGGCTGCCTAGGGCCCATCCATGGCTTTGGACACCTCCAGGGATGGGGCACCACAGCTCTGGGCAGCTCTGCCAGGGCCTCACTGCCTTTTGAGTGAAGATTTTTCAACCTAAATCTCCCTTCTTTTAGTTAAAAGCCCCCCATGTCCTGTCACTATTAGACCATGTTAAAAATTGCTCCCCTCCTGCTTGTAAGCACCCTGCAAGTACTGGAAGGCAGCAATTTGAGCTCTCCCCAGATCTTCTCTTTCCCAGGCTGAGCAGCCCAGCTCCCGCAGCCTTTCAGTACAGGAGAGTTGCTCCAGAAATACCAGTATTTTTATTTTTATTTTTAATTTCTTCCCCTCTAGCCCCTGAGTCAGAGGATCTGCAGACAACTTCCTTGTACAAATTAAGAACAAATTTGTGTTCCACAAGTTTTTCACACGTTTTTATTACAACCATGCTGCAGCGATGCTCCAGCTTCTGCCTCTTCTCTTGACCTGCCACAGAACAGCAGGAACACACGGCTCCTCAGCTCCCATGGCCAGTCCTGAACTTCGCTGCCATCACCAACTGGCTGTATCAGGCAGGTTGTAAATGAGAAGGAGGAATAATACCAAACAAAGTGCACAGCTAAACTTGGGATACGGGGAAAAGGAATGAAATTCATTAAGGAACAGAACCAGATGAAGTCATGGCTGCTTTTGTTTCTCTTTGGCACAAAAAACTGAGAACAGAACAAAGAAGCAGCATATAAGCACCGATGGCTTCAAAGAAGTGGTCGTACCAGTGCCAGTACTCAAGAGTACTCAAGATCATCAACCAGCAGGAGTTAATTTTAATGCAGGGAATCTCAGGATAAGAAAAGACCTGATAGAAACCTGCAGGTGTTTGGGGACACCACGCAGTGTCATTGAGCTATCAAGAGGGAGAGAAGGACACAAGGCTTTCCTCATTTCAGTACCACGCTGCCCAACTGGAAAAGGTCAGCCGGACTCCTAGGACAGACAAGAATGCTTTCCCATAGCTAAATTTAAATGTACAATGACCAACAAACTGAGAAGCATCACAGCATGTTTCCAGGAAAGGCAAGCACACTTTAACAGAATGAAGAGTTGAACAGCAAGGTATTTCTGCCATCCATCTCACAGGGAAGTGATCCAGGTCACAGAGATGCACAAAATCTGCATATGGTTCACTGACCTGATGAACGTTCAGCTCCACAAACATCTGTACTGGCCCTTCTGGCACAAAAAACATCACTGAAGAGGAACATCCTGCAGGAGCACTAACAGTATATATTTGGTTACCATGAAAGCACAGTCTGCAAGGAAGTCAGCATCTCCAGAGCACTCCTCACGGCTGTGTCCAAGCAGTGCCTGTGGCAGACAGCTCTCAGCATGCCGGGTGTCTGGCAGTTCCCAGATCACACAGGAACACCAAAGCCTGTGCTGGTACAAAACACGTGAAAACACAAAGCCATCAAAGGATTCCAACTTTGCTCTGTATTCCTCCTTCAAGAGCTCTTCTAGCTATGCTACATTAATCTCTCATTGATTGGAATTTTTTAAGTGCTGGATCTGTATCCACTTGAACTACAGCAAAACCTGAACTCTCTCTCCTTATCGATACCACAGGAAGGTGCTTTCATTCCAACCCACGGGCCCTGTTTACAGAACTTCCCATTGTATGCAGAGGGATCACGCTGAGCCCCGACTCATCCCAGAATGACCCCAACCCCTCCAGTCACCCCTCACAGCTCCACCCCCTGCACACACACCACTCCTGGGGCAGGACACTGATCTCCTGCCCTGGCACGCTGCACGTGAGAGCCAGGAGAAGCCTGATGCAAAAGCCAGATGGTGGAAACATCTCCCACTGCTGCATTTCAGTGATTAAAAGGGATGGAAGGAAGAGGGAGCAAGCTTCTGTTGGGCCGCAGAGCAGTACAACCATAAGCTGTATGCCCAGGAGGGCACAAACACTGCACTACGAGACTGAATTCTTCAAAGCAGGATTCGGAGCAGAGAAGTGCTGACAGAAGCAGAACGATTGGAATCACAGCAGCAGGAGCCGCCATCTCAGTGCTGCTTTAATGGCCGCTGGTGATGCGTCTCCATGGCAGCCAAGACTGCAATGAAACTGCTGCCTGAGAAATTATGGGTCTGATGATGGCAGGGCCGGGAGACTAAACAACAAGCGTTCCAGCTGCAGCAGTCTGGCTGTCTATGCTTTGTGTCTAAATGAGATACTGGAGATAAATAGAAATGAAAACCTCTGTCGAATTTGGTCCGTAACAATGCCCGTCACTGAGCCTCAGTGCCTCACACCGCTCTGGTCAGATGAGGGCCCAGTGCAGAAAAGCCAGCTGCAGGGCTGTGGTCAGAAAACCCAGGGTAAGGACCTCTTAGCAGGTTCAGGTGGCTCAGGGACAAGTGATTTGATGGCAGCTCTAAATAACCCTCTGCACAAGTCAACAGCTTCAGTGCTGCCTGCCTCCAAACTGCCCAAGAAGCATGGGCTGCACCCTTCAAAGGATTCGATGCCACTTTAAAGAGAACATCATTTTTCAATGAAAATCAGTATTGGGCAGCTGAATGCTTGGGTTCCAGCAGAACCTGCATCTTTCAGATAGATTTCAGCTAGACATGGTGAGTCAAACAGCAGCAGATACAGGGAGCGGGGACATCCCCCTGTATACCTTTGATGACAATCAGATCCAAAATCCAGATAACAGGGATAGAGCTTGACATTAAGATAATTACCAATTTGACATGTTGAACAAATGGCATTAGGCATACCTTGCTTCCAAAGGGATGAATTAGTACAACTGCATACATAGCACAGATTGTCTCGGGGTGATGTCCAGGTTTTCCAATATTAACTCCAGAAGCCCCAGGCTGTGCACAAAGCAGTACCGTAACAATTCCCTCATCTTACTAACACTGCTTCTGGAGGTATCTGCAAGATCTAGGGCCACTTATGCTACAGTGAAACAGAAGGCTGCATGGAGATTACAGATTAACATAGGTAACCCAAGCACCTATAATGGAGAGAAACCTAATTTTAGCTGCTTATTGGAACAAAAACATTAATCAGTCAGTGTTAAGATGATTAATGCAAAAAGATTAAAAATAGAAAATCTATTCACCTATTTAAGAAGTAAACGCCGTACCTGGCAGTTAATCAATCTTTTATGCCTCAAGTCCTTAGATGCTTTAAGCAAACAACAGACTAATTCTCACTGCCAAAGGCTCTGCATGAAGACTACCCGAATCGCAGCTGTCCTGCCACACCAGAAGCCATGCGGCTCCTCCCTAAATAAGAGGGGCATCCACAGACCATCACAGCAACAGAACAACCACAACTGCTGTGACGAGCAGGACCTTGGAGGAAAATCTGAGCTACAAAGAGGCAACAAAATCAGGCAAAAAGCCAACAAATTGGGCAAAAGAATAAATCAGCACCTGGAGTGGCAGATTTCACTTTGTGCATGTATTGTAACAACTGTGAATTCATGAAGTTTTAGTCACAAATCTAAATTCAATCAGCCCACTCTGTGTATATGCCTGCCAT
Organism: Meleagris gallopavo; assembly: GCF_905368555.1. Classification (NCBI taxonomy): domain Eukaryota; kingdom Metazoa; phylum Chordata; class Aves; order Galliformes; family Phasianidae; genus Meleagris; species Meleagris gallopavo. The sequence goes on from NC_139420.1 coordinate 7,685,917, forward strand.
TCAGCTATCACACTTAACGATTTGCTGCATATTGTGATAATAATTGGAAAGAATTTTAATGATGCCTCAGGAGACGTGCCTTCTCCAGCAGACAGAGACGCGCGGTCCATCTGCATCTTTCAGTCCAATTTTCCTCTGAAGCATTATTCACATCAGCCAACCTACTACACACAGCAACCCTCTGGGCTGCAGTAATTCTTAACATTCGGTGTTTATCGTTTCCTGCTTTTAAAGCCATATACAGAACCAACCAGGAATGCAGGAGCCCAAGGATGACCCGCTCAGAGTGAAAAAAGAAACGCTGGTAATGCCAGGAGGCCAGCATTTCAAAAATGCTCGTTTAGGGAGATGAGGAACACTGTCACCTGGGCAAAGAACGTAGCTCAAAGCACAACCTGTACTATGAAATTCTGCTGTAATGCTGGCACTACAAAAAATGCTCAAGTAGGAGATTATAACGTAAAAATATAAAAACATGATCAAGCAACTGCAAACCAACAGCATCATCGTGCCTTGTGTTTTTCACAAGTAACTGCCCACTGGATTTTGAGGTGTTAAGTTAAAAGGAGTGGCTTTAAGTATTTACTTTGAGACTTATCACAGATGGTTTTCCTAACAGCAGAACTGGAATAGGAAGAAATAACGTGAAAGCAAGCTAAAGAGCTGTCAGTCCTGACAAGGTAGCATCTGCAACTGATTCTGCACCGACTTTTGAGAAGGTCAGCCAAGCTTCCTACAAACAGAGCCATGTAGAAGACACAGCAGTTGCCAATGCTTTCATGGTTTGGACACTGGAAAAAGAGAAAATAAGACAATAAGGGTCCAGCCTGCATTAGAGGTCTCAAACTTAAGCAGAGTTGCAACCAGCAATTACAGCCATGTCAGCATCAAGATCTTGTCTCAGGTGAAGCAGATTATAGGTACTTTTGCTGCCAGGACTCTTGGTCTGTAACAGGGGGTCCCAAAAAACATTCCTTCTCTGCCAAGCTTTCTCCCGTGCCTTAAAGAAGAAACAGGGGAAAGCTAATTTCTAGTGAGCAGATTGTTCTATGTAGAAACTGTAAGGAAGATTGCCTTTTCAAGCAGGATTACCACGCCTTCCTTCTTTACTTAAGCATCATTTACTAGATCTCTGCTTACAAAAACTGCTTATTAGTCACCCGACTAACGAAGCACACGGCTGTCCTCAGCACCAGCTGGCTCCTCTACCACGTCAGTTTGATGCAGCTGCCATTAACAACTTCCCAGGGAGAGCTCTTCCACTTCACTGGGGAGCAGATGACAATCTGGCCCAGTCACATTCACTCCCTGGGTGCCCATCACAGCAGTGTCTGTCAGCCTTTCGGTCTGGGTGTTTGCACTGATGGTTGGGAATACAGCTTTCTGTACCCACCAAAGCACAGGTCTGTTCCCTCGAACCACGGCACAATCTCATGCTCTGGAACAATAAACCTTCAGCAGAGGGGACTTCAAGGAACAAGTCAGCGGGCCGCTGAGTGCCTCCTTACTAATGATCCCAGAATTGCTATGTAACCAAAGGAAGCATGTTGGAGCTCAGCAAAGCTGCCTCCAGCAATTTGTGGAACGCTTCTCTAAGCCATGATGCAATTAACCGCCAAGAAAGTGCTGAGGTAGGTGGAATTAGGAAGTTATAACAAATCAAGTACATAATCCTACACCATTTACATTTAAAACAGCTAAAGTGCTTGTAACTCAGAGTGCTGTAAAATGTTTACAGTTTTATTTCAGAAGATGATGCCTATCCTCCAAGCAGGACAAATGAAACAATCCAGCTTCAGAGCAGGAACACTCTCAGAAGAGCACAGCTCCTCACCATCTCACTCCCAAAGTCACAGTGAACATTCAGCACCGCTGATACAACCACAATTACTCTCGCTCTTAATTAGTGGGTAGGAAATTTGCATCATTGTATCAGCGTGGAGATCACTGGCTTCACAAAACACTTTCACATAAAAAACAACGGTGCAAGAGCCTCATATTCTTGATGCAGTAACAAGCTAATTGGTAGAGAAAGAAGAGTAACTTGTTACTTTAAAAAAATTATGAAATATTGTCTATTTCCTTAGCATCAGATCAGAGAATGAAGAGCACAATGGATCAAAACAGGACAAGGCCTTATGCTTAAGCTACTGTGAGAAACAGAACATTATTTAACGTTCTCCAGCAGTGCTGGTAGAACATCAGTAGGGCATCGGCTACTGAAGACGATGGGAGTTTCTCCAGAAGCTCAAACGAGTTTTAAGTTGGGCTGCTGGGCTACAAAGCACTCAGAGAACACCGCCAGTTAATGAGGAAAGCAACTCACAGACCCCACAAAACGCTTTTAATTCCTGCCAGCTACACACAACACGGAATTAAGGAAAAGATATAAAAAAGACATCTGTATTTAAAAGAAACAACCAACAACCCACACCATCGTGCAACCAGCTGCAGTAAGATGTGCAACACAGTGACCTAATGCTGAAAGATTTTGCTCGTTCTAATAGCTGGCCCTAATAACATTCATTACAACAGAAAGAATGCACAATAAGCGAGCACTAGGCTTCCTTCCCAACCACTGCAGGAGGGGTCACACTTGGTTTTTAGCAATGGAAATGCTCCACGTTTCAAAATATCAGGTACTCATTCACAGTCAAAGCTGAAGCACAGCTGGGGCTTGTGCCTGTACAGCAATTTTCTCCCTCTAATGTGACTTTGATACCAAGATGTGTTAAATCTTTGATTTTATTGGCAGATGCTGACTGTATTTGCCTAACCTCTGAAGTTTGCTGATTGACAGTGTTAATGTATCTTTTTAATAGATGAAAGGGGAAATGACAGCGTTTGGCTCACATTCAAGCACATTTCCTAATAAGTGCAAAATACCCTACAGCTCAATCTGCCTTTCATACAACCTGCAAAATCTATTCTTTATTGTGCTGCTAATAACTGCTGGCATACCGAAGGAAACAGGAGCTGGATGGGAACGCTTGGCTGCAGGAGCTGCTTTTCACTTCCTGAAAAGACGTTTGCTTCCTTCCTGCAACCATCCGATCTCAGACATCCCAGGCAGAAGTTAAATGTTACTACCAAACCATTTCTCAGCTCCTTCAACATCAAAGCTCAGCCCCAAACCTTCTGAAAGCAGCAGCTCTGCCGACATGAGGGCAGAGATCCCAGCATCAGGGGTCTGCATGGACTGCTGGCCTCAGTGATGCCTCCTGTCATCTTTTGAAAAGCACCTTCTGCCTTTCCGTGCATCTCAGGACACTCTGTGTGTGCTCTCTGTGACAAACATGAATGTACTGTTGGGTACTACAGCCTTGAGTTCCCCTCCACGCAGGGTTCATAACCAGGTACATTTCTCTGAGCTATTGAGTACTCGGTGCAACATGGCTGTGTGCCATCACTGGGTAGTACTGAGGCTTTCATGGCTTTATTTATGACAAAAGCAGAAGCGGTATCCCTTCAGGCACTGCCTAGAGGCAATGCTATTGTTTGCGATCGACATCCACATTCCTCTGATCCTGGCAGTGCTGCCAGCACGTGGACAGAGCTGACTGTTCCTCTGCTCAGCACTGCAGTGCTGGGGCAGGTCTGGGCTCTCCAGCACAAGAGAGGTACTGCAGTGTCCTGCAAAGGGCCACAAAAAGGGATGGAATCCTCTCTCCTAGGAGGAACGGCTGAAAGAGCTGGAACTCCTCAGTTTGGATGAGAGAAGGCTCAGGGGATCTCATCAACATCTATAAATATCTATAAACAAACAACATTCCAGATACATTTTTTTTTTCTCTCCAATCTCCTAGGGTACTATCTTAAAGCCTCCCTAGGAGAATAAAAACCTCTCTGATAATACAATTTGTTACTGACATCCAAAGGAAATTAGAGATAGTGAGGAATTTCCTCTAACACAATTCTTCAGTGATTCTTTTGAATAAATAGATCAAATTCAACAGAATTGACATTGAAGCATTAAGCCTAATGACAAATCTTTTTTATTTTCACAAATGTCAGCTACAACAGCAACCACTATGCAGGTCCAGAAGCCAATGAGAGGGCTTATTAGACAAGTGTCTAATCTAATTCAACAACTGCTGGCTCCAACAACAGGCACTTATTTTGCAAAACAGTGAAAGCAAATGCTGAATTTTAAAGGAAAACTGCTTTTCTCAACACAGAGCTGACTGCTTTGAGAAGGCCTGGCTGGCTGTGCTCGGGACTCTGACCAACCAAAGCTCACTGGGATGATAAGATCGCAGCAATGGAAGCTGTATTTCCAATGTCTGTTACTTTTCAAAGTCCTGCAACTGTAACATCATTTAACAATAGTAGTACTTGTGGCTAAGAAATTCCCTGCTATGCCAGAACTCACAGCTTTACGGTCTCAGTACTTCACAGGTGTAATTATGAAACCAGAACTCCCACAGGCAGAAAGGTACCAGGGACATGCCAAGAATGCAGCAAGTCTGGGAGTGGGGATGCTATGGTACGTGCTTTATGTTTTGGCAGACTGGCACTGGGGTTTCACTATGCAGATATGCCAGGTATGGGTCTCCATCTGAGGAAGTTCTAAGATTCACAACACAAAAATTCAAGAAAGAGCTCTCCAACCATAACAGATTAACATTTAAATGGAAAATGGGATAGTGCCAACTCCTAACAGTCTGCAAAGTCCTAATTAACATGAATAACACAGCTGGATATTTTATGTATCAGCCTCCTAAGTCCCTTCTTCCTGCCACTTAAGAGTAAAAATAGTAGAATGTTTTATGGAGGCTAGTTCATGGCTGGCTAGGTGCAATTCCGTTTTAAGGGAAGGCAGAACTGCCAGCTCCTTGCCGCCATCTCGATGGGAGGTGTATGGCTATTCTGCATTACCAGTGTTTGCTGAAGGAAGTCACAAGACAGCAAGTTGACCATAGAAACAGACATTTGGTAGAATTAACGTTGTAATTGCCTTCCTTCCAGTCCTGGGCTGCAAGGTATACAAGCTGATGTTCAGCTGATATTCATCTCCTAGAAGCTGAGAGTAACTGAAAATAATGACAAGGTAAAAAAGAAAAAGTGAAAGAAAAATTGCTTAGTTCACCATGAGATCAGACTGCTATTTTATTGCTCTGATGGCAGTTTAGCACACAATGTGTTTTGGCATGCTCTTCTACAAATACACAGCATCAGAGTTAATTTGAGGAGGCAGATTCCCACAGCCAGCTCCTGGTACTGCTTGATTTTATTCAGGTCTCGTATCAGCAGAGCTGTCAGAGAAGTGCCAGAGATGAGAAGCCCCAGCACAGCTAGATTAACTCCAAGGACTGCTCACCCACTTTTACATCACAGAACCCAGGTTAAAGGGCCTGCCCTCTCCAAGCAAGTGTATGCCCAAGGGGAGGCCAATACAGCTCTCAGTCCAAGAAGGATCCAGGACAACTGCAACACAGCTGCACTGAGCATCTCTGCACTAGAGATCCTTTTACAGAAGAGAAGCAAAGACCCTGCTCTGCCTGCATGGAGGCAGCCCAAATCTATAGTGGTCACTACTGCACCAGACACAAGCGGTTTCTGCATTACTATCCCTAGCTCTATGTCTTACAGCAATGCAAGTAGCTGGTTTGGATACAACACTGCATCTCCAGGTACAGAGCCTTCCCTGGTTCCTTGGCAGCAGCTCCAGGGCAGCTACAACCCTGGCACAGAATCCCAACCCACCCAAAGTCAAGCCTGGATTCCTACGGCACAGTCTCAGCCCTACCTGCTGATGCCCAGCGGCCTCAGGATCCTGCTTCAGACTCTTCTCCTCTTTTAAGGGATACATCGGTGTTACACTGTACTCCAGAGCTCTACCTGAGGGAGGAGCTCACTGCAGAGCTGTGGTCACTTTGTGCTGTGCCTATGGCCAGAAGTGTGCTGCTCCTTAGAGGTCAGAGTACAGCTAAAGATAGGCCCAGTTTCTGCATCTTAATGACTTCTTCCTCTAAAACAAACTGTTTTAACAGAAACTCAAGTGGATGAGCAGGATTAAAAGGGTGATTTTAGATGTACCAGCAGGTTACCAGGACTACTGAGGGTAATGTAGGGAGACCGCATTAATCTCCTAAAAGGATTCAAATGCTGCATCTAGAGCAATTCCACTCCTTAACGGGAACAAATTAAGACAATTTCCCTTACAGAAATTTCCATAATTACAAGTAATTATCTTGTACTCTGAAACTCTTCAGTACAGCCCTTATAAAAGGGCGTTCCTATCTAATGCTCTATTTAGGAAATACAGGAGGAATGGTTTCATGGTGAATTGCCTGTTGTCATCGCACCGATTAACCCTCAGTTCTGCTCTGTCAGAATACAGGTCGATCTCTGAAAATAACAATAAATTGTCCATCTCCAGTGACCTAAAATTACATTATGAAAATCTAAAAGATACAGACCTTTAGAAAGGTACACAGAGAAGAATAAACCACACTCACAAGCTAAATCAAAGGAAAATCAAGTTATAAGGGAATGTTATCCAACAGAATTATTTTCTGCTGGTTAATTCAAAGGTTTGAAGACAGCATTCTGACATGCATTCTTTTAGGGCAACATGGACAAGTATGGCAACAGCTGTTACAGTATTCCTAGAAACTGCTATTAACTGAACCAAAACAGAGGTTTCAAGAAATTGAACTTTGCATTTGCTCCTCTTGTGTGTAAGGAAAACATACAGAGTCAGTAATTCAGTTTTTCAGAAGCAAACATATAAAACTGCACATATCACCAATAGCAGGAACAGAGCCTGCTGGACTGCCACTGCCTCTCCACATCTTTGTTGCCATAAAACATCCCCATTTGTTCTTTATTCCTTATCCTGGAATGCCGTGGCACAGAATGGAGCAAAATAGAGTCTGCTCCAAGCCCATGACAAGAAAGCTTCTGCAGTGCTGGAAAAACCCATGATGGATTGAGGCTCTTCATAGCATGGTACCTTCCAAACACTTCAGGCTATTGCTTTTCAAAGTTTGTTGGAGCTCACGTTCTACTGAACTGTTACACAGCATTGCTAAGTAGCATTAGCAAAAGGCAGCATTTATCACTTTGAAAGCCTCTAAACATTGAGAGATAGGTGGAAGTCAATGATCCAGATGCTGGAAGATCCTGAAACACAAGCATTAAAGATGACAAAAGGGAAGTGGTTAGCAAAGGAGAAAATGAGAATGTTTTGTGGGGCTGTCTCTTCACAACTTTGGGTCTATGTTGTTGTATTCACACTATGAGAAGTGTTTGCAGAACTGAACAGGTATCACGCTGTTTGATTACATCTATGAGATAAAGGTTTTTGAGGGAAGACAGAGAAATGCTATCCTATATTTAAAAAAAAAAAAAAACAACAGATAATCATATAACCTTTAAGGTTGGAAAAGACCTCTAAGATCATTTAGTTCAACTGCCCACCTACCTCCAACACTGCCCACATCCTTTGGTGCCACATCTCCATGGCTTGAACACCTGCAGTGACAGTGACCCCACCACCTCCCCGGGCAGCCTGTGCAGCACCCAAACACTCTTTCAGAGATTTTTCCTAATATCCAACCTGAAATGTCCTACAGTTACAAATTGAGTGTCACATCCCATCATAAAGTGCAAGGAGTGAGGCAAAGCTGACCAGGACTCCACAGGTTTCTCTTCTGGGCTTGCAATACCTCCTCAACAGAGATACCTTGCAATAAGTCCTAGCACTGACCAGCTTTCTTCTTCTGCCCACTCCTCACTGCAGTATGCAGGGTTAGCGTTCTGCCCAAGTTTTTCCATTGAACCTAATCAGAATTTCCAGTATTCTAACTGTCATCCTCTGCTTCTGATCTGCCCACGTGCCACACAGAAGAGCCTGGTTCAGTTTCCTCTACAGCCTCCTACCAGGCACCTCCTACAGCTCAGACAAGGCTGAGAGCAGACTTTACTGCCTCCTTCCTAAGGCTTCTTCCTTCAAAACTGAAAGAAAAAAGGAAGAACATCAGTCATTTTCACCTGGCATGAGCAAAATCCCTGAGTTGGAAAGGCAAACCCACAAAGACCAGAGCACTTGCTCCCTCAGTAAATCCTCATACAGCTGATGCCCATGTTGCCTATGACTCACTCATCTGCACAGAAAGGAGCTTTGGGGTCAGCTCAGCTCACGCTCCTTTGCAGAAATTATTGTGTCTTGCAAGCACTTCTCAGTCCTTTTTCTGTTTCATAGAAAACTCTCATTCCACCACACAGCACAGTGGGAAAAGGTTACCTCTGCACAACAGCTGATGAGGAATTGGCTCATTCAGTTCCTCATGGAAAAGAATTCCACAACCTGTGACATTTTACAAGCAATAGGATACATAATTGCATTCAGTGTGTTTTCCCAACAGTGTTTCTGCATGACACGCCACACAAGCGCAAATACCAACAAGAGTAAGGCTGTGAAAGAAATTCTGTTGTTTCAAAAAAACAAACAGAGATTGTCTCATAGAAAACTGTGAGCCAGGCAGGGAGCGAAGAGCTCCTCCCCATCAGGCAGAGGTGGATGTGTATGGCCAGGCTGAGTCAGACAGCGGACAGACACAGCCACTCGTGGTGTGCAAGGGCAGTCTAAAAGGAAAACTCAAAAAGGAAATCTGAGCTTTTGGATCCTATCGACATGCTGTTCAAAAGAAACAGTGACCAGGACACAATGTGCTGGTGTATTCTTGAGCATATATTTAAAATCCCGGTGTAGCACTCGTATTACACAGTACTACAGATCTAAGGTTGAAGCAAATAACACAGATCTGTATTATTCTGCAGATCAGTAACAAAGGGATAGGCTGTTGATTGCTATGCTGCTATTGACGATGTATTGGCTTGTTCACAAAGCTCACAGCTGATCTGGTCAGTCAGTGATTTCAGCTTTGCCCCATTCAGTCATAACTGAACAGCAAACGATCTCTGCAAAGCCCAGTGGATGGGGGGCGGAGGCCAGCCCTGGGGACAGCATCCCGCAGTGAGCGCTGAGCACAGCCCTGCGCAGGGAGCAGAGGGCTCAGCACCGCAGGGCAGCACATGGCACCCTCACCTGTCAGCTGAAGGCACCAGCGTGCTCTGTGCACCACGAGGTGACAGCTGTCTATTGATAACCACCAAACAAAGGAGTTCAGCTTCATACGCAGAATGAGAAAACTGCACGCAACCCCAACGAAGCACATTTTAATAACCGTAAAAACAAAAACTCTTCAATGAACAAAACACCTTAAATATTTCATGAAAAAATTATCAGGGAAGAGCAAAAGAATATGGGTGTGAATCTAATAAATCAAACAAAACTCCTAATTCAGCACAGCAGCACACACAGCTGTGCAGTCCAGCTCATACACTGACAGCTCTCCTGTTTGGATATTCCAACAGGGCAGCGGCATACCAACAGCCTCCTGAAGTCACTCGGCAGAAGGGACCAGCAGCCGAACATGACCAAGGGCTGCAGGAACACCAACTACCAAACCTGCTTTCTCATTTTGCGAGAACCGTATCGATCTTCCTATTAACAAATGGAACAGCAGTGCCACTGCTGAGTGGTTTGCATGAGTCATTTTCCTGAAAGTGCTCTGTACAGCACATGACTGCAGCACTACAAAGGCCGGGCCAGCAGAAACCCTGCGCTCACGTGAGCCTGCTGGCAGCAGTGACAAGAACTCCATCTCTGCTGAGATTTTATTGGTACAGTTCTGCGGCTGAAAACAGAACCTATTCCAACATGAACAAAGTTTCCGTCACATCGCAGCAAGAGAAGGAATTATTTCATGCTCAGATTAATAAGATGCTCCATAGCTGAGATGGATTTGAGCTATCATCTGAAAACTCCACACGATCAAACAGGGCTGCCCAAAATCCAATTCGTGTGGACACCAACAACGTGGACGAAAAAAGTCCCATCTGACACAGTGACTTCAGCACTCAGTGAGCCAACACTGCAGAGTGAATCCTGACACCCGAAACGGAATCTTCCAGAGTCGAGGAGCCCAGCCAGCAGCCAAGACAAATACTGCAGCAGTTCAGCCGATACTGCTGTAACTATGGCCTGGGGGGGTTTCCATAGCCATAACCACAGAGCGAGTGCACATTCAGTTGAAAACAGTAAAAAACAGACGTGTAAAAATCTATAGCTTGTGGACATCTCAAAAGTAATTCGAAGGAAGATACAGAGAGGCTCAGAAACAGCACTGGAGCCCCAGCGGAGCTCACCCTTAATCTATTTATTCTGCTGAAGACACAATGACTCGCAACAAGAACTCCTCTCTCTCGCTACAAGGAATTGTCTGCTAGAAATGAACTAAAGAACAGTGTCAGGGAGGCAGGATGGAGGTGAGGCACAGCGGTGCGGAGCGGCTCTGCTTGGGATGCACCACAGCACCGCTTTTTCCAGTGCCCAGCACTAGCACGAGAGACGCTCTCATGCATTTCACATATGATTTCTATTTCTCCCCTGATGTAAAACACAGTATCACACATTGCGCTACAAAGAAAGAAGGAATCCTGCTGGTTCAAGCAGGTTTTTCCAAGAGAAAAAAAACAAAACACAAAAAACAACCAACATAGAAAACATTTAATAGCACACAGCTGCCAGGAGCAGGGGTCAGAGCTGAGGAGGGGCGGCACCGCACGTTCACTTCGCTAGGTCTTCCCTTAGAAGAATGTCAATAAAAAGCGGTGCCAAGTGCGCCTGAAAGCCGCTCCGCGCCGAGTCCGGGAGCCGCCGCGCGGCCGCAGCGCGTTGCAAAGGCAGCGCGCCGGCAGGGAGACCCTCCGTACGGCGTGACACGGCCGCTGACCGAGCCCTGCGAACTCCGCTCCAAAAAAGCAGCCATATTAGGAAACGGCCCGAAAAGGAGATTTACGGCCCCGCAGCCCCAGCTCCGCTGGCACGGGGCGGTGCGGGGAGCGGGGGTAGCCCGGGGCGGGGCGGGGCCGGCGGGACAGAAGCGGTGCGGGCGGACGGGGCAGCGCCGCGGGGAGAAGAGCGGAGGGGACGGGGAAGGGAAGGGCCGGGGCCGCCGCGGGGCTCTGCCCCTGGAGCCGCCTCGCCACTCACCTTCTTCCGGGGCTGCCATTTCATCATATTTGTAGAGCAGGGACAGGGAGCATCAAGGTCGCGCTCGGGTGCCGGCGACGAGCGCGGCGGGGCCGCAACGCCCGCTCATGCTGCCCGGCCCCGCCGCCGGGCCCGCGGGAGAGCAGCCGCCCGCGACGCGCGGGCCATAGGAGCGGGCCCAGCCCCGCCGGCACCGCTCACGCCCGCGGCCCCGCGGAGCCCGGGCGCGTCGCGCGGCCGCCCAGCGCTGCGCCGCGTGTGGGGCGAGAGCCCGGCCCGGCCCGGCGCCGCCCACCGCTCCGCCGCGCACACGGAGGCGGCCCCGCGCGCCCCGCCCCCGGCCCCGCCCCGAGCCGCGGCCCCGCGGGAGCGCAGCGGGCGGTGCCCGAGCCTCGAGGCGCGGCGAGCTGCCGGGGCGGCACGGCCCGGCTCACGCAGTGCGGCCCGCCGCTCGTCTCGGCCTCTAAACTACACATCTAGCATCGGCAGCTCTGGGGAGCGCCGTAAACGGCGCAGGCAGTATTTGAGTAGAGGGAATAAGTGCCCAGAACCAGACAATGTCATCTGCCGTGATGCTGTCAAAAGAAGCTTAATTTAATTAAGGACAGATTGCAAAAAGTGCTGTTTTGACAGCACCGACAGGAGGCTGGTGAGACTTCTTCTGAGTAAAGATAATTACCAGGAAAGAAAGTGGGAGCAGTGCCTGCACATCTGCCCCAGGAGGGACGGAGCAGGTGGACTCCCAATCTTAAGTCACACCCCAGCAACTGGTATTCCCGTTATAGTGAAATTTCTTTTTCCCTTCATTATAAATTAAATAATGTTGGCACTATTTCCGAAGCTACAGAAAATACCCAGAATAAGTAATGTTTCAGCATCCCTGGCACAAGATAGTGCCTGCGCCCATAGAGCCATGTGCCACCATTTCCTACGTAGGACTACACCTCATTCACAGAGCTGACACTGTCAGAAACAGTGCAGTGAACTCCTTCTGGCAAATGATCCATACCTATGGACCAACAGCAGAGTTTTCCAAATACACAACAGTAATGAATAACCATATTTGACCCCTTCTGATATTTATGCGTAACAGCATTCCAGCTGGTTAGCACAAAGCCATCCAGCAGAACACCTATACGCACCAGTGCTGGCTTTTCTCCCCTTTCCTGCTATTTTCAGAGCTGAAACCACGGATCTGACAGTCCAGTACTTTGTACCAATACCTGTTCCTCCTCTAAGCTATTCAGCATCCTTAGGAGAAGAAAGCTGTGTATAATTAGGTCATCTCTTGTTAGATCCCATTCAGTTCAAAGAAAAAAAAAAAAAAAATGAAAAAAGTATCTTTTTCAAATTAACATTGATACTGTAAATAGGAAAGAGTCCCACTACAAACAGCTTGGTGAGCAGCCTGCACGGTATGCTAAAAGCACACGAGATTTCAACGTACTGTGTCAGTCTACAATTCAGCAAGCAGCTAAAATCAGACAGCATTCAGCAGGTACATAAGGGTTTAGAGGAACAACTTCATCTGATATTTCCCATCCCCACACTAGAGGTGCTTTGGGCTCAGTCTGCCATTGCTTTCTTTATGAGAGCAATACGTAAGAAGTTAAACTAAAGAGGCCAAGGCCAAGCAGTGTTATCACAGCTCACGTAGCAGCGGGTGCACAGCGCAGGGCAAGAACACAATAGGCTAGGAAAGCAATCCCAGCTCCTACGGAGTTCCCACATAAGAGCCTTTCATATTCTGCTCCATCTACATTTGTTCCCGTTGCATTTTGCTACTGGCCTATAGCGTTTGGCTCTGTTCTCCTGATAATAAAGATTGATTGTTGTACGCCACGCAGCAGTAGCATGGATCATCTTCATTATTAGGTTACTAGGGTTTGTGTCTCAGCAGCTGACACTCTTCAAAAGACTGAAAATCACTTTGGAAAATACTTTGTTTAGCCAAGCAGAAAAAGCTCTTTTTGTAAGGCTATAATCCAGGCTGGGGAGGAAAACAAAACAAAACAAAAAAAAACCAAAAAAAACAACCAAACAAGGACAGGGCTTTGAAATATAAGGATATGCTTATCTGGAAAATTCCACTGCTGATAGAAAGGAAGCAGAGAAAAATTAGTTGCTTAACACTAATTAGAGAGCAGTAGCATGATGTCGTTTAAAGCAATGCAGAACTGAAATGAACTGAAGATAAGGAGAAAGCCTTTGTAACTGGCACTGTGATTCTCAAGGCTGGAGGGGCAATGGAGGGAACTGGAACTGGCCACACCAGCTGAGGGCAGCAGCTGCCTGTCCCTAATTACTATTCACTGGCTCCATTAAGTGATCAAACAGGTTAATACAACCTTAAGGATAATCTTGTGATACAGAATCGCTCCCAAGTGCTGATACCTGAACTAGAACCTGCAAGGAATGGACCACTGCACAGATATCTTGCATGCTGGTTGCAAGGAACAAAAGGCATTTCTACCTTATTTGGGGCTTCTGTCCTAAGATTAGGCTGTTCTCTTAATGACTGGACCAAGTCCTGTGATACGACTCCATCCATTCCATCTCCTGTGAAAGAAATAGTAACACGCACCCTAAGCCACCCTCTGGGATTCATAACAAGAACTCCACTCCATGCCCTGTACTGCAAAGAAAGAGAACAGCATACTGCCATTTCATCTGTCCTTTCACAGCATAGCAGGAGGCTCTCTAGCATCTCAACTGTGAATTTAGGTATTTATGTATGCACAACTATACATAATAGATAGAGACGTTGCAAGGAAACAAGCATTATTACAGACTAGAGAAACAGAGAGGGCCTTGATGCTGCACAGCCATGGTTCAGCTGCAACACCGCTGTGTTCTCATCACTGGTTGGTCACAAATCTGACACAAAGCACTATGTAACCTGCCACGGAGAAAATAAGCATCATCCCAGGCAAGCCCAGTACATGCAGTGTCTAAAACTTCAACAAAGATGATACATACAGAAAACAAAAATAATTTACAGGTTTCCACATGAAGAACTAAGAAGAATTTTGCCCTCAGAAGAGTGAGCCTAAGGTTAACAGAATAACCATTTTGTAAAAAGGACAAATAGCAACAAAACAGAGGAAAAAATAACTCACGTGGTATGGCACCGTGATCTTCAAAAGCACGGGCTGGGATGAAGGTTTCAGTCACAAGAAGAGATTTTTTGGCTGGTGAATGTTTTCATCAAAAGCGATACGTGCTCTTTCAGGAGGTTACCACAGAATTACTTCACAGGCACAACATAACATTTAGGTAATATATTTCTACAGCTCACAGGGCAGGGAATACATTCTAGATCCTCACTGTCTCTCACCAAGGAAAATGGTTGCTTTCTAGCTGCTAATTGTTACTGTTACTGGCTTCAGCTGGGTCACCGTGTGATTACGAGCAGAAAAGAAAACATGTTTGGGACCTGCTTCTCATTAGAGCTCCTACTTCCCTCTTTCCATAGCAAGCACAATTACTGCTGCTATGGAGACAAGTGTAATTTGATCAAGATGTGGGTCAAAGTAATACAGGGGGGTAAAAGATTTGCCAAAATAGATCCTCCTTGCTATGTGCTCTTCCTTGAAGAAGAGACTCCTCCAAATTTTCCCTTGCTGACTCTCATCACCATCTGCTGTCCCAAGTAAGAAATTCAGAGTGAAATAAAACACTGGTAGCTATCTACTGCTTGCTTCTCATCACAGCAGTCGGGCACCTGATCCACCTGTCTGTGGAATGACTCTGGCTACAACAATGTCCTGCAATTATCTGCAATATCTGCTGTGTTTAGAGAGCTTGGCATCGTCCAACAGAAATGCCGTCTTCTCTTCTTTCTCAACGGTACTTCTGCAGATTCCAAAAGAATGCAGCTTCAGTTTGAAAAGCTTTCTTCTATATCAGAGCACTGAAACTTTGCTTTATTTTACATGACGTGCTATTTATTATTTACTAGTGATAAAAGCAACTGTACAAGAGGCACTTCCTCAGTCTTCTGGAATAGTACTTTTTCTGAAGATCCACAATACTCCACAGTCAGGAAGGGACAACAGAAGAAGGAGAGTACTACTATCTGGGCATACTCAGAAGGTACTGACTGTAACTAGGGAAGTATGGCCTTGAATCTCCCAACACCTGGTAAGTGGAGCAGATTCATGCTGAGTCACTGCCATCATCACAGACGAGCAGTCAATATCAAAGAAGTATATTTTATAACTGAAGATGTAGCATTCAGATTCTTGCTAATCAAGGACAAAATCCAGAAAGCCCAGACTGCTCTTTCTTAAAGCTGAGATTCCTGTGTACCTCTTGCTGACTTCAGTTTGTTGTTTCCCTGACAGCTCCACGTCCCAGAGCCACTTCTGGCTGTACGCTGCGGGGACTGCAAGGGGCTTTGAGCACAGAGCACAAAAAACAAATACCTGAGAGGAGAAGGAGACTGGTCACAAGAACCAGAAGTCAAGGAAATGAGCTGTTTCTTCAGCATCACTGGTAAGTTGAACAAATTGAACAAAAGGCTTTACAAGTAATGCTTGGCCTCACACACACGGGGCTTCTGGTCAGATCTGCACTGCTATTTCAGAGTGGGCACAGAAGATCTCCCTCACCAGAACTGAGGAAGCATCCTGTCCATAAGAAGCCCCCAGCTTTGTGAAATGTCCCTGCTGCTCAAATGATTAAATGAAATAGGCATATATGCACACGTACATACATTTACACATAAACTCAACTCACATTCCATTTCTCGTTCCTTGAGCCAGAAACACAAGGGCTGCAGGGCAGGGGGATATGGGGAGGAAGAGCGCAGGGCAGCAGCACCAGGTACCAGTGCTGTGGTCCCCCTGCCCTCCCCACTCTCCGGTTGCCAGGCAACCCCAGCCACACAGGATGGGCCTTTTAGCCAGCAGCAGCTTCAACCCTTACCACTTATTGGAAAATATCTATTTAAGAATAAAAGCAGGCATGGCTAAAGCAGAAAAGCCTGCCCTTCTGTAGTACATGGATCGCTCTATGGGAACTCTGAAGGTTGCAGTTTGTCTGTATTTCAGGTAAGCACCTGAAACATCTGCACTGAACTCTTCGGGCTCTGTTTGCGTAGGCTTTCATTAGTTACTCAGTATTGGGACTCCGTGTTTTTATTTTTCCAGTCATTTTTCATTTTCTCACTACAAGAAGCTCCTCCTTATGCTTTAAATTCAAACTATACTGACTAGAAACAAATTGCAGTAAATGGTGTTTGCCTTGTTTTGCCTGCTTTTTTGCATTCAGCAACTGCAAGACTAAACGAAGCCCCTTTCAAATAAGATACTGTCTTCCCACTCTCACTCTGAGTTGCTCTGGCACCTACTGGGGAGATTCTGTGTTTGTGTAGAAACACCCAACAGCAAAGCAGATGGCTGTAGTAACTTTAGAGACACAGCAGCACCGGGGAAGCACAGATCCACCAATAAAACAGAAGATCGCAACAGCCGTCCAACCCCTAACACTTTCTTTATGTGAAAACTTCCAATTACAGTTTGAAATCACACACTTACACAGACACTGCTCCCAAAGCTGTGTTCTAGACACACCTGATGATGCGTCTAGATGAGAATGATGAGAAGAAATGGAAAAAATGAAATAAATGAAATGAGCCAAACTACCAGCATGTAATCCCAGAGATTGTACAGTGCTCACACACCTTGAGAGAGCAAGGAAAGACCAAGGAAACAAGAATGAGCCTGTGGGCCTCCTTTGCTGCCATCAAGGGAAAGGATGAAGCAGACAGAGCCCACCAGTTCATTAAACAATCCATCTCATGACTACGCACGTCAAATACTGTCTAATAATTGGTCAATTACCTAAGTGTACAAATGCAACACAAACTCCTTTTCTAAAGAAGTTACAGAGCTTTGTCACACTGCAAACTGTGCTCATCCTGCTTCTCAGGACTTTACAGAAATGCAATTTTTAATTTAAAATTCTTATTCATTTTCCTCTGAAAAGGCTACACAATAAAGCTATTGTATTGCAAAGGATCTGTTTTGTCAATTCCAAATTTCTCTTCTTATCCAGTGGAAATGGCAATATGTTATAACACCTATTCTACTCTGAGCCCTGATATTTTCACAAAAAACTCCTGCAGCAGTCAGAAACAGCACTTACAGCTCTCTAAGGAGTCTTCTTCCATGATTTACAATGATAGACAGTTCTACTGCTGAACTTTCATGTAAAATACGGAAGAAGAATTTCGTTTGTGTCTGTTCACATTTTCAGTTGGGAATTCATGAATAAGAAATGTGACAATTCATCCATATTCAGTATCATCTTTTCACCAAGCCACAGTATGCTGAAGCTGTACAGCAGCCCTTTTCTCTGTTAACAGCACCATGAGAAAGAAAGGAATAAACTTAACTTCTATACAATGACAAAGTGTCTGCAGATACGCAGCCAACAAGCTCTCAGAAAAAAATTCAGATAAATCTTGAGGAGGATGATCAAAGGGCAGCTATTTCTTTAGGTTACAGTTAATGCTAAGAACAACTTCCATTGCCATGGCTGAGATAACCATTCTTAAAGTGCAGAACCACCGTGACGTGCTGTAAAGCATCGCTGGAATCATCACAGCAGGGACAGTGCACACTGAGGATCTACATCTCAGATCTGTGCTGCTGGAGAAGCACATGCAGATGGAGGTTTAACTTACATTGCCCTCACTACTGACACCACTGTCAGCTCAGATCTGCTCACAAGGGGCCAACAGTGCGCAGATGTCAAATCCTATGGAGTGTGGGGCACTCCAATGCTCACAGGACCTGATCTTTACAGGAGTGCTCCTATCAGATGAGTGGATGTACACAGTTCAGTGCACTTCACCACTTTGAGCCGTAAGCGTAGAAAAGCTCACTAAAAATCAGAACTGGAATACTCAGTGAGCAGGGCAAGATGCAGTTGGTTTTGTTCCATGGTGGAGAGGCCAGCACCCTCCTACATCACAAATCTGGTCAGAACCTGACTCAAAACATTTCTCAGCATAAGCTGTGAAAGCACTGAAGAATAACTAGGTCAGCTGTAGGACAAGGATGGTTCCATCCTAAAAATACATATGACCGTGGCTAGGTGACTTAATGTCTGGATTTAAAGCATTCAGCACTGGGAGAGCACAGGACTTTGAGGGGTATCACAGTTTTTCTACATGGAGGAAGAGTAGGAGCCAACCATGTAGCAATTTCCATCCAAGTCTGATAAGAGAAGTGAAGGAAGATATTTGCAAGAAATAAAAATAAGAAAATAATTGAGCTGCATCAACATAAGTGATGTTAAAATATATTCCGAATACATTTTAAAGAAAAAAAAAAAATACTTAAGCCATCCATTTAAAAGATAATGTAAACAGAAGATTGCTCCACAATTATTTTTGCAATCAGTCTCTTTTCTTACTAAATATTTAGAGGAGGCTCTAAATAAATGTTGGAGTTTGCTCCAAGGCAAACTCAAAGTTACAAATGCAGTCTTGAAGACTCACATGCACTCATCTTCGCTCCTTTTTTCTCTAACACACATTTTGCACTTTTTAAAAAGTGAGATTACAAATGAGTATTCCTGAAATAGGAACTCAGTGCACATGCATACAGCAGGCAAGAAAAGCCAAGTCATTCCACCAGCAACATCAGTGCTGACCTGTCTGAAACCCTCAGAACAAAGGGCCCCTGTGGCCATGGCAGAACTCAGAGTCCAGGCCCCACAACCCATCTCATGTACACCCTCTGCTTTGACTATCAGCCAGAGCTGCTTAATGCCAATTAAAATGAAGTCACTCTCATGCAAACAGATGAGCAACTCCATTCCACCAAGCAACTAGCAATTTTTCCACAAACTCACGCAGTTCCAAACCAGTGACCTGGGAGTCTAATTCTGTATAATATATTACCAATTCTCTCAGATATCCAGCCAACCTGAAACTCTCCCTTTAATCTTTATGTTAAAACAAATCACAAAGTTTGTATCAAGATAAATGCAGTGCTCATTGTAATACAGATCAATGGCTGGATGTGGTCTTTTCAAATCATGCCACTATAAGTACAGCTTAGTCATTAGACTTGAATGGATCAATAATTTCTTGTATTTGCTAAGTTTATGGGCTGAATTTTAAATTAAGTCTGGACATCAAAAATCAATACATAAAAAAGCCACGTATTTATCTATATACAGCTTATGCTCCCAGGCTTCATAGAACTGGCCTAACTAAAGAGGAAGATTTTTTTTTTTGTTCTAAAAGCAGTACATCAGAGCTGGGAAAAGTGACCACATTCCTTCCAGAGCTAGCTTCAAGCAAGCCCATTAAGTGTAGAATTTCATATACAGCTTTCTTTATTTCTCATAATCATACCATTAAAGTAACTGTTTTTAATGACTCACTGTTCCGGGCTCATACAACTTCAGCATTAGCATACACAGAAACTAAGGCTGTATTTGCCACAAACAACTGCTGAACAAAGTCATTATGAGATGTAAATGAATGATTAGTTCTGAAAAATTTATTTCCTAGATGTATGTAAATTAGTTCATCAGCATGTTAGCATCAAAAATTCTGCTAATGAAAATGAATTGCACCTTTACATTCAATTGCAGAACCAAACGCAGAGCAACTGGGTACCAAAACAGAGGTAAGAATTAGAATAAGAAGTAAAACCCAGCTTGTATATGAATACACCATGGCTGCAGAACAAACCATTTTTGTCTTTTACTATAAATCCCACCACAAAGAGGATGATAACAGTCATATTTTATTCTTCTTGTAAGGCAGCTTTGCTATTGTTCTCCTATTGCACTTTATGAGCACTCTGACATCAAGTTACTGATAACTGAGCTGCAGCACAGAAAACACACTTAGAACTGAAAATGTAATAAAGGGGTTCTATGTGGAGAACAGATGATGGGAAGGAACTTGGACAGGCAACAGCTCTGCCAGCACTTATTGAATATGAAACACTAGAAGACCATGTATGAGAAGGAGTCACTTGAACAGTACAAGCACATCTAAGAAAGGGCAAGAATGAATAAAAGCTTCACAAACTATAAAGATCCAAGAAAGATGGAGAAAACTCTACAGACCCCAAATTCCAATACTGCACGTGATGCCTTGTTGTGTGCTCTATATTGAGGCAAAAGAGAGATGGAGGACAAAAGACAAAGGAGAGAAGAAATTAGTTAGCTAATGTTCTCCCTGCTCTACACGGCAATGCAGCTCGCTTTCAGAAACCACCTGGAATGCCATCCAGCCTTTCCTTTTGCTGCCCAACTGCCATTCTGGGAGTACATCATCTACGTAAAGAGCTGCCAATAAGCTCATATCTTACTATTAACCTTCCAGTTAAAAAATCCCTTCTAATTAATTGTGTGGTTGTCTAATTGTAAAGGCTTAGGCCTAATAAGCAAGACTTTAAATTTATAATAATTTGTTCTTAATCACTGCAGTCTGAACAGAAATAAGTGTCCTAGTGCTGAGCTGCTATAGGAACCACATCTCAGATTACACAAGTTGTTCCCTAAATCTGACAGCCTGACTTACTAAATCAGACACTTAATTAAGTTGGTTCCAATCCTTCCAATGTAACAAGCAAAACGAGTCCCGTCAGACCAGAAACATACCTCTGAATGATCTGTGTTCTACAGAACGAAGAACACAGCAAACTATTTGTCTTGTATATGAGAAAGAAGATACATTTCTGATAACACTTGTTCAAGTTTATATGTTGGAGTCTGAAGGTCTGGGAGCGTGGTTGGGTCTGTCTGAGCACTGTGCTATTCCCAGGACTGTGCTATTCCACTTCAAAATTGCAGAGATCACAACTTGCCTCCTTAGTTACCACGACTTCTACTGAGCAAGTATGAAATGCAAATCTTCCAGCAAGACACAGATTCAACATTCCTCTGAGGCAGCGATCAGAGGGCACCTTAAACAGGCCCTTCAGAAATAGCACAGTTCTACAGACTCCACAGTTGCAGTTTGTGTGTGCGCATCTATTACAGGGTACCCATTGTTTGTACTCACACAGAAATCAAAGATTACACCACTGTCAGTTAGTAATGATCACTTTAGCCTGAAAAAGTCATCAGTAAACATCAAAAAATAACACAAATATACTAAAAAGAAACACTCTCCTAAGCTTGAAATGTACTTTGCCTGTCCCATTGGGTTAAGAAGCTCCTGGCTGTCCGTAGGCGTTCTCTCTCACTGCTTTCCAGCAGCTTCCCTCCTTGCTTTAATCTCTCAGAGCAAAGGGAAGCAGAAGCAAAGCAAAATTTACCTCTCTAGATAGCGACAATCAGGTAACACGCTGTGATTTAGACAAACAGTTGACCTCAGCATTTAGAGGGACATTTATTTTCACTCTGAAGTACAGAAGGATGTAAAGCCAGCTCTGCTTTTATTGCATGCGAAGTGCTGTCGGGTAAGAGATTCAGCTAATCCCTGGAGGCACCTTAATCTGTAGCAAGATGAGTGCCTTAGGAACAGAGCAGCAGCCGCACTAGAAACTGTTGTAACCATTCAGAACGGAGTAAAGAAAAGTGGAAACTGCACTGAGTAGGTACCCTGATGCTCACCTGCTGCAAATCAACTCATACCAGCAGATTCCAAATATGTTTTCTGGATAGAACGGGAGCTTCTCAGAGCTCATCTTCGAACTACAGAGAAATGCTGAATAAGGCCTTCTGCACAGACTGCTCCCGACAGCAGAACCCAGAGCTCAGGAAGGAGAACTCGGCGGCGCGGCTGCACTTGGCAGCGCTGCAGCTTCAACCAGGCTCAGTACAGGACATTCTTACTTCATCTCTTGGTATCTTTATAAAGATGACTTTTCCATTTCTCAGAGTGCATTCCAGCACACACATCTGGCAGCGCACCGCAGTGTGAACAGCATTTACTAGCTCTCAGTGCATATGTTATGCATCCAATGACATCATGCATCTTCAGTTTGCCAAAGCTCAGCCTCTACTGTACAGACCACCAAAACAGAGCCCCAGAATCCCCATGGGGAAAATGGACTGACTCTCCATCCCAAAGGTTTTCCCTTTGCAAAACCGTATGTAATGCTTTATTGGTTGTGGTGTTCTCTCCTACTCATTCCCATTCTATCTCCCATCTACACTTCCTAATCATTCCTAACTTGCATTTATTATATCCTGTCTGTAAACATTTTCTTTTTGCAGAAGGCCATAATTTCTGTGAACGCAACATGCTTTTCCTTTTACTCACAGTGTGTTTTTAACTCTTTATCCACCTGAAAACTGGAAAATCTGCATTTTCCCCGTAAGGCCATGGCTGTTTTTCACTGCTATGCACTGCTATGACAGCAGGCGATGCAGCACAGATTCACTGTTCTCTGAAGACGAGATCAATGGCTCCTCTTGCAGCGATATTCAGTACAGAAGTGAGAGCCCACTAAACATCTTTACTTCATAGCGCAAAAAAAAGAAGAAAAATAATTCTGTTCTCTGAAAATGTCTATGTTTGCTCATACGTAAATCTCTCAAACCCTTTTAAAGAAAAGGAGAAGACATTCCAACATCGAAGGCCCTCACAAGCCCAGGGTGTACATACATATCCATCATGTCAGGAGCCCTGAAAACAAGAACTGCTGCAGAGTGAGCCTGCCCATCTCATACCTCAGCTCTGACATCAGGATGGTTACAAATCAAAGCAAGCACAAAGCAATGTTTTCCAACATACTCATCCAGACTCCAGCATCAAAATTTTTTTGAGTCTTCCTAAAATGCATTTGGAAGATTATGTACCGTGTTCCTTAATGGTCCTCTCATCCCTGAATATAGCAAATTAATACTGGAACTCAGCTACTCCTACAGGCTTCTACAATATCCCAGGTTAGCAAGCATGTCCCAAGCATGTAATTAATGTATGTGGAAAAAACACCTTATTTATCACACAGGAAACAAAAGGTAATTACAGCACTGATATTCAGTCACTACCTCTGTTACTGCGTTTTATTTTTAAGATATAACATAGGTCAAGGGTTGACTGAATTCAAAGGATTCAGAACATGTTGAAATATAGTTTCAAGCCCAGTAAACAGTTCATCACAACCAGAAACAGAGAAGTAACTGGTAATTACCTTGCTAGGAGGAAGATATTAGCAGCACCTTACACTGGAAAATACCTGTTTTCCTACTTTGTTTCCTGCAGCATTTCCATTACGTTGGAGGAGTTACCTGAACAATAACACATCCTCCAGACTCACACTAACTTGCAAGTTAGCACATCGCCTACTGTGTAAAGGGCACATGTGAGTGTACAGAAATTGCATGCAATGTATTACTCGGGAGGTTTGTATTTTGCTGTCATAATCTGTGAGATCAAGACCACTCAAAGGACTTGTAAATCCAGTATTCACCACTTGCATTCCTCTGTTTTACCTCAGATAATTTCTGCACACATTAAGGACAAAATGTATACATGTGCATATGCACACGTATCATGTGAACCCATACATTTCCTCAACCTATTCCAATCTTCTTGGAGAGAAAAAAAAAAAAAAAAAAAAAAGAAGGAAAAGCACATATCAAAAGACAATGAAAATCATACTGCCATTCCATAAAGCTGCCTGTAAGCTTTAAGCAAGAGCACATAGACAAGCTAGCACGAATCATCAGGATGCTGCCTTGTCCCTAAGGTGCTCATTTCCTATGTCAGAAACAGACCATGCATGAGCCCTGACCTGAGTCGGAGGAGAAATCCCATCAGTAGATCAAGGAAATGAGTTTGGCCTTTCAAGTCTGCTAGAGCTCTCAGACTGACAGACAGAAGTCAACAGTCCTCATGGTGTAGACTGTTGTGAAAAGAAGACAGCAGCTGTAGGTAATTGAGGAGACTTTGGCATAGGTTCTAATAAAGCACATGAACAAAGCCAACATAAAGTTGAGACCAAAGAACAATTAGAAGCCAGAGATCACTTGCCTGAATATCAAGTTCTCAAGAGCTACGAAGGCAGAACACTGTAGCATTTCCAATGCTCAAGCAAGGGATGCTAACAGGGACTTTACTCCCTGTGGGACACAGAGCTGCCAGGTACTACAGATCACCTCTGCTTTACTATTGCAACTTTCACCTCTAACAGAGATGAAAAACACAGCTTCCAGGACTGATCCCACACAAACAGGCTTAATTGCCAGTTCTAAAGCTATTCAAAAGGTGGAGAAAAATTGCAGCAGACTCAAGTTTCAAAACAAAGAATTCAGATTCCCTCTCGTGCAAAATAGTTTAATGTGCAACGTAGCCAACTCATCAGTTGGGGGTCACTCAGAGGTTACCCACAGAAACACAACAATAGCTAGGATCTAGATGTATCACAAATTAATAAGTATGTTGGCTCAAAGCAACAGCAGTCCATAAATCCATCTTTCCCAAGATACTCCTTGCATTTCTAGATACAGCAATTCTGTTGAAATCTCCTCTGCTGGTCACCGAAGTGTTTCCAGATATCAGTCTAATGTTCCAGAAAATCCAGTAGAAAACTGAAGGCATTTAATGAATTCAAGTCAAAAGACTTTTCCTAAATGAAAAAGCAATTCTTTTCCTGCCTCCTACCTAAGTAAAAGGCTACCAAACTTCAATTGCTGCATCAGGCATCAGCTAATTGTAATAATTACTTTAAATTTAGTTACTGACATCTACTTCAGAATTCATTTACTGAGGTGAACTATAAAAACACAGTTAATACCAACAAGCCTGAGGTAGAATAGACAAAGAACTCATTTAAGAGCACTGTCAAGTTGGGGGGGTCCAGATCAGCTGGCTCTAATGAAATCCATTTAGCAATAGCCAGACAACAGACATGCAGCCTAAGAGAACCTGCAGGTGGCTTCACAGGAATGACACAACAAGCTTGACCAGTAGCCAAGGGGTTTTTGTTATCCAGAACAAATCTCAAACTAAACTAACAGACGCCAGAAGAAACCGCCCATACACTCCTCCATCACTACAGCCAGTGTACTGAATGCATGCATCTCAGTCAACTTCCTCATCAAGCAACAAAATTAAAACATTTTGATACTAAAAATCTCCTACAGATCTTAGGCAGAGCAGCTTGTTCCAACCATTGTGCTCCTCGTGCAGAAGCAAAGTATCTACATGACATTTACTTTTGGTACTGTATGTTACAGTAAGCACGTAGCATAGACAAGAAGTGCACTGGGTTTTGCAATGGTGTGAACAACAGAAATTTCCTAATTGTCTTCCAATAGTTTCCAGTTTTTCAAATGCCTGCAACATGTGGTAGAGGCCTCTTTGCTATTAAACTCGTTATGCGTGCAGTAAAAGCACTGCTGGAGCATAAATAGTTCTCACATGGTTATTTCTGATACAGGCCTATCTATAGTGCTCCTATACCTTACTGAGGCTTCTCAGCATCTCCCCCAGAGCTCCATTCTGAAATCCTTCAGTTTGTAACACATCTAAAAAGCAAATGGTTCAGTATTTTTATTATTATTGTGAGTGGAAGAGGGGAGGATTAAAAAATAAGGCAAATTCTGTCAGGGGAAGTGACTGGGAGGGTGTTTTGGTTTTAAAAGCCAATTGTTTGGAGTATATTCTCAACTTCTTAACTATAAATTTAGCTTTCTCCAGTCACTAGAGAAATATTCATATCCTGCAATTGTTTGCAAGTAAAATAAAAACCTGTTAGATATTGTTCAAATGTTTTGGCTGTTGGGAAATACTCCAACATTAACAATTTGTTGCATCTGGTTCCTGCATAATGCCTGTGATAAAGTTCTTGTGCTTCCTGATCGCAAAGAGTATGTGATTTTCCATCCTTATCATTGCCAGCTGATTAAAAGATAGAAGATGAAGTTCCCACACAGCCCTGAGTATCTCACCTTCACAGTGAGCTCCTCAAACACACTCAGACTGACCCTGCAGGCTGCACAACATTTCAGGTGGGCTGCCAGTTCACTTCTATAGGGTCTCACGGAAGAAGAGCCTTGGCCTAAGACATACAGTGGCCCCACTTGTGATTTGCTCTCCGTGCAGTGGGAGCAGCTGGGGCTTTGCTCAGACACTGAGGGACCAGGGTGTTCACCAAAGGGTAAGAACTAGGTAGCAAAATTACTGCATGCACCATTGGGGTGTTTGGATTCCATAGCCATACGTACATGTT